>NC_037337.1:95982161-96616378 GCF_002263795.3 Bos taurus
CCTCAGAGACGCACACACACAACAGATCCCAGACAGTTTGAGTTTTCTTAATTCTAACAGCTACATTTCAGGGGGGCGGTGGGGGAGGAGGGCACGAAGAGGGGGAGGAAATGCAGAACAAACTCCTCTTTCAAGTGTGGAGAAATATTGCAGTGAAAACTTATTTTTGATCTTTCTCTTTACAAGTGCTGAAATCTTTTATTTTTTAATGGTGATAGTAAAACCTGAGCAGGAACACAAATTAATTTTATCATGGAGGAAATTACCTTGATCTTAGAGTAGTGTTCAATATACTATCAGGCAAGTGACCCTGGAGATATGGGACAGAAACGTTGAACAGGCTAAATTAAAATGCTAGCATTGGGTGGTTTATTAAAGCTATCTGAAACATATGCTGTGAGAATCTCAAGAAAGTGCATGGGGCAAGCTAGCACATGTAAAATACTTTACAGACAGAGGAGCAGGATGATAGGAATCCTGGGATGTACACTGTTCTCATATATATGAGAAGGTATCCTTTCTCGTAGACTACAAGAGGATGCTTGGGGCCAACAAATTACAAGAGGTCTACCTGAGGGTTTCAAGCCCAAGGTGACGTGGTCATACCTATAGCTCACCAGTTAGCTGGCTGAGCAGCTCTGGACTTCGTGCGCCTGTTGGGGAGAGGACGTCTAAGACGTCCTGATTATGATGCATCACATGTGCTTCTTGTGGATTTGCTAGATCATAAGTGTTCAATACTTTGGTCAGCTCATGTATGTTTAATCCCTGGTCACCATTTAGCGTCTCTTACATCTGGAGCCTTATATATCTTAAGATTATTTTGTATTCTATGTATATTAGGTATCATTTTTTTCCTTTCATCCTTTTCTGTGTTCACATAGATGCCCTACTCAGCATCTGCTTTATCTGTTCAAATTCATCTTATGAGTTTCATCAGGTCTATCTGTTTTTTTTTTTCCTCAACAGCAAGCTTGAATGTTGTCAGGCAATACAACATATGCACATTATAGATTAAAAATATGTTTTTATTTCTAAATGTTGAAATATAACACAATTTTTCTTAAAAAAATCTAAGAAAACCCTTAAAATATAAGGGAACCATATTACACTGTAATCTTTTTTTTTTTTTTTTTTTTAAGTTGGCCACACCACATGGTTTTGGAATCTTAGCTCCCTGAACAGGAATCAAACCCAGACCATTGTCAGTAACAGTGTGTATCCCTAACCATTAGCTTCCCTGATAGCTCAGATAGTAAACAATTTGCCTACAGTGCAGGAGACCCAAGCTTGATCCCTGGGTGGGGAAGATCCCCTGGGGAAAGGAATGACTATTCACTCCAGTGTTCTTGCCTAGAGAATTCCATGGACAGAGAAGCCTGTGATCCACAAGGTCATAAAGGGTCAGATATGACCCAGCGACTTACAAACCACTGGACAGCCAGGGAGTTCCCCATACTATAGCTGTTATAGCTCAGTTCTTTCTTAATTGCTTTCTGCTAGACAATAGAATATCATCTGGTGAAAAAAAAAAAAAACAACGTTGCCAGAAAGTATACAAATTCTCATTAATTTGGTAAGTTTATATGACTCATCTGAACAATTCCTACAGTTATATATACATGCATATATACATGCATTCAAATATAAATATGGAAGTGGGTTATTCAGAGCTGCTTTCAGATGTCAGTTTAATCATGCCTTTTTTCCAGGCTTTACAAAGTAATGCAATAAGGCTCACATTATGCAGATCACAAACGTATCAGCTAAGGGTGAATGGGGGAAGTGTCAGAATACACTGAAAATGATTATTTGTATACCTCTACAAACATTCTCATAGCAACACCATACACAGTTTTAGAAGTGCTATATTTTAAAAAATATAATAAAATGAAAGAGCATGTGCTTGGACCCACAGTGATAATGAAGTCAGAAGGGTTCTGGTGTTGAAAACACCGAGGTCCAGGATTTATATTAAGAAGATGCAAAAAAAAAAAGTCCATGATCTTAAACAACAGAAAAAATTCCAATGATATTATATGATATGTAGTGGATATGTAACTATGTCATCTTCATGTTTGAATATTTACATAATCAAGTTAACCAAAAATCTTCCCTTTTTGTATTTCAATAATGAACCTGAGGGATGCCTTTGAATGCAACTGCAGTTCAGTTCAGTCACTCAGTTATGTCTGACTCTTTGCAACCCCTTGGACTGAAGCACACCAGGCTTCCCTGTATAGCACTAACTCCTGGAGCTTGCTCAAACTCATGTCCATCAAATCAATGATGCCATCCAGAAAAATAAGCTTAAAATCTAACAACAAAGCTGTTTTAAGTGTAATATGTGATCATTATAGAACTTAATAATAATTAAAAAAAATAATACTTATCAAAAAAGTGTCACCATGCATTATAACTGTCAGTGTTTCACGGTATTTCCTAAACCTTTTTCTGAACATACTTACATTTGCATAATTAGTATCAAATGTATATTTACATACATATGTATGTGTACATATGTACTCACTTCTCAGCAAGTAAAACAACTAATAATTAAGTACATTTTATGCAAAGACAAGGCCTGTACACCACCCCAAGAAAAGAAAAGCAACAGGAAAATGGTTTAATTAACACTTTAATACTGTAAAAAATATTGCAAAACTCCATTTAATAATTTATGTAAGCAAAACAGTGCTGCCTTCGTAAATTTATCACTACCAATATGATTTGATTAATATTTTTTTCTGGATAACTTTATATTATACGCTGGGCAAACAAAAGCTATATTAAAATTTTACTAAAAGTGGGAAAATAAGTACCAATATATTTCAAAATATATTGGCAAATAAATGAGGAAACAGTGGAAACAGTGACAGACTTTATTTGCGGGGGCTCCAAAATCACTGCAGATGGTGACTGCAGCCATGAAATTAAAAGACACTTGCTCCTTGGAAAAAAAGTTATGACCAACCTAGACAGTATATTAAAAAGTATAGATATTACTTTGCCAACAAAGTCTGTCTAGTCAAAGCTATGGTTTTTCCAGTAGTCATGTATGGATGCGAGAGTTAGATTATAAAAAAAGCTGATTGCCAAAGAATTCATGCTTTTGAACTGTGGTTTTGGAGAAGACTCCTGAGAGTCCCTTGGACTGCAAGGAGATCCAACCAGTCCATCCTAAAAGAAATCAGTCCTGAATATCCATTGGAAGGAATGATGCTGAAGCTGAAACTCCAATACTTGGACCACCTGATGTGATGAACTAACTCATTTGAGAAAACCCTGATGCTGGGAAAGATTGAAGTGGGAGGAGAAGGGAATGACAAGATGAGATGTTTGGATGGTGTTACTGACTCAATGGACATGAGTCAGTAAACTCCAGAAGTTGGTGATGGACAGGAAGGCGTGGTGTGCTGTAGTCCATGGAGTCACAAAGAGTCAGATACGACTGAGCAACTGAACTGATATTTCAAAAAAATTATACTAGATACTTCCAGAAAATTCCAGTAAATAAAACTGCTACTGATAAGACATGTTCTGTATCTACATGTTAGATATATTTTTAAAAAGTATTAGAAAATATCCTGCAACCTCAAGCAGTTACATCAGTCTCACCAAAATTCAAATAAAAACTTTATTGTTTTAATTTTAACCACAAATCAAGTAATAGCAACTCTGAGTCCCTCTATATTAGTAATTAGATCCTTCTTTGATTCCACTTTTTTCTTGTTCCAAACTGTTAGCCTCATGCTATGCATCCACTTTTGTCCCTGAAGTGTGTAAAAAGTGCCTAGAATTCTCAGTATCTTCCAAAAACATGCCAATACATACTTCATTATGGGAGGTATAAATATCAACAAACATTTAGCTGCTCAAAAATAAATACTTATATTTTCAAACTGACAATACATGCGATTTGGGTGTAAAACAGAAAGGATGTGTGAAGTGTTAAGTATCATCCCATTTCCATTCAGGAGTCTAGAATAATCAGTATATCCAGGTCAAGGATTACTCTCTCTGGCTTTTGGCCATGAAGCAGTTCTGAACATCATTAAACCACATAGTTTCTAGCACGACTTCCAGTGTCTGCTTTAAGAAGGTTCAGAGATGAAAAAATTCAAACCGGGGTCTCAGAGGCAGAAAGGGCAGAGAGAGCTGTGACCAATGATTCACCAATGATTCAAGTGGCTATGCCTGCTTGTCAGTCACTGACTGTGAGTATCAAGAATTGCCCTCATATATATTCAGAAGGACTCACAATCTGGATGTTTAATTAGCCTTTCAAGTCTGCAGGATTGTGTTTAAAACTGCACAGGACTTCCTCCAAGTTTTCCAAAGAAGAAGGAATTTTTCTTATAAATATGGAAGGTATAAATCACCTGTAATGCTTTCTAAAGAACACCTCCAACAAATGCTACTGTAATTCCAAAGTGATATTTCCAGTAATAAAGTACTTGACAAATGAACCAGGTTGAAACATTCAGTCTCCTTAGAGTGTCAGGAAGTTAAAAGGGAGATGTACTCATTTGGTTAGCTCACAGAAAAACAACAAACATTTATCTCCAGGTAGGACACATTCATTGGTCCAACTCTCTTTCATGCCAGGCCACATCCCCATCTAGGTGTTGAAAGGTCATTAGTGAAAAGAAATAGAAACATTCCCACCGATTAATGATACTGAAGAATGGGCAACTCCTCTTTACCTCTATCTTTCAGTGAAAGCAAATATTCAAACTAGGAATTTGTGGACCAAGAGTAAAAAGAAAGACCTAGTTAGAAGCATAAACTGAAATTAGAGTGGTTCAGTTCCCAAAGTACTCATATATGGCTACACACAAATCATGAAACCTTGAGAAAATGTAGAATTATGCAAATATCCAGAATCTGTACCCAGATTCCGTAAATGAGATAATTAAATGAGTCTATTGTTGAGTCTCTTTCTTCCTGTTTCTTTCTTTAAAAGAGCTTCAGTCCATACTAAGTCGCTCAATCAGCTTTAGCTGTTATGTCTAAAGTTGCTAATGTTGAATTTTTTAGTGTTAATGTTGTTTATACTGCTTATATTCATAAGTGTCGTTTATGTTGAATTACATGGTTTTGCATGTTTGGAAAGCTGTGCTTTAGGGAATGGATTAGTTTCATTCTGCTGTCCAGTTTTTACAATCTAAATAAGCTCTGAAACAGGAAACATAATATAAACCTTCAGGAAATATGAGTAGACAGAACCAACATACCAACATACTGATGACTGGAGCCAACCTGATCTTAAATTGATGTGTCACATGATTATTTTAATATTTTTTAATTGAAGTATAGTTAATATACAGCACTATACAAGTTGCAGGTGAACAGCATATTAATTCACAATTTTAAGATTATACCCCTTTTGTAGTTATCATAAAATATTGGCTATATGCCATGTGTTGTATAATACAGCATATAGCTTACTTTATACCTAAGAGTTTATTCCTCCTAAACTCCTGCCAGCCTCCTCTCACCTTCTCCTTAATTCTTGTTGTTGTTTATTTGCTAAGCTGTGTCTGACTCTTTGCAATCCCATGGATGCAGAATGTCATGCTTCTTTGTCCTCCACTCTCTCCTGGAGTTTGCTCAAACTCATGTCCGTTAAGTCAGTGATGCCATCTAATCATCTCATCCTCTGTTGTCCCCTTCTCTTCCTGCCTTCAATCTTTCCCAGCATCAGAGTCTTTTCCAATGAGTGGCCAAAGTACTGGAGCTTCAGATTCATCATTAGTTTTCCCAATAAATATGCAGGGTTGACTTCCTTTAGAATTGACCGGTAGGATATCCTTGCAGTTGAAGGGACTCTCAAGAGTCTTCTCCAACACCACAGTTCAAAAGCATCAATTCTTCAGCACTCAGCCTTCTTTATGGTCCAACTCTCACATCTGTACATGACTAATGGAAAAACCTTTGCTTTGACTAGACAGACCTTTGTTGGCAAAGTAATGTCTTATTTTTAATATGCTGTCTAAGTTTATGAAAGCTTTTCCTCCAAGGAGCAACTGTCTTTCACTTTCATGGCTGCAGTCACCATCCACAGGGATTTCGGAGCCCAAGAAAATAAAGTCATTCAGTGTTTCCATTTTTTCCCCTTTTATTTGCCATGCAGTGATGGGATTGAATGCCATGATCATAGTTTTATGAGTGTTAAGCTTCAAGCCAGCTTTTTGACTCTCCTCTTTCACCTGCATCAAGAGGCTCCTCAATTCCTCTTCATTTTCTGCCATTCAAGTCGTATCATCTGCAAAACTGCAATTGTTATTTCTCCCAGCAGTATTGATTCCAGCTTGTGATTCATCCAGCCTGGCATTTTGCATGATGTGCTTTGCATATAAGCTAAATAATGAGAGTAACAATATACCACCTGGTTATACTCCTTTCCCAAGTTTCAAACAGTTGCTCCATGTCCAGTTCTAATTGTTGCTTCTTTATACATTCATATGTTGATGGACACTTCATGCTTCCATATCTTGGCTATTGTAAATAAGGATGCTATGAACATTGGGCTGCATGTATCTTTTTGAAATATTTTTTTGTGTTTTTTTCAGATATATGATCAGGAGTGAAATAGACGTTTTCCAAAGAGGAAAAGCAGATGGCCAACAGGCATATGAAAAGATGCTCTACATCATTGGTCATTGTAGAAATGCAAATCAGAATCACAAAAAGATATCACCTCACAGCTATCAGAATGCCTATCATCAAAAGGAACACAAATAGCGAAAGTTGGGGAGAATGTGGAGTAAAGGGAACTCATGCATTGTAGATGGGAATGCAAATAGGTATAGCCACTAAGGAAAAGAGTATGAGGGTTTCTCATTATTCCAAAAATAAAACTACCTTATGACCCAGCATTTCCACTCCTGATCATTTCAATCTTTACAAATATAGGTATACAAAAGTCTAAGAGAGTCTGGTATTGAGTCAGGAACTATGCTTATGTATACTCTATTAGTTGTCGAGAAAATGGCAATCCTTTATGTTGGTCTTTTTTATAAATACTAGTATTGAATCATTACAACTCAAGGTAATTGAAGACTCACAGTTACAATCAAGGCTCAAAGAGCAAAGGCGCAGATGACTAATCATCATTGCTGTACAGGACAGTTACATTCTGTCCTGTTGTCAGCATGAAAAAAAGCACCAGACTATGAGTAATATTTACACATTTATTATTTTTATTGAGTGCTTTCCTAAGATTTGGCTTTATATTAGTAGTTAATAATGTTGGGGGAAATATGGATGGTACAGTTTCCCATCAATCAGCTTAGAAACTTGTTAGAAGAAGGTGTGTTTAAGAGACTGACATCATACCTATTTCAGGAAAAGAAAATTGAAATGTCATTGTTTACTGGCCAAAGAACACATCTCCGCTGTGTTTTTAAAAATTTTTACTGGGATAAATTAAACTGTTTAAGAATATATTATCAAAGGTAGTGTGTGTGTCTGCTGTGCTCAGTCATGTCTTACTCTTTTGCAACCCCATGTACTGTAACCCACCAGGCTTCTCTGCCCATGGGATTCTCAAGGAAAGAATACTGGAGTGGGTTGTCATCTTTTCTTCCAGGGGATCTTCCTGACCTAGGGATCCGACCTGTGTCTCTTGCATCTCCTGCATTTGCAGGGGGATTCTTTACCACTATCCTACCTGGGAGGCCATCAAAGGTTTTAGATTTATACAATGGCTAGAATGACTTAATACAGAATCTATTCTAAAGCAGGAAGAGATGCTAAATAAAATATTTAAAAATGTGTGTATGTATATATATATATATATATATATATATATATATATGCATGCTGATAAATAAAAGGGTAAAAGTGGAAGTAGTGAGTGACGGATTTCCTCTTCTTGGGATCCAAAGTGACTGCAGATTGTGACTGAAGCCATGAAATTACAAGGCAATTTCTTCCTGGTGAAAGGTTGTTGTTGAATCACGCGAATACACCGGGATTCTTGGCCCCCGGAGGAGAAGAATTCAATCCGGGGCCAAAGACGAGGCTTGATCGCTCAGAGCTTTTGTGTAATAAAGTTTTATTAAAGTATAAAGGAGAGAAAGCTTCTGACATAGGCATCAGAAGGGGGTAGAAAGAGTACCCGCTTGCTAGTGTTAACAATGAGGTTATATAATCCAAAGAATGTCTGGAGGTTGTAAAGACCTCATCAGACCTACTCCCATAATTTACATTTTAAGATAACAGAAGGTTGAATCCAAAGACTGTCCTTAGGCAGGATACATTATTGGTATATAATCCTAAGGAATGTGGAGAAAGAAAAAAAGTTTGTCCTTTCTTCCTCCTTGAGAATTCCAGACCCCTCTCTCCTTGGGGACCCCTAGACTCCCTATCAACCTGCCTAGGAACTGACTCTCTCACTGGCAGGAAGGAGATGACAAACTTAGACAGTGTGTTGAAGAGCAGAGACATTATTCTGCCGACAAGGGTCCACATAGTCAAGGCGTGGTCTGCCCAGTGGTCACCTACAGTTGTGAGAGATGGATGGTAAAGAAGGCAGAACACCAAAGAATTTATGTCTTAGAACTGTGGTGCTTGAGAAGACTCCTGAAAGTTCCTTGGATAGCTAGGAGATCAAACAAGTCCATCTTAAGAGAGATCAACCCTGAATATTCACTGGAAGCACAGATGTTGAAGTTGAAGTTCCAGTGTTTTAGTCAGCTGATGCGAACAGATGACCCATTGAAAAAGTCCTTGATGCTGAGAAAGATTGAGGGCAGAAGGAGAAGAGGGTGTCGGAGGATGAGATGGCTGGATGGCATCACTGATGCAATGAACATAAACTTGGGCAAACTCCAGGACATGATGAGGGACAGAGACAAATGGTGTGCTGAAATCCATGGGGATTCAAAGAGTAGAACATGACTGGGCAACTCAACACCAACAACAAAATATGCAGGCATGTATCTCCTGCATTGGCAGTCGGGTTATTTACCACCAGCATCACCTAGGAAAAACCAAGTTTGAAAGTAAGAAATATGTCTTCAAGTACAAGAAACAAAAAAGAAATCTCATGGCCAGAGCAGGTAATGTTCAATATGAGCAAGTGGGAATCTAGGGTTTTTATCAATCTCAAAACTAGGCTCACTAAGCTATGGATATAATTGTTGCTATTGTGTACACATTCAACTTTAAGCAGCCTTTTTCATGCTTTATGACTTACTTTTATTTTGAGATTAGATAAAACCTTTTCATGATTCAAAAGTCAAAATTATTTTTAAAAAGGGCCATGCCAAAGAATGGTCAAACTACCACACAACTGTACTCATCTCACACTCTAGTAAAGTAATGCCCAAAATTCTCCGAGCCAGGCTTCAACAGTACACGAACCATGGACTTCCAGATGCTCAAGCTGGTTTTAGAAAAGGCAGAAGAACCAGAGATCAAATTGCCAACATCTGCTGGATCATTGAAAAAGCAAGAGAGTTACAAAAAAAAAAAACACAACACATCTGTTTCTGCTTCATTAAGTATACCAAAGCCTTTGACTGTGTGGATCACAATAAACTGTGGAAAATTCTTCAAGAGATGGGAATACCAGACCACCTGACCTGCCTCTTGAGAAACCTGTATGCAGGTCAGGAAGCAACAGCTAGAACTGGACATGGAACAACAGACTGGTTCCAAATAGGAAAAGGAGTATGTCAAGGCTGTATATTGTCACCCTGTTTATTTAACTTCTATGCAGAGTACATCATGAGAAATGATGGGCTGGATGAAGCACAAGCTGGAATCAAGATTGCCAGGAGAAATATCAGTCACCTCAGATATGCAGATGACACCACCCTTATGGCAGAAAGTGAAGAGGAACTAAAAAGCCTCTTGATGAAAGTGAAAGAGGATATTGGAAAAGTTTGCTGAAATCTCAACATTCAGAAAACTAAGATCATGGCATCTGGTCCCATCACTTCATGGGAAATAGATGGCGAAACAGTACAAACAGTATTAGGCTTTATTTTTCTGGGCTCCAAAATCACTGCAGATGGTGATTGCAGCCACGAAAGTAAAAGATACTTACTCTTTGGAAGGAAAGTTATAACCAACCTATATAGCATATTCAAAAGCAGAGACATTACTTTGCCAACAAAGGTCCATCTAGTCAAGGCTATGGTTTTTCCAGTGGTCATGTATGGATATGAGAGTTGAACTATGAAGAAAGCTGAGCACTGAAGAATTGATGCTTTTGAACTGTGGTGTTGGAGAAAACTCTTGAGAATCCCTTGGACTGCAAGGAGATCCAACCAGTCCATCCTAAAGGAGATCAGTCCTGGGTGTTCATTGGAAGGACTGATGCTGAAGCTACAACTCCAATACTTTGGCCACCTGATGAGAAGAGTTGACTCATTTGAAAAGACTCTGATGCTGGGAGGGATTGGGGGCAAGAGGAGAAGGGGACGACAGAGGATGAGATGGCTGGATGACATCACCGACTCAATGGACATGAGTTTGGGTGAAATCCAGGAGTTGGTGATGGACAGGGTGGCCAGGCGTGCTGTGGTTCATGGGGTCACAAAGAGTCAGACAGGCCTGAGAGACTGAACTGAACTGAGTCCTCACTCTCTTCCCTATGCCACTCTACTGCCACAGGTAACTGTTTTCAACCATTTCACTAGTCATTGACTTACACTTCCTACGTGTATGTATGCATATACATAGAGAGTTGCCCTTTGAACAACATGGTTATAACCTGCAGGGATCCATTTATCTTCGGATTTTTTTCAATAGTAGATACTACAGTACTACATGATCTGTGGTTGGTTGAATCCAAGGTCCTAGGGACAAGAGTAACCAGGGATATAGAGCCACATGTACTCTGTCAAGTTATAGACAGATCTTCAGTTGTGAGTAAGTTGGTACCCCAAACTCCCATGTTGTTGAAGGGTCAACTGTATATATGCATATATATATATATATATATACACACTGTATGTATATATTATTTGTGTGTATACACACACATGCATGCACATTTGATATGCATGGCCTTTATGTACACACACGTGTGTTTGTGTGTATATATGATATGAAACATATTATATAAGTATCTGTTCTATTTTCTGAAATGCTTTCTCATTATTGGTGTTGAATTTTGTAAAAGTCATGTTCAGTGTCTATGAAGATAATTATATTTTTTCTGCATATCAACTGATGTGGTGAATTATATTATAAATTTCCCAATACAGAAATGTCATTGAATCAATACTGAAAATATTCCACTTTGTCATTCTATATTAATTTTATTATTACATTATTATTATTATGTTGCATTGATATTCATAAGTAAATCTGGTGTTTAGTTTTCATTTTAGTGTGCTACTTTGATCAGTTTTTAGTTTCAAAGCTATCCTTATTTTAAAATTGCTAATTTTCTGTCTTTTCCTATAATCTGGATTTACTTCAAATCATTTAGTCTTTGAAAGTTTGGTAAAATTCCTATGTGAATCCACCTATACTCCTCGTATTTTTATAACTGTAGAGTTCTATGATAACTTTATCCATTTGTTCTGTAGATTTTTTTTCTAGAACACCATTCATTTCAAGTAGGCTTACATATACATTTATAAACAACTTTATTTTATCTTAAATCTCTCATATACAGAATCTCATATGTCCAAACAATTTTAAAAGAGACATGAGCTGTTTTCCATATTTGTTTGTTAGGAATTTAAAATCTTAGAGGATATATTTTTCAAATTATATTTATTGATTTTAAATTTCATATTTGAACATCATTTTTTGATTTTGGACACAAAGGCACACATTAAAAAATCACTTTGGAAAAGAGTTAGGATTTAAAATAAGCTTCTACAAGTCCATTCAATAACTGCCAAATATCTTACTAAGCTGAAAGAAGAAAACTATAGGTCTGTATATTTATTCAGGGATCCTGACATTACCCAGAGGGCTACAAAACAGTTTTATTATAACACTGAAAATATGACTGTGTTTCCCTAATATTGTGTTAGAGATTGAAAACAGAATGACAGAGACCTTCCATGCTGAGGAAACGCTTGTAACTAATATTCATGTTAGACACCTGAGCCTGTCAGAGTGGGGATGTTTTCAGAGTAATAGGATTGATATTGCAAACTATATGTCTACATACAGATGAAAAGGGCAACATAACGGATTCAGTGGTGTTATAATAGTTGGCAAAGTCCACTACATGAAGAAGTCATGTGCTGCCTTTTGTAAAATCTGGAGAAATGCTTAAGTTACCTGATTCAAATAAAGCACATGGAAAGTTAGAGGGATTTAGAAAGACACGAATGAGGCAGGGAAAAAAGAATAAAGAGAAACATTCATAAGAATCATGCAATTGCTCTCCGGTTCCTCTTGCTGGTTTGCAAAGTTCTCCCAAGAAAAAAATAAGAATGTTGTTCAACATAGGTAGGGCCACACTGTGCCCATCCCGAAAAGAAGAAAGGAGGAGCTCCTCCCATTATTTAATAGCCTGACAAATACTGTGGCAGAGTCTCCAAATCTAACAGGGTGGTTGTTGCTGTTGTTTAGTCGCTAAGTTTTGTCCACCTCTTTGCGACCCCATGGACCGTAGCCTGCCAGGCTCCTCTGTCCGTGGGATTTCCCAGGCAAGAACACTAGAGTGGATTGTTACTTTCTTCCCAGGAGATCTTCCTGACCCAGGGATTGAACTCACGTCTCCTGCATTGCAAGTGGATTCTTTAGTGATGAACCACTGGGGAAGGTGAATAGAGTGGTTCAAGAGCCACAAATTGAAGCTGGTTTAAGGAGACGGCCTGATTTACTACACATTCTGTTCTTGCTGGAAAACAAAAGCACTAAAGCCCTGCAAAAGCTCAAGGGATGAAGTCTACAGAAACATGGAGCTCCTGAAAAGACGTGCTCCAGGTAGGATGCATCTCCAGGAAAGCAGCTGATGTTTGTGATGCTCACTCTAAGCTATACTTACGTATTTAAATGTATTGAGTCTTCCATCGAGAATTCAAAAATTTTCACATCACAAGAAGAGAGTTTACTTCATTACAACAAGTTTTCCTAACTAGCCAAAAGCTATTAGTACTTGCTAAGATGCTTGCTCAGATAGCTTTGGTATAAAAAAAAAAAACAAAAAACTGAACCCCCAAAGAGAAGGTGGCGCCCTCCTGAGTTGCCATCAAAATGAACAATAAAAGGGGTCATCTTTAACTCAGACCTGGACAGTCTCTCTCTCACACCCCTTTATCTTGCCTCTTTTTCATATGGAAAAAATATGTTGATGATTGCTCCTGCCTGTATTCTTCAAAGGGAGGGGGAGCTAAAACCTCATCCTTCAACACCTCCTTCACCCCAAAGGCATTCATTTATCTTTTTTCCCCTGAATTCTTTTCCTTTGGCATTCCTTTTGGGTCACTCTTTAACCTTTTCTTTGCCACCCATATGATTTAAGCAGTGTTCTAACATCCTCTGCAATCCTTGTTTAAGAATGTGTTTTGGTGCATTGAGTTTTAACTTTTTAAAATGTTTTTTATTTCATAAGACAGTGTTAGTACATTATTTGTGAGTATAGCACAACATGTGAAAACCTTTGCATCTATTCCTTCTTACCATGGACTCTAGCCCGCCAGGCTCCTCTCTTCATGTAATTCTCCACACAAGAATACTGGAGTGAGTTGTCATTCTCTTTTCCAAGGGATCTTCCTAACCCAGGGATTGAACCACGTCTCCTGCATTACAGGTGGATTCTTGACTGTCTGAGTCACTAGGGATATCCATTCCTTCTTATACCTTGTGCCAAAGCTAAGAGCCAACCATTGATGGTGGTCTGCCATCCACTTAACAGGCATTTTACAACTAAAGGAGTTATAATGACTCCTTATGAAGGCTAAGTGAGGTTTTTCATGCAAAAAAGTAAACCATTATTCTTGTGCTTTAAATAGAGGTCATCTTGTGAAAAGGAGATTTCCAAAACTGTAACAGAAGACAGGCTATAGTAAACATTTTGAGTCTAATTGGCTATAAGCATATAAGCATTTATAAAAAAGACAATATTTACTTGCTTGAGTAATCAGAGGAAATATCCTTAAGAAGTTGGTACAGCTATACCTGAAAAACATTGCTGTTTGTTTCCAGGCAAAGGCAAAAAGGTGAATGTTGCAATAAAGCCAATCACACAATTTTTGTTTTTGCTTTTCCTAGCACATATAGCATTGATGTTTATACTATATTTTAGTCTATTAAGTGTGCAGTAGCAATATGTCTTTAAAAATGCATACCTTAATTAAAAAATACTCCATTGCTAAATAGTATTAGCCATCATCTGAACATTTAGCAGGTCATGGTAATGATATCCAAGATCAGTGATCACAGCTCTCTGTAACAGATATAACAATAAGGACAAAGTCTGTAATAGTGCAAGAAATACCAAGCTGTGACACAGGGAGGAGAAGTGAACAAATACTCATGGGAAAATGGTGCTGATAAACATACTTTATTTGGAGTTACATAAGCTTCAATTTGTAAAACAATGCAATATCTGTGAAAGCAATTAAGCAAAAAGGAGTCAAGTGCAGTATGCCTGTACATTCAAACAGATTCTATAAATCAAGATGGAAAAGAGATTTTCTAAATTTTTGAACAGTAAGCTGCCAAAATGGAACAAATATTGATTTTACCAGGTACTATATAGGCACATGTTTTGGTTAAATATTATTATCAACCCTATGAAGTGGCATAAATAATTTTGTATTGTATCAGGCTGAGTACAGATGTGAGCATTGAACCATAAAGAAGGCTTAGCACTGAAGAATTGATGCTTTCCATCTGTGGTGCCGGAGAAGACTCTTGAGAGTCCTTTGGACAACAAGGAGATCCAACCAGTCCATCTTAAAGGAAATCAACACTGAATATTCATTGGAAGGACTGCTGAAGCTGAAACTCCAATATTTTGGCCGCCAGATGTGAAGAGCCGACTTGTTGGAAAAGACCCTGATGTTGGGAAAGATTTAGGGCAGGAGGAAAAGGGGGCAACAGAGGATGAGATGGTTGGATGTCATCACTGACTCAGTGGACATGAGGTTGAGCAAACTCTGGGAGATATTACAGAATAGAGAAGCCTGGCATGCTGCATCCATGGGGTCACAAAGAGTTGGACACAACTTAGCGACTGAATAACAAGATGAGGCAAAGGGGATACCTGACATATAAGGTGTCAATTCCTAATAACCAACGGGCTTATTATTTGAAGTTGGTCAATGTGTGTGTGCTAGTCGCTCAGTCATATCCAAGTCCTCGTGACCCCATGGACTGTAACTTGACAGGCTCCTCTATCCATAGGATTTCCCAGGCAAGAATACTGGAGTAGACTGCCATTCCTTTCTTCACGGGATCTTCCCAACCCAGGGATCAAATCCATGTCTTATGTCTCTTGCATCACAGGCAGATTTTTTCCATCTGAACCACTATGGAAGCCCAAGTCAGTATTATTCACTATCTGTTTTTTTAACCAGCACCATGATATTTGGTTTTCCTCGTCTAAGCCTTCAGAACTGAAATAACTTCATATGTCTAGGAAAAGGACCAAGTGGGCAAAATAAAATCCATGAAAGACAATAGGATAATGGATTATATTTTGAAAAAACAATACAGCTATTTTGCACATTTCGCTCTGATATTAAGAGACTTTTATTGAGCAGGACTGCCATCACCCTCTGAATTAGGAACACATCATGTGATTTTCAAGAGCAAGCTGCACAGTTGCTTTAGGAGTGGGAAGGATTCTGACGGTGATTTTTTAGCCTTGTCTGTCTTTTTCTGAAGTGTGTATTTCCTGTTTTCACAGAGAAAGAGAATGACATTTCCTCTTTTTATACATTTATTTGTCATCAGTTATATTTAAGGTTAATTTACCTTGAGAGCTGAGGAATCATATCTTCTGTAAGAAGAAAAGAATAAAAAAGGATTCTACATAGTTTTGCTATTTTCACAAGGAAATCAGCAAAAAAGCAAAGCTTTCCTTATATCAGTTTCATGGAAGAAAAGAAAAGTAGAAAATTTGAAGCTGTTGTATAAAATATTGAAGGAAATGTTCATAACTAGTTATTTGTGTTATTGTTGGACAGATGATCAAGGATGTCAAATTTAAACTAATAGAAGTTCAATTTTTTATATCCATTTGTGAATTATTTGTGAAGTTTGAGCAAAGAGAGCATTTTTTTCTTTTTCTTCCTAGCAACGTATCAGCCCTAGAATGAATGGATTTCTGCCCAGACACAAGTGGGTCATTCAGTTGGTCAACAAGGATGCTTCTTATGAGAGCAGATTTTTTATGGGGACAGCTGTCTAGCAGGAAGTATATTGCCATGTGTTCTTTTTGAATTTAGCAAAAGACTGTCAAATATTCCTAGTAATGACCCACTTAATTTTATAGAGGGTACTTTTACATAAAAGTGTATTAATAATAAATATGGATTTAGAATTGAAATTACTATAAGTTGGTTTCAGACAGACTGAAAAATAAATATATACTATGTAATAAATGACAGCATTTATGTATTCACGTGAGCTGACTTCTATTCACTCCAAAGAAGCAAGTAACATTGAATGTAACTTCAGTTCCTAGAATCTCAGAATCCAAACCTGAAAAATACACACTTTACAACCATCCCATGGAAGAAATGTTTTCTGCTGGTAAAGGCAGATGGAGTAATAGAGTCATTTTTCCTTAGCTTGGTAAGAACCTTGCAAGAAGCAGCTTTTCTTAAGCTGTGGGGATATTTAACTCTCCAGTTTCTTTGAGGGGTAAGCATTGACTTTTAAAAATATGAAGTAGTTTACTGTGGTCTCACCAATGAGCAACGGCTATTGGGGGGAATGGACCCATCTCTTATTCGCAGTGGTTTCTAGTTCTTTAGGAAATCTAAGTTGAAGCTGTCATAGTATGGATATTAGCCTTCATATTATCCTAATATTTTATCCTAATATAGGGGCCTCCCAGGTGGCACTAGTGGTAAAGAACCCAGCTATCCATGCAGGAGACGTAAGAGATGTGGGTTTGATCCCTGGGCTGGGAAGATCTCCTGGAGTAGAGCATGGACACCTACTCCAATATTCTTTCCTGGAGAATCCTGTGGACAGGGGAGCTTGGAAAGGCTATGGGCCATAGGGTCATGAAGAGCTGGACATGACTGAAGTGACTTAGCACGCATCCTAACATAACTGATATCAGCAGTAAATACTAGCAAATCATTGGTATGGATTTGTTGAACTCCATGGTGGTAACAGAATCATCTACCGTGAAGAAGAAACAGATTCTCAACTTGCTATTTATTGCCATTCAAGAGTTTACACAGCTACTCATTTGAGATGAAGTGCCTGGGCATGCTCCTATCCCAGTGGAGTCACAGACCCACATTTATACCATGCAATACATCAGCTCACTGGCCTGACTTTGATTCAGGTTTTGATCCTTGGTCACTTTTAAAATTCTGTTAGCCATGAAGATGTGCTTTTAAAAATGTTAGAAGCGTGTGATAATATGGACTCTGAGTTTTATATCTTGTGGTCAGTTCTCAGATTCTAAAAAATGTTCTCAAGGGACAACAGTAGTGAAAACCAACGAACATATCAGTTGATGGTGCTAATTAGCCAAACATTGGCCATATACATCTCCCTCTTTCTGCTGTTCTCTCTTCTCCCTGATCAAGTCTATGAGTTCTTCATTTCCTGGCTAGTTCCATACAGTGATAGACCTTAATGCCCAAAATAGCCTGATGTAATTGGAAGGGAATAGGAGCTCTTTGCTACAGAGGGATCCAAGTTTTAGGCCAAGGGCCCATGATAAAGACAGATATCATTAGTGCTTTGGTGATATATGGTTTGGTGGACTGATCTGAGTATACTGCTCATAGGGTATACCATCACTACTTGCTTGACATTTTCTGTTTTAGAAAAAAAAAAAAAAATACCCTGACCTGGGAAACTTCAGAGTCCCAGGCAAACAGAGATGGTTGTTCACTCTAATTCTGAGTCTGGTCTATTAAATTTCAAAGGTATTTCATTTAGCTTCTGAAGAGTACAGCAGAGAAAGTCATCAGATCCTGCTGCAACTGATAGTTCTATGAAATACTGGCCCTTGGTTTCAGTGAAAGTGATTTCCAGTTGAAATGGGTCTGGCTTATGTCTTCCAGAACAAGACTGAATGGATAAGGTATTTTGCTAACAGAGATTCTTATTAATGAGTGAGATAAATAGAGATATAGCTATCTAATAAATCAAACAATAGAATGCTTGCTGTAGAGTAAAACTATGTAAATACAATGATGGCAAATAACACTAGTCTCAGAAAGATTTCTTAGTAACTAGCAATGGAGAAGGAAATGGCAGCCCACTCCAGTGGTCTTGCCTGGAGAATCCCAGGGACGGGGGAGCATGGTGAGCTGCCATCTATGGGGTCGCACAGAGTAGGACAAGACTGAAGCGACTTAGCAGCAACAGCAGCAGCAGCAGCAGCAATTGTAGTATGAAACAGTATTATATCGACATGTGATAGATGAGTTACTAATTCAAATTGCATGATGGTGATTGATAAGTTTGATGATAATCATGATTTTGAATCATTCAAATTTTCTTGCTTTCATAAAATATATTCTATCAATCAACTGAAATGGTTTCATTTGTTTAATTTTTGCTGTCTTTTTTTAAGGCTTTGAAAAAACCAAGAGATATGAGATACTCTCACTGATTTTCTCTTCACTCGTCATAGCCTAGAGAATTCTCCTGCTCTTTGGCAAAAATGTATTTACCATGTACTTTATTTTTGATCTTAAGAGAGTCTTGGTCTTCCCTGGTGGCTCAGACAGTAAAGAATCAGACTGTAATGCAGAAGACCTGGGTTTGATCCCTGGGTCGGGAAGTTATCCTGGAGAAAGCAATGGCAACCACTCCAGAATTATTGCCTGGAGAATTCCGTAGACAGAGGAGTCTGGCAAGCAACAGTCCATGGGGTCGCTAAGAATCGGACACAACTGAGTGACTAACAGTTTACTTTCAAGATGGTCTTATTTTTTATTTTCTTGTTTGTTTGCTTATTTTTAATCTTGAGAAAATACAGTATCTTGAATTTTTTACAGTAAAAAGCATATGATTTTTCTTAATGTTCTTATAGTTTTAAACTGTTTTTAAAAACCATTGTATTTTCTGTTCTTTATTTTATACCTATATACAGAAACATAGCTTGAAAATGCAAGTTGCTCAAGAAACACTTAGAGCTGAAGTGTTTCTTACTTGGTTGAAGCCATATAAATTATTAAACATATCTAGGTGATGTTTAATAACTGAATAAAGATTACTTTGGTCATTTTGAGAAGTAGAAAAATACAATGCATTGAAAGGTAGGAGACATATATTCTTCTTCCAGATTATATGAATATAAACTATAGTACTTTACTATTTCCTCTCTGTTGAGAAATCTCTACTGCTGTTTTTCATTTAAATAATAACCTAAAACAAGTAATATGTTAATATAAAGTTCATGACAATTCCATTTGAAAGAAGCAAGGATTACCAATTTTAGAGAAGCTACATGCCATCACATAAGAGGTACAAGTACACATTGTACTGTCAGAGTGTGTAGATTTCAAATATAACTCTGCTACTACTGACCAGCAGCTCTATGGACTTTGGGAAAATGTTCAACCTCATTGTGCCTTAATTTTCTATCTTACAAACGAGTGTAAGCCTATCTCATAGGGCTCTTATGAGAATCAAAGCAAGTTAGTAAATGTAAAATACTTAGAATGGCACAGGCATAAGAAGAACTATATCTGCTAGTTACTATATCTATCATTTTGACTTATATCTCTCTTTACATTACAGTATTTTTGCCTCAAAAATCCCTTGAACTGGGGAACCTGGTGGGCTACAGTCCATAGGGTTGCAAAGAGTCAGACATGACTGAGCAAACCGGAAGTCAGAGATGGCCTGTTACATAACATGGAATATGTATGCCAAGAGTATGTGCATCTCCTACCTTTTTACCATGAAATTAAAAGACGCTTGCTCATTGGAAGAAAAGTTATGACCAACCTAGACAGCGTATTAAAAAGCAGAGACATTACTTTGTCAACAAAGGTCCATCTAGTCAAAGCTATGGTTTTTCCATTAGTCATGTATGGATGTGAGAGTTGGACTATAAAGAAAGCTGGGCACCAAATAATTTATGCTTTTGAACTGTGGTGTCGGAGAAGACTCTTGAGAGTCCCTTGGACTGCAAGGAGATCCAATCAGTCAGTCCTAAAGGAAATCAGTCCTGAATATTCATTGAAATGACTGATGCTGAAGCTGAACCTCCAGTACTTTGGCCACCTGATGCGAAGAACTGACTCATTGGAAAAGACCCTGATGCTGAGAAAGATTGAAGGTGGAAGGAGAAGGAGAAGACAGAGGATGAGATGGTTGGATGGCATCACCGACTCTATGACCATGAGTTTGAGCAAGCCCTGGGAGTTGGTGATGGACAGGGAAGCCTGGCATGCTGCAGTCCATGGGGTTGCAAAGAGTCAGACATGACTGAATGACTGAACTGAACTGAACTGAAGTAAACTACATTTTTACATCCTTTGCTATGAGTTACAGAAATGCAGTACACAAAGCTGTTTATAAAATATCTTTAAAAGATAAAAGCAAATATCTTATTGTTTAATTATTTAAGAACTGTCTTCCAGTTACCATTATTAATGTAATAAATTTATTTTATTCACTAGGATCCAAACATGATTCTTTAATACAGTGACAAAAGGAGAATTATAACCAGTTGCTCTTTGTTGGTCAACAACTTGGTAAGCAGTGACTCAAGGAACAGACAGATCCCAAAGTATAAGCAAGTTGTCAACAAACGTATGCATCTGTGTGTGTGTGTCTGAATATAGCATTTTCCTTTTCTCAAGATGGAACACTTGTATGCCATTCAAATTTTTTGCTTGCTTGTCGTCATGTCTAAATATATAAATTAGTTTTATGCTTTCATTATATTTTTATTAATGACCACTATTTTTCCATCTGTAAAACAGAGATAATACCTGTTTCATAAAACTAATGGTTGAAAAGTTTGAAAGGGGTAATAAACATGAAGCAGCTTGGACAGAAACTGGCCTAAGAACAAATTTCCTCACCCATCTCCCAGTAAAAGTTCAGGACCTTTGGTTTATTGACTTGGGAACTCACTCCAGTATTTTAGAACCCACTGTGATCTTTAAGACCTTATTAAAATGTTCCCATTTTCTTCACACAAACATGGAAATTTGTTTTTAGACCACACTCAACTTTGAATTCCCATCAGGATTACTTTGAAAAGAAAAAATAACTGTACCTTGAACTTGCCTCAAAATTTGCTTCTGCTTTCTGCTTTTAACACTTTCTTCCCTCCATTTTCTTTATTTTCTATTAATAAAATATTCACAATACTCCTATTATTAGAAACAAAATTCTTAGATTTTCTGAAAAGTCACATCAGAGTGAATCCAGATTTAAGGAATTTGAAAAAGTGAGTTAGTCACTCAGTTATGTCTGACTCTTTGCAACCCCATGGGCTATAGCGCACCAGGCTCCTCTCCCCATGGAATTCTCCAGGCAAGAATACTGGAATGGGTGGCTATCCCCTTATCAAGGGGGCCTACCCAACTGGGTCCCCCTCATTGTAGGCTGATTCTTTACCATCTGAGCCACCAGGGAAGGCCCAAGAAATTTGAATCCAGATATAAAAGATGTGCAAAAAAGATCCAGTGTTAGTAGAAGGACAGCAGCATTTAGATATGGGAGCCTTTCATTTTAGACCAATTAAATGCACACACAAGAAAACTTTCTACTAATATTATCTATGTCATAAAATTAATATATGAAACTTCCATTCCTACAAGATTCAAGCTTCTGCTCTTACATGATCTTGTAGAAGGAAAATGATATTAAAAAAAAAAAGTGTAGCTATCTAGAATTCATATTACAGAAAACTTAATCACAAAGTAAGTTATTTGTGTATCTTTGGTAGATAAATCAAAATCAAATAATGTTTTTGTAAAAGAAAATTTGCTAAATTCCTGCTGTTCTTGAGTGATCACCTCTCTGCTAACCATTTCTATCCACTAAGAGAATGTTTGTGAACTTAACGAGTGTTTAAGAGTAAAAAATAGCCTTTTATAGACACACACACTTCAAGTTAACTGAAATATTCTGTCATCCAGAAAACAAACTCTGAATGGGCATACTTGGACGTTGTTGAAAGTTCTTGTTTTGACTACTTGAACTTTTCTAAGCAGTTGAATCAATGTTCCATAGCAGCATTTCTGTGGCACAACCTGGTTTTCTTCACGTTCAACTCAAAAGATATACCCTACTTATGTTTAAATCTTGTTAAAAGATACATAACTCCCTGCTTAATGTTGTTTGCATAACAATTCTACTTTGTTCTGATGATGGTTTGTTATGTGCTAAGAACATGGTTTAAAGTTACTTCAACTCTTGGAGGAGCCTGGAAGGCTGCAGTCCATAGGGTCACTGAGAGTCGGACACAACTGAGCGACTTCGCTTTCACTTTTCACTTTCATGCATTGGAGAAGGAAATGGCAACCCACTCCGGTGTTCTTGCCTGGAGAATCCCAGGGATGGGGAAGCCTGGTGGGCTGCCGTCTATGGGATCACACAGAGTCAGACACGACTGAAGTGACTTAGCAATAGCAATAGCAATAGCAATAGCAACTCTGTGGTGGTGAGTTGGGTTCAACTTCAGTATAGAGACAGGTTGAAATGTGATTTTTTCCCCACATGCTAATAGTCACATTCCATCAGAGTTTTATTATTGTCACTGCTTCATTCCAGGAATAAAAGCAAATCACATTGCAATGGTGAATGGAATTGTTTCCTTAATTAATTCCATTCACCATTGCAACGAAAAGAATAAAATACTTAGGAATATATCTACCTAAAGAAACTAAAGACCTATATATAGAAAACTATAAAACACTGGTGAAAGAAATCAAAGAGGACACTAATAGATGGAGAAATATACCATGTTCATGGGTTGGAAGAATCAACATAGTGAAAATGAGTATACTACCCAAAGCAATTTATAGATTCAATGCAATCCCTATCAAGCTACCAACAGTATTCTTCACAGAGCTAGAACAAATAATTTCACAATTTGTATGGAAATACAAAAAAACCTCGAATAGCCAAAGCTATCTTGAGAAAGAAGAACGGAACTGGAGGAATCAACCTGCCTGACTTCAGGCTCTACTACAAAGCCACAATCATCAAGACAGTATGGTTCTGGCACAAAGACAGAAATATAGATCAATGGAACAAAATAGAAAGCCCAGAGATAAATCCACACACATATGGACACCTTATCTTTGACAAAGGAGGCAAGAATATACAATGGATTAAAGACAATCTCTTTAACAAGTGGTGCTGGGAAAACTGGTCAACCACTTGTAAAATAATGAAACTAGAGCACTTTCTAACACCATACACAAAAATAAACTCAAAATGGATTAAAGATCTAAACGTAAGACCAGAAACTATAAAACTCCTAGAGGAGAACATAGGAAAAACAAACTCTGACATACATCACAGCAGGATCCTCTATGACCCACCTCCCAGAATATTGGAAATAAAAGCAAAAATAAACAAATGGGACCTAATTAAACTTAAAACCTTCTTCACAACAAAGGAAACTATAAGCAAGGTGAAAAGATAACCTTCAGAATGGGAGAAAATAATAGCAAACGAAGCAACTGACAAACAACTAATCTCAAAAATTTACAAGCAACTCCTACAGCTCAATTCCAGAAAAATAAATGACCCAATCAAAAAATGGGCCAAAGAACTAAATAGACATTTCTCCAAAGAAGACATCCAGATGGCTAACAAACACATGAAAAGATGCTCAACACCACTCATTATCAGAGAAATGCAAATCAAAACCACTATGAGGTACCATTTCACACCAGTCAGAATGGCTGCCATCCAAAAGTCTACAAGCAATAAATGCTGGAGAGGGTGTGGAGAAAAGGGAACCCTCTTACACTATTGGTGGGAATGCAAACTAGTACACCACTATGGAGAACAGTGTGGAGATTCCTTACAAAACTGGAAATAGAACTGCCTTATGATCCAGCAATCCCACTGCTGGGCATACACACTGAGGAAACCAGAAGGGAAAGAGACACGTGTAACCCAATGTTCATCGCAGCACTGTTTATAATAGCCAGGACATGGAAGCAACCTAGATGTCCATCAGCAGATGAATGGATAAGCAAGCTGTGGTACATATACACAATGGAGTATTACTCAGCCATTAAAAAGAATACATTTGAATCAGTTCTAATGAGGTGGATGAAACTGGAGCCTATTATGCAGAGTGAAGTAAGCCAGAAAGAAAAACACCAATACAGTATACTAATGCATATATATGGAATTTAGAAAGATGGTAACAATAAGACTGTATACGAGACAGCAAAAGAGACACTGATGTAAAACAGTCTTTTGGACTCTGTGGGAGAGGGAGAGGGTGGGATGATTTGGGAGAATGACATTGAAATATGTATAATATCATATATGAAATGAGTCTCCAGTCCAGGTTTGATGCACGATACTGGATGCCTGGGACGACCCAGAGGGATGGTATGGGGAGGGAGGAGGGAGGAGGGTTCAGGATGGGGAACACATGTATACCTGTGGCAGATTCATTTTGATATATGGCAAAACCAATACAATATTGTAAAGTTAAAAAATAAAATAAAATTAAAAAAAAAGCAAACAATATTAAAAAAAATGGGAGAAAACAAATGGGGGTGTGGGAGGAAAAGGAGAAGAGCAAAACAAAACACTCACCATAAAACTCCTTTTCTGGTGTAGCTGGTTGACAATCTAGAAGTCACGTGTATGATACTTTTCATCAAGAACAGCAACTGTGCTTTTTGGCTTGTTACACTCATGTTTTGGGCTTCCCTGATAGCTCAGCTGGTAAAGAATTCACCTGGAATGCTGAAGATCTGGGTTCAATTCCTGAGTTAGGAAGATCCACTGGAGAAGGGATAGGCTACTGACTCCAGTATTCTTGGGCTTCCCTTATGCCTCAGCTGGCAAAGAATCCACCTGCAATGTGGGAGACCTGGGTTCAATTCCTGAGTTGGGAAGATCCCCTGGAGAAGGGAAAGGCTACCCACTCCAGTACTCTGGCCTAGAGAATTCCATAGATTGTATAGTCCATGGGGTCACAAGGAGTTGGACACAACTGAATGACTTTCACTTCACCCTCATGTTTTCTTTGAAAACAGGTTTCAAGAGGTGTAATACTATGAAACTATTTCTTGGGAGTCAGTTGAAATTCAGTTTATTAATTGAAAGCATACATATTCTTCTACATATTGAGAGGGTCCTTTTTCCATTTTCTTCTTTATGCATTATTTAAAATATATAAAGAGGGATGAAGGGATATAAACCCTTTAGTTTTCTGTTCAAAAAACCCCACTTTTGTCATATCTGTAATCTTCATGGGAAAAGGAAAAAGATAGGTAGAAGTTGGAATCATATTTTTGCATCATAGAATCCCTTGCTCTGCGTTGAGTCTCAGAAATTACTTTAGAACTTATTAAAATCAGTAGATTTGAATGATCTCATTCCTTACCAAAGACAATGAACAAACCAGAGAAGAAATAAGAATTGAATTAAGCTGAGACCATGAACAAGGCCACATACACATTAATTTCATTTCTAATTAGCTCATCCTCTCTGAGTCGCAAAATAAACTGTTCTGCTTATTTATTTTCAGAAATGGGATTTCAGTTGTTTTGGTGTTCATAAAATAAACTGGTGGCTCTGATGGTAAAGAATCTGCCTTAATGATGGATATCCAGGTTTGATCCCTGGGTCTGGATGATCCCCCAGAGAAGAGAGTGGCCCACTCCAGTATTCTTTCCTGGAGGGCTAGAGGGCTACCGTCTACGGGATCACAGAGTCGGACATAACTGAGTGACTAACGCACGCACATGGGGTTTTGTTTTGGTTTCACTTTGGGCCTAGCAAGGTATTATTTTGGGCCTAGCACAATAGCAAACAAATCTATTACCTGATTATGACCTCAGTAAACTACACTTATAATATATGTGGAAAAATAAGGTTAACAAACAGAACAAGTGGATAAAAACTGAACATCTGTTGGGTAATGTTGGTTAAAAGGAGTTTATGAGTTTACCGATAGTTGAGATCAATGTGCTTTAATACAGCAGAAAAAAAAAAAAAAGGAGATGTGTCCTTAAAATGAACTGGATTATAAGCAGAGTTTGACATAAAACACAGGATCAGGTGTTGATCTGATTGAGTAGACAAAGAAGCATGCTGGAGAAGGATTATTAATATTTAGGTAGAGCACGTTCCAATTGTAGGAAACTTTCCCTCTGATTATACTCCAAAAGTTAAAAGGAGATATTTGGGGAGAAAAATAAACTACTTTCTCTTTGGGATTACACAAGCAGACATGGGTTGGATTTTCTGAACAGAACCTAAATAACTAGAAATTTTAGTGGATGAAACAAACCTACTTGGCACTTGTGAAATGTTATAGTGAATCTTGTGCAAAAGAAAAAATATACAGATGATAATCATGTGTGCATGATCCCAGTGCTCAAGACAAAATTTCCCTCTTTCCAAATTCTCAAAGGAAAGCAAATGACAAAATGTATCAGCATGACTTCATTGCTTCATTGTAGTCAAAATCCTAAATTACAGTCCACTGTAGCATTTTAAAAATCAAATCTTTGCAAAGTTTGGGATCTTTTCCTAACATTACTACTAAATTCATCAGAGCACACCTAGCACCTCTCTTTGGCATGCAGTGTGCCCGGCAGTGTGGCCAAGAACCACTTTTTTGTGTGTGCTAATGTCATATGTCATATTTTGTGCAGCTGTCAAGTTCATAAGGTGGTTGGAATGAGAAGAATTTCATACTGTGATGTTCCTTTGCCAGTCAGAGACAGACTATACCCTACACGGAGCTATACATACAATCTCTTTAGTGTAAAATAACTAAGAGAAAGATGTGGGAGAACTCAAGGAGATCAAATTTTTATCAAAACACAGAGCCTTCCTAGGATTACATCTTGAAAGCAGTTATTTATTCCCAGCAATTAAGAAAAAATGGCGGGGAAGGAGTATAAGCAAATACCCCATCACAATGTACTAAGAAAAGAAATTTGTGTTTCACTGGTAAGTCAAAAGGACAGAGACAAGATAATTCAGTGCCTTGGATTGACATCAACCTGCAAAATAAGCTTTGTTTGGCTATGACAATAGAAAATTCAGGCTCCCCTGATGGCTCAGATGGTAAAGAATCCACTTGCAATGCAGGAGACCTGAGACTGATCCCTGGATAGAGAAGATCCCCTGGAGAAGGGAATGGCAACTCACTCTAGTATTCTTGTCTGGAGAATCCCACGAACAGAGGAGACTGGTGGGCTACAGTCCATGGGGTTGCAAAGAGTCTGATGTGACTTATTGACTAAATACATACATATAGAAAATTCACAGATTATGAGATTGTTTTATTTTTAATCTCAAGAAAGACAGCTAAATTGTAGTGAGGGTCTTTAGAATCTTGCTACTCAAAGAGAAGTCCATGGACCAGGACAAGAGCATTAATGAAAGAGATGGTTGGAAAGACAGACTGCCAAGAGTCTCTCAAGACCTTCTGAATTTGAGTCTGCATCTTCAATAAATTTATCAGGTCAGTTATAAATTTTAAATACACCTACTTTAGAGGAGTAGGGGGCCTAAGAAGTGTGATTTACGTGATAGATGGTTTATGAGAACAGAAATCCTTAACAGAAAAAGAAGAATTCTGAAAATTAAGTGGAATCATTAGGACTTTTCAGAGGAACATGCCAGAACCCTCCAAGGGGCATTCAGAAGCTATTGTCTGGGTGACTGAGAAGGAAAGATCTGCAAGCTTCATAGGTTCACTGAAGACAAGTGAAGCACAGATGAATTAAATGTACAAATTTATAAGTCAGATGTCAAAAAGTGTTAACCATAATATCAAGAGGTAACAATAATACCTATGAGTTCATCAGTCAGACATCAAACAAGAGGTAACAGTATATCCTGCTGGAGATATTAGTGCTAGAGAAGACTCCTGAAAGTCCCTTGGACAGCAAGGAGATCAAGCCAGTCAATCTTAAGGGAGAGCAACCCTGAATATTCATTGGAAAGACTAATGCTGAAGCTCCAGTATTTTGGTCATCTGATGGGAACAGGTGACTCGTTGGATAAGTCCCTGATGGAGGCAGAAGGAAAGGGGTGACAGAGGATGAGATGGCTGGATGACATCACCAATGCAATGAACGTGAACTTGGGCAAACTCCGGGAGATGGTGAGACACAGGGAGGCCTGTAGTGCTGCAGTCCCTGGGGTCACAAGTATTGGATAGGACTGGGTGACTGAACAACAAAAACAACAGCAATAACAATGGCAATGCAGGCAGCTACAGGGCATTTCCTGTAGTAAACTGAAGCAGATGTAAAGAGTTTTAGGTGAAAATTTGGGAGTCCCTGTCACTACTTTATTCAACAAATTTCTTTTAATATTATATGCTCTGGGCATTATGGTAGTTGTTATTTGTTAAGCAAGACCAAATCTACACCCTCCAGAAATGTAAAAGGCATTTGTTTTTAGGTCAGGGAAGCCATCAAAACCACAACATGGAAAACTCACCTGGAATAGAAATCCTATACAGGCTTCTAGAAGGCTTCCCTGATGGCACAGACAACACCAAATCTCCCTGCAAAGGAGGAAATCCAGGTTTGATCCCTGGGTTGGGAAGATTCTCTAAGGGAATGGCAACCCACTCCAATATTCTTGCCAGCAAAATCCCATGGACAGAGGAGCCTGGTGGGCTACAGACATGGGGTCTCAAAGAGTCAGAGATGACTGAGCTGCTAACATTTGGGCTTCCCTGGTGGCTCAGTCAGTTAGGAATCTGCCTGCAGTGCAGAAAATCTGGGTTCAGTCCCTGGATTGAGAGGATCCTCTGGGGAAGAGAATGGCAACCCACTCCATTATTCTTGCCTGGAGAATTCTTTGTTGAACAGAAGAACCTAGTGGGTTACAGTCTAAGGGGTTGAACAGGCTTCTGGGCACATGGCAAAGAGGATTTGTGAATCCCTTAGGGCACACATTTTTGAAAGAACAAGGCCACACCTGTGATATATAAATTATAATTGTGCCCCCATGCACACCTTGTATATTTGTATTTAGTTTGGCCGGGCTTCCCAGGTGGCTCAGTGGTAAAGAATCCACTTGCCAAGCAGGAGAAATGGGTTCCATCTTTTGGTTGAGAAGATCTACTGCAGAAAGGTATGGCAACTCACTCCAGTATTCTTGCTTGGAAAATCCCATGGACAGAGGACACTGGTGGGCCTCAGTTCATGGGGTCACAAAGAGTTGGGCATGACTTAGTGACCAAACAACAACAATTCAGTTTCACCATGCTGATTTGAGTCTTATCATCATTAGTTTTAGTTGTTTCCAAATCTGTATGTCAGAAATCAAAACCCAACCCCTAAGCTTTGGTAACTGCTAAGAGTGACCCCAGCAGCGATGGTTCTAATCTAGTCTTCCTGCATATTCCATTAGACAGAGTGAAATCTTTACTCACACTGGTCCTATAGGATTCCCTCTCCCAGAGATCTGACCTTGAGAATAAGAGGGAGCTGCAAGAAGGGCCAGACCTTGGAGACACTGTAAACTTGAAGATTTTGTGTGTGTGTGTGGGGGGAGCACCTTCCACCACACGTGTGGAGGGAAGAGAGTGGTCTGCAGAGAGAGAATGAAAGCTGAGAGCAGGAAGGAGCAGACACTGGAAATCCTGCAGCCTTTCTAATCCTGCTTCAATTCTTCCTTCAAGTTTGGCTTCACTCCATGCTTCTTGATTCCAAAAGAGAAACTCATCTTATGATGAATTTCCTCTCTTAAACTGTTTAGGTTAATCCCTTACATTATTCATTAGCTTTGCTTTTACTTGCAACAAAAGGCACCTTAACAAAGCCAATGACTAGCTGGAATGATGTTAAATCAGGTGACAGGGCCTCTAGGTAGAAAACCAGTACTGACCCCTTGGTAATGTTGAAGTAAACTTCCTCTTTAAAGATGAAGCTGTTATTAACTTTGACTGAATATATCAGGCTGTAAAATTTTACAGTCTGTGTTCACATTTGATAGTGGCTTCATGACTACCTCTCAACTCATTTGCAATTGATCAACATGAGGAAACCCACTTCCCTGAATGCTGCTCTTGGATGGTACAGGCCCAGAGTTTTGGAAATCTCTCTTTGCATCACAACTTGAGGGGCTATGTAAAGAGTGCATAATCTCAGCCTCATTCCAGTTACATTGAGTCAAAATTTTGAAGTATATTCTTTAACATGTCTATTAGATTATTCTGATTCAGATAATTCAGAGAACTTGTTTCTAAAAACATATTTTAAACTGTGGTTCTTCATTCAGAACTGGTCACAACATTATTTTGAGAAGCATGTTCAAGATAAACATGCTGAGTACCACCTCATACCTGCTGAACCAGAAATTTGGCCATCATCTATTTGCACAAGATCCCTAGGTAATATTGAAGCCTGCTTCTAGCTAAGAATGGAAGATTTGAGGCACTCAAGGGTAATTGATTCAGTTCTACCTTGAAGGTCGCCCCCTTCCATTGAGATCTATTTACTCTGCGACACCAACAGTATTTTATTTCAGTGTTCAGTTTCAGTGTTTAAATTTGTTCAAGTCTGAACTAGTCAGACTATAGCTACGTTCACCTAATTTAAGATAAGCATTTAAAACCCTGCCCTTCCTTTATCCTCTGATTACAGGTGCATTTTTTTCTAATTTGAAGGCTTGCCTACTACTGCAATTTCAATGGCAAATAGCTGGAGATGGAATTGACTTTAAATACACTCTTCATTTATTTACTTTTCAGTATGTCCAAGTTCTAAAGGCCAGAAATCCAGACTTCTCCAAACTAAAAGAAAATTGTATTCCTTCTGTCTTATTTCAGCCACTTGTTTGTTAGAATTTACATATCTCAAAATATAAACAAATTTTCTTTATATCAGATACTCAGATCAGAGCAAGAGATAAAAATCCACAAGCTTTGCTTTGCATAATTTAGCCTTTTTAAAAGTTTCCTGAGGACTACCAGGGTGGACTTCAGGGAATATACAATATGCACCAATTTCTGGAAATCTGTAAAGTTCACTGCCATTTGTATGCATAAATGGATATACCCTCTGTGGCTTTCTATTAGCACCTCAACCCATTGGCTTTTGGATAATGTAGTTTCAGTCATTTTTTTTAGAATTGACCTTTGAGGAGTTCCTGCTATAGATCTAACCTATAAGTCCATTATGAGAGGAATGGATAAAGAAGATGTGGTACATATATACAATGAAATATCATTTAGCCATTGGAGAAGGAAATGGCAACCCACTCCAGTATTTTGCTTGGACAGAAGAGTCTGGTGGGCTATAGTCCATGGGGTCACAAGAGTCAGATATGACTTAGTAACTAAACCAAACCGTTATTCACCCATGAAAACGAACAACATTGGGTCACTTGTAGAGACATTGGACCTAAAGACTGTCATGCAGAGTAAAGTAAATCAGAAATAGAAAAACACGTAGTTTATATTAACGAATATATGTGGAATCCGAAAAAAATTGTATAGATGATCTTGATTGCAAAGCTGAAATAGAGACACAGAATATCGAACAAAGAATCAATACCAGGGGAAAGGGGTGAGGATGGGATGAATTGGGACATTGGGACTGACATATATGCACTACTATGTATAAAATAGACAACTAATGAGAACCTACTGTGTAGCACAGGGAACTCTACTCAGTGATCTGCGATGGCCTAAAAGGGATGGGAATGAAAAAAAGAGGGTCTGTATGCATTCTGATTCGTATTCATATTATGAATCATCCATATAACTGATTCACTTCACTGTACAGAAGCAACTAACACAACATTGTAAAGCAGATCAGATCAGATCAGTTACTCAGTCGTGTCCTACTCTTTGTGACCACATGAATCGCAGCACGCCAGGCCTCCCTGTCCATCACCAACTCCCAGAGTTCACTCAGACTTACGTCCATCAAGTCAGTGATGCCATCCAGCCATCTCATCCTCTGTCGTCTCCTTCTCCTCCTGCCCCCAATCCCTCCCAGCATCAGAGTCTTTTTCAATGAGTTAACTCTTCGCATGAGGTGGCCAAAGTACTGGAGTTTCAGCTTCAGCATCATTCCTTCCAAAGAAATCCCAGGGCTGATCTCCTTCAGAATGGACTGGTTGGATCTCCTTGCAGTCCAAGGGACTCTCAAGAGTCTTCTCCAACACCACAGTTCAAAAGCATCAATTCTTCGGCACTCAGCCTTCTTCACAGTCCAACTCTCACATCCATACATGACCACTGGAAAAACCATAGCCTTGACTAGACGGACCTTTGTTGGCAAAGTAATGTCTCTGCTTTTGAATATGCTATCTAGGTTGGTCATATCTTTCCTTCCAAGGAGTAAGCGTCTTTTAATTTCATGGCTGCAATCACCATCTGCAGTGATTTTGGAGCCCCAAAAAATAAAGTCTGACACTCTTTCCGCTGTTTCCCCATCTATTTCTCATGAAGTGGTAGGACCGGGTGCCATGATCTTCGTTTTCTGAATGTTGAGCTTGAAACCAACTTTTTCACTCTCCACTTTCCCTTTCATCAAGAGGCTTTTTATTTCCTCTTCACTTTCTGCCATAAGGGTGGTGTCATCTGCATATCTGAGGTTATTGATATTTCTCCTGGCAATCTTGATTCCAGCTTGTGTTTCTTCCAGTCCAGCATTTCTCATGATGTACTCTGCATGTAAGTTAAATAAACAGGGTGACAATATACAGCCTTGACGAACTCCTTTTCCTATTTGGAACCAGTCTGTTGTTCCATGTCCAGTTTGAACTGTTGCTTCCTGACCTGCGTACAGGTTTCTCAAGAGGCAGGTCAGGTGGTCTGGTATTCCCATCTCTTTCAGAATTTTCCACCGTTTATTGTGATCCACACAGTCAAAGGCTTTGGCATAGTCAATAAAGCAGAAATAGATGTTTTTCTGGAAATCTCTTGCTTTTTCCATGATCCAGCGAATGTTGGCAATTTGATCTCTGGTTCCTCTGCCTTTTCTAAAGCCACCTTGAACATCAGGAAGTTTACGGTTCACATATTGCTGAAGCCTGGCTTGCAGAATTTTGAGCATTACTTTACTCGCGTGTGAGATGAATGCAATGTGCGGTAGTTTGAGCATTCTTTGGCATTGTCTTTCTTTGGGATTGGAATGAAAACTGACCTTTTCCAGTCCTGTGGCCACTGCTGAGTTTTCCAAATTTGCTGGCATATTGAGTGCAGCACTTTCACAGCATCATCTTTCAGGATTTGGAATAGCTCAACTGGAATTCCATCACCTCCACTAGCTTTGTTCGTAGTGATGCTCTCCAAGGCCCACTTGACTTCACATTCCAGGATGTCTGGCTCTAGGTCAGTGATCACACCATCGTGATTATCTGGGCCATGAAGATCTTTTTTGTACCGTTCTTCTGTGTACTCTTGCCATCTCTTCTTAATATCTTCTGCTTCTGTTAGGTCCAGACCATGAACTCCTTATTGTAAAGCAACTATACTCCAATAAATTTTCTTAAAAAGTAGTAAAAGCAACACAAGGATATGTACAGTTGACCATTTAACAACACAGACTTGAACCGTATGGGTCCATTTATATACAAATTCTTTTGAAGAGTAAATACGACCATAATACATAAGTGAAAACACCCTGATGCTGGAAAAGATTGGAGGTGGGAGAAGAAGGGGACCACAGAAGATGAGATGGTTGGATGGCATCACTAATTCAATGGACATGAGTTTGAGTAAACTCCAGGAGTGGGTGTTGGACAGGGAGGCCTGGCATGCTGCAGTCCATGGGGTCGCAAAGAGTCAGACACGACTGAGTGAGTGAACTGAACTGAACTGAACATAAGTGAATCTGTGAATGCAGAACTTAGGATATGGAGGAACCATGGGGCCAACTGTGAGCTATATGCTGATTTTCAACTGTGCTGAGTGTCAGTTCCCCTAACCCTGACACTGTTCAAGGGCCACCTGTATATACTTGCACATATGTAAGTGTGTGTTATATATATTTGTGGATGTGGGTTTTTCCAGCATTTTGTATTATGATCAAAACCAAAGAAAGAAAGAAATGAACAAGAAATAGCTGACCTACCAGTGAAGACGGATGAGTTGAACATTTTAGTATAATAGCTTGATGAAACAGTCCTGTGGCCACTGCTGAGTTTTCCAAATTTGCTGGCATATTGAGTGCAGCACTTTCACAGCATCATCTTTCAGGATTTGAAAGAGCTCCACTGGAATTCCATCACCTCCATTAGCTTTGTTCATAGTGATGCTTTCTAAGGCTCACTTGACTTCACATTCCAGGATGTCTGGCTCTAGGTCAGTGATCACACCATAGTGATTATCTGGGTCGTGAAGATCTTTTTTGTACAGTTCTTTTGTGTATTCCTGCCACTTCTTCTTAATATCTTTTGCTTCTGTTAGTTTCATACCATTTCTGTCCTTTATTGAGCCCATCTTTGCATGAAATGTGCCCTTGGTATCTCTAATTTTCTTGAAGAGATCTCTAGTCTTTCCCATTCTGTTGTTTTCCTCTGTTTCTTTGCATTGATTGCTGAGGAAGGCTTTCTTATCTCTTCTTGCTATTCCTTGGAACTCTGCATTCAGATGCTTATATCTTTCCTTTTCTCCTTTGCTTTTCACTTCTCTTCTTTTCACAGCTATTTGTAAGGCCTCCCCAGACAGCCATTTTGCTTTTTTGCATTTCTTTTCCATGGGGATGGTCTTGATCCCTGTCTCCTGTTCAATTTCACGAACCTCCGTTCATAGTTCATCAGGCACTCTACCTATCAGATCCAGCCCCTTAAATCTATTTCTCACTTCCACTGTATAACCAGGGATTTGATTTAGGTCATACCTGAATGGTCTAGTGGTTTTCCCTACTTTCTTCAATTTAAGTCTGAATTTGGCAATAAGAAGTTCATGATCTGAGCCACAGTCAGTTCCTGGTCTTGTTTGTGTTGACTGTATAGAGCTTCTTTATCTTTGGCTGCAAAGAATATAATCAGTCTGATTTCAGTGTTGACCATCTGGTGATGTCCAGGTGTAGAATCTTGTCTTGTGTTGTTGGAAGAGGGTGTTTGCTATGACCAGTGCATTTTCTTGGCAAAACTCTGTTAGTCTTTGCCCTGCTTCATTCCATATTCCAAGGCCAAATTTGCCTGTTACTCCAGGTGTTTCTTGACTTCCTACTTTTGCATTCCAGTCCCCTATAATGAAAAGGACATCTTTTTTGGCTGTTAGTTCTCAAAGATCTTGTAGGTCTTCATAAAACTATTCAACTTCAGCTTCTTCAGCATTACTGGTTGGGGCATAGACTTGGATTACTGTGATATTGAATGGTTTGCCTTGGAAACGAACAGAGATCATTCTGTTGTTTTTGAGATTGCATCCAAGTACTGCATTTCAGATTCTTTTGTTGACCATGATGGCTACTCCATTTCTTCTAAGGGAATCCTGCCCGCAGTAATAGATATAATGGTCATCTGAGTTAAATTCACCCATTCCAGTCCATTTTGGTTTGCTGATTCCTAGAATGTTGATGTTCACTCTTGCCATCTCCTGTTTGACCACTTTCAATTTGGCTTGATTCATGGACCTAACATTCCAGATTCCTATGCAATATTGCTCTTTACAGCATCGGACCTTGCTTCTATCACCAGTTTTAGAAACAGCAGAGGAACCAGAGATCAAATTGCCAACATCTGCTGGATCATCGAAAAAGCAAGAGAGTTTCAGAAAAACATCTATTTCTACTTTATTGACTATGCCAAAGCCTTTAACTGTGTGGATCACAATAAACTGTGGAAAATTCTGAAAGAGATGGGAATACCAGACCACCTGACCTGCCTCTCAAAAAACCTGTATGCAGGTCAGGAAGTGACAGTTAGAACTGGACATAGAACAACAGACTGGTTCCAAATAGGAAAAGGAGTACATCAAGGCTGTATTGTCACCCTGTTTATTTAACTTCTATGCAGAGTACATCATGAGAAACACTGGGCTGGAAGAAGCACAAGATGGAATCACGATTGACAGCAGAAATAACAATAACCTCAGATATGCAGATGACACCACCCTTATGGCAGAAAGTGAAGAACTAAAGAGCCTCTTGATGAAAGTGAAAGAGGAGAGTGAAAAAGTTGGCTTAAAGCTCAACATTCAGAAAACTAAGATCATGGCGTCTGTTCCCATCAGTTCATGAGAAATAGATGGTGAAACAGTGGAAACAATGTCAGACTTTATTTTTGGGGCTCCAAAATCACTGCAGATGGTGATTGCATCCATGAAATTAAAAGATGCTTACTCCTTGGAAGAAAAGTTATGACCAACCTAGATAACATGTTCAAAAGCAGAGACATTACTTTGCCAACACATCTCCATCAAGGCTGTGGTTTTTCCAGTGGTCATGTATGGATGTGAGAGTTGGACTGTGTAGAAATGTGACCACTGAAGAATTGATGCTTTTGAATTGCGGTGTTCGAGAAAACTTGAGAGTCCCTTGGACTGCAAGGAGATCCAACCAGTCCATTCTAAAGGAGTGATATCAGTCCTGGGTGTTCTTTGGAAGGACTGATGCTAAAGCTGAATCTCCAATACTTTGCCCACCTCATGCAAAGAGTTGACTCATTGGAAAAGACTCTGATGCTGGGAGAGATTGCGGGCAGGAGGAGAAGGGGACAACAGAGGATGAGATGGCTGGATGGCATCACCGATTCAATGGACATGAGTTTGAGTGAACTCTGGGAATTGGTGATGGAAAGGGAGGCCTGGCGTGCTGCAGTTCATGGGGTCGCAAAGAGTCGGACACGACTGAGCAACTGAACTGAAGTGAACTGAAGCACATAGGCCTCATGCCTCTCCCGTACTTCAGTTTACCCAGCTGCAGAAATTTATATATATACGGCACCCCACTCCAGTAGTCTTGCCTGGAAAATCCCATGGATGGAGGAGCTTGGTAGGCTGAAGTCTATGGGGTCGCTAAGAGTCGGGCATGACTGAGTGACTTCAGTTTCATTTTTTACTTTCATGCCTTGGAGAAGGAAATGGCAACCCACTCCAGTATTCTTTCCTGGAGAATCCCAGGGACAGAGGAGCCTAGTGGGCTGCCGTCTATGGGGTCGTACAGAGTTGGACACGATTGAAGCGAATTAGCAGCAGTATATATATATATATATATATAAAATAAGGATGGTAATAGTATTTATTTTATATGTTTGTTTGGCTTCCCTGGTAGCTCAGATGGTAAGGAACCCTCTAGCAATGCAGGAGATGGGGTTTGATCCCTGGGTTGGTAAGATCCCCTGGAGAAGGACACGGCAACCCACTGCAGTAATCTTGTCTGGAGAATCCCATGACCAGAGGAGCCAGAATATGGACTACAGTTCATGGACTCACTAAGAGTTGGACATGTCTGAGCGACTAACACTTTCACTTTATCTGTTTGTTATGGAATTAAAACTCGTAGATCAGATAGAAGGGAATCTATGTACGATGTGTATACTGCATTGGTCAGGATTCACCAGAGAAACAGATCTAATAGGATGGGAACACACCAACAGGGCTATTTATGATAAGAGACTGGCCCAAGTGATGCGGCGGCTGAGGCGTGCAAACCCACTGCCCTTTGGAGCAGGCCTGATAAGCAGGCTCCACCCACATGTCTAGGGCTCATCCTAGGAAGCTGTGACCTTTGGCCGACTCCTTCCTGGTGCCTCAGCTGGCACCCAGTGGCATCTGCCCTCCGCCTGGGACTTCTGTTCTAGGGTCACTTCACTCCTTTGCTCAATCTCTTACAAGTTCTCGGAGTAATTAAGGGTGTCCTATGTCTCCAGGCTCTTCCCAGGCCTGAAGTATCTGGGAATTTGGGCTCTTCAGTGGAGCAGCCAGTGCCACTGAGGCTGATGGTGCTGATGCTGACTTTGCCAGGTTGGCTCAAGGTGGTCAGAGGTGGTCACTTGCACGAGAAGCACATGGCAGGTGTGGTAGCCAGTGACACCTCCCTCTTCTGCAAGGCGGTGGCTGGGCGACCCTTGTGCAGCCCACCTGTGACCCTGTTCTCTGTGGCAGGTTGGAGACCCAGTATTGCAGACAACTTCAGAAGGCAGTCTGCTGGAGAATGCCCACTCAGTTGGGAAGGCCTATCTTTCTGTTTTATTCCGATCTCTAAAGGGTTAGATGAGGCCCACCCACATTACAGAGGGCCATCTCTACTCAAAGTTCACTGATTTCAATGCTAATCTCACACAAGAATGCCCTCCAAGTTGGCATACAACATTTACCATCACTCATGTTAAATACACATCGGATATTCTTTAATGTCACTCTCCTCTCAGTAGGCTAATGCCTTGGCCATGAAGAGGAGGCAGTTAGAAGGGTAACTGAGGTTTCTTTTCAAAATCAGGAGGAAATGAAAGACTGAGCTTCCAGAAGAAAAAACAAAAAAAGGTAAGGGATAGGACTTCAAGATTGGAATTAAAAAAAAAAAAAAAACCTGGAAAAGGTTTTAAAAATCTAGAAATTTAGATTTGAGATTTTAGAATAAAAATAGAAGCAACTGAGAGGGAAGCATTATTACCAAAAATCTAGAAATTTAGATTTGAGATTTTAGAATAAAAATAGAAGCAACTGAGAGGGAAGCATTATTACCAGGAAGAAACCAGTGAACACATTTATTGAAGCTTGAGGGGGCAGGAATTACACTGTAGCAAGAGCTTGCCAGTGAGGCTGTTATTTGTCATTCATTTCAGCCCTCCTTGGACTCCTTATAAGATAAGACTTCTGGTCAAGGCCAATAAAAATATTAAGATTAGGATAACATGAACAATTTCATGGAATTGCAGAATAAAAAATGTCCTTTGAAATTAACATGGCAATTTCTGCATCAAATTCTGTCTTCACTAATCAACTGTAAATAACCATCTAATACAGTTCTGAAAATCAATATCATATGTTCATCATAGGAATTTAACACAGTGTATGGAATTAACAGACATTGTTGACTGTGGATAGAACGTGTAAGTGACCATTCGATATTATGAGTGATGCTTCTCGCCAGCAACATTTTCCCCGTGAATTCAGAAGCACAGACCCAATGCCTGCATTTTTCTCAGTTCCACACTTTGCATGAAGTTAGGCATAATGATAGTCGATCAAAGAATCTGTTGAATTCCTGAGGTAAAGCTGCCACAGTCTCTTAATTAGTATCTCTTTGCACAGCTCTTTCTGCAAATATGTATTAAAACTTTCCCCCTTATCGCATATGTGTTGCAAATTAATAGTTAGCAACTTCTCTCATGCCTGGAATTAAAATATATATCAAAGAGACTTGGTATTGAAATAGCAGAACGTCTAGCCAAATGCCCTGCTATCAATATGAAATACTGTTTCTGGGAGTATGTTCAGGCTGTGAAGATATTTATGAAGGAGACAACAAAAAATAATAGCCCTACTCTAAGTTAGGATAAAGAATATTATCTGGAGATTGGTTCTAGCTAAGAACTCCTCTCTGGAAATTTATATGAATGATTGAGTGAGTGTCTATCATGTGTTGTATACAAATTAATGCTGAGTTTTCAGAAAACATTATATCCATAACTAATTATTGCATGCTACATGTGATACACTTACATTTCATAAAACAATATGTGTAAACCAAAGCAAACAGCAAGGCGTTTTTGTTTTTTTTTTTTTAGCAATTTTTTCTTTTAAGATTTTTTGATGTGGGCCTTTTTTAAAGTCTTTACTGAACTTGTTACAATACTGCTTCTGTTTTATATTGTGGGTTTTTGGTTGCAAGACATGTGGGATCTTAGCTGCCTGATCAGGGATTGAACTTGCACCCCTTACATTAGAAGGCAAAGTCTTAACGATTGGGTGGCCAGGGAGGTCCCCAGTAAAGTGCTTTAAAAATGTGCATCCTCTTGAAATTTAATCCTCACTAAAGTCCCTGAAGCATCATTTTTTTCTCCAGCACTGAATGAGGAAACTGAGTCTTACAGACATTAATATCTTTTTCATCACTCCCCAGGTCTATCTACTTCCAAGGCCTGTGTATATCCCACTAGGCACAAGGTCAGAAAAATTCAAACCAAATTTGGCTTGCCATGTGTCTTTGTAAATAACGTTCATTCATTTACTCATCTGCAACTGCTTTTACACTACAAGGGCAGTCTCCTAGCTGCAACACAGATTCACGTATACAGTGGCTGGCCTTGCCACATATATTTACTATCTGACCCTGAACAGAAAAGTTGTCAGAATCATGCACTAGACTGTGCCATCTGCTTCATGTGTGGGCTATTTTCAACCCCAAAAAATATCACTAGACCTTTCACTTGAGGCCATCAGTAAAGACAAAGAAATAAGACACAAGCCTCTATTTCAGTTATAATTGCTCAAACATCTGATGAATAAAGTTTATCCTTTTCTTCCCTGGGTTTTTGTTGTCAACAGAAGAAAGCAACTTTAATGAACTTAAATTGAAACACGTTTTTGGATAAGTTAATAGCTCCAGAATCAAAAGAAAGACCACAGAACAAAGCTTTTGAAAGTCAACAGCAGTGAACTGTGCCAAAGCCCTGGTCTCAAGAATCTTCTGCTTGGCCTGCTGTCATTCTGGAGGACTCCCAGGCAGCTCTCAGGTATGAACATTGCTTCTCCTCTCCATAGGACAGGCAGCAGGAGAAAATTCCCCAAACAATTCAAGGTTTAAGGCTTAGGCAGAGCATCTGAATATTCATATTTGGACAAGGTGACTCTTTAGTCACCAGGAGTACACACAAAGACTATGAATGTACATCACCATTTCCATCAGTGTCTAAAGATGGCTCCTCAAATCTGAGACCTATCCCAGTGCTGAGCTGAAAATTCAGTGCACGTGTGCTCAGTCGCTCAGTTGTGTCTGAGTCTTTGCCACCCCATGGATGGTAGCCCTCCAGGTTCCTCTGTCTATGGGATTCTCCAGGCAAGAATACTGGATTGAGTTGCCGTTTTCTCCTCTAGGGAATCTTCTAGACCCACAGATCGAAACTGCATCTCCTGCGCCTCCTGAATCAGAGGTGTATTCTTCACCACTGAGCCATCTGGGAAGTCCCATTCCCAGGGGTATCAGAGTACGTTCAGGAACAAGCATATCGCCTTCACTTGCACGTGGTTGCATATTACCATATTAGCTCCCTTCTGTGCTTATGTTTCATAATCCATTGAAAGTGAAAGTGAAAAGTGAAACTGAAGTCACTCAGTCGTGACCGACTCTTTCCAACCCCATGGACTGAAGCCCTCCAGGCTCCTCTGTCCATGGGATTCTCCAGACAAGAATACTGGAGTGGGTTGCCATTGCCTTCTCCAGGCAATCTTCCCGACCTAGGATCTTCCTGGGTCTTCCTGATCCAGGGATTGAACCTGGGTCCCCTGCACTGCAGGCAGACTCCTTACCATCTGAGCCACAAGGGGCTCAGTGTCTTCATTTTGGACATTAGGTTGCTTCAGGACATGCTCCCTTCACCTTGTTCCTTTTGCCAGAACTACCTTTAAACGATTACTCCATACTCGCTTGGCCATCACCCTAGTGGTGCCACTGGTCACCTCAGGGCCATGCTGCAGTGGTTCCACTCAAGCTGCTGCCTGCACTGCTAACCTCCCAGCTTTGTAGCATCCACTTACTGCTCCCTCTGGCTGCTGCTTTGGGATAGTTTGCTCCTAAAACCAGACAGCGTATTAAAAAGCAGAACCATTATTATGCCTATGAAAGTTGGTAAAGTCAAAGCTGTGGTTTTTCATGTATGGATATGAGTGTTGAACCATCGAGAAGGCTGAGCACTGAAGATTTGAAGTCTTCGAACTGTGATGCCGGAGAAGACTCTTGAGAGTCCTTTGGACTGCAAGGAGATCAAACCAGTCAATCCTAAAGGAAATAAACATTGAATGCTCATTGAAAGGACTGATGCTAAAGCTGAAACTCCAATGTTTGGCTACCTAATTCGAAGAACTGACTCATTGGAAAAGACCCTGATGTTGGGAAAGACTGAAGGCAGGAGGAGAAGGGGATGACAGAGGATGAGATGGTTGGATGGCATCACCGACTAAATGGACATGAGTTTGAGCAAGCTCTGAAAGATGGTAAAGGACAGAGCAGCCTGGCGTGCTGCAGTCCCTGAGGTCACAAAGCAACTAGCGTGACTGAGCGACTGAGCAACAACAGCAATACTTCTTTTTTCTGTTACCAAAGGTGACCATGGCTCATCTTCCCTCTCCCAACCCACTTTAAATAAGTAGGGAAAAAGAAATTATCTTAGTATAAAGTTTTTAAATTAAATAGCAAGCACCTACATATTGAGATTTAAAACTCGTAGCTTCCATATGCAACTTATTTTTTCTCCCTATATTGTGCACACTGTGTTCAGTGGCTAGACTTGTTTTGGTTCAAATAATGACGAGTATGTGACACTCAGATCCATTATTATATGCTGATCCTTAAGCTCTGTGTTTGATTCCAACTTGTATTGGCTTCTCTCCCCCCACTCCAAAAAAAAAAAAAAAAAGAATTCTTTTCAGAAGATCCTGTGATCCCCTCTTGAAAATCCCCCCTTATCATTAAGCTTCAAGTCCTGGAAAGTGTCTGAACACAAATAAAAACCCAATCTGCTGTACTCCACGTTCTTTCACTGGAAGTCTCCTTTGTCTCTCTGTAGATTAGTTAATTCAAATACACACAAGATGAGGAAAAAATTCCAAATCACTCTCCAATCACCATTCTCTGTTCCCTCAGTCAGGAAATTCTTAAAATCTCATAGTTACATTTCTCTTCTTTAAAGCTGGAATTCTTTCTCTCCAGACTTTTCAACACAAACAAAAGATTTACAATCTTTTCCATCTTTTATCTCTTCCTTCCACTTACTCAGAAATGAAGATTAAGAATTAAAAAGATAGCTAATCCTTAGAGACTTTACTGTATGCCAGGAATTCTTTTATACTCCACATATGACCATTTGAACCCTCACTACAGCATAACTTACGAACTAGGTGCTGTTATCACTAACCCCATTTTACAGATGGAAAAGTTAAAGCACACTGAGGGTATGTGTGACATAACAGTACATATTTGGTCTCTTGTCCCGGGTTCTGGGTAATAGTCTTCATCCCCATCTCCTGGTGCATAGCTCTTAAAATTTATGGTTACTCTGAAGCCCTGTATCTTTTTGTATATTAAGGACATGACTGCCAGCTCTGGGTTCCTGGATAGCTTCACACCTGGGTTGGGTGCCAGGGAAACTAACCAGTGATTATAGGGTTGGAACTTGCTGCACCCCCACTCCCAACTTCCAGGAGAGGAGAAAATGTGGAGTTTGAATTAATCATCAATGGCCAATGGTTTAGTCAGTCATACCTAAAAATTAAACCACGGTAAAAATCCTAAATGACAGGACACAGAAAGCTTCATTAGAAGGACTGATGATGAAGCTGAAGCTCCAATACTTTGGCCACTTAACGCAAAGAGCCAACTCATTGGAGAAGACCCTGATTCTGGGAAAGATTGAGGGCAAAAGGAGATGGGGACAGCAGAGGATGAGATGGCTATATAGCATCACTGACTGAGGGACATGAGTTTGAGCAAACTACAGGACATGGTGATGGACACAGAAGCCTGGCGTGCCGCCATCCATGGGGTCACGAAGACTAGGACAGTATTTAGTGACTGAACAAAAAAAAAGCTTCTAGGTGGTGAGCATGGGGAAGTGGTGGGAGGTGGGCATGTCTGGAGAGGACATGGACACGCTGCGCCCCTTCCCCATACTTTATCTCATGCATTTCTCCCATCTGGCTCTTCCTGAGTTGTATCTTTTTTCTTTTTTTCAAAATATTTATATTCAAAATTTTTTTGTTTCTTTTTTAGTCAAAGTATAGTTGATGTGCAATATCTTATGTTACAAGTAACATAAACATGTACAATATACTAAGTCACTAGTTTTAAAGGTTATATTCCGCTCAGAGTTATTACAACATATTAGCTATATTCTCTGTGTTGTATAATATATCCTTGGAGCTTATTTATATTCCACATAATAGTTTGTACCTCTTAATCCTTTTCACCTGTTTTGCCACTGCCCTTCCCTCTCTCCACTGCTAACCACTAGTTTGTTTTTTTTTATCTGTGAGTCTGTTTCTTTTTGGTTATATTCACTGGTGGTTGTTTTTTTTTTTTTTTTTTTTTTTTAATTTCACATAGAAGTGATATAGTACAGTGCTTGTCTTTGTCTGTCTGACTTATTCCATTTAGTATAATACACTCCAGATCCATTCATGTTGTTGCAAATGGTGGAATTTTCATTCTTTTTGTGCCCAAGTAGTATTCGATCAAATATTCAATACAGTAGTATTCGATAAAGGACAGAAATGGTATGGACCTAACAGAAGCAGAAGATATTAAGAAGAGGTGTCAAGAATACACAGAAGAACTGTACAAAAAAGATCTTCAAGACCCAGATAATCATGATGGTGTGATCACTCACCTAGAGCCAGATATCCTGGAATGTGAAGTCAAGTGGGCCTTAGAAAGCATCACTATGAAGAAAGCTAGTGGAGGTGACGGCATTCCAGTTGAGCTATTTCAAATCCTGAAAGATGATGCTGTGAAAGTGCTGCACTCAATATGCCAGCAAATTTGGAAAGCTCAGCAGTGGCCACAGGACTGGAAAAGGTCAGTTTTCATTCCACCCCCAAAGAAAGGCAATGCCAAAGAATGTTCGAACTACCGCACAATTGCACTCATCTCACATGCTAGTAAAGTAATGCTCAAATATCTCTAAGCCAGGTTTTAGCAATATGTGAACCATGAACTTCCAGATGTTGAAGCTGGTTTTAGAAAAGGCAGAGGAACCAGAGATCAAATTGCCAACATCTGCAGGATCATCGAAAAAGCAAGAGAGTTCCAGAAAAACATCTATTTCTGCTTTATTGACTATGCCAAAGCCTTTGACTATGTGGATCACAATAAACGGTGGAAAATTCTGAAAGAGATGGGAATACCAGACCACCTGACCTGCCTCTTGAGAAACCTGTACGCAGGTCAGGAAGCAACAGTTAGAACTGGACATGAAACAACAGACTGGTTCCAAATAGGAAAAGGAGTACGTCAAGGCTGTATTGTCACCCTGTTTATTTAATTCTATGCAGAGTACATCATGAGAAATGCTGGACTGGAAGAAGCACAAGCTGGAATCAAGACTGCCAGGAGAAATATCAATAACCTCAGATATGTTGATGACACCACCCTTATGGCAGAAAGTGAAGAAGAACTAAAGAGCCTCTTGATGAAAGTGAAAGAGGAGAGTGAAAAAGTTGGCTTAAAACTCAACATTCAGAAAACATAGATCATGGCATCTGTTCCCTTCAGTTCATGGGAGATAGATGGCGAAACAGTGGAAACAGTGTCAGACTTTATTTTTGGGGGCTCCAAAATCACTGCAGATGGTGACTGCAGCCATGACATTAAAAGACGCTTACTCTTTGGAAGGAAAGTTATGACCAAACTAGATAGCATATTCAAAAGCAGAGACATTACTTTGCCAACAAAGGTCTGTCTAGTCAAGGCTACGGTTTTTCCTGTGGTCATGTATGGATGTGAGAGTTGGACTGTGAAGAAAGCTGAGTGTCAAAGAATCGATGCTTTTGAACTGTGGTGTTGGAGAGGACTCTTGAGAGTTCCTTGGACTGCAAGAAGATCCAACCAGTCCATTCTGATGGAGATCAGCCCTGGGTGTTCTTTGGAAGGAATGATGCTAATGCTGAAACTCCAGTACTTTGGCCACCTCATGCGAAGAGTTGACTCATTGGAAAAGACTCTGATGCTGGGAGGGATTGGGGGCAGGAGGAGAAGGGGACAACAGAAGATGAGATGGCTGGATGGCATCACTGACTCTATGGACGTGAGTCTGAGTGAACTCTGGGAGTTGGTGATGGACAGGAAGGCCTGGTATGCTGCGATTCATGGGGTCACAAACAGTCGGACATGACTGAGCGACTGAACTGAACTGAGTATTCCACTGTATTAGTATATTTATATCTTATCTTCTTTAGCCATTCACCTGTATATTGGAAATCATAAATAATGGTGCTATGAACATTGGCGAGCTTTTTGAATTAGTGCTTTTTTTTCAGAAATATACCCAGACATTGAACTGCTGGATCATATGGTAGCTCTAATTTTAGGTTTTTGAGAAAATTCCATATTGTTTTTCATAATGACTACAGTAATTTACCCTCTTACTAACAGTGCACTAGAGTTCCCTTTTCTCCACATTCTCAACAACATTTGTTATCTGTGTTCTTTTTGATGATAGCCATTGTGACAGTTGGGAAGTAATATCTCATTGTGGTTTAATTTGTGTTTCTCTGATTACTAGTATTGAGCATCTTTCCATGTGCCTATTGGCCATTTGTATGTCTTCTTTGAAAAAATATCTAATCAGGTCTTCTGCCCACATTTTTAATTGGTTGTGTTGAGTTGCGGCTTTCCCGGTGGAATTAGTGGTGAGAACCTGCCTACCAATGCTGGAGACACAGGAAACACGTATTTGATCCCAGGGTCAGGAAGATTCCCCTGGCATAAGAAATGGCAACCCACTCCAATATTTTTGTCTGGAAAACTCCATGGACAGGGAAAACTGGTGGGCTATCATCCATGAGGCCTCAAAGAATCAGATGCATCTGAACACATACACACACACCCCCATACACAAGAGCTCTTTATATATTTGGATATTGACTTATCTGTCACATCATTTGAAAATATTTTCTTCCATTCAGTAGGTTGTCTTTTCTTTTTATCTATGGGCTCCCTTAGTTGTGCAGAAGCTTTTATGTTTAATTAGGTCTATTGTCTGTTTTGGGGTTTATTTCCTTTGTTTTGTAGATATATATCCAAAAAAATATTGCCACCATTTATGACAAAATGGTGGGTTATATCTTTTTATAATAAAGAAGTGATAAAATAAGTAAACTATCTTCCTGAGTTTGGTGAGCCATCTCGACTTGAGTGAGTCATCCAGCAAATTATAGAACCTGATAAGGGAATTGTGGCAACATCTGATTCATATCCAATTCAGACAAAAGCTGTGGGTGACCAAAGAATCTATTTATTGTGGTTGGTATCTGAGGGTAGGGTGGAGGCATGGATGCCTTGTGGCATGTGTAATGTGAGATCTCAAGGTAGGCAGTATCAGAATTGAGTTGAATTGTAGGGCACTCTGTTGTTGTATACAGAGACTTAGAGAATTGCTTGTCATGGGGAAACCTCAACATAGTTAGTGGCCAGAGTATTGAGAGTTGTTGTTGTTCAGTTGCTAAATCATGTCTGACTCTGCCACCTCACGAACTACAGCATGACAAGCTTCCCTATTCTTTACTATCTCCCAGAGGTTGGTCATGCTCATGTCCACTGAGTCAATGATGCCATCCAACCATTTTATCCTCTGCCACTCCCTTCTCCTTTTGCCCTCAATCTCCCAGCATCAGGGTCTTTTCTAATGAGTCAGCTCTTCATATCAGGTGGCCAAAGTACTGGAATTTCAGCTTTAGCATCAGTCCTTCCAATGAATATTCAGGGTTGATTTTCTTTAGAATTGACTGTTTTGACCTCCTTGCTGTCCAAGGGACTCTCAAGAGTCTTCTCCAGCATCACAGTTCGAAAGCATCAATTCTTTGGCACTCAGCTTTCTCGATGGTCCAATGCTCATATCCATAAGTGACTATTGGAAAAACCATACCTTTGACTATACGGACTTTGTCAGCAAAGTGATATCTTTGCTTTTTAATACATTGTATAGATTTGTCATAACTTTTCTTCCAAGGAGCAAGAGTGTTTTAATTCTGTGGCTGAAGTCACCATTTGCAGTGCCTTTGGAGCCCAAGAAAATAAAATCTGTCACTATTTCCACTTTTTCCCCATCTATTTGCCATGAAGTGATGGATCAGATGTCATGATCTTAATTTTTTTGAATACTGAATCTTACGCCAGCTTTTTCACTCTCCTCTTTCACCTTCCTCAAGAGGTTCTGTAGTTCCTCTTTGCTTTCTGCCATTGAAGTTGTATCATCTGCATATCCAAGGTTGTTGATATTTCTCCCAACAATCCCGCTTCCATCCAGAGATTCATCCAGCCTGGCATTTCTCATGATGTCCTCTGCATATACTCCCCTGGTGACTCAGATGGTAAAGACTCTGTCTGCAATGAGACAGACCTGGGTTTGATCCCTGGCTCAGGGAAATCTCCTGGAGAAGGAAATGGAAACCCACCCCAGTATTCTTGCCTGGAGAATCCCATGAACAGAAGAGCCCCGAGTGCTGCAGTCCATGGGGTTGCAAAGAGTCAGACATGACTGAGCAACTAACAGTATACTATACTCTGCATATAAGTTCAGTAAGCAAGGTGGCAACATACAGTATTGAGAGTAGACTATGTAAAAAGTGTCAAGAGAAAAACAATTTGAGTGTTTTTCTTTCAGCATCAGATCAGATCAGATCAGTCGCTCAGTTTTCAGCATGGCACCATTTAAAGTCACGCTGTTAGTATATAATGGAGTTAGAAATTGAACTCATATAGTCTGACTACAGAGTGTAAAAACTATATTTACTCTTTAATAGTAGGTGATTCTCAATGGCAGCTAGTTTATTTTTCAATTCCTTACTTAATTCACTATGACTTACTCCTTTTTCTTAATATTAGTGATGAGGATGTAACTGTTTTAATATTTTCATATGTTCAGTAATCAGTAAAGGATACTTCATAGCTATTTGATAAGTGCTCTGATTTATATTATTATTATTACTTTTATATGTTTTTATTTATATACAGGAATATTCTAAAATAAATTTCATTTCAACTAAATCTCATTGTTCTCCTTGAGCATTGAATTCTCAATGAATTCTCTAGAACATTCTTTTTCTCAATAAATATTTGTTGAATATATATTAATTAATTAGTACCAGTTGCTGTGCTATATGCTAAGGTTAAAAGGTAAAATAAGATCTGATTCTTGGCCATGTGACATAGACATATAGAAAACAGTGTAATCGAGTAAATGCTAGTATGGGTAAATTCAGAATGCTAGAAACATGGAAAAATGATTGCATATTTGGCTTCAATGGCATTTAGAGAAGCAGAGATTTTAAAGGTTGAATCATAGAGCTTTAGTTTCTATATGTGCACATACATATTCCAGTTTTTCTTTCCTGTTCCAAGACGATCCTGCTAATGGTACCTATAATCTCCGAGAATAACTAAAGAAAGATGGATTTGCTCTGATAATCTGTACAAATTGAAATATAATGGGTCAGTGTGTTGACTGTTTAGTATCTGTAGCCACAGTCTTAGGTTTTTTTGATCTTTGCAGCAAAGACTAATTGTCCTTTAATAGCCATAGAAAGGCTCTCTTCCATAGAGAATGTTCTAACATCTATTTCAGCTTGATTCACACTTAAGCTTTGTTATCTGTCCCTGCCATCGATACTTGCCTGCCTGACTTAATGTTGGGTGTTTTCTCAGCCCACCCTGGCTTCAGTTAAAGCTAATGCTTCCTCCTCTCTTGGCCAAGACACATTCTCATATACCACATTCTGTTATTACATCTTGTCCAAAAACATTCTGTTAATTCATTTTCAAGGGAGGGACCTCTACCGAGTAATTTCTGTGTGCTGCAGAAAATAAAGAAGAAAACAAAGTTCTGGTTTTTGTTCTCAAATATTTGAAATATGACTAAAAAGGCAAAATTTCTGTTCAGTAAAAATCTGCAGAGCAATGCAAGATAATAAGTAGTCAGGTAGTAACATGTATGGAACAGTTAATAAGTGTTATAAGGAAAGCTTTTCATCACATCATAATCAAACCATTGAAAACTAAAGACAAAGGAAAAAACCTTGAAAACAACCAGAAGGAAGGCACTAGCTATATGCGGAAAATACTTTGAATATCAGTGGTTTTCTTATAGAAAACCAGAGTCAGAAGGAAATGGCATGACATGTATAAAGGGCTGAGTTGAAATTAAAGAAAAATAAGCCTAGAATTCAATATTATGCAAAAATATCCTTTGGAAATAAAATAAATAAGAGAGTTCATTGCCACGAGACATGATCACAAATAATTGATAAAGGAACTTCTTCAAGCAGTAAGGTAGTGATTCCAGAATGAAACTTGAAACCTCAAAAAAGAAGGAAGAGGAGCAGAAATGGTTGAGTATCTGGTAAATCTGATAAATTATTCTTATTCTCATAAATTCCTTAAAATTTTATTGACAGTTGCAAGTAAAGGTGAAAATATTTACTCATGGAACTGATAATGTACATATATGTAATATATGAGACCACTGTAACATAAAGGAGAGAAAGTAATTAAAAAAAACAGACTATATACGATTTTTACATTCCACTTTAAATGGTTAAACAGTGATTCTAAGCAGAATATGGAAAGTATGATTTTCATATTATTATAACTAGAGCAACCACAAAAATAACTATTCAAAGAGACGAAGTATAAAAAAGTACTAAAAAACTAAAATAAAACACAAAAAGTTCAAATAATCCCCAGGAAAGCATTAGGATGAAAAAACACAGAATAGTAAGAGAAAAACAAGTAATAAGATGGCACCCCTCAATCCAAACATATCAAATATTACATTAAATATAAATGATCTAAACATATCAATTAAAATAATTAAATTAAAATTTTAACTTTAATTTTTAAAGTTAATTAACATTAAATTAAAAATTAATTTAAAAATTAAAAATAAATTAAAAGACAGAAGGTGACAGAAAGGATTAAAATGGCTCCATTATATTTTTGTATACAAGAAACTCACTTCAGATACAATTATATAATAGGATAAAAATTAAAAGATAAAGAATACATACCATACAGATTCTCATGAAAATTTTCAGTGGCTACATTAATATCAAACAAATTAGACTTCAGAACAAGCGCTATTACTAGAAACAGAGAGGGATTATTGCAGCATTATAAAGGACTCAATTCACAAAGGACAGAATAGTCACAAACAATAAATGTGTATGCACCTCACAGCAGAAGCTCCAAATACCTGAAGCAATCTGACAAAATCACTGCACAAGACTTTGACAGTTTCTATAAAGTGAAACAAATTTAAACAGGACCCAACAATCCCACTCTTAAGTATTTATCCTAGAGAAATAAAATTTTATGTTCACATGAAAACCTGTACAAGGCTGTTTATGCCAACTCTATTCATAATCTCCCCAAACTGGAAACAATCCAATTTGACTAACACAAGTGAATGGATGAACAATCTGTGTACATCCATAAGGTGAAATACCAATCAGTATTTAAAAAGAATGAGCTGCTGATACACAACAGCTTGGATGAATCCCAAATGCATTACGCTCAAATGTTACACACTGCATGATTCCTCTTCTATGTCATTCTTGAAAAGATCAAGTATAAGTAATGAGGAACTCATCATTGGTTCATAGAGTTTGGAGGGAGGGAGAAGATATGAATGTAAAGTGAGAGCACAGGAAAGTTCTGGGAGGTGATGAAACTGTTTTAGATCCTAATTTTAATGATGATTTAATATGAATTTATACATATGTTAAAATTCATAGAAATATACACAAAATTAAATTAATTTCACTAAATGATCAGTTCAGTTCAGTCACTCAGTCGTGTCCGACTCTTTGCAACCCCATGGACTGCGGCACGCCAGGCCTCCCTGTCCATCACCAACTGCCGTAGCTTACTCAGACTCATGTCCACTGAGATAGTGATGCCATCCAACCATCTCATCCTCTGTCGTCCCCTTCTCCTTCCACCTTCAATCTTCCCCAGCATCAGGGGCTTTTCAAAAGGGTCAGTTCTTCACATCACTATATGATAAATTAAAATAATAAATTAATAAAAGAAAATTCTAAGCACTGCTTTCAGACTTTTTCCAAACTTCTCAAGTTCATAGATTATTCCACCCATACATATACATTAAGGACCCATTATTTCAAATACATAGCTTCATTTTCTATGCCTAGATTCTTTTATGCTCTACCTGACAAATTTTGAAGTAAGTTTGGGGTACCTTTTGGAGAAAGGGAAAGTTTTGTAAAATAATTTTTCAGTCATGGGATGCTGGTAATGTTTAACATTCTGATCATGATGGTATTTACATGGGTGGGTACATTTTCTCTAAATTCATCAAGCATAAATTTAGAGAAAATGTAATGCATAAGAAAAGTTTGAAATGAAAAGCTTAAAACAAAATCAAAACTCTCTTATCCAGTATTTAAAACCTATGCAAAATATTAATTCTCCTGAAGTCTTCCCTGGTCTCCTGGAGAGCAATATGGCCATGCCTATGTCTCAGTTGTAAAACTTAATATATTTTATGATAATTACTCATGTGTGTGTGTGTATGTGTATGCAAACACACATGTATGTGTGTGTTTCCTTCACTGTCCAGACTGGAAATAGAACACTGACTCTTTCAGTTCTTGGCACTCTGCAAGCACATGTCTGTTACCAACAAGCATATATTCAGTGAAAATTGGAAAGAAAAAAAATGTGCAGAATCACTATGTCTAGGAATGGTCCACATTGGCCCTGGTTTCTTTCTCCTGGCATCTTACTGCTAGCCATTCTTTCCTAGCTTGAGCATATCAGAAGCTACATTATCAAAATAAGTACTTTATTCCCTTTCATTCTTTGCTTGACTACCAATAACACTTTGATCCACTTTTTAATGCAATGGAACCTGTCCCAGCCATATGAGAAATGCAGAGATGTGTCCTAGCAGAGGTACTTCCTAAGATTCTTGAGATGATATAAATGTTAGAGAGAAACAAAATGATCCAGTGCATCAGGAACTTTATGGGCAGAGTCACTGGAATACCTTAAGTTCTTTGCATTCTATGGCTTTCTTTAGAATAGACTTTTATTTTAAATGGTGAGTGGAATCTTGAGAAAAATAATTTATTACATATAATCATACCTGGAGGGTGAAATCATTGTGAACTAGTGTTGATAGGCTACGGCTTTGGTGAGACTATTGTAGTTGGTGCTACTACATAATTCTACTGGAAAATTTGGGTATGGATTTAACTTGCCTGCCCTTCCCTACTATTGATTTATGGTCATGATTACACTCTATAATATTTACTGTACTCATTTGGTGGTTTTAAGACCAATGATTGTGTTGACAATATTAATTTCAGTTGATATAGACAGTTTTAATTTCAATATTTGAATTTAACAGAGATGAACATTATATGTACTATTGTGGGCAAGAACCCTTAGAAGAAATAGAGTGACCATCATAGTCAAAAAAAAAAAAAAAAATAGTTCAAAATAAAGTACTTGGATGCAATCTCAAAAACAATAGAATGATCTCTTTTTGTTTCCAAGACAAACTATTCAGTATCACAGTAATCCAAGTCTATGCCCCAACCAGTAATGCTAAAGAAGCTGAAGTTGGACAGTTCTATGAAAACATACAAAATTGTCTAGAACTAACACCCAAAAAATATGTCCTTTTTATTATAGGGGACTGGAATGTAAAAGTCATGAAATTAAAAGAGGCTTACTCCTTGGAAAGAAAGTTATGACCAACCTAGATAGCATATTCAAAAGCAGAGACATTACTTTGCCAACAAAGGTCCGTCTAGTCAAGGCTATGGTTTTTCCTGTGGTCATGTATGGATGTGAGAGTTGGACTGTGAAGAAAGCGAGCGCCGAACAACTGATGCTTTTGAACTGTGGTGTTGGAGAAGACTCTTGAGAGTCTCTTGGACTGCAAGGAGATCCAGCCAGTCCTTTCTAAAGGATATCAGTCCTGGGTATTCTTTGGAAGAATGATGCTGAAGCTGAAACTCCAGTACTTTGGCCACTTCATGCGAAGAGTTGACTCATTGGAAAAGACTCTGATGCTGGGAGAGATTGGGGACAGGAGGAGAAGGGGACGACAGAGGATGAGATGGCTGGATGGCATCACCGACTCGATGGATGTGAGTTTGAGTGAACTTTGGGAGTTGGTGATGGACAAAGAGGCCTGACATGCTGCGATTCATGGGGTGGCAAAGAGTCAGACACAACTGAGTGACTGAACTAAACTGGAATGCAAAATAGGAGTCAAGAGCTACCTGGAGTAACAGGCAAATTTGGCCTTAGATTACAGAATGAAGCAGGGCCAAAGGCTAACAGAGTTTTGCCAAGAGAACGCACTGGTCAGAGCAAAACCCTCTAGCAACAACACAAGAGAAGACTCTACACATAGACATCACCGAATCAGTTCAGTTCCATTCAGTTGCTTAGTCATGTCCAACTTTTTGTAACCCCATGAACCGCAGCACGCCAGGCCCCTGTCCATCACCAACTGCTGGAGTCTACCCAAACCCATGTCCATTGAGTCAGTGATGCCATCCAACCATCTCATCCTCTGTTGTCCCCTGCTCCTGCCTTCAATCTTTCCCAGCATCAGGGTCTTTTCAAATGAGTCAGCTCTTCACAGCAGGTGGCAAAAGTATTAGAGTTTCAGCTTCAACGTCAATCTTTCCAATGAACAGTCAGGACTGATCTCCTTTTGGATGGGCTGGTTGAATCTCTTTGCAGTCCAAGGGACTCTCAAGAGTCTTCTCCAACATCACAGTTCAAATGCATCACCGAATAGTCAATACTAAAATCAGATTGATTATATTATTTGCAGCCAAAGATGGAGCAGCTCTGTACAGTCAGCAAAAACAAGCCTGGGAGCTGACTGTCTCTCAGATCATGAACTTCTTATTGCCAAATTCATTCTTAAACTGAAGTAGGGAAATCCACTAGACCATTCAGGAATGACCTAAATCAAATCCCTTATGATTATACAGTGGAAGTGAGAAATACATTGAAGGGATTAGACCTGATAGAGTGCCTGAAGAGCTATGGACAGAGGTTCCTGACATTGTACAGGAGGCAGTGATCAATGAAATACCCAAGAAAAAGAAATGCAAAGAGGCAAAATGTCTGTCTGAGGAGGCCTTACAAATAGCTGAGAAAAGAAGAGAAGCTAAAAGAAAAGGAAAAAAGGAAAGATATACCCATTTCAGTGCAAAGTCCCAAAGAATAGCAAAGAGAGAGAGAAAAAAAAAAAAAAAGCCTTCCTCAGCAATCATTGCAAAGAAATAGAGGAAAACAGGAGAATGGGAAAGACTAGAGATCTCTTCCAGAAAATTAGAAATACCAAGGAAACATTTCATGCAAAGATGGGCTCAATAAAGAACGGAAATGGTATGGACCTAACAGAAACAGAAGATATTAAGAAGACATGGCAAAAATACACAGAAGAACTATACTCAAAAGATCTTCACGACCCAGATAATCATGATGGTGTGATCACTCACCTAGAGCCAGACATCCTGGAATATGAAGTCAAGTGGGCCTTAGAAAGCATTACTATGAACAAAGCTAGTGGAGGTGATGGAATTCCAGTTGAGCTATTTCAAATCCTCAAAGATGATACTGTGAAGTACTGCATTCAATATGCCAGCAAATCTGGAAAACTCAGCAGTGGCCACAGGACTTGAAAAGGTCAGTTTTCATTTCAATCCCAAAGAAAAGCAATGCCAAAGAATGTTTGAACTACCACACAATTGAACTCATCTCACACACTAGCAAAGTAATGCTCAGAATTCTCCAAAACAGGCTTCAACAGTACATGAACTATGAAATTCCAGATGTTCAAGTTGGTTTTAAAAAAGGCAGAAGAACCAGAGATCAAATTGCCAACATCCGCTGAATCACATTAAAAGCAAGAGAGTTCCAGAAAAACTGCTACTTTTGCTTTATCAACTATGCCAAAGGCTTTGACTATGTAGATCACAACAAACTGTGGAAAATTCTTCAAGAGATGGGAATACAAGACCACCTGACCTGTCTCTTGAGAAATCTGTATGCAGGTGAGGAAGCAACAGTTAGAACTGGATATAGAACAATCAGATCAGATCAGATCAGTCGCTTAGTCATGTCCGACTGCTTGCAACCCCATGAATCGCAGCACGCCAGGCCTCCCTGTCCATCACCAACTCCCAGGGTTCACCCAGACTCACGTCCATTGAGTCAGTGATGCCATCCAGCCATCTCATCCTCTGTCATCCCCTTCTCCTCTTGCCCCCAATCCCTCCCAGCATCAGAGTCTTTTCCAATGAGTCAACTCTTCGCATGGGGTGGCCAAAGTACTAGAGTTTCAGCTTTAACATCATTCCTTCCAAAGAAATCCCAGGGCTGATCTCCTTCAGAATGGACTGGTTGGATCTCCTTGCAGTCCAAGGGACTCTCAAGAGTCTTCTCCAACACCACAGTTCAAAAGCATCAATTCTTCGGCACTCAGCCTTCTTCACAGTCCGACTCTCACATCCATACATGACCACAGGAAAAACCATAGCCTTGACTAGACAAACCTTTGTTGGCAAAGTAATGTCTCTGCTTTTGAATATGCTATCTAGGTTGGTCATAATTTTCCTTCCAAGAAGTAAGTGTCTTTTAATTTCATGGCTGCAGTCACCATCTGCAGTGATTTTGGAGCACAAAAATATAAAGTCTGACACTGTTTCCCCATCTATTTGCTATGAAATGATGGGACCGGATGCCATGATCTTCGTTTTCTGAATGTTGAGCTTGAAACCAACTTTTTCACTCTCCACTTTCACTTTCATCAAGAGGCTTTTTAGTTCCTCTTCACTGTCTGCCATAAGGGTGGTGTCATCTGCATATCTGAGGTTCTTGATATTTCTCCCAGCAATCTTGATTCCAGCTTGTGTTTCTTCCAGTCCAGCATTTCTCATGATGTACTCTGCATATAAGTTAAATAAGCAGGGGGACAATATACAGCCTTGACGTACTCCTTTTCCTATTTGGAACCAGTCTGTTGTTGCATGTCCAGTTCGAACTGTTGCTTCCTGACCTGCATACAAATTTCTCAAGAGGCAGATCAGGTGTTCTGGTATTCCCTTCTCTTTCAGAATTTTCCACAGTTTATTGTGATCCACACAGTCAAAGGCTTTGGCATAGTCAATAAAGCAGAAATAGATGTTTTTCTGGAACTCTCTTGCTTTTTCCATGATCCAGCGGATGTTGGCAATTTGATCTCTGGTTCCTCTGCCTTTTCTAAAACCAGCTTGAACATCAGGAAGTTCACGGTTCACATATTGCTGAAGCCTGGCATGGAGAATTTTGAGCATTACTTTACTAGTGTGTGAGATGAGTGCAATTGTATGGTAGTTTGAGCATTCTTTGGCATTGTCTTTCTTTGGGATTGGAATGAAAACTGACCTTTTCCAGTCCTGTGGCCACTCCTGAGTTTTCCAAATTTGCTGGCATATTGAGTGCACCACTTTCACAGCATCATCTTTCAGGATTTGAAATAGCTCAACTGGAATTCTATCGCCTCCACTAGTTTTGTTCATAGTGATGCTTTCTAAGGCCCACTTGACTTCACACTGCAGGATGTCTGGCTCTAGGTCAGTGATCACACCATTGTGATTATCTTGGTTGTTAAGATCTTTTTTGTACAGTTCTTCTGTGTACTCTTGCCATCTCTTCTTAATATCTTCTGCTTCTGTTAGGTCCATACCATTTCTGTCCTTTATCGAGCCCATCTTTGCATGAAATGTTCCTTTCGTATCTCTGATTTTCTTGAAGAGATCTCTAGTCTTTCCCATTCTGTTGTTTTCCTCTATTTCTTTGCATTGATCGCTGAGGAAGGCTTTCTTATCTCTTCTTGCTATTCTTTGGAACTCTGCATTCAGATGCTTATATCTTTCCTTTTCTCCTTTGCTTTTTGCTTCTCTTCTTTTCACAGCTTTTTTTAAGGCCTCCCCAGACAGCCATTTTGCTTTTTTGCATTTCTTTTCCATGGGGATGGTCTTGATCCCTGTGTCCTGTACAATGACACGAACCTCATTCCATAGTTTATCAGGCACTCTATCTATCAGATCTAGGCCCTTAAATCTATTTCTCACTTCCACTGTATAATCATAAGGGATTTGATTTAGGTCATACCTGAATGATCTAGTGGTTTTCCCTACTTTCTTCAATTTAAGTCTGAATTTGGCAATAAGGAGTTCATGGTCTGAGCCACAGTCAGCTCCTGGTCTTGTTTGTGTTGACTGTATAGAGCTTCCTCATCTTTGGCTGCAAAGAATATAATCAATCTGATTTCGGTGTTGACCATCTCGTGATGTCCATTTGTAGAGTCTTCTCTTGTGTTGTTGGAAGAGGGTGTTTGTTATGACCAGTGCATTTTCTTGGCAAAACTCTATTAGTCTTTGCCCTGCTTCATTCCATATTCCAAGGCCAAATTTGCCTGTTACTATAGGTGTTTCTTGACTTCCTACTTTTGCATTCCAGTCCCCTATAATGAAAAAGACATCTTTTTTCAGTGTTAGTTCTAAAAGGTCTTGTAGGTCTTCATAGAAACGTTCAACTTCAGCTTCTTCAGCATTACTGGTTGGGGCATAGACTTGGATTACTGTGATATTGAATGGTTTGCCTTGGAAATGAACAGAGATCATTCTGTCATTTTTGAGATTGCATCCAAGTACTGCGTTTTGGACTCTTTTGTTGACCATGATGGCTACTCCATTTCTTCTGAGGGATTCCTGCCCACGGTAGTAGATATAATGGTCATCTGAGTTAAATTCACCCATTCTAGTCCATTTCAGTTCGCTGATTCCTAGATTGTCAACATTCACTCTTGCCATCTCTTGCTTGACCACTTCCAATTTGCCTTGATTCATGGACTTGACATTCCAGGTTCCTATGCAGTATTGCTCTTTACAGCATCAGACCTTGCTTCTATCACCAGGCACATCCACAGCTGGGTATTCTTTTTGCTTTGGCTCCATCCCTTATTTCTTTCTGGAGTTATTTCTCCACTGATCTCCAGTAGCATATTGGGCACCTACTGACCTGGGGAGTTCCTCTTTCACTATCCTATCATTTTGCCTTTTCATACTGTTCATGGGGTTCTCAAGGCAAGAATACTGAAGTGGTTTGCCATTCCCTTCTCCAGTGGACCACATTCTGTCAGATCTCTCCACCATGACCCGCCCATTGGGTTCCCCCATGGGCATGGCTTAGTTTCATTGAGTTAGACAAGGCTGTGGTCCTAGTGTGATTAGATTGACTAGTTTTCTGTGCATATGGTTTCAGTATGTTTGCCCTCTGATGCCCTCTTGCAACACCTACCATCTTACTTGGGTTTCTTGTACCTTGGAAGAGAGGTATCTCCTCACCACCACCCTTCCTGACCTTCAACGTGGGATAGCTCCTCTAGCTTATTTAACTTAAATGCAAATTATATCATGTGATATGCCTGGCTGGATGAAGCACAAGCTGGAATCAAGATTGCTGGGAGAAATGTCAATAACTTCACATATGCAGATGATACCACCCTTATGGCAGAAAATAAAGAACTAAAGAGTCTCTTGATAAAAGTGAAAGAAGAGACTGAAAAAGTTGGCTTAAAATTCAACATTCCATAAAACTAAGATCATGCCATCTGGTCCTATCACTTTATGGCAAACAGATGGTGACTTCAGCCATGAAATTAAAAGACTCTTGCTCCTTGGAAGAAAAGCTATGACAAACTTAGACAACATATTAAAAAGCAGAGACATTACTTTGCTGACAAAGGTCTATCTAGTCAAAGCTATGATTTTTCCAGTAGTCATGTATGGATGTGAGAGCTGGGCTATAAAGAAAGATAAGTGCTGAAGAATTGATGTTTTTGAACTGTGGTGTTGGAGAAGACTCTTGAGAGTCCCTCGGACTGCTAGGGGATCCAACCAGTCCATCCTAAAGGAGATCAGTCCTAGTGTTCATTGGAAGGACTTATGTTGAAGCTGAAACTCCAACACTTTGGCCACCTAATACGAAGAACTAACTCATTAGATAAAACCCTGTTGCTGGGAAAGATTGAAGCCAGGAGGAGAAGGGGACTACAGAGGATGAGGTAGTTGGATGGCATCACTGACTCAGTGGACATGAGTTTGAGTAGGTTCCTGGAGTTGGTGATGGGCAGGGAAGACTGGAGTGCTACAGTCCACGGAGGCACAAAGAGTTGGACACTACTGAGCAACTGAACTGAACTGACCCCAGAAAATCACTATGTAGATGTGACCTCAGTTGAAAATGAAGAAGAAATGGGTTTGTAGAAAGCTATGTGTTTCTTCCCTTGTCCACAGGGAGGGAGAAAAGAGTTGATTTGTGGCAATTCTACTATTTGCATCAGAAATGGTTCCCTTTGACCTTTAAGTTCTATGCATCTACAATTTAATTTCCATGGAATAAACTTTTATTTTGACTCTCTCTATATAATAACAACAACAACAAAAATCAAAAGGATAAACTTTTTCAAATGAATGTCGACTCCCATCAACCTAAAAAGATCAGGTTAAAATGTATTAAACTTCCAAAGAATCTGAGCTATTTCAATAAATTTGATGAGTCGCAAACTGTAAATTTACAACAGAGGCTAGACTCATAATAGCCCTCAAGCCTTGATGGAATGCCTACAGTCAGTTGAGTCGCTCAGTTGTGTCTGATTTTTTGCGATCCCATGAATCACAGCAAGCCAAGCCTCCCTGTCCATCACCAACTCCCGGAGTCCACCCAAACCCATGTCCATCAAGTCAGTGATTCCATACAGCCTTCTCATCCTCTGTCATCCCCTTCTCCTCCTGCCCTCAATCCTTCCCATCATCAAGGTCTTTTCCAATGAGTCAACTCTTTGTATAAGGTGGCCAAAGTATTGGAGTTTCAGCTTCAACATCAGTCCCCCCAATGAACACCCAGGACTGATCTCCTTTAGGATGGACTGGCTGGATCTTCTTGAAGTCCAGGGGACTCTCAAGAGTCTTCTCCAACACCACAGTTCAAAAGCATCAATTCTTTGGCACTCAGCTTTCCTCACTGTCCAACTCTCACATCCATATATGACTACTGGAAAAACCATAGCCTTGACTAGATGGACCTTTGTTGGCAAAGTAACGTCTCTGCTTTTAAATATGCCATCTAGGTTGGTCATAACTTTCCTTCCAAGGATGGAATGGCTACAAATTATGTAAAATTCTAAGCAGTTGAGAAATTCCATGCAGAGAGCAAGGACATGCCTTAAGATGGAATCACCTGTTTTTGTGTGTTAAAAAAAAAGAAGATGAAAATAAACGCTACTAAGCTGGTTATAATGTATACTTTTTTTTAAATGATTGCTTAAAAGGAATAATAATTAGAATAATAATACTGAGCTTTTAGAAAATGTTTTTTATCTTCAAAGCATTTCACAAAATATATGTGGTTAATCCTGGTACCTAAAAGCAACTTGCTGAAATATTTTGCTTTACAGCAGATGCATTTCAGAAGATTTTGACTCATCTTTACATTTTCTTGGATGTAGCTCTTTATGTTTAAAAAAAAACAGTGGCTGCAGAAAATAAAATCTACCAAAGCCTTGCTTTTTAATGCAAATAAGCTTCTTTCTATTCTTCCTACAGGAAAGAAATGTTCAGTTAAAACTGACTATAAGCCCAATTCTGTTGAATCTTTGTAAGAAGGGTCATTTTGTATAGGACTGTGGTTCAACTGTTCTCTGTCTCCACTCAGGTCCAAACAAATAGAAATAGGCTTAAACGGCAAAGGGCTAAGTAAATATATTTTTAGATATATTTACTAATGTACAAGAATTCAATTCACTTAAGATAAAAATCTTTACTGAAAGTAGTCATTTAGTGGAAACTGAGCTGGAAGTTATTATTTTGATGGCATAGGATCCTTTTTCCAACTGCTTCTGGAAAAGCATTTTCAGATACAGCCAGCGTTGACCTTCCAGGAGAACACACAAATGTTAAGTGGAAGAATCAGGGTGGGCCTGCCTGCAGCAGACTCTGGGGTGGCAGGTGAACTGCCAGGTACCTCTGCTCGGGGTCGCATTCCCCTGCATTTAGTGAGACTCAGAGTTAATGCCTGTCTTCCAAACTGTATAGCAATACAAGACGCCAGCCCAGCACTCCTTTTCATTGGTTCCTTTCTCTCTTTTAATTTAAAAAGATGACAACAGCAATGAATGTTAATTGTTGAAAAATTAAATTTAGGGAGATAAATAGGGCAGAAAGAAAAGCGAAAATCTCCCTTTCCTCTATCACAGATGATGTTACTAAATTCTTCTGAACCTTCCCAGCACACCGATAACTTATTTAACAAAAACAAAGGTTCTTACTATACTTATATAAGCTAATATTTTACAAAACCTGGTATATAGCCTTATAACTTTTCATGAAAATATAAATTTATACACCACTGTTCTAATTGTTATAGGCATTTTATTTAATATCATTTACTAAATATAATGATTCTCAAATTTACCATCTCATAAAAATCACCTGGAGAACTGCTTAAAATATACAGTGATATATCCCTATTCCAGATGTACTGCATTAGAGAATCTCTAGGAAAGTGTCTTAAGAATCTTTATTTTAAACCAAGTTTTCCAGGTTATTTGAGAAACAGTGATTGAAGTTGTGTCTTGTGTTTCATTTAATTCCCATTAAAAAAATAAAAGAAAAGCTATTCAATATTTTACCTCTTCATCATGTTCTAGCCTAATTGTTTCCTTAATTTAAATTCAAAGAGATAGAATTACTCTCTCACACAGTACGGACATTTAAAACCTTTTAGCATATATTGCCAAAGTATTCTTAATCAGGCTATCATACTTTATGTCTGCAACTACACATGTTATCAGAGCGGTTGCCAGGATCAAGGTAATTGGATGAAGGATGTCTGTATATATTCCCCCTGTGCTTCCAGAACAGGTAACGAGAAGGCCCTTCCATCCTCAACTCAACTGTAAGCTTTAACCTCTGCAGCTAGTCAAATCTGGGGAATGAATTCTAAGCAAGGCCAATTCATTTTGCATAAAGTGTCAGATATGTAAATTAGAAAAGGATTCTTTGTTTACTCCCCTCTTTTCCAAAATGTTAAAACTTTACATACTCAATGGTAAAGAATATGCCTGCAATGCAGGAGACAAAGGAGTCACAGACTCAGTCCTTGGGTAGGGAAGATCCCCTGGAGGAGGAAATAGCAACGCGCTTCAATATTCTTGCCTGGAAAATCCCATGGACAGAGGAATCTGGGGAGCTACAGTCCGTTGAGTCACAAAGAGTCAGGCATGACTGAGCATACAGGCACACAGTAGAATTTTGAAAAGTGTGACAATTCTTCTGAATCAAGCATCCTTTAAATTTGGTTACTGGTTAAGTAATATGGGGCAATTATTTAAAAAACAGATGTCCAGACTCACCTGAATCAGTGAAGGAGGTTTCTGGAAATTTGCATTTTTCTAAAACTCCATAGATATTTCCCATGCAGAACCAGGAGAGAAGACCTCTGCTGACCCACACTCCCAGTTTTGTAGATGGGAAAAACAGCCCAGGATAGTTCATTGTGGGACCTATGACGATACAAGTGAGTGACAAAGCTGTGATTAGAAACCACATTCCTGTCAGTGGATATATTGTGTTTTCTGGTACTTAACTGTATCTACGATTAGGTCTATGGATTTGTCAAAAAAAAATAGACACTCATTAAAATTATAAAAATGAAAGCTACTGTTTTACAAATTCATTTATACTTAGCTATATAAAATTTGATAAAGTAGCTAACCCTGGGTTAATAACCAATAAAATAGCACTTAACCTAATGCTTTTAGGTTTTATAATAAATATAGCTTACCTATTAAAGGAAAATAAATGTGAATATTTCAGAAGTTTATCCAAATATAAAATGTTTCACGTAACTGCTCATTTGTTTCTCCAAAGATCTCCTGTTTAAACTTTGTCCTTTGTCAATTTTTCTGAAGGTCTGTGAGAAAGCCTCATTGCTGTGCTAATGGTCCTTAAAGATTTTCTTTTCTAGTTATCCAAGTTCTTTCTCTAAACCTGAGCACACGCACCGATAGTGGAGACACCAAGAACAGGCAGAAAGAAGGGAACAGGAGGGCTTTAGAAGGGCATCCGATGCATGAAACATCAGTGTGTAAGTCTAAAATCTTGAAGTTTCTCTATTCTTGATTATGAAATGAGCTTATTCCAAGTGCAGGATCCCTGCTTTGCTTATTCTTCCTTATCTTTTATACTTTAAAATGTGTGTGACTCTAGACTGAATTATATTGCTTACGGTTTCCTAAACAAATATGTGTAATTTTTGCTCCAAGAAAACTCTAAAGTTACATTTAATCTGCATGAGCAATTTGACCCATTCACTTAGGATTACTCAGGTGAAACCTCTTTCTATTGATATATATCTCATTAATGTTATGGAATTTAGTTGCATTTCAATTTCGAGCCAATATTTCCATTACCTTTATCTTTCTCAAAAGATGACTCTTCCGAATTGGAATTTTTCATGGTTGACATCACTTGACAACCTACCATGCTCTTTCTGAGTGATATGAATGGGAATAAATAGCATTTTTTTTTTAACACTGCAAAATGCCTCTTCAATGTTTTTTTGAGGAGAAACCAGTTTATTGTATGAATTTTCCAAAATTTAACTTGAGGGCATTGTGTTTTAATTTATTCAAGTTCAACTTTAAAAGAAAAATACTTTTATCAAGATTGCATGTGCTTGTGTGTGTGTATGTGTGTATATATAAACAGTATCAAGAAAAGAAACAACTTACTAAAGGAACTGATCCTTTATAGATGCATGTTTAATAATCATTAATAATTATTCTTACATATAGTATCTACTTCAGATAAATACATATGTACACATGAATTTGTGTATAAATGTAGGCAGGTAGAGTTTGCTAGTCATTGAAACTGAAATAAAATATTTTGAACACCTAGCAGAAACAGCTGTATCCAATTATCTAATTGCTCAAGCCTCTTAAATTCATTAAGTTAAAAACTGATTTCCCCTTTACCCCATCACAACAAAATTTACTTCTTGAGTTGTCAGTTTCCATAAAGACTATCATTATTGTTCACCAACTTCCCCAACACATGGAGAGTCATCAAGTACCTAAGATTTTAATGCTTAAGTTTCTCTCAAGGCTAGATTTTTAACTAATTGCATTCCATTGAGTATAAGTTTTATGGGATATTAATAGGTGTTAACCCCAAAAAGGAGGAAGAGGAGAAGGACGAAAAGAAAAAGAAAACATTCTGGGGTTGCTACATTTGGAGAATATTACATCATGCAATAAAATCCAAAATTCATTGAATCATAGAAAATGCAAGAGAGTTCCAGAAAAACACCTACTTCTGCTTTATTGACTATGCCAAATCCTTTGATTATGTGGATCACAATAAACTGTGGGAAATCCTTCAAGAGATGGGAATACAAGACCACCTTACCTGTCTCCTGGCAAATCTGTATGCAGGTTAAGATGCAACAGTTAGAACCAGACATGGAACAACAGACTGGTTCCAAATTGGGAAAGGATTACGTCAAGGTTGTATATTGTTACCCTGCTTATTTAACTTATATGCAGAGTACATCATGCAAAATGCCAGACTAGATGAAGCACAAGCTGGAATCAAGATTGCCAGGAGAAATATCAATAACCTCAGATAAGCAGATGACACCACCCTTAAGGCAGAAAGACAAGAGTAACTAGAGAGCTTTTTGATGAAGTTGAAAGAGGAGAGTGAAAAATCTGGCTTAAAACTCAACACTCAAAAAATGAAGCAAATAGATGGGGAAACAATGGACACAGTGAGAGACTTTTTTGGGGGGATTTGGGGTCCAAAATCACTGCAGATGGTGATTACAGCCATGAAAATAAAAGACGCTTGCTCCTTGGAAGAAAAGCTATGATCAACCTAGACAGCATATTAAAAAGCACAGACATATTACTTTTCTGACAAAAGTCTGTATAGTCAAAGCTATGGTTTTTCCAGTAGTCATGTATGGATGTGAGAGTTAGACCATAAAGAAGGCTGAGGGCAAACAAAATGATGCTTTCAAACTGTAGTGCTGGAGAAGATTCTTGAGAGTCCCTTGGACTGCAAGGAGATCCAACCAGTCAATCCTAAAGGAAAACAACCCTGAATATTCATAGGAAGGACTAATACTCAAGCTGAAGCTTCAACTTTTGACCACGTGATGTGAAGAGCTGATTCACTAGAAAAGACCTTGATGCTGGGAAAGACTGGGGCAGGAGGAGAAGGGGCAACAGAGGATGAGATGGTTGGATGTCATCACCGACTCAATGGACATGAATTGAGCAAGCTCTGGGAGATGGTGATGGACAGGAAGCCTGGTCTGCTGCAGTCCATGGGGTCACAAAGAGTCAGACACAACTGAGGGACTGAACAACAATCCAAGGATTTCTTTTAAATTTTGAAAAATATTCCTTCAGTTCAGTTCAGTTCAGTCACTCAGTCATGTCTGACTCTTTGTGACCCCATGAATCACAGCACGCCAGGCCTGCCTGTCCATCACCAACTCCCAGAGTCCACCCAAACCCATGTCCATCGAGTCGGTGATGCCATCCAGCCATCTCATCCTCTGTCATCCCCTTCTCCTTCTGCTTTCACTCTTTCCCAGCATCAGGGTCTTTTCAAATGAGTCAGCTCTTCTCATCAGGTGGCCAAAGTACTGGAGTTTCAGCTTCAACATCAGTCTTTCCAATGAACACCCAGGACTGATCTGACTGGCTGGATCTTGCAGTCCAAGCGACTCTCAAGAGTCTTCTCCAACACTACAGTTCAATAGCATCAATTCTTCGGTGCTGAGCTTTCTTCACAGTCCAACTCTCACATCCATACATGACCACAGGAAAAACCATAGCCTTGACTAGACAAACCTTTGTTGGCAAAGTAATGTCTCTGCTTTTGAATATGCTGTCTAGGTTGTTCATAACCTTCTTTCCAAGGAGTAAGTGTCTTTTAATTTCATGGCTGCAATCACCATCTGCAGTGATTTTGGTGCCCAGAAAAATAAAGTCAGCCACTGTTTCCACTGTTTCTCCATTTGCCATGAAGTGCTGGGCCTGAATGCCATGATCTTAGTTCTGGATGTTGAGCTTAACCCAACTTTTCACTCTCCTCTTTCACTTTCATCAAGAGGCTCTTCAGTTCTTCTTCACTTTCTGCCATAAGGGTGGTGTCATCAACATATCTGAGGTTATTGATATTTCTCCCAGCAATCTTGATTCCAGCTTGTGCTTCTTCCAGCCCAACATTTCTCATGATGTACTCTGCATAGAAATTAAATAAGCAGGGTGACAATATACAGCCTTGACATACTCCTTTTCCTATTTGGAACAAGTCTGTTGTTTCATGTCCAGTTCTAACTGTTGCTTCCTGACCTGCATACAGGTTTCTCAAGAGGCAGATCAGGTGGTCTGGTATTCCCATCTCTTTCAGAATTTTCCATAATTTATTGTGATCCACACAGTCAAAGGCTTTGGCATAGTCAATAAAGCAGAAATAGATGTTTTTTTTGAACTCTCCTACTTTTTCTATGATCCAGCAGATGTTGGCAATTTGATCTCTGGTTCCTCTGTCTTCTAAAACCAACTTGAAATCTGGAAGCTCACAGTTCATGTATTGCTGAAGCCTGGCTTGGAGCTCCCCATCAAAACTCATAAGATGACTAACCTCTCTCTCTTTTCCCTAAAAACCTTTTTGGTGTTATATTTTCTCATTTACATAATGAGACCCTGGTAGAAATAAAAATCAAGTCTAATTAGAAGTAAGCCAGCCTATGGTGGACTCTGGTCAAGTTATGGGTCTGAATTCTCCACATCTTAAAGACACCAATAATTTTGAGAACTTCTGCTGTTGACTAGTTTCAATGGATCTATTCGAGTGCTGCTGTCTTTAGGCATAATTGTTTTTCCAGATTTCCCTTGCAGTTTGCCAATTAATATGCCGTCACAGATTCCCTTCTGCACTCTGGGCCACACTTGGCTTTGTGCATTAGGTTCTGTGGTGTCGTTTCTTTTTCTTTTAAGAAGAACCCTTCTACAAACAGCCTACGCAGCTCAGTGAGCTTCCCTATGAATTTCAGGTGTGTATTTGAGGAATTTTTCCAGTTATACATTGGCTATACCATCTATCAGATGATCAGTGGTGGTAATCAAAGAGAGACCAAATAAAAGTATTGATTACTTATTTTACTGGTAGAGATTCTGTTATTCTTCAGTACTCATTCTTTCCTTCAATTAATTGAACTTTTCATTTTTTAGCTAAATACAAAGATTCTGAGGAACTGGACCATTTCCTTACTTCTTTTACACCTGGATTTTGTCATCTGATTTAGTTCTTGCCAAAGAGTAAAAATGAAAATGCCATGTGAGAACCCTTCTTATGACAAAAAACAGATGCATACGCTTTGTCTCCAATCCTGTATCCCATCATATTCTTGCTGGATAGAAATCAGATGAACTGGTGGGAGTTCTGGCCACCTTGGACTGTGGAGGCAAACACAGGGATAGAAGTTATACATGACAAGGAAACAAGAAAGAATAAGCCTGGGTCTCTGATTTCATTAGCATCATAGCAGTTTGGACTTTGTCAACAAGAAGAAAAGTAAGCTTTTATTTTTGCTACAGTTCAGTCATCCAGTTATGTCCAACTCTTTGTGACCCCATGGACTATAGCATGACAGGCTTCTCTGTCCATCACTGACTCTTAGAGCTTGCTCAAACTCATGTTCATTGAGTTGGTGATGCCATCCAACCATCTAATCCTCTGTCGTCCCCTTCTCCTGCCGCCTTCAATCTTCCCCAGCATCAGGGTCTTTTCTAATGAGTCAGTTCTTTGTTCACATCAGGTGGGCAAAGTATTGGTTTAGGCAACATTATTTGAAGATTTCTTATAATTTGCATTTATAACTAAACTTGATACACATAACAATCCAAAATATTTTCAGAAAATAATATTAAAGATGACATATATGAATGGAAGAAAACAGTTATGGAAGAAAGAGGAAAATTTCCATTCCCTATGCCTCACTATCACATTTTAGATTTTGATATGATCATTAATTTTAAGGTTGTATGAAAAGGGAAGTAAAGAGAAAATTATTTTTTGGTCATTCACTTTGTGTTATGCCTGTGAACTACGTCTTATATTACTTCTCTTTCAATAGCAAACACAAGTTTCTCTTGCAAAATAAATAACACATTGTACTACTGAAATCAACCTGTATTTTTATGGTAACATAATAAGTTTAACAAATCTCCACTATTGTGTTTTCATAGCTTTTCCCTAAAATTTTCTTATATTTGAGAATTATAAAATCTTCAAGGTAAAAAAAATCTTTGTCTACAGAATAAAATATTGGTTTAGATGATCTCTAAATGATTAAGCAATAAACACTGGTTAAAAATTTAGAGCACTTGACTCCATTTTATTATTGCATTTCTTTTCATGATTGTATAAAATATTAGAGCTAGAAGGAAATGTATAAACATCTAGGCAACTTTGAAATAACTTTGTTACCTGTAAGCAGTTGTAGTGATCTCTAGCTGATTTGTGTAGTCCAACTTATTTTTCTGGATGCATAGATTTCTTAAGAGGTATTAGTTTTTCCATATCTATCATGGTATGTGTCCTAGGCTTCATAGATTTGATGTTATTAATAATAACAAATTGAAAGTCACTCAACAAGTCTATGATGCTAAGACCTCTGAGTTACAGATTTGTTTAAATCTAATACAGCAATGCCCTTAGATAATTATATTTCTCACTAATTCATCTGCTGGCTTCCACTCTTGCCCCTGTAGTCTATACTCAACAGAGTGGTCATAGAAATACAATTAAAGCTGAAATCCACCATGTCATTTCTCTTCTAAAAATTTTCAAATGGCCCCTAAATTCAAAGGTAAACCCAAAGTCCATCGTAGGCTCATAAGATTCTACATGCTCAGTCCCCTCCATCACCCTGCAGTCTTCTTCTTTTACTGGTCCCCCCTCACTTGTGCAGCTCCAGGTTTACTAGTTTTCTCATCATTCTGTGAACCAAAGAGTTGGAGCCCCCAAAACTTTTCTGTCACTCTGGACGGCTCTCCCTCAGACATTCAGGTTAAGCGCTCTTTTACTTCCTTCAGGGTCTGTTCTAACACCAGCTTCTCAACACATAAAATATAATCCCTCATGTTCTTGGTTTTCCATTACCTTCTACTGTTTTCCCCATTGTTTTATAACCATTGTTGTTGTTCAGTTGCTAAGTCTTGCCTGACTCTGCATCGCCGTGGACTATAGCACACAGGTCTCCCTGTTCCTCACTGTGTCCTGAAGTCTGCCCAAGTGCATATCCATGGAATGGGTGACACCATGCTACCATCTCATCCTCTGCTGATCTCTTCCCCTTTTGCCTTCAATCTTTCCCAGCATCAGGGTCTTTTCCAATGAGTCAGTTCTTCATATCAGGTGGCCAAAGTATTGGAGTTTCAGCTTCAGTCCTTCCAATGAATATTCAGGACTGATTTCCTTTAGGACTGACTGGTTTGATATCTTTGCTGCCCAAGGGACTCTCAAGGGTCTTCTCCAGCACCACAAATCAAAAACATCATAATCATATGCTATAATCATAAAGTATACAAATTAACCCTTACTATTATTATTGTCCATCTCCTGCCTACTAAAAAAGTAATTTCCATGGGAATACAAATTTATATTTATTTGGTTTCCTGTGTGTCCATTCTTAGAACAGTAAGTTCTGTCTCTCTCCCTCTCTTTCATGCTCTATATAAATTCATCCCCAGTCTTAAGCTTCTGTGTAGAACTTGGTTTTAGTGAAGAAACTTTTAGAAAAGAAGTCTCAGTACATTTTGTATCTAAACTCTTAGAACAGAGCTTGTTAATTTTAGTAGACATCGCCTTGTGAGCTACAGTATCTAAAAATTGAGAGTGGGAGCATCCTGTAATTAAATGAGGAGAGATGCAAAAGAACTCATTGACTTATTTCCATAATTTCTCTCTCTTTTCTAGACAATGTATTTATTCTGTGTTCTAAGAATCTCTTGAAATGATTTTTTTCCCCTCAGTTACTTCCTGTCAATTCCCAGGTCAGTACTCTTGGTCACACCAATATTATATTGTGTCACCATATGTCCCCATAGCATCGTTCTGTTCCTTGAGCCAGCCATAACCATCCTATCTTACTGAGAACACTGTCTCATCAAGCCTTCTAAGGGTCTACCCTCGGTCTGTTTGGCTCAATATGACATTCCTATTGACAAGCACAGTTTTGCATATAGAATGCATGACAAATAAACATTGATTAAATGAATGGACCTCAGATCTGCAGATGACACCACCCTTATGGCAGAAAATGAAGAAGAAGTAAAGAGCCTCCTGATGAAAGTGAAAGACGAGAATGAAAAAGTTGGTTTAAAACTCAACATTCAGAAAACTAATATCATGGCGTTTGGTCCCATCACTTCATGGTAAATATATAGGGAAACAATGGAAACAGTGCAAGACTTTATTTTGGAGGGCTCCAAAATCACTGCTGATGGTAACTGTAGCCATGAAATAAAAAGATGCTTGCTACTTGGAAGAAAAGCTATGACCAACATAGACAGCATATTAAAAAGTAGAGACATTACTTTGCCAACAAAAGTTCTAGTTGAAGCTATGTTTTTTCCAGTAGTTGTGTATGGATGTGAGTTGGCCTATAAAGAAAGTTGAGTGTTGGAGAATTAATACTTTCGAACTGTGGTGCTGGTGAAGACTCTTGAGAGTCCTTTGGACTGTAGGCGATGAAACCAATCCATCCTGAAGGAAATCAGTCCTGAATATTCTTTGGAAGGACTGATGCTGAATCTCCAATACTTTGGCCACCTGATGCAAAGAACTGCTTTATTGGAAAAGACCCTGATGCTGGGAAAGATTGAAGGTGGGAGGAGAAGGGGAGGACAGAGGATGAGATGGTTGGATGGCATCACCAACTCAATGGACATGAGTTTGAGTAAGCTCCAGGATTTGGTGATGGACAGGGAGGTCTGGCGTGCTGCATTCCATGGGGTTGCAAAGAGCGGGACATGACTGAGTCACTGAACTGAAATGAAATGAATGAAACTCTTACAAATAAACCTTTATTATTGTCTACCATCTGCTCCTTTTGACTTCAGTTTCTTCCTTGTTTCTTTCACCCAACATTATGCAGAAGCATCTTTTTTCTAAAGTGTAAATAGCATCCATTTTGCTTTCTTGCTTACTACCATTTACTGCCCACAGGAGGAATCCAGGTCCTTTAAATGCCTCCATATGATCCCAGACTTCCTTTACGGATTTCCCTCTAGTGATTCCATTCTACATCTCATATACTGTGGTCCAAGATGAAGCAGCATTTCTTTGAAAATGTCTATCCTTCATTTCCAAGCCTTTACACATTCTTTTGCCTCTGCCTGGAAGGTGGTCTAGTTATCTCCTAACCACAGTCAACTTGGTTTTGCAGGACCTTTGTGGTCAACTGATGGCAAACCTAGATAACATATTAAAAAACAGAGAAATCTTTTTGTCAACAAAGGTTTGTATAGTCAAACTTAGGGTTTTTTTTCCAGTAGTCATGTACAGTTGTGAGAGCTGTGCCATAAAGAAGACTGAGTGCCAAACAATCGATGCTTTTTTTTTCCAATTGTAGTGCTGAAGAAGACTCTTGAGAATCCCTTACACTGCACAGAGTTCAAGCCAATCAACCCTAAAATAAATCAACCCCAAAACTGAAGTCAGATGCAAACAGCCGACTCACTGAAAAAGACCCTGGTGCTGGGAAAGATTAAAAGCAACATATGAAGCGGGTGACAGAGGATGAGATGGTTAGATAGCATCATGGACCCAATGGCCAAGAATTTGAGCAAACTCTGGGAGATAGTGAAGGACAAGGAAGCCTTATGTGCTGCAGTCCATGAGATTGCAAAGAATCAGACCCAACTTAGTGACTGAACAACAAAAACAGACTTATTTATCTTGATTTTTGCTGTTTCACCCATTTAGAAGCCAATGAGGGCAGAGATTACTCATATCCATCCTTACTGTTGTATCCTTACTGGCTAAAACAGTATCTGGCACATAACCTATACACTACAAATGTTCACTGAATGAAGAGTGTAATCTGGTCTATTTGTCTACTGCCTCAACTAAGTAAGGAGCTCCTTTTGAAGGGAAGTGAGGATAGAACGGCTTATTTACTTCTCAATCCTTTCATCTAGCACATCATCACACATGACATACAATGAATAATGCATGGCATTTCTTTCATTTCATCAATGAAGTCCATATTCAAGACCCCTCCACCTTATTCATTTTATAGACTGTGTTTTCCATCATTACATTTTGTGTAGTTGTAATCATCTTTTTTTGTGATGTTTTATTGGATTTTCAAAGCACTAGGTGGAAGGGAGAAATTTTCATTTTCCTTTCAAAGTCAGGGAGATTAAGACACATTAGAAATAAGACCCATATTTAAGTCAGTGACATGGTTAGTATTGGAATCCAAAATGTACTTAGCCTAGAATCCCCTGAGTTACCCTTGTTTCAACGAATTACCCTTGGATAAATGTATTAGAGGAAAAATAAATCCTTTGGTTTTCATCAGGGAATCTATTTATTGATATCTGTCCTTTTCAAAGACAGAGGCATATGTAGGTTTTTTCTTTTTAATTAATTTATTTTTTATTGAAGGATAATTGCTTTACAGAATTTTGCTATTTTCTGAAATTTGTTTTCTTAAAGCAGAAAAGGAGAAAAAGTTCTCACTATAAATCTTTGACAATTAAGTTCATTTAAGAAGGCATGACAACTGGATGTCATTTTCTCAATTCAAATCACCTTAAGTTGTATTTAAAGAAAACAAAAGTGCACTTGTGAATGGATTCAATTCAAACATTTGGGGGCATATTTCAAAAGTTTCTTAGCAAGGAGAAACATAAAGATAGGAAATTAATGTTTATGAAAAGGGCCTAAAAACTTAGCACTCATTTCAGAACATCTTTTTTATGTGGGAGTCTGCTCAGAAGTCTTTTTTAAGTAAATATTTATGAAAAAACTCTCAAATTCCTAGATAAAAAAGCCTATTTATCCATAAAGCAAGAATCTTCATTTTGTGTGCACTGTTGCAGCATGGCAAGTGTAAGAAATGGGGAGAAGTTTGAAGTCAAAGGGGAATAGTTAGATTATTACAATCATTTAGGTGTTTAGCTTCATTCAGGCAAAATGTATTCATCATCCATATTGTTCATACGTATACCATGATAAGCAAAACAGACCCAGGCTGGGCCAGTAGAGGGCTTGGTGAAACTGACCTGCAATCCTAATAAGGTCTGATGGACATGATTCAAGGAAAGAAAATGTGTCACGGGCATACATGGTGGCAGGACCTAACATATGTCCCTAGACATTTGTTTCTTAACATATTTGAACCTTAGTGAAATGAAATGTTTAGCAGAGCTTTTCCATTTTGTATGCCTTTATCTGAAATGTAAATGGACACTTTAAAGTGACAAAACATTAAAATGCTAAATTAGACAAACACACACATGCACATATACACAAAGCAACTAAAAACAAATCTCTTATAACCTGGTTCTTTATTCAATACTTTTAATCCTGGCCCATTCAAGGTTTATCTAGTCATTGCTTCCAAAGTTGGGGGTAAAACCATGCATGAACTAATTAGCTTTAATGTAGGGAAAAAAATGAAATGAGATGGGCAACACCAGGAAAATTTTATTTAAAAAACATACTGTGACTTGTAACGTTTTGCTTCAAAATAATTTTATGTGAATTAGAAATAAACCAGCAAATGAAAGACACTTTATATTCTTCTCACTGTAGTCACTTTGGTCATTTCTAATTGATTCACCATGGACAATAAAAATTGAAAGGCTCAGTTTTGCTAGTGCCTCTCACTGATAATTTATTCTGCTCCCCACCAAAACCGAATTATTTTAGCTTACACACAGTTATAAAATGCCTTTTATGTTTGCATAATATTTTATTATAACCAATTTCCTCCCCTCTTTCAGTAAAGTCTAAATTTGGATGAACATTCTAAAACTTCTCCCATTACACATAAAAGCTTTTAAAACACAGTTTCCATTTAAAAGAATATTTTTTTTCCCCTTTGTAAGGGAGTAAGTTTGCATAGCTAATAGTGCAGAAATTCAGGGGAAAATAATTTAAATTTGCCTTGAAGAAATACCTTTAATTTTTTTCTTTTTCATTCTTGAACTTTTTGCTTCTTAAAAATTTGATGAAGCTGATCTTCTTGATAATGGGGATTAGATTTACAATTGTCCCTTTTGGTACATAGCAAAGACCCTTCCCTTCATCCAGAACACTCATTAATCACCCTTCCCTTCCCCTGTCCATGTCAGACTAGTTCTCCCCTAATCTTTCTGCTTTCTCAAGATCTTTGGTAGTCTCCTTATCTGTAGATTTTTCCTGTATGGCTGTCACCTAGTTGAACGCCTGCACAGGGTAAGTGCTCAATAAATAGTGGGTGAAAAGTAAAGATATAAATACCTGATGTTCTTATAATTTGAAATGATAACTACCTTTATTATTAGATGCATTGGTTTTTCAATTGATCTTTTATTTTTTTATTGGAGTATTATTGCTTTAGAATGCTGTATTTCTGCTGTACAATGAGATGAATCAGTTATATGCATACATATATCCCATCCCTCTTGGACTCAACTTCCACCCTCCCATTCCAACCCTATATGTCATCATACAGCACTGTGCTGAGTTCCCTGTGCTTTATAGCAGGTTTAACCGATATCTTTCATAAGACTAGAGCCCTCCAGCTTCTCCTTCCTAAGTTATTACCTGGAGTTACTCACAAGCAGAAATGAGAATCAAGAAGCATGTTTTTAATATACCTTTCTTTCATTATCTTAGTGTCTTGATTTACTACTTTCCAGAGCTACTGTGCTCTACGTTATTCTACTTCAGTCCCATTCTTTTCCTTAAAAAAAACTGTCTTACAATTCTTGAATTTCTCAATGTCTCAGTAGAACATTGATTATTTCATGTAGGACCTGCTATATGAATGTTGGGTTTTGGAAAAAAAAAAAAAAAAGCAAAGACTTTGAACACAAATCTGGGCCTTTGACATATAACCTCTATAAACTTTGTCTACATCTATAAAGTGGTGATAATTACAGAAATTCTGCAAGATTGCTGTGACTAGTAAAGGAGTAATGCATGTAAAGTGTCTAGAACAGTTCAGTCTTCTACAGTAGGTAATTGCTAAATGAAATTACTATTTTTATTATTAAAACTATCATCACCTAGAAAAGAATATTAAACTGATATCACCCTGTAAATTTGTTTTAAGAAGGTACTAAAATATCTTTACACAATTAAGTAACTGAATAGATGACCAAGACAGTCCTAGTTAATTGAGCGGGACTTTTGTGATTCCTAACGAATCCGAACGTATTAACACATACTCTATTCCAGCTTTTCTTAATCATAAAGCGTCCTTTATTTCCAACAGAACCTTTAAAACATTATATCCATTACTCAATATCTATCATCTGATTTACCTCTATTACCACATGGCAGAGATAGTTGAAGGAATATTTTTTTGTATTTCATTTGAAATTAAAGGGATTGAGGAATAAAAGGATATTCTGTAGCATCAAGCCTGCTCAAACCATAACATATCAAATAGCTTAAATAAGCAAGTTTCAATAGTACATTTGAAGGAAGCAACAAGATCAAACACAGCATTCTTCACTCCTGACGTTACAAGTACAGATGGATATGCTGCTGTCATGGGCACAGGCTTCCAAGTCTCCCATAGACTTACCTAAGATATAGAAAATATTTATTCTTGAGAGGGAAATCATAGATAGAAAATTCATTTTAATCTTGCAAATATTTAGTAAATCAAAATCTTTGCTGTAGTACTCATTGCTCCAAAAATTACCAATAATACCTAAAGAGCACTTGAGATTTACAGTTTGAAAAGATTTTCTATTTTAAATTAATGAAGTTTAGAAGACGAAATTGTAGAAGGAAATGGCAACCCACTCCAGTGTTCTTGCCTGGAGAATCCCAGGGACGGGGAAGCCTGGTGGGCTGCCATCTATGGGGTCACACAGAGTTGGACACGACTGAAGTGACTTAGCAGCAGCAGAAGAAGAAATATGTAGGAATGGAATAATCATCAATCATAGATAAATTAAATTAAAAAATTATACTGGATTTAAAAAAAATAATAAAACTACAACTAAACCACACCATTTACTGACATAGTTTAAATACAATTATACAAATATGTTGAAAGTAAAAGAGCAAACAATGTTATATGTCTACAACCCCATGTATCAGAGAAAGTAGGCTTTAAAGAAAAGCAATTATCAAAGCAAAAGTAAGAAATTACATATTGATTAAACAGTCAATTGACTTATATGCATGCATCTAATAATAAAGTTTCCAAAAACAGATTGTATGAATTTGCAGGGAGAGAGCAAATTAGCCAAGATGGCACATTCAGATGCTCTCACCTCTTGTTTTATAAATGATGACTATGTAACAGTTGGGATCATTCACAGCACTGCGCATGCACGGCCCGAGGTTCTCTCTTTGTCATGGGCTAGGCAGCACGCTCCTGTAAGCTTCACCACAAAAGCTCCCGCGGCTGCTGCATTGGGCGACACTGGAGTGACGTCATGATTATGTTATATGAGGTTATGTTATGGCTCTGTTGTGGTTACGTTGAGGGCTTCCCTGGTGGGCAAAGAGTCTTACTGCCAATGCAGGAGACTCGGGTTCAATCCCTGTGTCAGGAAGATCCCCTGGAAAAGGAAATGATAACCCTCTCCAGTATTCTTGCATGGAGAATCCCATGGACAGAGGAGCCTGGCAGGCTATTGTCCATGGGGTTGCAGGAGTCGGAAAAAACTTAGCAGATATCATGGCTGCAGCGTCAGCCAGGAGAGAGACTTTGTTATGGCTGCAGTGCCAGCCAGGAGGGAATAAACACCTCTGCAGTTCCTACAGCTCCTCCCCCTCTTCTTCCAGCCTCTTTAACTCGGGTTTTGCCACCCCTGGGTTCAGCAAACAGTGCAGACAGCACGAACAGCAAGAACAACTGGAGTCTCAAACAGGATCCGCGTTACAGAATTGAAAAAGTAAAACAGTAAGAATAATCTTATTAATAAACTTTACCCAAGACCTAAGGAGATCCAACCAGTCCCTCCTAAAGGAGATTAGTCCTGGGTGTTCATTGGAAGGACTGATGTTGAAACTGAAACTCCAATACTTTGGCCACCTGATGTGAAGAGCCGACTCATTTGAAAAGACCCGGATGCTGGGAAAGATTGAGGGCCGGAGGAGAAGGGGACGACAGAGGATAAGATGGTTGGATGGCATCACCGACTTAATGGACATGGGTTTGGGTGGACTCTGGGAGTTGGTGATGGACAGGGAGGCCTGGCATGCTGTGTTTAAAACTGCATTTACCAATAAATGTATAACTTATAGGCATATTTTAAAAGAAGAAAACCTATAAGCCAATGATCTGAGGATTCACCTCAAGAAGTGAGAAAGTGCACAGCAAAGTAAACCCCAAGAGATGAAGGTGAATGTATTATTAAGAGAATTCTAGGTCTGCATAACACATTACCACAAACTGGGCAGCTTAAAACAACAGACGTGCATTTTCTCACTGTTCAAAAGGCCAGAAATCTCAAATCCAAGTATGGACAAGAGTGCCTCTTTCTAAGGGGTTCAGAGTTAAAAACTGTTCCATGCTCTCCCCTGGTGTTCAGGGGTTGCAAGAAACGCTTGTCATTCCTTGCGTTGGAGCCTCATAATTCCAATCTCCACCTCTGTTGTCACGTTGGAGTCTTCCCTTGTGTCTCTCTGTGTCTTCTTATAAGAATGCCTGTCACATCAGGTTAAAGGTCCACTCTATCATGCTGTCATCTTGACTTACATCTTACTTATATCTGCAAGACCCTCTATCTAAATCAAATCACATTCACCAGTATCAAGGACTGCGACATGAACATATCATTAGGAGGGACATATAATCCGACTCGAAACAGAAGGAAATTACTAAAAAACAGACCTTAAAGAATGTTTAACAAAACACAAACACACACACACACATAGAAAATTATCAAAGCCAAAAGTTGGGTTTTGAAAGAATCAGATCAGATCAGATCAGTCGCTCAGTCGTGTCCGACTCTTTGCGACCCCATGAATCGCAGCATGCCAGGCCTCCCTGTCCATCACCAGCTCCCAGAGTTTATCCACACTCATGTGCATCGAGTCAGTGATGCCATCCAGCCATCTCATCCTCTGTCGTCCCCTTCTCCTCCTGCCCCCAATCCCTCCCAGCATCAGAGTCTTTTCCAGTGAGTCAGCTCTTCGCACGAGGTGATATAACAAAGCACTAATAGGGCTCATAGATAGCCAAGAAGGTTGATAAGAAACATACACACTTTAATTAAAGTTGGAAGAACCTATTTTTTTTTCTTTTCCTAAATATATACTAAGCAAAAATGAAGATGAAAAATAAAAATGAGATCACTGTGATGTAGCTGAAAGAACTGGGTTTAGAAAGTATAGGATGAAGGAGTCGCATCTCAGACCCATGATTTATGAACAGTGTGAACTTAGAATAATCACTGAAATTTCAGGAATTTATCTATTTTTTCTCATTTGTGAAATGTGAGGAAAGAAGCATAACATCTCACAGTATTGGTTTTAATAGTAAACATAAATTACAACATCTTATAAATGTGAGTGGTAGCAAATAAACTTTTAACTGTGATGACTAGACCTACACTTCCAATTTGTCAATTATTTCCCTCCGATTATTAAGATACTGTCTAAATTACTACGTCATAATTCCAAAAGTTCCTTCTTAGAAAAATTTTGGTTACAAAGTAACTCTTTAATTTTTATTCTTGATTTTAGAATTCTTGCCAAAATTCGTATCATCACATTTAACTTTGATTTTAAGAATAAATACATTTCTATTTGCCTTTTATCTCCCTTCAATTTAGTGTATAAAACAATATCAAAATAGCATTTAATTAAAATAATCTTTTCATGTAAAACATTCTTAAAGAGAGAGAGGGAAAAAAACTAATTGTGACTAAACACAGGCTGAACTTATGGATAGAACACGGTCTGAATCTGATTCCTCAAATGATAGTTTTATTTTCACAAAGTATTTCGAGAACACATTCATTTGGGAAAAGATATGTTTTCCATTGAGATTTAGAAAAATAAACAAAGACATAATTCTTTACCCTAACCGCTGTATATGGTTAAGAAAAGTCCTCAACCAAGCATGTGAAAACATTGTTCTACAGCGTGGTTGCAAATAAAATGGCAAGAAAAACCACAGCAGGAGGTGATTTATATCGTGCGGAACAAGTCCAGGTCCACCCAGGGCCATAGTTTAAGCTCTCCGTGGCCATAAACGGACCCGTTGTGCTCCCATGCTGGGGTTCCGCATGAGGAGCAGGAGTTTCTGACTGCAGAGACCTGCTGAGCCCTCCTCCTGTGAACCGCTCGTCTTCTTACCTGAGCCCGTGGCCCAGGAGAAGGCAGGGAGGCATTCATGCTCAGTAAAAGTCAACCAAAAATCCCGGTGGCCTTTCTACTGCTGAGGATCTTCAGAGGCTGCTTCCAAGGCCTGTGACAGGAAAAACGAAGCACAACTCTTCCAACTAACTCATGCTATTTATACAGGGGAAATTTTTTGCCATGACTCCCAAAGGCCATCAGCCGGTGCTGTGATCAGTGTGACCTGAGGATCCATACAGTTCTCTTTGCTTTCTTAGATACGAATGCAGAACTTTGCCTTCCTATTCAAATACATCCAGAGCATTTTACTTGATGACCTCCTTCTTAAGGTTGAATAAGATAATATATTTATTTTAGTTTTGAGTATATTAAAAATAGCTAAATGACAGTTTAAAATTAATAAAAATATTGATCAGCTTCCCAGGTGGAGCAGTGGTCAAGAATTTGCCTGCCAATACGGGAGATGCAAGAGACACAGGTTTGATTCCCGGGTTGGGCAGATTCCCTGGAATAGCAATGGCAACCCACTCCAGTAGTCTTCCCTGGAAAATTCCATGGACACAGGAACCTGGCAGGCAACAGTCCATGAGCTAAGACAGACACGGCTGAGCAAACGCACACGTGCTCATCTTACATGACACGACCATATTTTCAGTTGTCACAATTTACCTCTAATAAAGCTTACCTCTATTACATTAACCAGATTTTTGTACTCTGCTTTAAAGCAGAGAGTGCCAACTTTGCTTTTATTCCTACATTTCATGTTTTTTTTTTTTTTTTCCTGAAAGGTTATCTCTCCTTTGGTCATTTAATGTCTGAGACATCATTTTAAGATCATTTTGTCTTTTGTTTTTCAATAGCTCCTACTATGGCACCTAAAGACAATTGGCAAATAATGCATGAGAGTTGTGTAAATAAATGAAACTTAGTATTAGATATTTTGCATTTTTAACAAGGTCTAGTCTAGTACAACGTGAAATTAATCGGAAAATATTTTTTGTTGTAGGTACTCTAACATCACTTTTAAACATGTTTCTAAAACATTTCCATAGAGAATCACTTAACTGAGAAAGGATTTATATATATATATAAATATATATATGTATATATTCCAAATAATTTATATATATATAATATAAATTCTATATAAATTCTAAAGATTTATATTCAAAAACTTATACATACATATAACTTTAGAATATAAAGCCCATATACATATAATATAAAGTCCATATGTATATATGCTTATGTATACATACATATGGGCTTCCCTTGGAGAAGGCAATGAAACCCCACTCCAGTACTTTTGCCTGGAAAAACCCATGGATGGAGGAACCTGGTAGGCTGCAGTCCATGGGGTCACTAAGAGTCGGACACGACTGAAGTGACTTAGCAGCAGCAGCAGCAGCAGCAGCATGGGCTTCCCTGGTGGCTCAGTGGTAAAGAATCTACCTGCCAATGCAGGACACATGGGCTTGATCCTTGGGTCGAGAAGATTCCCAGGAGAAGGAAATGTCTTGACTGCAAAATCTCATGGACAGAGGATCCTGGTGGGCTACAGTTGATGGAATTACAAAAGAGCTGGACATGATAGTGATTAAACAACAGCATACATATACAACACACACATCCATTCTCCACTCATCTCCAGTAGCATATTGGGCACCTGCTGACCTGGGGAGTTCCTCTTTCAGTATCCTATCATTTTGCCTTTTCATACTGTTCATGGGATTCTCAAGGCAAGAATATTGAAGTAGTTTGCCATTCCCTTCTCCAGTGGACCACATTCTGTCAGACCCCTCCACCATGACCCACCTGTCTTGGGTGGCCCCACGTGGCATGGCTTAGTTTCACTGAGTTAGACAAGGCTGTGGTCCATGTGATCAGAACTTTTTGACTAGTTTTGACTAGTTTTCTGTGATGGTGGTTTCAGTGTGTCTGGCCTCTGATGCCCTCTCACAACACCTACCATCTCACTTAGGTTTCTCTTACCTTGGACATGGGGTATCTCTTCATGGCTGCTCCAGCAAAGCACAGTCACTGTTCCTTACCTTGGATGAGGGGTATCTCCTCACAGCCTCCCCTCCTGACCTTGAACGTGGAGCAGCTCCTCTCAGCCTTCCTGTGCCCACACAGCCGCCACTCCTTGGACGTGGGGAATACCAGAACACCTGACCTGCCTCTTGAGAAACCTGTATGCAGGTCAGGAAGCAATAGTTAGAACTGGACATGGAACAACAGACTGGTTCCAATAGGAAAAGGAGTACGTCAAGGCTGTATATTTTCACCCTACTTATTTAACTTATATGCAGAGTACATCATGAGAAATGCGGGGCTGGAGGAAGCACAAGCTGGAATCAAGATTGCCGGGAAAAATATCAATAACCTCAGATATGCAGATGACACCACCCTTATGGCAGAAAGTGAAGAGGAACTCAAAAGCCTCTTGATGAAAGTGAAAGAGGAGAGTGAAAAAGTTGGCTTACAGCTCAACATTCAGAAAACAAATATCTTGGCATCTGGTCCCATAACTTCATGGGAAATAGATGGGGAAACAGTGGAAACAGTGTCAGACTTTATTTTTGGGGGCTCCAAAATCACTCCAGATGGCAATTGCTGCCATGAAATTAAAAGACGCTTACTCCTTGGAAGGAAAGTTATGACCAACCTAGATAGCGTATTCAAAAGCAGAGACATTATTTTGCCAACAAAGGTCCATCTAGTCAAGGCTATGGTTTTTCCAGTGGTCATGTATGGATGTGAGAGTTGGACTGTGAAGAAGGCTGAGCACTGAAGAATTGATGCTTTTGAACTGTGATGTTGGAAAAGACTCTTGAGAGGTCCTTGGACTGCAAGGAGATTCAACCAGTTCATCCTAAAGGAGACCAGTCCTGAGTGTTCACTGGAAGGACTGATGCTAAAGCTGAAACTCCAATACTTTGGCCACCTCATGCGAAGAGTTGACTCATCAGAAAAGACCCTGATGCTGGGAGTGATTTGTGGCAGGAGGAAAAGGGGACGACAGAGGATGAGATGGTTGGATGGCATCACCGACTCAATGGACATGAGTTTGAGTGAACTCTGGGAATTGGTGATGGATAGGGAGGCCTGGCATGCTGTGATTCATGGGTCACAAAGAATCAGACATGACTGAGAGACTGAACTGAATTGACCTGATACATATATATATGTATATATATACATACCCCATAGTCTAGGAGTATATTCTAAATTCTGCAATGAGGGAACAATTTCTTTGAAATTTTATGATTTATTGTGTATCTGTACTCAAATTTTTTTTTTAATTTCTTTAGCTGAAAGCATATTAATAAATAATCAAAGGTCTTATAGGAGAAACATTTTTATTTTATGTATAAACACAGTATTTGGTTAAAGATCAATAAAATAAGTAGCTCACCATGAATGCAAGGAAATTAAAAATTAAAGTTCTTTTAAAAATGAGCACACATGCTATTTACTAAGAGCCTGTTTCTGTTAGGAGTACATCTATAGCTGTCTTTTGAGGCAGGTACTGTGATTATGTCAATTTCACAGATAAAAATCTGAGGCATATGGAGGTTAGGTAAGCTACCAAGATTAACCTGAATATTGTAAAGTGGCAACTATAATCACAGTTTAAGCCTTAACTGCTGTGCTTTACCTTCCAGTAATATAAATAAGGTCAGAGATAACAAATGAAACTTGAAACATAAAATGTTCTGCTATTGTAAATACAAATGTGATTTTAATTTGAATTTTATTAATTTTTAAAGTTTGGTTCGCATTTAATTTGCACTTTTATAGTTTGGTAAAGACGTAAAGATTTATATCTAGTGTTGTGTCTCTATATATTTAAGTAATATAAAAAATATTGTGAGCAAATATGTATCTATATTTTTCCTTTTAAATAAATCCACATATTTCTTGGTTCTGAAAAACAGCTGCCTGCATACACTTTTAAGCCACTTGACATGTCAAAAGTAAAAGTTACATGCCGTGTCTACTACTATGGTTTGTTTCTGTATATTTTTCATTTTATTCCATTTTTTGCTTCTAAGTCATAGGCATTGATGCTATATTTAACTCATAAAGACTTATGACAGCTATATTTCATGCAGATTATACCTTGTAAGAGAAAATAAGCTCCATTTTTGTTTAATGCTTTCTGCCTTGACTTCTACTGTGTGTGGAATTACAACTCTCACCACCCCTTCCCTTCCCCACCTTGTATGCTTTTGTCTAATATGACTTTTGACTATCCTTTTTATTTTCCATGATATGTTGTTAGATGTATTTTTTTGCTTTTGTAAGAAACATACAGTTGACTTTTGATTTCAGTCCACACAGAGGCTGTGCACTGACAGGGGTGCCGGCCTTCGTCCCTTTGCGCCATAGCGGACGTCTTTGCTCATCTCTGTATCACTCTGCCCAGGTGTCGTTTATAGTTTTGCTCCCTTGGTTTCTACAGCCTGACTTACGTATTATGTTCTCTTTGATGTTAAATTCTAAGTTGACTCAGAAAGAATCCAAATTCGGTTTCATAAACAAGAACAGAAGCAGTAAATGTTGAAAGCAAGATGATGACCCTCCTTTTTTCCTCTGACCTCCCTGTGTGAATGACTCATTTATCTAAATAAGTTTACAGGTGTGGATAAGGGAGGTGGGGGAAATTCCATGTGCTTTTGAGGCTTTGAAGTACTTGGAGAAATTGAGTCTTCATTATGTCTTATTGTCAGGCTTTTCCCCTGGGCAGAGTGGAGCAAATGTGACATTTATCTGAGAGTCTTTCCTGATAAATGCAGGATAGAAAATCTCCCTGTCCATTTTCTGGCGGCATTGATAGGCAAACTGCTCCCAGAGTATTGGCATGTTCTCTTTTGTTTTCATCAGGAAAGGACTGATGACAAAGCGAGGCAACCTCACATGTGTCCTCAGAGAAATTTCATCTCTGTAGCCTGATTCCTCTTAGCCTATTGGCATTAAGTGCCATGATTTCATCCCAACCCATGACTGCATCACTGTTGCAGAAATCCCAACAACTTCATCTAAAAGGTTTCTTAAAACAGTACCCTTGGAAAAATTATCATATCAAACAAAAACCCATCAGGAAAAAATCTCACAATCCATTTAAAGGGATTTAAGGGAATTAAACTAAGCTACATAATGAGAACAAGAATGTTCTATTTAGGCAGAACTAATAAGAGAAAAAAAGAGGAAATGTTCCATCTGTAAGAATTTATTCAAGGTTTCGAGAAACATGCTTATAATATTTAGAACTGATATTGCTGCAAGTGAAAGAAATGCACATCACCTGGTGTCAGAAAGTTAGAATTTAAGTACAGACTAGTATGGCTAATTCAGGTGCTCAGATTGCATCACCAGACGTCAATGTCTTTTCACTGTGGACTTTAAATGTTAACTTAATTTCCAGGTAATATCATTGCAGGTTGATCTGACCAAATTCCAGGTGTTTAACCCACTGGTTTCAAACCCAAGAAAAAAACATCTATTAACTAACAGACTTAGAAAATATAAAGATTAAGCATTGAGATTCAGTGAATTAATCTGGATTCTCTGTACTTCCAAGAGACAGAAGTTCCGGGACAAGGTGAATTGACAGATAATGAGGAGGACAAATCCCTCAGAAAGCCCACTGTCCTCTCACCAGAAGAAGAGGTAAGCAGAAGTCCTTCCTATAGTTTTAAAACCTATGGCATGAGTTCTTATAAATTATTTTAGTATTATTTTAATTGGGGGATAATTGCTCCACATTACTGTGTTGGCTTATGCCATGCAGCAGTGTGAATCAGCCATAAGTATACATGTGCCCTCACTCTTAAACCTTCCCTCCACGCCCCAGCCTGTCCTGGTTGTCACAGAGCACCATGCTGAGCTCCCTACAGCAGCTTCCCATTGGCTATCTATTTGACATATGGTAATGTATAAATTTCAGTGCTACGCTCTCAATTCATCCCACCCTCTCTGTGTCCAAAGTCTGCTCTCTATGTCTTCATCTCTATTCCTGCCCTTCAAATATGTTCATAAGTACCTTTTTTCTAGATTCAATATATGTTTTCATATATGATATTTGTTTTTCTCTTTCTGACTTACTTCACTCTGTGTAACAGGGTCTAGATTCATCTACCTCACCAGAACTGACTCAAATGTGTGTGAGTGTGTGTGTTTATAGCTCAGTAATATTTCATTGTATATATGTACCATACTTTATCCATTCATCTGTCGATGGACACCTAGGTTGCTTCCATGTCCTAGCTATTGCTAAGTAGTGCTGCAATGAACATGCGGATACATGTGTTTTTTTCAACAATGGTTTTCTCAGGGTGTATACACAGTAATGAGATTTCTGGACCATCTGTCAGTTTAATGCCTAGTTTTTTCAGGAATCTCCATACTGTTTGCCATAGTGTATCAATTTACATTCTTATCAACTGTGCCAGAGTGTTCCCTTTTCTCCACATGCTCCTCTTTAGCATTTCCTATTAGTAGATTTTCTGATGATGTTCATTCTGACTGGGGTGAGGTAATACTTCATCGTAGTTTTGATTTACATTTCTCTAATAATAAGTGATGTTGAGCATCTTTTCATGTGTTTGTTGGCCACCTGCTATTTTGTTAATATTATTAATTATTGTGTAATAGGGAATAACAAGTCTGACTTCATATCGAATCCCTTTCTTTAATCTTCGTATTCTATTGCTTTTGCTACAAGTTAATCACTGAAGGAATGTTGCTTACAAGCTTAAACTATACATAATGGCTGATCTCTGGGAACCATTCTTTACATATCTGCCATGTAAAGAATGTTAAGCTAAAATAACTTTATTTAGTCCATAGGAAACATCCTGACCAGGCCCACCTGTGAATGGCTGCAAGGAAGGAAGAAATTAACACATCCTTTCAGGAGTCTGATCAGAACCAGGACTGTATCCCCTCCCCTTTTAGTATAAAGGAAGCTTGAATTCTAACTCAGAAATGATGGCTCTCTGGGACATGGGTATACCATCTTATCAGTCTGCTGACTTTCCAAATAAAGTCACTCTTCCTTGCCCCAGCAACTGTCTCTTGATTTATTGGCCTGCTTTGTGGTGAACAATGCAAGCTTGGACTCAGTACCAACTGTATTATATAACTTCTTTTAACGAATTATCATTGGTATTTCCACTGTGACTTTTATTCCTATTTTTATTACTTATTTCATTGTTTAACTGATTTAAATGCCCACCAGTAGTCCTTTCATTTCACTTTGTTTGCCACTTTATATTATTATTTGCAGTTCTCACTTTCGCAACCTAGAGTAGGAATCCAACATTTTTAAAGGGATTTTGAAGATGATATATTCCCTGAAGCCTTTTTATTAAGCAAATATTTCTGTTACAGTTTTGTGGAACGTAAACTAACTTCAACATAATATTTATGCACCAAGTATATATTTCTTACACTATCCTACCTTACAACACTATGGAGGAAAAATAAGGGATGAAGTAATTCTGCCTTTTACCTTGTTTTAGCTGATTGGATCGAGGGGGATATTAGTTACCAGCTTGCCAGTGACCAGTGGCATTTCTTCATTAACGCTGGAAACAAAAGATTGTGGGCAGCTACTGGGGTAAGCTGTCATGAAGGTCACATAAAAGTTGGGTCCAGGGTCAGAGCCACGGCATAGCCAAGTGACACTGACTCCAAAGCTGTTGAAAAACAAAAACTATGACTATAAAATAGAAACTAACTGGTACAGAAAAAAAGAAAAAAGGCTGATGTGGATCCAGGAGAATTAAATACATGGTTGTCTTGTTTCTGGATATATTTCAAGTTTGGAAATGTGCAGCTTCAGTACTTTTCCATGAGATTTTTGTGTTGAGTCTTATAGTTCAAAAAGGTACTTGACTATAACAATGAGTCATTTTGGCTTAAACATCGTAGGCTTTTCTCATTATTTTCTGCCATCTAGTATTGCAGAGTCAAAGCTGAGATCAGCCTGATTATGTTGTATACATTACTATAATTTTTATCGACCTGAATTTTCATGCAAACTCTTTTTGCCTGTTAAAATGTATATGTTTTCCAAAGTGTATCAAGGTTGAATCTCTTTTTAGTTTATCATACTGAAATATATGGCAATTTTAAAATGTGTTCCTCTGTTATTTCATTTTTTTCTTGTTACTTTAGCTACAAGCATGATTATTACCTTTAAACCATATGTTCTGATCTCTTCTTCCTGTGCACATATGATTACCAATCTAAGAATGTCTTGTCTTTACACCATAGCTATTACTTTAAGTTACTTTTATTTGCATTCTAGGAAAGTGTTTCATGATTACACATCATGGTTTTAATTATTTCAGTGTCAAATTTTCTCTTTAAAGCTGTCAATGTTGTTTAAAGTTTTCTTATCATGATTTTAGTTTTATTACCATATCACAACTAAAATGTATTTTACAATTAAAATACTGTGCTCTGGAGAGGAACTTGGAGAGTATAGTTAATCAAAAAGTTAGAGAGAAGAAGAGACAGTTAAACAATAATGATGAATAGACTATGTTTACTTGTACAGAAATCAAGAAGCACTTATAATATCTAAAATTTCTAACATGTCTCTGTTCAGTCAGTATTATATTTTCTAAACTTGCAATCTACCTATTTTTGACTCTCCAAACTAAGAACTCTTTGACACATAAGCAAAAGCAGTTTTTGGTTATAATCACTTGATCTCTGGAATGAAGCTTGAATTTTTAGTGATGATGCTCAAGCATAACACACCACATTCCAGATGACCAAAATATTGTGCAAAATGAGTAATCAAATCACTTAATGTCATTAACATAGATTCAGAAAACACACACGTATCAGCATCCTAAATACAGTTGACTCTTGAACAGCACAGATTTGAACTTCATGGATCCACTTATAATGGATTGTTTTCAGTGACTACACATATGCACTGTGAATATACTTTCTCATCCTTATGACTGTCTTAACCACATTTTATTTAGCTACTTTATTGTAAGAATACAATATATAATACATATTTGTTGTTGTTCAATATACAACATATGTGTTAATTGATTTTAATGTTATCTGTGAGGCTGCCAGTCAACACTAAGTTATTGGTAGTTAAGTCTGGGGGAAGTCAAGTTATGTGTGGATTTTTAACTGTGTGGGTGTGAAAAAAAGTGAAAGTGAAGGTCGTTCAGTTGTGTCTGACTCTTTGTGACTCCATGGACTGTAGTCCATGGAATTCTCCAGGCCAGAATGCTGGAGTGGGTAGCTTTTCCCTTTTCCAGGGGATCTTCCCAACCCAGGGATTGAACCCAGGTCTCCCACATTGCAGGTGGATTCTTTACCAGTTGAACAACAAGGGAAATCCAAGAATACTGGAGTGGGTAGCCTATCCCTTCTCCAGCGGATCTTCCTGACCCAGGAATTGAACCAGGGTCTTCTGCACTGCAGGCGGATTCTTTACCAATGTGCTCTCTGGAAAGCCCTGTGGGTGGAGTGAGCACCTCTAATTCTTCAAGGTGTTCAAAGGTCAACTCTATATGTTATTCAAACTCATTCTAAGTATACAGATGTGTAATAAAAGAAAAAATACATATGAAATAGCAACAACAAATATGTGGTCATAACTCAGTGAGTTCACAGTTTACAGGTGTAGAGTGATAAAACTAGCTTTAATGTTATCTTGTTGTTTAGTCACTAAGTCGTGTCCAACTCTTGTTATCCCATGGAATGCAGTCTACCGGGATCCTCTGTCCATGGGATTTCCCAGACAAGAATACTGGAGTGGGTTGCCATGTCCTTCTCCAGGGGATCTTCCCGACCCAGGGATCAAACCATTGTCTCCTGCATTGGCAGGCAGATTCTTTACCCCTGAGCCACCAAGGAAGCCAAAGTTATCTTCAAAATGGTAAACTGGAAATAGGAACAGAGAATGATAGGCGTACAGGATGAGGAAGATGCATTAAGGACGGGACATTATCTTCTGAAACAGTAAGCGGTTTACCGTGTGCTGTCTCTAAGGTCTTGACCTCTTCCATTACTAGTCCCTTTAATTATTCGGCGAGTGGTAAGTATACTTTCATTGTGTGTAAATGTTTACATGATCTCCAAAGTGTGATGAAATTGAGTTTCTGAAACTCTTGACTAGGAAGCGTCTAGGGCAAGATGGTACTCCTGGTCTGTGGCTCAGATAAGAATCTGGGATCTGTAAAATCCACATTATGGATTTATGCTAGTAAATTCAGAGGGTAGAGACTGCATTCCTCACCCACAGGCTTTCCATTTGTCAGCTCTGACAAGGACTGATCAACATATCCAATTTGCCTTCCTTCTAGGATTCTTATTTTAATCCAGAGAGAGATGCTGGTGTACAAGTGAGTGAATAATATAAACTGCGTGTATCTTAATTTGCTGATACCTGCTTGAACAATTTTATCTTTTTCATCTCAAGTTAATCAGTATGAGTAAGAATTAAGTGTGTGTAAACATGTTAAAGAGCGGAAAGAAATATAAAACTTATAATGGGAAGCCATTCCAGTAGCTGCATTAGAGAAATGAGGAGACACAATCAAGAGTAGAAATATCACAAGATAGAAGAGGAAATTACAACATGTGAATGCTGGCAGGCAGAGATGCACATATATAATACATGTGCATAAAATTTATTTGGAAAGTTACTACACCTTTTTCCTTCTGTGTAGTTACAATGTTTGTGTGGTTTATTGTATTTGGTGACTTTTTCTTAAGTTTCTAAGAAATCAATGTACTTTTTACAACAAATGCTATAAAGAGAAGTGGGTACAATAATGCGAATTTACATTCAAATTCTTACCCTTTTACTTACAGATTAGATAACCTAGGAGAATTTAACTTTTAAAGTAAACATTCTTATAGGATGTCCCTGGTGGTCCAGTGGTTAAAAATCCGCCTGCCAATCAGTGCAGGAAACAAGAGTTCAATCACTGGTCCTTGAAGCTCCCACATGCCACTGAGCAACTGAAGCCTGTGCATCCAGCTTGCTGAGCCCGTGCTCCGGGGCCCGCAAGTACTGAACTCTGCATATCCAGAGCTTACGCTCTGCAACCAGAGAAGCCACTGCAACCAGAAGCCCATGCATCGCATGGAAGACCCAGCACAGCCATAAACAACTAAGTGAAAATAAAGATTCTCAGACTTACGTCACAGGAAGAATTCTTTGAAATATTTCCTGTACAGTAACTAACAATACAGCTGGTAAATAAGAGGTAATCAATAGTTTTTTTTCTAAACAGAAATACACACATATCCTCACCACCACCCTCTCCACACACAAGCACACACCCAGATTTCCACTTCTCATTCCAAAAATCTCCTTTCCTATCTGACTTTCATCACTACGTGAAACCACTGCCATATGGAGAACTAACGCAGCTGGGAGAACTGCATTCTGATGCCTGCTCTTCTGCTTTAAAGCCATATTAAAATTTTAAAGGCATGTATTTGAATGATGCATATATTTGAATGATGTGGAGTCTTTGAGGTAAAGATGGTACTTTCAATGCAAGCAAGATAATCAAATCTCATCATGGAATCCTTTGATCTTTAATTCAAAAGAAAGGATTATTTTCTCTGTATTAGGGTGATAAAGACTCAAAGACATCCCCTTACACAGTAGTAACATGAAGAGGAGTCATAGAAGCAAAGGTGGTTAAATAGATAGGTTGGTAGGTAGTTGGCTAGATAGATGCTGAAATTAAAATTCTCATGAACACAGTTCCATATATATATATATGAGAATAATGAGAATTTTAATATATATATATATATATATATTAGAGGAGAGTATCCAAATACAGCTCTATTCCAGAGCAGAGTTTGAGTATTCTGCAATAAAAAGCTGATTAAGTTTCTTATGGATACAAATGGCCCCAACTTAAGACGGTTTGACTTAGAATTTTTCAACTTCATGACGGTGTTAGAGTCCTATGAATTCAGTAGAAACCTTACTTCAGATCCTGAATTTTGATTTTCCCCTGCTCTTTGGATGTGTGTCCAGCATTCTCTCAAGATACTGGTCAGTGGCCTTGAACTAGAGCTACTGGTCAGCTATGTGATCACAATATTAAGCAGCTGATACACTGACAACCATTCTGTACCCACAGGAGCATTCTATTTTCCACTTTCAGTAGAGTATTCAATAAATTACATGAGATATTCAGCACTTTATTATAAAATAGACTTCGTGTTAGATGATTTTGCCCACTGTAGGCTAGTGTGCAAGTGTTCTGAGCACATTTAAGATAGGCAAGGCTAAACTCTGATATCCAGTAGGTTAAACACATTAAATTCACTTTCAGAAGATATTTCCAACTTATGATGGGTCTGTTGGGACCTAACCCCAAAGTAAGTGGAAAAAGAATGTGTACTATGCTGATTAAGCAATATCTGCCTCAAATCTTTTTGTTTCACACTTTGTTGCTGAAAAAGTGTACATATGCAAATACGCATATGTAAGCATATATATATATATATATATAATATTTATGGCTCAGTCTAATATTTTAAATAAAAGTTTAAAACTTGAGACCTCTAAAAAGATAACATATCATTGTTATAAAAAACAGGTCTTAATTCCTTATATAGAAACTGAAATCTAAGTCTAGAAGTTACGATAATTATGTGACAATTTCCTAAAATCCAATAATCCCCTCATGTTCCCACCAAAGTTTGAAAACTGTGCTTTTTTTCTTGGAACACGAATCTTCTTCCAGAAAGCAAAAATCGTGACTAAATACAATTCAGATAAGTAAGAATTCATGAGAGCTTTATGCTTTTTACAGTTACTTTGAATTAAGGCAAAAGGGGCATCTGCCATAAGAACCATGGGTCGGGACACAATGCCCCAAAGCAAGGAGTGATATTCTGAGAACGGTGGGAGATCTTGTCAGAGAGTTGGTGTAAACACACTTCCTGATTCATGGTGTTCATCAAATGCTTCTCTTCCTTCTTCCACAAACTCAGTGTCCTCCTACCAAGTGAGTCATCAGATTCTATTCTGTTCCTAACTGATAAACAATAAACAACATAAGAACAACAGGTCTTTAGGCTGCTTTGAGCAGACACCAGACATCCCCAGCTTAAATACACAAGGCTCAAGGCTGGCAGATACTTACAAGGCCACGTCTTTATGGAAGTTGAATCAAAAGCAGAACCCAGAGCGGGTGGGGAGACCCTCTTGAAATTCTCACAGAAAAATGTTTCTTTTCTCAGCAGAGCGCTTAGCTTTTTACCATGGTTTCTTTCCGGCATGAATTCTTAAAATTCCCTTAATCTTCCTAAACCATTTAAAAAACATCATTTATTTAAATCTTCAAACTTGTCAGGGCAGGAAGTACTGTAAAGATATGTATGAAGGAAGTAGGAAGAGAAGTGTAGTGTGTGTGTGTGTGTGTGTGTGTGTACTTACGCTTGCGAGGGTAGCAAGTATGGAGAAGGGTCATCTGGTAAATGAAAAGCATGCAATTCAGAATGAAAGCTCCTGTCTTCTGCTTTTAAGTGGGAATATTTTACCATTGATCAGAGATGTCCATCTCCTAGACACGGGCCTTCCTTGCAATGTTAACACAAAGAAACTGGGTGTGTTGGTAGCTCAGTTGTGTCCGACTCTTTGTGACCCCATGCCTTCCAACATTAACATAAAGGAACTGGGACAGAAAAAAATCTAATGAGGATTTCAATTCTGAAATTCTAGGCTCCAAACATACAGATCTACAATAAACACCAGTGAAAACATGAGTCTGAATATACTGCAGGAGATAGGGAACGACAGGGGAGCCTGACGTGCCATGAGGTCACAAAGAGTCAGATGCAACTTAAAAACAGAACAGCAACAAAAGAGCATTTGACCACTAAGGTCTTCCAACAACTGATATCCTAGTATTTTCTGGTAATAAACAATGTATTAGCTCCTGTCTGAAGTGAACCAGATCATAGGGCTTGGGCAACTGTGCTTGCTGGAAACACACACCTTACTGCACACTGTTCTACTCTGTCCTACCCTATAATTATTTTTAAACAATACTGATGCAATATTTGGGCATCAAAGAAAATATAGACAAGCATTTTTAATCTGAGAGCCTTTACAAGCCTCCTTCCTTCCAGGGATCTGCACTTAGCTGAGGAGGAAGATCAAGACATGGAATGATGGAATTCCATCAACTGGTAGAATATGAAGAGTAGGAGATTCAGGGTAGAAATTTGGAACCAGAGAGACCATGGGTTGAATTTTGTTCTGCCACTCACTGCATGTGAGTTTGCCCAAGTTTGCTCATAGGGTTGCTATTGGGATTCTGTGAAATAATCTTTGCATATTGTTTCTTTACTTTCATGATCCTTGTAGATAGCAGAACAAGACCAAAATTTCTTGAATTAAATCAGCAAGAAATCCAACAAACAAAAAACAACCTTGTCTCCTCTACTCTCTGTATTTTCAGCAAATGCAAGTTTTACTGGACACATTGAACAGGCATGATAGCAAAGTAGAGCAGTTGGAACTTCCGATGGTAAAGAGCTAGAAGAGGAAAAAAGAATTATCAGGACCTTTTCACTCTAAATTCAATCAATACAGGTGATTCAATTTTCTTTATGGAAATACACACACACACACACCCATACAATACAAAGAATTTAATTCTGGTGAAAGCAAATATATGAGTCTTTTGCAAACTGATGGTCTCTCTGGAAGTTTTTACAAATGTTCTTCATTTTATCACTGTAGAAACCACAAGAGTAATTTTAAAGAAGGAAGCAAGGATTGACTAGACACACAGGTACTCTTAGATCTTGCAGTAATATACTAAGTGCTATTTTAATACATCAGAGCGTTAGCCACATGAGAAGGAGATTCTTGAATGCAAAATGACCAAGTGAAATAGAAATAAATAAAAGCTAACAGGACTTTAAAGACAATAAGGGATAAAATATCCTGTCCCGTTTATAGGTTTTATACATGTATGGTTATTTTATTCTTTTGTTAAGTAAAAGTTTTAAAAGCTGAGATAAAAACTGTTCTCCTATTTAGGGATCACTTCTCTTTTATCATCTGAAAGACACAGAAAGTAATGCTTAGCATCTGAGTTGCTCCTTTATTTAACATTGTAGAGTCTTCTCTGCAGAGTAGAAAAGCTTCTGTAAGCAACCTTAAAAATGAGGCTTTTGAGATCTCTTACCCACTGCAGTTTAGTTGGGATTCTCTGGTCTTTTAAGAGGTATGCTTCATGTCTTTGCATGTTATGTTGATCACAGTTTAATGGAGGAAAAAATTTGGTTTGATCCTCAAAGCTTCCATAGACTGCTCTGTCAAGCTGGGAAGCATATGAGTGCATAAATCTCTTGAACTTCAAGTTGGAGATCATGCAACCCCTCTAGGTTGCCATTGCAAGAAGTATATATAATGCATGTATATATAACACATAATGGGTGGTAGCAAAGTAGCCATCCTATATAATCTATTTGCTTTAATAGCTGAGGTCTCACACAAAAAATAAGCAGGAAAAAAACTATACTAAGTGCCTGTCATTTGGTATATTTTGGCATTATTTCAAAAACGTCTGTATAACAACAATAACAAAACATCTGATAGCTAATCCTATTTCCTCAGGTAAGTGATTGTGGCTATCCATTGCAGTCTATCTGCTCAGACTTGCAGGCACTGAATCATTTTAAGTTGAAAAATATGTTGAATGCTATAGTAATTCTTCTGTTCATTGATGTTTCTCCAGTACCCATAGTAATACTGAGAACAGAATAGGCATCCAACAAATATTTGAAAATTCATATATGTTAATACCTAATTTTTATAATCTTCCTTAATGCAGACTCTAAAACAAGCAAACCTAGTTAGATTTAATTCCTAGGTCTGACATTACCTTGGGCAAGTTACTGAATTTCACCAAGATTTCATTTCCTTATCTATAAAAAATGAAAACAAACCTCATCTCTTACGAACTGCATATAAATAAGTGGTGCTGTCCCAACTCAGTCATGGCCAACTCTTTGTGAGTTGACTCCATGGACTGTAGCTTGCCAGACTCCTCTGTCCATGGGATTTTCCAGGCAAGAGTACTGGAGTGGGTTGCCATTTCCTTCTCCAGGGGATCTTCCCAACCCAGGGATTGCACCTGTGTCTCCTGCATTGGCAGGTGGATTCTTTACCACTGAGCCACTTGGGAAGCACAAATAAGTTAAATAATATCAAGCATTCCCACAGTACTTAAGAAAACAGTAAATCATCAGTAAGTTAATATTATTCCTTGCCTTTTTAACACTGTGTTGTCATCATCTGTCATTAAGTTAAATATTACTATTTGTCTTTTTAGCATCGTGTTGTCACCTATTAAATACATTATAATAAATATCAGATATAGATCAATATTTGTTTTTCTGGAAACAAAAAAGAAAAATAAGGAAAAACTACCTTTAACATGAAATTTTGATAAGATGTTTGCTAGTCTTCCAGTGAAAAGTAATTCAGTGTGTTGGCAAAGTTAATTTTTTGAATGAACACAAGTCAATATTTCTACAGAGAAGTAGCAGCACAACCTGATCCTCTCTAATGAATCACAACAAAAGAAAAAGTAGGAAATTTCAAAGTTGTACATTCAAACATCCTACTAGCATTTCCTCCAAGAAACAGTGATAGTTGTATAAGGAATTTTTTTAGAGTCTAGATAACCTCAAAATCTTTCCAGCACACGCTTGAGAGCCCACACAAAAGATACAGCTTATTTGTTATGAATGCTTAGCCTTATTTATCCAACTGGAGAATCTCTGGGATCTGATTATTTCCTGTAATCTTGTTTGTTCTGCAGTTAAGATCCTTAACTCTTAGGCAGAATATACAGAATCTTTTCCGAAATGTACTAGTGTTTGTCAAAATAATTCCAAATCTTTAATGTTAACTTTCCTTTTCTCTGATCAGTTTTGGTGTGTTTATATGAGCATCAGCTCACTAGCTTAAAATTAAATTACTTGTCTCAAGTTTTCATTTTTAAAATAATTGTTTGCTGACTTCTTGCATTTTGTACTTTACTCTTAGATGATCAATCACAGTGACAGGCAGGGACTTTTTCATCACCCTGGAGTACTTTGAACAATCAATTAAACAAGAACATAAATAGCAGAGCATGCTAGAATGTGTTTAAGTGTTTTCTTTTTTAAGTCAATGTGAATCATCTGATTGTTCATATAATGTGACTGTGTATTTTAAGGAAATAATTCATTTCCTGTTGCCTGCATTTCGCTATTCATTTTGAAGGCTGGAAATGGTAATAACTGACTTGCTTTCTTTAAGTTGAAGTCAGAACGATCACACTTGCAAGTGCAACAGTTCATGAAGAATGAACAATTTTTGTTAGTTGAGTTCTAAATTGATCAAGTGGAGACATAGTACATTTTAGTCCTATGCCAATGGACATTTATTTAGTCAGTCAGCCATCTTCAAATTTATCAGGCCCACGTTATGCCACCATATTTAAATTTACCATCCTTTTAGGAGAAATCATATCAGCACATTAAACATAGACATTTTCTTTTCTTTTTTTTTTTTTTTTTGCAAACTTACTTGTAGAGGCATAGTCACAAAGTCTGAACTACATTGCTAATTTATCCTAGTTGATAAAGTCTTTCTGCTCTTTGTTAAAGGACTTGAAATTTGAACTTGCATCCATATTGTAACAAGATCCCCGAGTCTATCTTAATTCCCCAAGCATATATACTTCTCCCCAAAGCATTATCATTTAAAGAAAATAGTTTAACCCAGTGAGTTGCTTATATTTCAGACCCTGAAGTATTAAGTATGAGAACTTTCAAATCCAAGCTTCTGTGAATGGATTTTTACGCTATTTTGAGTCATAAGTGGCTATATATTGAGACTCAGCGTCTTGCCCCTTTTCCGTGTGTTTTTATGTAAATGCATTCTAAGCCTAATGTGTTTATAACTAATATTAAATGCCATGTGTTGGTCTTCTGTGCCATAATTAAGTACATCCATGCCTTCCGAATTTCTCTGGCAGCCATCTCCGTGTTCACTGTCCTCCAATCAGCTTCTGCAAATGTAACCACTTAAATCTGATCCCACTGTCTGAACCAGTTACTCAGATAAAAGGCAGCCAAGATCTAAGCCCTGCTCCGTGTGGGAGCCTCTTAGTGCGTTCCTCCAGAGTGGACATGGTTCCTCTTACTAGGAGTGTCTGTTCTTTGTTTCTTTCACTCATTCTTTATCTACTCCCATGTCTCCTCCTGGATTCTTGCAAGCTCTGTCTTAAGCAGGAACCAATTATGCAGAATTTAACCAAAGGCTTTCTGAAATTCAAACAGTCATAACATATGTACTGTCATTCTCAACACTGCTGGTACCACTTCAGATTGGAAAGGATGTTAAATAGGCAGATCTGTTTCTTAAAACTACATTTATCATTTCTGTCTTAGGCCCTGGGTTAAAAAATACCCATTACTGAGTCAACTTACTTTTTAAATTCTCAGTTATTAAGTATGTATTTGTGCTGTATGATGCTCAATGAAATTAACCAGATTTCTAAAAGCTTTACTCAATGGCTTTTCTTTGAATCACCTTTAGGCCAATGGACAATTCTGCTTTGTTCATTTTCCTTCAGAGCAAAAATGTGATATCAGCATGTAAGTCATGCAAAATTCTTACCAGCATGTGATGTCAGCATTTAAAAACCATTTAAAAAGTTCTGATACAGGTTTATATATTTACAGGACTCTCCAGGTTTTACTTATGACTACTCTTAGAAATAAGCTGGAGACTGGTATTAATACATGTTCTTCAATACAAGCTTAAGTATTGTATTAAGCTTGTTCCGTGGCACCCCATTATTCTATCAATGAATGCACAGTTACAGTTCATTTCATTCTTCACCATAGCACAAAGGCTTTATTTGGAATCATTATGGTGACTAAATTTTCTCGAGTTTGATTCAGGGACAGGAGTTGCAAGTGAGTGTCTTTTGGCATTGAGTATCCAACAGATTTCCCAACTACTGGCCAAGAGCATTGGTGAGCGCTTGATATGACTCTATGAACCCGAGAGACAGTGTCATATTTATTTTCATCTTCAAACAATCTTTTCAGTTGGTGTTAATTGATCTATTTTTCTCAGGTGAAAAAATTAAGATTTGAAAAAGTCCTAGCCATCCACATAAAGTCATACAGACAAACCATCAGAGCCTGCACGCAAACATCAGAATTATCTAAATTTGAACTACATTCTGAGCCAGTGAATATACACCACTCCAGAGAACATCAGTACAGACACACACACACATACATACATGCATGTGCATTTAAAGAAATCTCATTCATGAACTCCAGAGCAAGAACTCTGGCATTGAAATATGTATAATATCATATATGGAATGAGTCGTCAGTCCAGGTTCAATGCACGATACTGGATGCTTGGGGCTGGTGCACTAGGGCGACCCAGAGGGATGGTATGGGGAGTGGGGAGGGAGGAGGGTTCAGGATGGGAACACGTGTATACCTGTGGTGGATTCATTTTGATATTTGGCAAAACCAATACAATATTGTAAAGTTTAAAAATAAAATAAAATTTAAAAAATAAATAAATAAAAATTAAAAAAAATAAAATTAAAATAAATAAATAAAGTTGAAGGACATCTTGAGATTTGTTCTGAGTTGGCTACTATGTTTTAGTGGGAAAGGGAAGGCAATTAGAAATGAGGGCAGAAACTCAATCATAGGAATTATCATTGGTTTTCACCGGACAATAGGTTGAAACTTTTTTCCCAGGATGTAAATATTTTGGGGCTTGCAAACCATGATATAGTCTCTATTGAAACTATTCCATGAAGCAGTTGTAGCAAAAGTCAGCCACTGACCAGAGTAAATGAATAGGTGTGACCTGCTATGGCTCCCAGCGCTGACCCCTAGGCGAGAATACACAACATACTGTATTTTGTAATCAGGATGCAGGAGAAGGCACAGGAGCAAAGTCATCACATTAAACTTATTTCATAGATACTATGTTAAGTCCCTCAATCATGCTTTATGGACAGACTTTATTAAGAATAAAGACTTCACAAGGGAGCTCTGTTAGAACCAGCAAAGACCATGCCATGGCAACTAGGCTTCCATTATGGTGATGAAAACAGGTATCTGTGTTTTTGGCTATCTGAAGGGTAAAAAGAAGAGTGAACTTTGATGAATATAGAGCTTCTCATCTACTAACAGTATAACATTTGGTGTGAGCGTTTGGTAGTGACAAGTTCTGGAAGAAATTAGTCACACAGTTGCAAGAATCATTATTAGATTTTTGGAAGAAAGATAACCTGAATGTAATGTTCAAGGAAAGGATCCCACGTGGAGATGCAGAAGGTTGAATGGAAATATTAAAAATTAGACTGTGAAATGGTGTTTGACAGCAGGCCTTTAAAATGGACAAATTATAGAAAAAAAATTGATGTAAGACCCATACAACAGTAAGTTAAGAACAGTTATGATTAACAAAGGATTTGAATCACTTCTCTGGATTTCATCAAATAAGTAGCTCTATAAATAAGATACACCTTTTGAGTAAGTTATTTCAAGTGATACACTTAAAAAATATATGCATTTGGTCTTGTCCCTTTCAAAATACAGGTCAAGAATGAAGCACTTTGAGGTAGGAGAGGAAGACCAATGGGATTATCCTCATGTGACATTCACACATAAAAAACGTCCATGTGGCAAAGCTATTACCTAACAGCAGTCTCTAGAAACAGCTTCATAAAACCCCATCTTACATTTCCATTTCTGTGACCTCTTCCCCCTTTTCACCAAAGCAGACCTCTGCATGAATTAACTGTTGGTCAAGTAGTTGTGAATACCTTATAGGTTTCTCATTAGATTTAATTACTCCTCAAATATTGACTTTTGCCAGGACAGCTTCTGCATAATATGAATCCATAATGCATGGAAAAAAGCAGAGACATTGCCAACAAAGGTCTGTAAAGTCCAAGTTATGGTTTTTCCAGTGGTCATGTATGGATGTGAGAGCTGGACCATAAAGAAAGCTGAGCGCTGAAGAATGGATGCTTTTCAACTGTGGTGTTGGAGAAGACTCTTGAGAGTCCCTTGGACAGCAAGGAGATCCAACCAGTCCATTCTGAAGGAGATCAGCCCTGGGTGTTCTTTGGAAGGAATGACGCTGCAGCTGAAAGTCCAGTACTTTGGCCACCTCATGCGAAGAGTTGACTTATTGGAAAAGACTCTGATGCTGGGAGGGATTGGGGGCAGGAGGAGAAGGGGGTGACAGAGGATGAGATGGCTGGATGCCATGACCGACTCGATGGACGTGAGCTTGAGTGAACTCCGGGAGTTGGTGATGGACAGGGAGGCCTGGCGCGCTGCAATTCATGGGGTCACAAAGAGTTGGACATGATTGAGCGACTGAACTGAACTGAGTGACTGAACTGAACTGAACTGAATGCAGGAAAGGGATGATATTCCTAACATTTGCCTGACTTGACATTTATACACATAAAACCATTCAGAATTATTATTTTTGCGTGTGTGGGAGCTTAGTTTTATGAGAACATACAGATGTTTCCATTTCACCTAGAGAAAAAATATTTGCTATATAATATTAAAGATAGGACTTAATTAAACCCATCAGATGATAAAGAAACAATGCTACACTTCACATGACTTAACTGAAGCTTTGTCCTTGACCCTTTCCCCTACTCCCCCAGCACCCTGTGGGTTTCTTCCATGGCCTTTCCCCTCTTTGAAGTCAGTGGGGGCACTGAGCTTACAAAAGTCACCCAGAGTACAGAGGTGCACGAGGAGAAGGCTGTTTGACTTTCTGCCCTGGCAACGATGATGGGGTGGGTGAATTAGTAAGCAGAAAGAAAAAATTCTAACCTTGGTTCCAAATGCAAAGCAAGCATTTTTTTCTTTCTTTTTTTGAAGTTCAATATTGTTTTCTTTACTTTTTCTTTTTTTAATATTTTGTGTTTTTACCTTTGCCCTTCCTGTTTCCAACAGAGGTTGGAAGTACTTAAAACTCTTCAGAAAGCATGTTCTGTTGATATTTCTAACAGGGACTGGAACAGAATGTATGACTTATGAACTTCTCCCCCTTTGATGCAGTGTCACTGAGGCTGGAAGTGCAAAGCATGAATGTATCAGGCTTACATTAGCTCTCAGGGGACTGCCAAGATCAAGGAGTCACTGATGGGGATTTCAAAAGATGAATAACCCAGCAGACTCCTTCAGTGTGCATTAACACTCTCAATTAGGGGAGGGCATTAGCCGTGCTTTTCTTAAAGCAGAGATATTTAATGCACTTCTTTAATTGTACATGAGTTTCCACAAGTACCATTTCTTAAAATGCTTTGAAACCTCACAAAGAAAGACATTTTATAAACTCTTAATATAATGGCCCAGCACTACATCTTAATTACCTGTTAGTATTTATTAAACATAAAATTACTATTTTATTAAAATAAAAACTGATTGTCAATTAGAGAAACTTAATATATTACTACTTTGGCTAGTTAATAAGTTAATATCAACCTCTCCCTTACTTTTCAACAGATGAATAAAAATTTAATTACTGTATATTAAAAATTTCTGGGTAGTTTACTTTTATTGCACTATAGGATTTACTTTCTCTTTTAATTTTCTTTGAATTTTGGGGCCTACATCAATCCACCTGGTAACTTTTCTACCACATCACACAAAGACATTTCCCTTGGTTCTATGCCTGACCTGATAGATGGATTTTGACTATAACCAACTGAATTTATTGCAATTCCGTAGATGTTAATTGAACACTGTTCACATGTAAGAAATGAGGCTAAACCTTTTAGGGAATAGAGAAAGAGGCCCTAATGTGACCAACTGTGCTGATTTGCCCAGAACTGAGGGGCACCTGGGGATTGGACTTTCAGTGCTAAAACTGGAAAACTTCTAGGCAAACCAAGACAGGCATTTTACCCTAACTGAAGTCCTCTCGTTAGGAAACTTTCTCAAGTAGAAAAAGAAAATGAAATAAAAAATATATGATGTCATATTAACCTTTATTAGATGGCCAGCAATACAAATAGGTATATATTGGTTCTAAGTGACCAGAAAAGATGCTACTACAGTAGTTTTTGTTAATATTGATAATAATAATAATCATGACTTTACCATATCTTATTTTAATATAAAACTTCATAGAATATATGATACTTATGGTGCTGTCAGAATTCTGAAGTTCTGAGCAGTTTTAAAAGCTGCATTAAGTTCTCCTTAACTTAGGGCTAGAAATTTCCTGATGCTAGAAATGATAAACACTGAGATTATAAGTTCCCTATGCAATTCTCTTGGTACTGTTGCATGAGACACACAAGTTAATGCATCAGATAACAACTCATAAGATATTTCCATCTTACATATAGAAATACTGAGGCATAGGGCTAAGTAAGTGGTCCAAGTATGAAAGTATAAATGGTAGCCAGGATGTGAACGTCCCCAGTCTAGCTTCAAAGCCCAAGGTCATAACCATAATTACTACCTGCCTTCCTGCAGCAGCACTTGACTTTGGTGTTACAGTTCTTATTATTCAATTTAATTGAAACTTAATAATAAAGAGGGTTATCCCACTCCGATTGCTAGCACAGCGGTGAGGTTAGGTTTGAACAAGCTTTCTATAGCAATATTCACTCAATCAACATGAATACGAGCAAACTTCAGGAGACAGGAGAGGAGAGAGGAGCTTGGCATGCTACAGTCTGTGGGGTTGCAAAGAGTTGGACCTGACTTAGAGACTAAACAACAACAAGCCTAACGTCAACCCATATAACAGAATTTATTCACTCACCAAGTTATAAACCAAGTGGAGTCAGGGAATCAAAGGAATAAGGGGAAAATGGTCACTTCCTTGGCACTTACACTCTAACAGGGAGAGGAAATGTAAGTTTCGATTTGTTTTCTTTCGGATTCATTTATTATTTTTTTAAAAAAGCTGTGGTATCAAACAGATGTAAGCTTCATTTGAACAAGGAAAAAATACATAAGTAAACAAAGGGTTTCCACTCCAAAGCAGGTGAGCAAGATTTAGTGTTCCATCTATGCGATGTGCCTGGGCTTCCCCGGTGGCACAGATGGTAAAGAGTCTACCTGCAATGCAAGAGACCCAGGTTCAATCCCTGGGTCAGGAAGATCCCCTGGAGAAGCTAATGGCTACTCACTCCAGTATTCTTGCCTAGAGAATTCCACAGATAGGGGTTCTAGCAAGCTAGAGCCCAAGGGGTTACAAAGAGTTGCACATGACTGAGTGATTAACACTTTCACATTTTCACTCCTCAGTACCCATTCCCCTTCATCATTCAAGGGGAGGGGTGAGCTGGAACTGGGTTCTAACCAGTGTGGCTTAGGAATCATTGCTAGGGATTCTAAGGCTATAGTATCTGTGGTCACATCTGGGTAAATTAATGGAGAAAGACTCACAAATCTGGTGGGATTTGATGTGGGCCTTAAATCATAAGTAGCATTTCTCTGATTTTACTTAGGAAAGTAGTTTTATTTTGTGGGATGGTCAACAAGAAAAGCCAGCCATTTAACAAAATCAGGACATTTGTACTGAGAAATCAAGACCGAAAATGGTGTGAGGTTATAAAATGTCTTCCTTATAGATTTCCTGAAGAAAGAAAATAGCTAAAACAGGTAAATCAAAAGGAAGAAGCTGAATAGTCCTCAAGATAGTCTCAGTGATGGTGAAATTTTACTCTCACTGGGATGTAAAATGACAGTCACACAAGTCTTTTCACAACTTAAGTATAAATAATATCGATACCCTTAAACTATTAGAAAAATTTTTAAAATCGGTCAGATTTCATCTTATTATTTTAAAGAATTATAGAGTCCTATCAAACTACTTAGGATATCTAGATGGGAATCCACTTAAATGTATATAAAGAAAAAATAATGCAAAATACAGCTAAATTCTATGCCAAATTGGCGACATTTGCAGACTTCTGCAAGCTTTCAGAAGTAGGTAATGTGGTGGCATGGATATTTGTATCCTGACTACTTCTTTATTTAAATGACAAAGTCTCCATTACACACTCTAAAAACCAAGGTGTGCCATTCAAATCCCAATTTATGTATCTGGTCATTATCCAACCATAATCATCAGAACAGAAAAGCCAAGGATTTTAGGATGAATTATTATATCTAATTGAGTTCTATTTATTAATTTGAAGAAGATTAAATTAAGTAGAGAAGTACTTAAGAGAATTTAACTTGGATATCAATAATCTGATTTCAGAATATGCTGTACATATTTGACAATTTGAGAATTTGGCTAATCAGGATAAATGTTAATACTTGCAATTCCTTTTTAAGATGTGTTAAGTGACCAGTCAGGGCTTGGCTGGTGGCTCAGCTGGTAAAAAAAGAAACCTGCCTGCCAATGCAAGAGATACAAAAGATGGAAGTTTGATCCCTGGGTCAAGAAGATCCCTGGAGAAGCAAGCGGCAACCCATTCCAGTATTGTAGCCTGGGAAATCTACTGGACAGAGCAGGATGCTGTCCATGGGGTCACAAGAGTTGGACATGAATGAGCACTCTGGGGCCCGGTGATTAGTCTAACCCACTCCTGTATTCTTGCCTGGAGAGTCTCATGGACATAGGGCTGCTCAGAGTTGGACACAATTGAAGCAACAGCATGCCACAGCAAGTGATTAGTTTTGCAACTTTACATTGAAGTCCAGTAAAGTTTATACATATTAACAAATTATTTAAGAGAATACCATATTTCTGACGACTTCCCTGGTGGCTCAGATGGTAAAGAATTTGCCTGGAATGCAGCAGGCCTGGGGTTCATTCCCTGGGTCAGGAAGGAAGAACCCCTGGAGAAGGGAGTGGCTACCCACTCCAGTATTCTTTCCTGGTGAATCCCATGGACAGGTCAGTCTGGCAGGCTACAGACCATGGGGTCACAAAGAATTGACATGACTGAGCAACTAACAATTTTCACTTTCATATATATATTACATCTATTTAATTTACAAGATTTAATTTAGTATTTGGGACAGTTTATAGTCACTTGAATAATTTAAGTTCCTTAAAAGAAACTATAATCAATCTATAAATACTTTTCAAAATGAGAAGTATATTTAACAATTTTGTAAATTGGAAAAAAAAAACTGTATTAAGGCATCTTAAGAGTGATTATTATCATTTGCCATACTTACTAATAGAGATGAAAAATAAAGCAGAACAAAAAACTAAGTTTAGGCTATGTAATATCAGTAAATTCTGAAAGAGATGGGAATACCAGACCACCTGATCTGCCTCTTGAGAAATTTTTATGCAGGTCAGGAAGCAACAGTTAGAACTGGACATGAAACAACAGACTGGTTCCAAATAGGAAAAGGAGTTCATCAAGGCTGTATATTGTCACCCTGTTTATTTAACTTATATGCAGAGTACATCATGAGAAACGCTGGACTGGAAGAAACACAAGCTGGAATCAAGACTGCTGGGAGAAATATCAATAACCTCAGATATGCAGATGACACCACCCTTATGGCAGAAAGTGAAGAGGAAATAAAAAGCCTCTTGATGAAAGGGAAAGTGGAGAGTGAAAAAGTTGACTTAAAGATCAACATTCAGAAAACAAAGATTATGGCATCTGGTCCCATCACTTCATGGGAAATAGATGGGGAAACAGTGGAAACAGTGTCAGACTTTATTTTTCTGGGCTCCAAAATCACTGCAGATGGTGACTTCAGCCGTGAAATTAAAAGATGCTTACTCCTTGGAAGGAAAGTTATGACCAACCTAGATAGCATATTCAAAAGCAGAGACATTACTTTGCCAACAAAGGTCTGTCTAGTCAAGGCTATGGTTTTTCCTGTGGTCATGTATGGATGTGAGAGTTGGACTGTGAAGAAGGCTGAGCACCGAAGAATTGCTGCTTTTGAACTGTGGTGTTGGAGAAGACTCTTGAGAGTCCCTTGGATTGCAAGGAGATCCAACCAGTCCATTCTGAAGGAGATCAGCCCTGGGATTTCTTTGGAAGGAATGATGCTAAAGCTGAAACTCTAGTACTTTGGCCACCTCATGCAAAGAGTTGACTCATTGGAAAAGACTCTGATGCTGGGAGGGATTGGGGGCAAGAGGAGAAGGGGACGACAGAGGATGAGATGGCTGGATGGCATCACTGACTCGATGGATGTGAGTCTGAGTGAACTCCGGGAGTTGGTGATGGACAGGGAGGCCTGGCGTGCTGCAATTCATGGGGTCGCAAAGAGTCGGACATGACTGAGTGACTGATCTGATCTGATCTGAATATCAGCAAATTTGATGTTGAATATTTATAGCAAAATGCGAACAGAAAATCCTCCCTGAGAACATCAATACTTATATTGGCACTAGGTAGGTGAACTGAATTCACTATAAATAAAAATACTTTCTGTGATAACTTAATAATCATGGAACAATTTAGAGATGGAGAGGTAGTTGCACTAAATAAATAAATAAAATGAATCGAAAGCTACTCTGCGATTGGACACTCCCAGATGACTGAGGGAAAGTTGATATTTTACCAGGTGTCATGCTGAGTTCTCAAGTGTCTTAGGCTTTGGACAATAAGGAATTGGAATTCTGGGGAAGTCAGGCTGAATATTGCTACAGGGAAGAAGTTTCTAAGGCTTAATGGACCCCTCCGCACCCTGCATAATGAGCGTCATTAACTGTCTTTCATAATTCTCACGCCACCTCTAAAAACAAAGTGATTGAGATATTTCACACGGTAATTAAGAAGTGGATGATGATTCTGGCTTTAATTTCATCTGACTGAAAAGTTATGGCACTCAAAACTGAAAGTAAGGGGGGGCCGAGTAGCTAACACTGCATTCGCGCTCAGCCTCAGGTGAGGAGCGGGGTTGGGTGAGGGCTGGTGTCTGCGGCTCATGTTGCCGTCATCCGTTACTCCTCACGGCGGCCAGCGGAGCCGTACTCTGTGATATTATGAATGATCGAATGGGGTCCTATCATTTTAAACTCGGTTGATAAGGAGATATATTGGGCTGGTTTTACTCAATAGCTCCGGAGCCCTCATCGCCTAATGGTATAATTTGACAGGCAAATTTGAAAGCCATTTTATTTCCTCCATAGTTTGGATCCCTCCGGAGGCAAACAAACCACACACTTTCGGCCTCCGCAGAGGCAAAAGTCCTCATTTGTGAGAGCCACATCAAGGCACCGGTTGGGGGTTTTCTTCAAAATGAAACATTTGCGGCCAGTTGACATTGCAGAAGGTTGGGTCGAGCAAACTGTATCAAGAGGGAAGTGTTTGCTGACAGTTTGACAAAAGTACATGTTGCTTTTGCTTTACCAGCGGAGAGGTTAGGCGTTACACTACCACTCCCAACGAGACCTTGGGGTATTGCCTAACTATCCATTCACAGCTTTCACGGTGATGAATGAGGTCTTAGCAGATGCCTTGCAGAGAGGGTTAAAGAAGAATAGATTCCTCATATGTCTGCCCTTTCCCCCTCAGATTGGCCCAGGCAGATGCTTAGAGACAGAATGGTCTGGGCAGTTTAATGAAACCCATCTGCTTTGGCAGTTAACAGAAAAGTCTTTCAGAAGCTCTTGGAAAGCAAAAGCAATTTAATTTTAAAAAGTCATATATAAGCATATGTTATTATATATTTTACACACACATATGCACATATAGCAAAATACGTACTTATTTACTCCAAGGATAAAGCTTTCATTTTCTGCAATCCCAGTTGGATGGATATATAGCTGTATCTACGTCCCTGACTACACAGTTTTGACATCAATATATGGTTGTGTTGATTGAACATAAAGGAAACTGAACCAATGCAAATCCAAAACATTTTTGTTAGGTTTGCAAAACAGCATAGGGAATTTTATAGCAAAACTTAATTTATTGAAAATATCTGAATATTCTGACAGCATGAGGTATCGAAATCATACTGAATGCTTCCTTTCTCACAATGCCTTCAAGACTGGTTTTCACATACATCTGAAATTGAAAAAGAAGGGGTAAAATCATTATTTCAGCCCACATCAAAAATCACAGGTGATGTCTAAAAGAGATTTATTCTATACACAGTAGATGTGACACCCTTTTATGCCATGTGAACTATTTTTGTTTGAATTCGGCTTACATAGAAAGTTATTTAGTTAAAAACATTTTCACTCATGTTCAGAATTGAGTATATTGTAAAATATAGATAAACATATATATTCATCATGTATACATATTTCCTCATGAAAGAATAAAACATCCAGAGAAATACTAGTGAAATTAAAAAAGCAAAAAGCATTAGTTTTGTTTAGTATTTACATATTGAAACTTACAAATTTTTGATACTTCATGACATTTTTTAAATAGTTACCAATAATGTGCCACTGCTGCCAGGCAAATAATATTTTTTTATAAAGAGAAATATAATGAGTTGATATATTGTAAATAAATTGAAATTTTAGGGAAGAGCTCTTAAACCAATTCTTATTTTATTAAATTTATTTTTTATTGAAAATATTCTTCATATAATGAAAGTCTTTTATGAAAAATGTTCAGTCCTTTCAAAATCATGGGAAACATTTTTCAAATATTTATGAAGGGTAACTAGGAGGCTAGCCTGGGGGTTATTTAATTTATAGCAAATACATAATTTTTAACTATTAAATGATATGCTTATTTTTCTTTATGAAGAAACAACTCATCAGTTTTAGAACATGAAATCTCATCTGCATTAAAGCATTAAAAAACAGTTTAATACCAAATAATTGAATTGAGAATTTCCATGCTAAGACAATTTGAATAGAAATAAATTATAAAAACTTAAGAGACCAAGCTGCTGCTGCTTAGTCACTTCAGTCTTATCTGACTCTGTGCAGCCCTATGAACTGTAGCCTGCCAGGCTCCTCTGTCCATGGGATTCTCCAGGCAAAAAGACTAGAGCGGGTTGCCATGCCCTCCTCCAAGAGATCTTCCTGACCCAGGGATTGAACTTGGGTTTCCTGCATTGCAGGCAGATTCTTTACTGCTGAGCCACCAGAGAAGCCCTCGGTTATCATAATATTTGTTTAAAACGGTGGTTCTTAAATTTTAGAATGCACCAGAATCACCTAGAAGGCTTTATAAGCAGACTGCTGCGCTCCACCCTGAATTTCTGATTCAGCTGGTCTGCAGTGGAACCAACCACATGCCTTTTCTACAAGTTCCCAGGTGATGCTAAAGCTGCTTGACCGAGGGCTATGCTCTGAGAACTGCATGCTTATGCTATCAATTTGATCTTTGAATGTGAATTCACTGCTACTAATAAAAGAATAAATATATGAAATGATAAGAAAGGAAATGTTCATAAAGAACTTTAGAAAGAAAGGAAAATGTTAATCATAAAGAAAGGAAAATGTTCTTTCCTCTGTTTGAAAATTGGCTTTTTTTTTTGTTTGTTTTATTTTTTTGGTTTATTTATCTTCTTTTTGCTTGCCCAGCAACCCAAAAAGGAACCAGGAAATTGGAGGGGGAAACATAAAGAGGCCATGTATTTATATTTATAGCCATTGACCTTGAAGAGTTTTCCAAATCTCACTCAGCCTTCTTAAGTCGTGAAGCATTCTTTTCCATTGCTGTGACTTACTGAGATGTAATGGTAATTTTATATGGATATTGTATTGTATCCTTTATAAATTTTTATCATCACTTTACAACAGAACACACTTTGTATTATAGTGATAGAATGCCTTGCAAAAGCTCTCCTTTTTTTTTTTTTTTAAACTTAAGCAAGCATTATTTGTCTAAATTTGTTGGGACACTCTTAGCTCTCTAATTTGTTTCTGTTATAAATTAATATAAATGTAAACAGCCCTGGTGTTTCCTCTTCATGACAGGGATTTGTTGGGATAGTCACAGGAGGCTTTACTCTGCAAGTCTTGCAATAATTGCTTGCTGCTTCACTACCTGGGGCATCAAAACGAGGCATCATGTTTGGATAATAAGGACGTGCTTTCATATCTGGTCCACAAACCGGCGTAGCCTCCTTCTCAAATAAGAGCAAACGTGAGCCCCTTCTTCCTGCTTCTTCTCTGATGGCATCTGAACTTGAGCCCCATCACAAGAGGGTGGTTTTCGGAAACCTTGGGTCCTAGCCTAGCTCTCACAACATAGACACTCAACGGGAGGAGACAATATAAGAAGACCAAGCATCCTTTTTACATATTTCTTTCTTTAAAATGACCATCTTTTTCCATGTCCACCTCCCCTCTTTCTGGAAGAAGACTGATTTGATACACTCCCAGAGACTCATGCGTTGTCTGGGGATGCCCCTCAACATCTCAGAGATGTAGTTTCCTTCCTTGGGTGGCTCTGCGTGCACTCTCGCATGGTTTACAAATTCAAAAGGGAAAGAGTCCGTGGTGCCAAGTAAAAGCAATTCAATCATAATCAGAGCTTAAAAAAAAAAAAAAAAAAAAAAAAACTTGTTTGCAGTTAAAGCTCTTTGTGCTTCTTCAGCATCAGGCATAACCCCCAATGCCTAGTTATAGCAGGTACAAATCTCACTATACAACCAATGCCTAGAAAGAAAAAAAAGGCCAGTCTATAAAAAAGTTCACTCACTTTTAATTTACAGAATGTCTCACTGACTGCCTTTAAAATATTTTGTAAGCTGGTGAAGTTTGACAACATAGTTAAAGATGCTAAGTTCCTCATTGGCCTTATACATTAACTCCTGGCCCCAGGAAACACAATGGGGTTTTGAGGGAGTGTTTTGTATTAGAAAGTTTGTATTCATTCAGAAAGAATCTCCCCAAATTTTTCTTCCCAAAAATATATTTTAAAAGATTCTGGCAAATGATCATATCATTCAATATGTGTCATAGAGTGGTAGTTGGTCTGTACATTTCCCCCATGGATTCTCTTGTCATTTCGGTCCTTTGATGAAGTGCAGTTAAAGTCTCAGCAACTGTCGACACTTAATAGGAGAGAAGAGCATTTTGAGAGACCCAAAATTTTCACCATTGGGTCTATTTAGGGAGGCTGCACAGAGCCCTTGTTCCCATAATCTCCTACTGATTTCCAATGCAAATACTGCCAGCCAGGCTCATGGCCACAGGATTTAGTTGCTCACTTCACTGAAAACCATGTCAATGCAAATTCAGAGGATAAACCAGCATGCAAATCCCCAAGGCCTCAGCAAGTTATAATTCAGCCACAGTATTAGCAAAACAAGATAGCAATTATGCAAGAAATCAGCTGAAAGGTTATTTTTAATTTAAAAATTTTGCATCTTCACAGCTGGGAAAAATGAAACCCTGCCTCTTCTTTCTTGTAAAACCCACCCAGTAGAAGCCAAAAGGCATACGGTACATGATCACAGGCATGTTGTAAGATGAGTCACACATACACACACATGTCAACCTACAGTTACACAGACCGTTTCAGGAAGGGTAAAGAGACTAATGATGAGATTCAATTGTTTTATTTTCTGCCATTTTTTTAAAAAACTCATCTTTCAAAGATCAGAGCATAATTGCTGTCCAGTAATGAAAGAGAGATGTTTTAAGGTAATTAGCTGTCGGCAATTTTTTCACCCTCATTTTTGAACTTATCTCTGGTCTGACAATTTCTCTTCAATTCCACTTCTAGGTGCTGTTGCAAAGGTCACTTCAGCTGAGACAGGCAAAGACAGAGGTTCTATTTTTTCTATCAGTGTTAGGACGTATTTTCTGTTCAGAAAAGACCAGTGGTAATTTATGACTGGTAGAGCTATTTGGCATGATGGTAAGAAGTTTGCCTGCAATGCAGGAGACCTGGGTCAAGGGAAGATCCCCTGGAGAAAGGCATGACAACCGACTCCAGTATTCTTGCCTGCAGAATCCTATGGACAGAGAAGCCTGGCGGGCTACAATCCATGTGGTCACAAAGAGTCAGACATGATTGAGTGACCCTCACTTTCACTCACTTTTCTCAGTTTATTTCATCTAGGTCTGGAGAAATGTGCATGCGCTGTTTCTCTAAGAAGGCAGCTGTCTCCTGTACAAGATTCCCTCGGCACCCTGCATTACTCATGAGTTGGGAGCAAGCTAACCACGTGTCCCATTGCAGTAGTTTCAGGAGCCAGAAAGACAGGCACCGTTTTGGAAGGGGGAGAAAGGGTAGTTGTGTGGCTCCAATTAGGAATGGCTGGAGTTTAGGAAGGCAGAGAGCGGGCTTGAGAACTAAGGGTCATCAGCCTGGGTGAGAGTGCTGGGTAAACAGACAAGTTACTAAACTTTCGGATCCCCAGGTATTCTGTCCGAGGTGCCTAACTCCTGTTTCTCAATGTATGCCCAGTGTTGACATCACCCCAAAATCTCTGAATGAAAACCCCCTTTCAAGCAAAGTTCCCAGGTGATTGTAGTCATGTTAAAATTTGACAGTTCACTTCAATACCATACAGCAAGCCTCCCATAAATGATAACGTTATTAATTTACTTAGTACCGACTGTGCCCCTGATCCTATGGTGGGTTCAGTGGCTATAAGAGAAGCCAGAAACAAACATTGGCTTTTACTCCTGTAGTAGGAAAGACAGAATCTCCTAAATGAAAAGCCTAACTGCAGATTGAGATAAGTGATCTACAGGCATTGAAGGCAGCCTTATGACCGTAAGAAATTTACTTCAGCAGTGGTGTCACAGTAGCTATGTGTTGATTCTTAAAGTTTAACTCTGTTCACAGAGATCCCCTGTCATTCCTTCTTTCCCAGAGCATTTTGATCTTCAGATCTTATGTGCTAACCAGTTTTGTGCTTCTGAATGTACATTAGATCCCGTTAGGGTTAAACGTTCTCTTTCTCCTCCTTGGCATCCAGTCCTGGACTTCCAAACAACTGAACGCCCTGCATTAACTCAGCAGACAAATCACTCACTTTCTTTCCCAATAGAGATCTCTTGGAAAAGGGTATTTAGCCTGGTAGGGGCGACTGATCTCTTCACTATTCGGCACAGCTAGTGGAGCGTCTGCAGCAGCTCATAGGATTCTGACAGGTCAAGCCCCCTCGCTGGACATGTTATATTATAGTCATTACTTTCCCTTGGTTTTCCTCCTTTAAGTACTGTTCTCAGGCTCCACTGAGTCTTGACCTGCCCACCTAGGACTGCTGATTCCTGAGTTACCATATCAAGAGTAATAGCTCAGCCACACAAAATTGCAATGAATGGAGAGACCCAGAGGGACCAAACCTCCAAAACAGGAAAATAGAAAAGAAGGAAGAATCTCAAAACTGCCAACCCTTGATACAAAAAGTATTGGTATTACAACAGTGACTGAGACTTATGGATCTTAATTACCACATCACAATATGTGTCTTCCAAAAACACTTGAATATTGCCATTAACTAATACTTACAGAGCACAGAGCATCTTATCTTGTTGGGGCTTGTTCACTCTGTTCAGCCACTTACCTTTAAAAGCAAATCTGACCAAATTGCTCTCCACTTACAGAGTTTCGAGAATTTCTGTTAGGGACATCCTTAGGGGTCCAGGGTTTAAGACTGAATTTCCACTGCAGGGGTGCAGGTTCAATCCCTGGTCAGGAAATTAAGATCCCTAATGCAGGAAAACTTGGACAATAAATGAATAATAAATAGGGTTTCCCAGGTGGCACAATGGTTAAAGAAGCAGCCTGTCAATGCAGGAGGTGCAAGAGATGCTGTCTAATCCCTGGGTCGGGAAGATCCCCTTGAGTAGGAAATGGTAACCCACTCCTTGGGAAATCCCAAGGACAGAGGAGCCTGGAAGGGTCACAAAAAGTCAGACACAACTGAGCACAAAACAGACAGGCAGAAATAATAATTAAGTCAAAGTCTCAATCAACTGGGAAATTCTGTAATTTAAAAAAACAGTTTCTATTAAGCAATGTGAACAAGGTTCAGTTGCCTACAAGTCCCATCATCTACCGTGGCCCTTTCACCTTGGATCGTATGCACCTACCATGTAGAGGACAGAGATTTCCAATATGTCTTATTACTCTGTAAATCTGAGTCTTTTATCACACTTATTCTTTGGTATGAAATCTACTTATTCCATTCTCTTCTTTTTTCTTCAAGAGTTATTCATATCTTCTTGGTGAGGTCTTCCCTGACTTCCTGAAAAAGAGTAATTAATTAGAAATTCCCAATAATGTTTCCATTAACACTTTTTTTACTCTTTATTTTTTTACACAACATACCATACACAAATATTTTTGAGTTTTTGCATGATTTTATATTATATTGTAGCCTCAAAAGCATATATCTAGACTTTTGAGTTGTTTATTCCCAGAGGATAATATAGGTGCTGAAGCATAGCATGCTCTTGGGGAAAATGTGTTCAGAACATCAGGCATGAACACTTGTGTCCATTTTAATAAATGAATGAATGAAGGAACAGGGGTTATGAACTGCTTCCATCTACAATTGAAAACAGAACAAAATTAAAGGCCAGATTCTTGCATATTGCTTGTTTTGTAATCGGTGCCGAAATATCTGTGAAATCAACAAGAAAACCTTATGGAGGCAGACAGAAAGACAAACTTGTGAGCTCTGAAATTGTCTCTTTTGCCAACAACAACCACACAAGTATACCAGGTAGGTACATTTCAAATCTTTCAGATCCAATGTCACATTAGGAAAATATTTTTTTATTAGTGGATCAACTTCTGTGGTTAAAGAGCAATTTGTAAATATTATCTTTTCAACTCAACTAATGTAGACAGGCTGCAAACATTACACTTATGCTCCAGAAGAGAGGCCAAGGGAGTGTGTGTGTGTGTGTGTGCGCGTGTGTGCGTGCATGTGTGCATGTCTGTTTGTCTTTGTGTGTATGTGTTGTGAACGGAAATCAACCTTTACTATGCTGAGTTTTCTCCAGCCTGTCTCTCTCAGAGCCTTGCTAGATTACATGAAATTTACCAAGACGGTCAGGCAGAGATCCAGATCAATCATTTAAATGACTCTCCTTCCAGGCTTCACACACTCTGTTTGTGTAATCCTAGACACTAGTCAACAACACAATTTATCTCTATTTCTTTCTCTATCTCTTTAAAGAATCTTTTTTGATATGGGTCATTTTTAAAGTCCCCATTGAATGTGTTACAGCATTGCTTCTGTTCTCTGTTTTGGCTCCTTGGCCCCAAAGGACGTGGGGTCCTAGCTCCCAAACCAGGGATCAAACTTGTACCCCCTGCACTGGTGACGTCTCAACCACAGGACTGCCAGGGAAGTCCCTCCTTCTCCATTCCCGTATCAGTCTCCCTCTTCTCCTTTCCATGTGTGGCTTTCTACAATACTTCTTGTTCCCTGAATTGGGGAACAAACTAAGAAGTATAAACCATGTATTCTTCTCTCAGGGAGTTTGCAATTTAATGGATTACTAAAACTTGTTCCCTGTTTCAGTCATTGCTTCTTGATACATGACAATAATCACACACTCCAAACTGCACGACAGAAATGCAAGTGTCAACATGGTCCTTATTATGTGAGAAGGGCTCCAAGGAATCACCTTCTGTGTGTCCTTAAACCCTTCAACAGAAGGACCTCATCTTAGCTTATCCAATCTCATTTCTTGTTATGTTTCAAAGGACTCCAGTTATTCTGTGGGCCTTATATTCTCACACTCACACAGCTCCTAATTCAGCTTTAACTCTAGTTCTTTTTTCTGCATATTCTACTTTCTCTACATACTCAAATTCTGCCCCTCTTTCGTGATGCATACCTCATCCCCACAAATAAACTTATTTCCTGATAATTCTTTCTATCCCTGAAGTTCTGGTAAATATTACAAAGGTTAGCATATAATTGCATATTGATTTATAGTGTTCTCTATTTGTTCGATGTATGCACACTTTATTTCCCCAAGGATGATCTAAGTTTACAGACTTTTACAAATATCATATCTTAAATTAGTTTGTATTCTCCAAAGGCTGAATAACACTTCTCGCTTAGGAGTTGGGATTGAAGCATGTTCATTGAATTTTCCTTTGCTTATTACATCATTTGCTCACAGCTCCACACCTTCATTCATATACTTCTCTATGCCTGGGGTTTCCTCTCTCTACCTCCAACCTTATAAGCACCAACTTGTTTGTCAAGACCCAGGGCATTGAAGTATTTCTCCTTGGACATCCCCAAAATTAATTTGCTTTACTTATATCCTCCTATGATACTACACACAGTACTCTACTTTAGCTGTAATTACATACCCTTACAATGTTAACATTTATAAACTTATCAAATTCATTGCTATCTGTATTAGGTTGAAAAATGACCCCCCCAAAGATGTCCACCTCCTAATCCCTGTAACTTGGGAATGTTACCTTATAAGGCAAAACACACACACACACACACACACACACACACACACACACACAGGAGGGGTGAGGTCTTGAAGATGTAATTAAATTAAAGATCTTGAGATGAAAATTTACACTCAGACTTGGAGAATATCTTTATACTTTTTCCTATTTTTTTCTATAACTTATATGGAATGTTGTAATCTTTAAAAGTTTTAGTTGTAATAAATAATGAAGTCAAATCTTTATGTTTAAATCAAATTTGAATACATTTAGCACAGTGTTTGACATTTTTATACCAGCTGTATTGCAGTGTTGATTCACTTAGCAGCCTATATTCTAAAACTTGGGAGGTTTTCTCATAAAGTAATTTATAACTCACAAAAATACCCTAGACTATCCAGGTGAGCTCTAACTCCATTTGTATCTATCCTTTAAGGAGGAGATAGTAGGGAATTGTAACACATATAAAGGAGAGTGTGTGCACGCGTGCTCAGTTGTGTCTGACTCTTTGCAACCGTAGGTACTGTAGCCTGCCAGGCTCCTCTGTTCACAGAACTTTCCAGGCAAGAATACTGGAGTTGGTTGTCATTTCTTCCTCCAGGGAATCTTCCTGACCCAGGGGTTAAACCTGAGTTTCCTGTGTTTTCTTCATTGCATGTGTATTCTTTACCACTGAGCCACTTGGGAAGCCAGGAGTAGGTGATGTGTATGCAGAGCAGATATTTGAAGATACTGATCTCAAAGACTGGAAGGACCCATCCAAAAGCCAAGGAACAACAGAAGCTATCAGAAACTGGGAGAGACAGGAAAGGGTTCTTCAGATAGAACGTGTCCCTAGCATCTTCAGATAGAGCGTGTCCCCCGACACGGATTCCAGCCCAGGGATACTGACTTCAGACTTGTGACCTCTGAGAATATGAAAGACTAAATTTTTGTTCTTGAAAGCCATCTGGGTTGTGGTATTAATAATGTTACACTCGCTGTGGGAAACTAACAGGCCATCTCTTAAATTGCTCAAACTGTTTCTGATTCTTTTCTCTCTGCCCTACCTTTAGCACTATACTCTCTGCATAAAAATGCACATAAATGCTTACTGAGTTCCTACTAGGTGCAGGTGTGATGCTACATACTTGGGAATGTCGCCACAGTGAGGATTTTAAAGGCTGCATTTACTCTGATGATGTGTTACTTGTTAATATATCTAAACTGAAACTTTCCCTGAAAGTCCAGATTTGAATATCCAACTGCTTGTTGGACTTCTCCACTTGCATTTCCAAATGGTGCCTAAACTCTAAAGTCAAAGACACATAACTTTTGATAGATTCACTCCAGTTGTGTTCTCTGGATGTCACACTTCTGCTTTACTCTAATTTCCCACATCACTAACCAAGCTGCATAAAGTAAAAGCTTTTTTTCCTCTTCCCTCACCCTCCACGTCCAACCCATCTCAACAAATCCTCTTGTCCCTGCCTCCAAATTATATCCCATTTTCATTCATCTCTGTCATCACCACCATCACACATATCCATAGCCCTAAGTACAATAGTAGTCTCTGAAATGATATTCTTGCTCCTTCTGTTGTTCTTACTCCCTTTAATTCTGCATTCATTTTCCAGTATGTTCTTTTAAAAGAACAAAACAGGGAATTCCTTTTCGGTCAGATGGTGAAAGCTCAGTCCTTTCACTGCTACGAGCCCAGGTTTGATCCCTGGTTGGGGAATTAAGAACACATCCCTTCGTGGAATGGCCAAAAAAACAACAACAGCAAACCAGTTTGTCTCCTACCTAAAAACCCTCTAGTGCTTTACTCTTGCTCTCTTAGCTCAGGCTGCTATTATAAAATACCACAGACCTGAAGGCTTATCAACACAAGTTCTAGAGGTTGGGAAGTCCAAGGTGAAGGTATCGGCCAATCCTGTGTCTGAAAAAGGTTTTGTTTGTGTCTGCACAAGGTTGTCGCCTTGCTAAATCTTCACACAGTGGAAAGCAAGCAAGCTAGTTCTCTGTCCTCTTCTGCTGCTGCTGCTAAGTCACTTCAGTCGTGTCCGACTCTGTGTGACCCCACAGACGGCAGCCCACCAGGTTCTCCCGTCCCTGGGATTCTCCAGGCAAGAACACTGGAGCGGGTTGCCATTTCCTTCTCCAATGCATGGAAGTGAAAAGTGAAAGGGAAGTTGCTCAGTCGTGTCTGACCCTCAGTGACCCCATGGGCTGCAGCCTTCCAGGCTCCTCCATCCGTGGGATTTTCCAGGCAAGAGTACTGGAGTGGGGTGCCATTGCCTTCTCCGTGTCCTCTTCTGATGAGGGCACTAATCCCATTCATGAAGACTCCACCCTCAATTACCTCCCTAAGTACTCACCTCCAAATACTATCATATTAGGGGTTAGATTTCAACATGTGGATTTTGAGGAGACAAAACGGCTCAGTTCATAACTGCATTTCAAATAAATCTCCAAATTGTTACCTCATTGCATGAAACGTATGTCTCAGATTTCATTCCCTGCCACTTTCTAGTTTGTTCATTATGCTCTAACACATGGCTTCATTTTATTTATTTTTTTAAATTTTATTTTATTTTTAAACTTTACATAATTGTATTAGTTTTGCCAAATATCATTTTAGATTTTCAGATAAATCTCACTTATACTTTAGCATCCTTACAATGGGCCTTGCATTTTCTGACTGAAATGGTGTATTTCCTCAGAATCATTTGCGGTCACATTATCATCATCTTTTAAATCCTAATGTTTAAAAGTTAACTGGTCCCTCTTCGGTACAAGAGCCAATTATACATCTTTGCACCATATTTGGCATGTTCATTTGCATATCACCCCTCGTTAAGATGTAAGCTTCATGGTAGAGGAAAACCCTCTCACTTTCACTTATCTCTATCACCAAGATCTAAATCAGTGTTAGAATGTCCGTGTTTAGCATAGAATGGTTTCTCAATAAAAATATCTATTGGAAAAATGGAATGAAAATATAGGAGACCATTGTTGTTACTGTTTAGTTGCTAAATTATGTCCAACTCTTGTGCCTCCATGGATTGTAGCCTGCCAGGCTCCTCTGTCTATGGGATTTCCCAGGGAAGAAAACTGGAGTGGGTTGCCATTTCCTTCTCCAGAGGATCTTCCCCACCCAGGGATCAAACCCAAATTTCCTGCATTGGTAGGTGAATTCTCTACTGCTGAGTCACCAGGGAAGCCCATAGAAGCCCATTAGCCATAACCAATTAATGAATAATCTACAAATTTGAATCTGAAAAGTATTCACATGTTACCAGTCTGGGTTACAGTGGGGGACCTTCAGCGGGAACTTACAAAATTATTTCAAGACTGCATTTCTTTGCCTCAGTTCGTATCGGAAGAACAGTGAAAACTATAGCCCAAAGCAGAGGAGGCCGTCTGTCTTTTAGGAAGTAACGTCTCCTTCTGCGTGTCTTCAGTTTCAGGTTACACTGCTGTCTACCTCTACTTTTCCTTGTGCCCGGCTGGTCCTGCAAACCAGGCCTTCTGCCAATACTGCCACCTGAAGATGCTCTCTTATTTATCTGATTTTCTTGGCTGCTCGCATTTATCTGATGACCTTCACAACTCACAGTGGCAATCACCACGATGACTTCCCTGTGTTCATATTTTTGAAGATAACTGTCTAACATAAGCCAGGCCGCTGACTGCTCATTTCTCCACTCTGTGACAGTTTTCCACACTCACGCTGCTCCAGGTGAGCTCCTGCTCTTACAGAAAGTCTGTACCATGTTTCTCTGTCTTTTTGAATCCCTTCTAAGGGGATCTTGCCTCCTAGTCTGTCTGCTCACAAGAGGATCAGAGCTAATTACCAGTCTCATGTCTGCTTGTATGGAAGACATGGAAGTTTGTAAATTTGGCCTAATAATTATTTAATCATAGGACTTCCCCAGTGGCTCAGTGGTAAAGAAACCGCCTGCAATGCAGGAGACACAGGAGATGCGGGTTCGATCCCTGGGTCAGGAAGATCCCCTGGAGGAGGATATGGCCACCCTCTCCAGCATTCTTGTCTGAAAAATTCTATGGACAGAGTAGCCTGACAGGATACAGTTCATGGAGTCACAAAGAGAAGGACACAACTGAGCAACTGGACATACATTATTTAATTATTTTTAGGAAGCTTTTAAACAAAAAATATTATTATCTATGTATTCCTTTATTCCAACCTTGTTTACTTACTAGACCCAGTTTCTTTAAATACAAATTAATCACATGAGATATGACAAGTAAAAATGCTCAGTAAATGGAAGATACCACCATAGCTGGTGTTATCATTAAACAATTAACAAGGGAAAACCTAAGTTCTATTCTAATTTTTATATATCTTTCTGCAAATGCTCTGCAAATACAGTGAACTTTAACTGTGTAAAAAATCGTTTTTCATTTTCTCTCAGGGTGCCACAGCAATGATTTGAAAACAGAATATTCTGTTAGTCAAGAAATGATTCTTGTACATGATGTCAAACATCAGCTTTCATTTAATTACCTGATCAATATGCCTTTTGAAGTCATGCACGCATCATCTCACGTGCAGATTAAGATCATAGTTTGTGCCTACAGAAGGAGAGGAGGGCGAAAAGCAGTATCCAGCATGTGATAGCAATTTCCCTTTGATCACGTCAAAAGGAAGATTTGTATAAAAGACGGACTTGGTAGTTTACAAAGCACATTCTCTCGATTTGTGAATATAGTCTGTATTTATGTCCTCCATATTATAACACTGAAATATATTAACTACATCAATAAAATCTTATTTTTTCATACATAAACTGTATTTCAAAATAACATATGGGGTCAACAGTTCCTCTGGTTACTTTTGATTAATAAAGAAACTTTCATAACACATTCCTCAGAGTAAATTATATGTTTCAGGTCCATACCTTGAAATCTCTAAATTCCAAAAAAAGAAAGAAATCAGCTCTCAATTTCTAGGGATTAGTCTTCAAAAAATGACATTAAAGAGTTATATAAAAATAGGAATATATTTCAAAAATGATAACAAAAAAATCCAAGGGAGATGAGGTGAATAATTAGCAATAGGAAATATTGGAATTTCAAAATATAATGAATTAAATATCAGAAGAGATGAAATTTCCACTCACATTGATTTCAAAGGGATGTTTCTGAATTATGTCTTATCTTTGCTTTAAGAGTCGGCCATCAGCCACTGTCAGTGTTTAAAGGCTAAAGCTATCCTTCTAAACTCCGTCTGGGTGGATCTTAGCCCTTTGCCTCTGCCTCTGGATCTTAGACATTTCTCCACGAGGAGGGTGCCGTGGAATTCTAGAAATCCTTCAGGGCATAATACTGTCAGTCATGCAAGGAAACTTCTTCAAGCAAAACTATGATTTATTCTGCCCTCTTAGCTTAAGTTTTTCCATAGTCCTCCAGGGTCTTCCATAATTCTATACATCAAAGGCAGGACAAACCTATAATTTTGACAGCTGTGTTATTTCATTTCTAACCAAACACACTTTTTTTTCAAGGATGAGAAACAAAATAAGTTCATATTGTTTTTAAAAGGAGAATCGTCATGCTTGGCTATGAAATATATAAGTCCCTCCATCCTGACATAGTATGGAGGGCAGCCGGGAGCAGTCATCTTCACCCCAACCACTGGAACTCACCCCATCACACTGCTGAGTTGCCAGAAGTTTCCCTCTGGTCTCACAGTTATTCTGGGTTGAAAAACTCTGTGGAAAGAATATTGTAGAGTGGTTAGGTGGGTAAACAGGCAATTAGCTGCCATGCTGCTAGCTGGATCAGGGATGGAGTTCCCACTCACAGGAAGACTGAGTGGTGAAGTCAGGAGAGGAAGTAACATTTTCAAGTAAACCAAGCAGAGATCTAGCAAGGACTCTGCACATTCAAATACAGCCCTGATTTCTTTGCAGTGGTTTTTTGACCAGCTCAATCCCAGTGACAGTCAAGCATCACACACCTGGACAATTCTCCCAGCTCAAACACCAACTCTTTCGTTTTCCCAATATCACCCATTGGATGTCTCACATTGCCATTACTCCTTTCTATTGAAATACTATTATTCTTTTTATTATTGTTCCTCTCATAATACACATAAAAGGCATATTAGGAAGAGACCGTTCACTCATAACAACAACAACAATGAAAAAAATAGCATGCAGAATCAATAGCAATATAAATTAGTGTTCTCTTTTCCACAAGAAAAATGGGACTCTGACTTTAGAAATAACTCAGTCTGGTGTTTCCTCCCAGGAAAAGAAAGGATATGTTCACATTTATTGCAGGGGAAAAATACCTCTATAAGCAGATGATCCCTAAGGCAACAATGGAGAAAACAAGCAAACTAACAAAAACCAACTGACATTTCCAAGCAATTACATTTAAAAAATTGAATTTTCAGATCCTGTTGTATCTGTCTGGACAACCTCAAGCCTGAGTAATTTTTTAAACCATTCAGACTGAACTCTAGTCAAATTTTAAATTTTAATCAATAATAGTCATGAGACCGCAGGTCTTGAACCTAAAAACATTTTCATTCTCGAAATCCATTACAATTCAAAGCCTTTCTTCTGCTGGTTCTATTAACTTGTAGTCCAAATTGTCATTTATTTTTTCAATCTTTTGGTACTGATGAAAGTTTCAAACATATCCTTTTCACATTTCTTCACATAAAAAGTGCCCACAAAATTGATTTAATATTCCTAACATGCATTCTTTTATCAAATGCTAAAGCTAAATGTCTGTATGCAGGTCAAGAAGCAACAGTTAGAACCCGACGTGGAACAACAGCCTGGTTCCAAATCGGGAAAGTATGTCAAGGCCGTATATTGTCACCCTGCTTATTTAACTTATATGCAGAGTACCTTATGTGAAATGCCAGGCTATATGAAGCACAAGCTGGAATCAAGATTTCTGGGAGAAATATTAATAACCTCAGATATGCAGATGACACCACCCTTATGGCAGAAAGTAAAGAAGAATTAAAGAGCCTCTTGATGAAAGTAAAAGAGGAGAGTGAAAAAACTGGCTTAAAACTCAACATTCAAAAAGGAAAGATAATGGCATCCAGTCCCACCACTTCATGGCAAATAGATGGAGAAACAGTGGAAACATTGACAGACTTTATTTTTGGTTTCCAAAATCTCTGCAGATGGTGATTGCAGCCGTGAAATTAAAAGACCCTTGCTCCATGGAAGAAAAGCTATGACAACCTAGACAGCATATATTAAAAAGCAGAGACATTACTTTGCTGACAAAGGTCCATCTAGTTAAAGCTATGGCTTTTCCAATAGTCATGTATGGATGTGAGAGCTGAACTATAAAGAAAGCTGAGCGCCGAAGAATTGATGCTTTTGAACTGTGGTGTTGGAGCAGAGTCTTGAGAGTCCCTTGGACTGCATGGAGAGCAACCAGTCCATCCTAAAGGAAATCAATCCTGAATATTCATTGGAAGGACTGATGTTGAAGCTGAAACTCCAGTACTTGATGGGAAGAGTGACTCATTTGAAAAGCCCCTGATTCTGGGAAAGATTGAAGGCAGGAGGAGAAGGTGATAACAGAGGATGAGATGGTTGGATGGCCTCACCAACTCAATGGACATGAGTCTGAGTAAACTCCAGGTGTTGGTGATGGACAGGGAGGCCTGGCATGCTGTAGTCCATGGGGTTGCAAAAAGTCAGACAGGACTGAGCAACTGAACTGAAAGCTAAATGTCAAAGATATATAGCAAAATCAAATATGAATGAGTATAGCAATAGTTGAACGTGAAAGTTTTAGTTGCTCTACTGTTTGTAATCCCAAGGATGCCTGTGCTTATGGAATTCTCTAGGCAAGAATACTGGAGTGCATTGACATTCCCTTCTCCAGGGCATCTTGTCAACTCAGGGACAGATCTTTACAACCTGATTCACGAGGGAAGTCCATAAAATCAGTTCAGTGAAGTCGCTCAGTCATGTCCGACTCTTTGCGACCCCATGGACTGTAGCCTACCAGGCTCCTCTGTCCATGGGATTCTCCAAGCAAGAATACTGGAGTGGGTTGCCATTTTCTTCTCTAGGGATATTCCCAACCCAGGGATCGAACCTGGGTCTCCCGCATTGCAGGCAGACAGTTTATCCTCTGAGCCAAAACAGAAGCCCAATATAACTAATAGAAGTCAAAATTATCAATCCCATTGCATTCTGCCATGCTAACATTTTCTCATTTTTACTTATGTCTGTGCATGCTAAGTTGCTTCAATCATGTTCAACTCTGTGACCTTATGGACTGCAGCCTGCCAGCCTCCTCTACTCTTCAGGCAAGTAATAGAGGGAGTGTGTTGCCATGCCCTCCTCCAGGGGGCCTTCCTGATCCAAGGATCGAACTCACTTTTGTTACCTCTCCTGCATTGGCAGGTGGGTTCTTTACCACTAGCACTAGCTGGGAAGCACCATTTCTATGCACACAACCCCCAAAATAACAAACGTGAGATTTTTAAATGTTTGCTTTATAATTTTATATATAATAAGTCTGCAAAGGAAATAAAACTATATATCGAGTTACAAGAAATAGACTTTGTGGAAGTGAAGTCTAGAAGCTCAGTTGCTGTTTGTGTAGAGAGTTTCTGGGTGACATAAGAGCATTGGACTAAATGATTTCTGTGTTTCCTTCCAGCTCTTGGGGTCTCTGATTATTATTAGGCATTTTGTTCATGTTTCTTTTTGGAGACTAGGGACACCATTTTCAGTTGGTGTGGTCTGTCTGTTTTCTCAGTTCAATTTATTCACCTTGTAAAAAGACACCATAACCGTACTGCCTTCACTCCAGGAGTTTCTGTGAAAACACAGCGCGTGGGAGTACTTTATGGACTAGAAACATTTTGCAAATCATGATGGTAGTTCTACATTCCATGCCATAAACTGGTACCAGAAAGCCAAATTTAAGGGTGAAAGTGTGTGGCCTTTACAGTCTAACTCAGACTGTCTTTATCGCCCCAATGCCACTGAGTCTGGTACCTAACTTTGAAAACAGGGATTCAGGTATCTACTTTATGAGATTATTGTGAGATAAAAGATGTACAGCTCTCCTCACAAGAGCATGCACGTGATAAGCACTTAGTAAATGCCAGTGATGATCTTTGTGTACCCCTAGCTTTGTTGGGCATGCTTCTGGGCAGGGATCATGAAACAAAATTTAAGAGATAATAAATTAAAAAAATTAATTGTAAGAATTTATTAGAGTGGCTATTTGCCAGAGATTGTTCAGTCTCACAAAAGAGGTTATTGTTGTTGTTCAGTTCCTAACTTGTGTCTGATTCTTTGAGACCTCATGGACTGCAGCACACCAGGCTCCCCTGTCCTCCACTCTCTGGGAGTTTTCTCAAATTCATGTCTATTGAGTCAGGGATACTGACTAAACATCTCATCCTCTGCTGCCCTCTTCTTTTGTCTTCAGTCTTTCCCAGCATCAGGATCTTTTCCAATGAGTCAGCTCTTCACATCAGGTGGTCAAGGCAGAAGTAAATAAAAGTTCTTTCTTTCTTCCTCTTTTCAAATGGGAAAGAACAGTATATAGAGGTCTTTGATCACCATTCTCAAGATACAGATACATTCTTTTAGGAGAGATGAAGATTGTATACTATTAACAGCCCATCAGACTTTTTTCCCTCACACTGTGCTTCCAAATACTAGCATTCCACAGGTGTTAAACAGGCGTCATATGAGAAACAATCCTGTGATTTAATAAGTGAGAGGATGCTAAGTTAGACAAGGTTAAAAACATTTCTTTTCTGTACGTTTTTTCAGAGATGTTAATTAAATGATGTGCATTATAAATTCTTGGAAAGGGAAAACAGTATACAGTGGTTTTAAACTACTTTTGGTTAGAATTATGTCATTAATTTGACTACTTATCACTGTTTCATTCATTGCCTGACATCTATTAACAGTATATACTCAGTCACTCTTATTTGAATGAATAAGTAAGACCCAGGCAGGATGAAGGGTAGAAAAGGCACTCAGACTAGCATTTGTTAAAAAGTGTCTTATTTTTGCAGCTCACAACACCTGAACAAGAAAATAGGCACATCTTCTGGGGAATTCCCAGGTGGCACTAGTGGTAAAGAGCCCACGTGATGATGCAGGAGACACAAGAGACATGTGTTCAATCCCTGAGTCAGGAAGATTCCTAGGAGGTGGGCATGGCAACCACACTCCAGTATTCTTGCTTGGGAAACCCCAAGGACAGATGAGTCTGGTGGGCTACAGTTCCTAGGGTCACAAAGAGCTGGACAGGACTGAAGGGACTTAGCACGCATGCAAGGTTAAAAACAAAAACACATCTTGACTAGAATATTAGTTTTAGTTGAGAATGGCGGTTCGGGGTGAGTAGATTTTCTATGATCTAGACTTGCTACTCTTTAATAGCGAGAGCATCATGAATTGAGGGGAGGGAGTTCTTGGTTTCAGCTACAACTGCTTTATTTATGATAAATTATCACCCTTATCTTAGGACAAGTACACAAACATTATTAGTGATTAATGAAATAATCTACACAGCCCTTTAAATTATCCAGGCATCAGATACGATTCTGTGATCCTCTAATGCAGGAAATTGGAAGAAGTAGGCTACACTCAAGCTGAAGCAATCTTTCTTTCTGTTTGTTGTACATTTAATGGCCTTTAATTTCATCTGAAGTCATCCTGTTCCCATGATCTGGAAAACATCTGCATGGGGCGCGCAGGAGGCTTTTCACGACATCTTCTGGACTCTTGAGCAGAGTGCTGAGCGCCCTTTGAGAGTCCTTCATTCACGCTGCAGCGGACCCATCACTCTTGGCAGCGTTTCTACTCCCCCTCCACACCGGGCAATCGCTTACACAGCATCAAGCCACTCTCGCCTTTACACCTTCTAATGTTTCCCTTTTGCCCTCAAATAAAGTTCAGACTTGCTTGCATGGCTTATGAGGCACTTCATAGTTATCTCCTAGACCCATCTCCCTACCTCACTTACTATGCCCCAGCTATACGGGATGTCTCTCAATGTCCCGAGTAAACGAATTTTTATCTCATCTCTGTATATCTGTCAGTGCTGTTCCCTCTGCCCAGAGCGGTCTGTTTCCCACACCCTGCTTCCTCCTCCTCTTTCAGGTCTCTTTCGATTCAGCCTCCAACAGAGACTCCACGTTGACTTCCTTCTAATTGGTAAGGAGCCCCTTCTATGAGTTTCAAAAGCATTCTGTTCTTCCTCCTAGAATCCATTTACCACACTGCATTCCAAACTGCAAGTGTACTTATATGTTCCTCTCATTAGATTTGCCTATTTTTTTTTAACCTTTTTATCCATAGTCAATACCTGCTGCAGAGCAGTTTAATGTTTTGTTAAAAATATTTGTTGAAAGAAGGAATAAAAAATAATGTAGACATCAGGTATCCTTTTAATAAATAATGGAGTACAGTGCCTATCTGTGTACTGGTTAAAATTTGGTAAACGTGGTGGGCAAAGTCCACAAATAAATATGTAACATAGAAAAAGCTCTTGGTGAATGCTTATAATAATAACAAATGTTCTGCAGAGGGAAATAGTGGTTGAGATGAGGATATGGTGTAGAATATCGAGCTATGCAACATCAACCTGGAAAAACAGCAAAATGTATTTTCAGAAAACAGGTACATTAAAAAAAAAGGCAAATTTCAAATCAAGAGAAGCCTTGAATTTGTTCAGAAGAACAAAGGGAATATAGTATTGAAGATGAATAAATAGTTTATGGTGTTTATTGATATAGGTTAATTGTAAGATATTAATATTATCATGCTATCTGATTACCAAAATACTATCCCTCTTCATCTTGGACACATGGTTAGACATTTTCCAGCCTCCCTTATTTTTAGGGATAACTGTACTGCTCCATGTTGCTCATGGACTAGGGGTAAACATGTCTCTTTCTGCTCCCGCAGGCTGAATGCACACTAGCATAAGAGGGTCATGGAGCCACGGCAAAGAGCGAGCTGGGCTTCTAAATCACTGGCGGGTTAAAATCTGCCTCTTGACCAAGAACACACACTTCAGGCTGATATGTGAACAAGAAATATTTTCTACATTCTAAATTTTAGAACAGTATGGTACAAATATTATTATAAACTTCAGGGTTTTTTTATTTTCAACTGCATACATTTTATATTTTCTTATTCAGACATCACAAAGACTTTACTTTTATTAAAGAAGTTAAGGTTACCAGGCTTTCTCTGCATATACAATTGACAGTACTTTTATTTTGTTTATATTTCTTAGGGGCTATACATTATCCAGAAGGAAAGAGAAGAAATAAACAACACTTAGAATATATAGATGTATTCATGGATAAATGTATACACACAGATGTAGTATAGATATCAATAGAGACTTTCAAGTAAATGTTAAAACTACATAATGATTTTAATATCTATTCAAGTAGTACCGAGATCTTACCATAAAGAAGTATATTGGAGACTTTAGCTGTCACACTTGGTAATCTACTTGGAATGTTCACCATCCTGAATTGATAATCCTAGACTGATCATTTCACCTAAGCCTGCAGAACCTTCCCTCCCTCCAACAGCTTTGCTAAACTCATCCAACTCTGAAGAATATAGCACTCATTATTTAAATCATTCCCCAGTGTACTAATAAAGTACATGATTTTATATGAGTATATGGCAGTGGGAACTTAAGTACTAACTGCTGTCCACTTTCACATTCTGTATCATTTTAACACATAGAGGTGTTTAATTGGATTTGAAAGGATGATTTTTTCTCTATTAGGTTAAAGCACTTACATCTACTTGGCGTGCTTTGGAGGTGGGGGGATTAGGAGTCCTGTAGAGATTAATTGCCATTGGAGCCTAGACTAATCCCTTGAAAAATCTAAACAGTACCAAGAAAAAAGGGAGAACTATAAAGTCCAAGCAGTTGAGTCTGGGCTGGAAAACTCAATTCTGCTAGTTTTTTTAAGATTAGGGAAAAAACAAACAAACAAACAAACAAACAAACAAAACAGAGAAACTGGAGAATATACATATAAAAAATAGGAATGGCTAATACTTAGCGAAAATATTCACACTTGAATTTGAACATCATATCAACTAGGCCAAAGCCGAGCTAGGGAAGACAAGCAAATCAGTGAAGAGGTCACATACTAAAAAAAAAAAAAAAAAAACTAAGTAAATAAATTAAAAATGTGATTTTTGTTCATTTGGATTTGTGACTATTCCATTCCCAAATCCTGACATAATGTTTACCATAGAAATGTCATTCAGGGATTTCCCTGGTGGTCCAGTGAGTAAGACTCCATGCATCCGATGCAGGGGGCCAGGGTTCGAGTCCTGGTCAGGGAATTTATATCCCACATGCCACAACTTCTTAAAGGCCCACGTGCCACAAGTAAAACCTGGTATAGCCAACTACATTTTTTAAAAATCAGAAAAAAAATAAAGAAATATAGTACAGCATCTGGTTGTAGTAGCATAGGTCAATGCAGAGTTCAGAACAGAACTGAACTAATGGTCTTATTGTTTGCTTGTTATATTTTAGAATATGCCTCACATGTTCAAATCGTTCTTGTTACTTAAAGAGCAGCTGAAATTCACTGTCTTTATGATTAGCAAGGTCGTGAAAATTATATAAAGCATACTACTACTACTATTACTAAGTCACTTCAGTCATGTCTGACTCTGTGCGACCCCACAGACAGCAGCCCACCAAGCTCCCCCGTCCCTGGGATTCTCCAGGCAAGAACACTGGAGTGGGTTGCCATTATATATATAAAAATTATATAAAGCATCCAAGGAGAGGGAGATTTTTTCCTAAATTCAAGCTACAGAAACTGATTAGAAATATAATCCCATCTATGTCCATACACAAAAATTTAATCAGAATAACACCCTAGCATCAGGGGTATAATTTTTTCACTTATTCAACTTAAAGATATGAGGGGCATAATTCTCCTAATAAGATAACAGTATATATCAACAAAATACAAAAGGCCCACTTTATTGCTGTGCAATTACGATAAACTCACTTTTTATTAATCTCCCACCTGAGGCACAGCAATAATTACTGATGTTATAGTACCCTCTCATTTAATAATTGAGGCAGCTGTCATACATATAAAGATGCCAGGAAAGATGCAAACATTCTTGTAACCTTGCTTATTAGCTTTGACAAGTATTCTTTTGCTGTAAGATTGCCACCATCACATTAGATATGATTAGATGAAAAAATAATTTCCATTTGAATGGTACGATCTATGTTCTTTCTTTATTAAAAGCACACAGAAAACTCAAAATGTACAATTGTGTTTGAATAGTTATTCATGGAATACAAGGCAGAGTTTACTTAAAAAAAAAAAAAAAAAAAACTCAGTCCCTATTTTTACATCTCAATGTGCTGAAATGTACTGGGATTGAACATCTGTTAGAAGAGTTAGATAGGGACCTTGCAGCATTCTTCTCTCTTCTAAACTAGCTCACTGGCACTTAAAACAGAACTAAATAAGCTGGCTTGATTTGCTTTTGTCCCAGGAGGAGGATAAATTCTGATTACCCCTTTGAGAATGAGGCAAATTTGATCTGTCTGCAGCTAGGAAGTGAAGGCTACACACCATTCAGAAATTGTAATTCAGGTTCATGCTGCAAATACAGAAGAAGATGCGAAATAGAAATCTAAAAGCTTACTCACTGAATCTGAGGGACATTCATTTGGAAACAATAGCTAGAAACAGGAAGAGAGATAATATATTTCCATATTTGCACAAATGAGCTTTCAAAGTAGGTGCAGAAATGAAATGAATGATGTAAAAGAAAATTGCAGACAGCTATGACATGGGGATGAAATGAGTAGGGACCTTAGCAGGTAAATAAGAATAAGATGTCCTACTCTGGGCAAAGATATTAACATGTGCCTGTTGTCTACATCACAATCAAATGAATGGAATACATAGAACCTTTGACCTCTAAACTCTAAACTCAGTGAGGATTATTCCTGAATTCAGCATGTCAAAGCACTAGGAGAAAATAAAATGTAGTAGAATAAAGCCACCTCTTACAAATGCAAAATCTCAATTCTATGTTAGGCTTTTTCTTAAACTAACTTTTAGGTAAAAACTATCTGCTTCAAAAAGAAGACAAAATAAGATTAGAAATTTGAAATCCAAAGGCCATAGAACCTGCAACAGGCCAGTGGAAATCTCAAGTTTAGTCTTCTTGACATCTTTGCAAACGATAAGTGCTTCAGTTCAGTTCAGTCGCTCAGTCTTGTCCGACTCTTGAGACCCCATGAACCGCAGCATGCCAGGCCTCCCTATCCATCACCAACTGCTGGAATCTACCCAAATCCATGTCCATTGAGTCGGTGATGCCATCCAACCATCTCATCCTTTGTTGTCCCCTTCTCCTCCTGCCCTCAATCCCTCCCAGCATCAGGGTCTTTTCCAATGAGTCAGCTCTTCGCATCAGGTGGCCAAAGTATTGGAGTTTCAGCTTCAGCATCAGTCCCAGGACTGATCTCCTTTAGGATGTTCTGGTTGGATTTCCTTGCAGTCCAAGGGACTCGCAAGAGCCTTTTCCAACACCACAGTTCAAAAGCACCAATTCTTTGGTGCTCAGCTTTCTTTATAGTCCAACTCTCACATCCATACATGACCACTGGAAAAACCACAGCCTTGACTAGACGGACCTTTGTTGGCAAAGTAATGTCTCTGCTTACTTTCTACCAATTTTGTAGTATATTTGTCTTATGATAGACTCCTATATCTATTTAATATTTTTATATTATTCTTATGCTAATGTTCCTTGTACATGGTTTTCTTCTCAGAATTTTGCTTATTTTATTTAAGTAATATCAATAAAAGTTGTGCTAATGAATGGTTTTATGGCAATAACATTTTTCTCAGGCTCAACTTTAAAACATGGGTTGCTCTTTGTGCCAAGTCACTTCAGTCATGACTGATTCTTTGCAACCCCATGGACTACAGCCCAGCAGGCTCCTCTGTCCATGGGATTTTCCAGGCAGTAATACTGGAGTGGGTTGCCATGCCCTCCTCCCGGGGGTCTTCACCACCCAGGGATCGAACACATCTCATGTCTCCAGCATTTGACAGGCGGGTTCTTTACCACTAGCGCCACCTGAGAAGCTTTAAGTTGCTCTTTAGTTGAATATTATAGTGAATTCTTTTGTAGCAAAAGTTGCCTCAAGTTTATCTTGTATGTAAGTTCAGATTTGTATATTCTAGGTTTGTTTAAAAATATTTCTATTCTGGTTGTAGACTTTGTATTGGTAGAGATCCAGGTCTTATAATTATCTCTGTATAGGATAGACCAAAGCCTTGTGTCTTGAAGGCTGGCCACAAAGCAACAGTCACAGCATTCCCTGGAAGCTGTTAGAAATTCAGAATCACAGGTCACACTCCAGGCCTAATAAATGAAAACCTATATTTTGATAAGATCCTCTATTGATCATATGCTCATTTGCTTTTGAGAAGCACTGTACCAGTCTGAAGAATTCTCTGTGTAACTTATTTAAAGATACATATGGTGCTAGGATGGCAGTGATTTTGATGGCATAGTGATGCAAAGATGGTGGCTCCTGGTGGTAATGTGATCACAGCAGTGGTTTTGGTGGCAGCGATGGAGTTGATGGAGGTGGTATCAACTTCTTTCCCTGGTCCCTCTATGTAAAAGAAAGACCACTTCTATCACTTCGACATGAAAAGATCGTTAGAGAAATAATTAATGAAAATGAGAAAATTGTATTTACCAGAGACCTTATGGGGGGGAATTTTATGCCTTTGTGGAGAAAATACTTATAAATTACTTGAAAGAGAGAAAAGGTTCCCAATGTTTATGCCAGAGAAGGAATAGAAAGGGTAGCTCTTGGTAACAGAGAATCTGAGGGCCAGAACTGAACCTGACACAGTATAGTAAGCTCTTCCCTTTTACCTTTAATAAATCTCCCAAATAAGACTCAGTTGCTTCCCTGAAGAAATGCTGAACATATTTGATTACTGTAGTCCTGAAGTGTGGATCCATTGCTAGGTTTCCCACTTTCCTGTAAGAGTTATTAACTTGTGTGATATGTCTTTATGATTCATCTCAGCCCAAATTACCATGAATATTTGGACTTGAAAACTTTTCAAGAGTTTTCTTCCTCTATCGTGTTTCTTCCTCTATAAAGGAACATAATACAGGAACACTGAACGCTTTGAAAGGGAGGGTGAAAGTAAGACCCTGGCTTTTGGATAACTTTTCATAAGCAATCAGCTCATCCCCTTTATCTTTTTAGGTCTGCGGCATTTCTAGGATGGCTTACTAACTCAATTGGATTAAGGTCGGGGGACCTGTAAAGAAAACGCAATCTGCACTTATTTCTGTGTTATCATCTCCCTCTGCCACACATACCATTGTTACTGTAAAAATGATGTGCTGGGAAGCAACTTCCATCAAAAGCTGTGTCGTGCGCTGTGAAGAGCTCTGAACGTGGCCCTCAACCCAAGCCCACCCCCAGTTGGAACGCCTTCCTTGGCTATCAACGCGAAGCTGTGATGTGTTTAGGAGGTCAGTGGGAGAGCCTAAAGCAGCATATTAAAATTGTAATTGCAGCTATTCTGTCCAGGAAGTTTCCCCGTTTGTCATTTATGAAGGATATGATAACAGATGTCCACAGGCCTTCTGCAACTCAGGTCTTCTTAAAACTCCGTGTGGACTATCACGTTTAGAAGGCAAAAGTTGCTGTAGCATCACCTCTTTAAGTGTAAAAAGAGAAAATCAGATTAAAATAAAATTGTCTTTATTTCAAAATTAAAAACAAATACAAACACCTGAAAAGGTGGGAGAATGCTATGTTTATCCTAGAAAGCCATAACTCATACCATCTTTAGGGGAAAATATTTCAGGGGGGGTTAATGTTCACAGTGCCTGTCTAAGGCAGGAAATTGAACTAAGTCTCTAGAGTCCCACTGTCAATCCATCAGGATAAATAAGAGGCTGCAATCCAGCATGTTCCAGATGAGAAGCAGGCCCGAGGCAGCTTCTGCCATATTTCATTAGCAAGCTTTCTGATCACTGGGTTATACCTAAGGAAAAACATGTATGTCACATAATGCAATGAAGACCAAAACAGGTGGTCAGAAAGAGAAAAGAATGCTCAGTCACAGTCTTCTGACTTCCGTAATTATGTGAAAAGATAAAATTAGAATAAAATATAGTCTATAATGAGTTAATATATTAACAAAATGTTTGACATTTTGTTTTCCAGTGTCAATGGATTAGAACATTTTAGTTAGAAATTTTTTTTTTTCATTTCATAATCATTCATAACGTACCCTGTAAAATATATGTACTTACATTAAATACTTAGGGGGAGGCAGCAATAAAGGATCATAATCTTTGAGTCTTTCCAGTAGCAGAAGGGATTTGCTGTATAAAGTCTCCACTGAGATATCCACGCATTTGGCTCTAATCCCATGAAGCTCCCAGGTCCCTGCAGAAAACTCTTAAATAGATATTTTACTTGTCTATAATAGGTAAATCTTTGGTATCCTACTCATTTTTTTAAGTCCAAGTTTTATATGTGTGTGTTCAATATGGACAATATTTGCAAACATACTATTACAGTTATAGTATTACTGTATGTAGACTTATTGTGAGAAATAAATTAGCGGTGCTTTTTGAAAAATCACATTTTAAGCTGCAAAATGTTGTTTAGTTTTATAAAACAAGTACAAAACCACACTGGATATTTCAGAGGAAGCCACATTCCAGTGAAAAAGCAGAGCAATAAATGGAGACCAGTTGTGTTCACATATATGGGGCAACCAACAGAATGCTAGAAGAACATTTAGAAATGTACATTGGGGACATATTACTAAGTCACAAATGCAAATGTCTGATGGTTTCTGAATTGTGTTAAAAGGAAATAAGCTAGTGATCACTGGCAAAATAGAGCTTATTAAAATAACTTTCAAGGGGCTACAAACTGACTTAGGAAAAAACACCCAGAAGTAGAAACGAAACAGTTAAGTGGAACAGATATTGTAAAGAAGGCAGCCTCAGTGCAGTAAAGATCAAAAAGGGTAAATGGGATTTTTGTCTAAACAAGGGTACCTAAAACACAAAAGAAAGCTAAAAAGAAAAGATACAGATGAGATTTTCATTTCTAACCTCAAATTTTCCTGAGTATATTTCTAATGATTTTATTTTTTCTATTGATAAGAATTCCCAGTGACTGCCTGACACAGAAGTTCTAAGATATACACACACACGTAAGGCAATTAAATTTTAACAACTGGAAAAATTGTGCTGAAAGGACTGTTAATAATATAATAAAATACTTGAGTTTTTCTCATCCTCTGTGTGGTCCTCTGAACTGAAAATATTTGATGTGTTCTAAAAGACCACCCAGAGTTTCAATTCTTGCTTTTCTGACTGCTTCCTTAATACTGTTTACTTTTTCTTCAGTTTTTCCTGCTGTATTTGAATTTGGAATCCTTATATGTCTAAACATCACCATAAATTGGGACTCATTGAATAAAACGGCAGAGGTGTATATAAAAAAGCCAATTCTACAGGAGCCAAATTTTAATACAGTGCATAATTGAATGTAACAATAATCTATAAAGTATCATCTACAAATACGTTGCGTACCATTTATTGTACATCTTGATAATAACTTCTAAGTTTTTTAAAGTAATTATAGCAACCGATGTTAAAATCAACTCAGCCACAAATGATAAAGGACTCCACTGATCATTCTAGAGGTAAATTAATTAAGGATAACATACTCCCTTGGGGCTTCCCTGGTGGCTCACTGGTAAAGAGTTCGCCTGTGAATTCAGGAGATGTGGATGTGATCCCTGGTCAGCAAGATCCCCTGAAGAAGGAAATGGTAACCCACTCCAGTATTCTTGCCTGGGAAATCCCATGGACAGAAGAACCTGGCAGGCCACAGTCAATGGAGTCACAAAAGAGTCCAACATGACTTAGTGGCAAAACAACAACAGAACATACTTTATCTCCCTAAAGACAAAATAGAAATATTCACAACTACCTATCATAACTGGCAAAATCTTCAAGATATTTTCTAGACTGACTACTATCCAAAACCTAGTCAGTTGTTTAGCAACAAGAACATCACTAAGGTACAATATTTTCTTAATATAAAAGTGCCAATTAGTCCAATTCTGTTGTGTTATAGGTGCTTTAAGACTCCAGTATAAAGAATCTGCATTTGTCTCAATTTAACAAACAAATCAGCAAATGAAACCTTTGCAGTAGCTAAGGATTATGTTTGTGTCCTTACTTATAAATTCCCACTTCTGTGATACAGAAAATTGTTTCTATAACTCATTGAAATAGAGTTTAGTAATACATACTTGTCAGGACTACTGTAAATCTAGATAGAACCAACCAGCAATTTTCTTCTATTTTCAATTCTTTTGTTAAATATCTGATTTTTGAAGCTGAAGCCAGTAGCTTTAGAGAAAAAACAACTTTTAAAGACAAGTTTTAGACTCAGCTAATTTATATGCTTCTACTAATTTCCATGTGATAACAAATATATGATTTCAATTTTAATAAGAGATTTGAGAGTCTGGAAATTTTGTTTCTTCTGTATTTAAGTGTTATTCTGAGTTCTTTTCAGCATAGAGTTAAGCATTTCATAAGTACCAAATGTTGCTCTTGAGCACCCTAATTAACACATGCAAATTCCAATTGAGAAAACTTCATATTTTTATGAACTGAAATGCCTTTTTTTTTTTTTAATTAAGAGAGAATGAAATCTTCCCAACTCAACTTAACCAATGTGAATTTAGTCTCAGGGAAAATGTACAAACAAATGTTTTTAAGATTTAACTTTTTCCAAAGGAAAATAAATTCTCTTATGTTAGTGTTAAAATTGGTGAGCAAGGGTGGACATGCTCTACTACATCCAACCAGTAAGAGAGTGTGAATCTGTTTATCACACTTGTGCTAAAATTGACAGGAACATGAATCAGAAATTAGAGGTTGATGTAGTTCCTTAATTGTTGCTTGTTATAATACCTACCTTTTTCATGAATTTTTTTTTAAAGAACAAAAATAGAAATAATAAAACAACAACAACAACTTTTCATTCTAAAGTTTATCTCACACAAAACAACTCTACATTTTTGTTTGGTTTTGTTTTTATTTTTGGAGTAGGTCAGGAGTATTTTTGGAGTAGGTCAGTATTTTGGTCAGGAGGGGTCAAGGAGGAGCCCATGTTTGGCAACATGAACTCATCATGAAGGAAAGAGAATTTCTAGTTCGGTTATTCTCATCCTTCACTGCAGGCTGCTCCTGCCCAGAGTAGGCAGAGGCAGGAGCCTGGAGGTGGAGGGAGACGAGTGAGGGGAGAGGATGCTAGACTATCTCTTCCCCACTTCCTGTCCTCAGGTAGCTCTTCTGGGCGTGATTCCATCTTCCCTAAGGTCACAGCTCCCATTGTACAGGCCAGGGCATGGCCTCAGCTTCCAGTTCCAGTGGTGCTTTTCTCCTACTCTGTCCCACCAGTCAAGGCAGGGTGGTAACTTCCTGAGGTCACCTCAATATCTTTTGTTGACTTGTAGGATATGTTATAACTTGGTTAACCAATTTCAGTCCTGATTTAACTACTCAAATAATTTCTGTTCCCTTGCCAGACTCTACATAGAGCACTTTTCACATGTCTAATTTTTGATCTTGTCATTTCAGTATTACCTTATATGCTGTAACTCTCACAGGCTGGATTTCCATTATGTTTCTAATAGTAGTTAATTAACACTAAAGTGTTCCTTTATTACATCAATTGACATGAAAATCTTGGTGCTTGATATTTTATTTTAAAATTATGGTGGCGTTATGACTCATTTACTCTAGATACTGGAGTTTTACAAATTACGCTTTATGCCTATATTTTAGGAAAGTTTAGCCTAAATAAATAATTCAAATGTATTGAGTCCTTCATTCTTCACCTTAGAGAATGGTGCCTGAGAGGTGATCCCTTAGGAGTCTTGTATTCAGTCAGGAATTTCAGTGATTCTAATACTTTGGCCACCTGATGTGAAGAGCCAACTCATGAGAAAAGACCCTGATGCTGGGAAAGATTGAAGGCAGGAGAGAGGGAGACAACAAAGGATGAGATGGTTGGACAGCATCACTGACTCGATGGACATGAGTTTGAGCAAGCTCTGGGAGTTGGTCATGGACAGGAAAGCCTGGTGTGCTGCAGTCCATGGGGATGCAAAGAGTCGGGCATGACTGATTATAACAATGCAGATTATAAGACTGACTAAATCTTCTCCCTAGAAATATCTGATTTATCTCAAAGAAACTCTAGTGCAAGGTGGATGGAATAACTCAAATAAACATAAACTTACAGGTGACTTAATCTTACAGAATATTTTCATGATCATTTCTATGCTGGTTTCCCAGTTCAGTTCAGTTCCGTCACTCAGTCGTGTCCAACTCTTTGTGACCCCATGAGCTGCAGCATGCTAGGCCTCCCTATCCATCACCAACTCCCGGAGTCCACCCAAACCCATGTCCATTCAGTCGATGATGCCATCCAACCATCTCATCCTCTGTTGTCCCCTTCTCCTCCTGCCTTCAAACTTTCCCAGCATCAGGGTCTTTTCCAGTGAGTCAACTCTTCTCATGAGGTGGCCAAAGTACTGGAGTTTCAGTTTCAACATCATTCCTTCCAAAGAAATCCCAGGACTGATCTCCTTTATGATGGACTGGGTGGATCTCCTTGCTGTCCAAGAGACTCTCAAGAGTCTTCTCCAATACCACAGTTCAAAAGCATCAAAATTCTTTGGCACTCAGCTTTCTTTATAGTCCAATTCTCACATCCATACATCACTATTGGAAAAACAATCGCCTTGACTAGATGGGCCTTTGTTGATAAAGTAATATCTCTGCTTTTTAATATGCTGTCTAGGCTGGTCATAACTTTCCTTCCAAGGAGTAAGCGTCTTTTAATTTCATGGCTGCAGTCATCATCTGCAGTGATTTTGGAGCCCCCAAAAACAAAGTCAGCCACTGTTTCCACTGTTTCCCCATCTATTTGCCATGAAGTGATGGAACTGGATGCCATTATCTTAGTTTTCTGAATGTTGAGCTTTAAGCCAACTTTTTCACTCTCCTTTTTCACTGTCATTAAGAAGCTCTTTAGTTTGTCTTCACTTTCTGCCATAAGGGTGGTGTCATCTGCATATCTGAGGTTATTGATATTTCTCCTGGCAATCTTGATTCCAGCTTGTGCTTCCTCCAGCCCAGCATTTCTCATGATGTACTCTGCATATAAGTTAAATAAGCAGGTGGACAATATACTGCCTTGACGTATTCCTTTTCCTATTTGGAACCAGTTTGTTGTTCCATGTCCAGTTCTAACTGTTGCTTCCTGACCTGTAGGAAGGTTTCTCAAGAGGCAGGTCAGGTGGTCCGGTATTCCTATCTCTTTCAGAATTGTCCACAGTTTATTGTGATCCACACAGTCAAAAGCTTTGACGTAATCAATAAAGCAGAAATAGATATTTTTCTGGATGCTTTTTCGATGATCCAGAGGATGTTGGCAATTTGATCTCTGGTTCCTCTACCTTTTCTAAAACCAGCTTGAACATCTGGAAGTTCATGGTTCACCTATTGCTGAAGCCTGGCTTGGAGAATTTTCAGCATTACTTTACTAGCGTGTGAGATGAGTGCAGTTGTGAGGTAGTTTGAACATTCTTTGGCATTGCCTTTCTTTGGGATTGGAATGAAGGTTTCCTAGTAAATGTTGCTATATAAGAAAGAATTGAAATAGTAGGAAAGAGCTAAGTGAAATCAACTATTGGCAGCTACTGTTATCTGAAAGAGGAAAGAAAAATAGAAAGGAAGAAGCTAGGAAAGAAGGAAGGAGGGAAAAGGTTAGAAAACTTTTAAAAAACCAAAGACAAACTAATCCAACTAATATCTATATATTGACAGATTAATCTAGACAAATCACAACACAAAATATTTTAACTACACTATGGGTTCTGCCTGGTGTTGGTTATCAGTCAATTCAGTGTAAGAATTATATTCTTACATACTTACTTTTCTCAATTTATATGAAACAGAATATCTTAATTCAGAATGCTCTTTCAGAACATAACAACACGTGAATAAAATGATACTACTTTGAGATGGTTGATGAAAGGCAGCAGGATGACACGCAGAGGTACTTGGTATGTTTGTATGTGCGTGAATCATCTAACATTTATCCAGACTGATAAAATTTTATGCTAAATAGTTTAAAGGAATTGAAGGATCCTATTTCAAATACATTAAAAACTCAGTATGATAAAGAAAGAAAACTACTGATATAAAATTACCCAATGCAAATATACCCATATGTGTTCAACATAAGTAAGCCTCATCAACATAAGTTTTGCTACTGATAGCCCAGAAAGAAGGAAATCAGACGGTTTGAAAATAAAATTTATAGAAATGAGATATCAAAACATAGCACCCTTTCAAAAAGCAGATTATTTCTCTTTGCTATCTATTGTAACACTCTATTCATTAAACCTTCTATTGCATCATGGGATAATACTGAATATGAAATATAACACATTTTATAGCAAATATACTATGAGACTTGTAATGGCAAAACTGTTCTTGTTCAAAAGCAGGACATCCATGAATTAGTGTAACATGTGGCAGAGTGAATACTCAAAAAAAGTTAGCAAAATTAAACTTTCCCACATTGTTAGTGATTACACAGGAATTATTATACTTTTTGTATTACTGTAGTAAACTGTATTTGTATAGTTTGATGTTTCAATGAGGTTGTGCAATATGCCCTGATTGTCAGTATTTATAAACTCGATTTTAGATACAATGCATTTTAAGTTCTAACACCTCACAATTGGACTTCAAAATCTGCTAACAGAGCAATATCCTCTAATTTAACTGTTATGTGAAAACCAGAAGAGACATTAATGTACCAATTTGGCTGCAAATGGAATAAAAGAAAATATTTTTCTCTAAAATTTGGGCCTATAGGAGTATCAAAGATTCAGATCCAACATAAATAAGCTTACAATGAAGATCACCAACCCACAAGGATATTAGTCACGATAAGTGAGAGCAACAAAATACTAAAGGTCAGTTTAAAATATTGAAATGACCAGCTACAGGCTCTAATATATGAAATGTTTAATATAATAAAGATATAACTACAAAAACAACCAAATGAAAACGAGTATGCAGAGGAACAAAAGTTTTAGTATGTTAATGATGAGTGTGAAAAAAAAAAAGCTTCAATGCTCAATGCATGGGTTAACAGATTCAGGTTAAGAGAGAATTCATGAATTGGGAAAAGATGTAAAGAATTTATTTAGAAAGCAGTGAAGAGAATCAGAGTTATATATATATATATATATATATAACTTTAAGAGTTAGCAAGAATAGAATGAGCTTTAAAATATACAATAAGGACATAACAGTTTTTTCAGGTTGAAATTGGCAATTAAGTCCATGTAAAACATGTAGACTTTAATCTAGTACTATGTTCACTTTGAAGACCTAGAAAGAACACCAAAAAAAAGATGTCCAATTCATCATAGGCGATTGGAATGCACAAGTTGGAAGTCAAGAGATATCTGGAATAACAGGCAAGTTTGGCCTTGGAGTACAAAATGAAGCAGGGAAAAGGCTAACAGAATTCTACCAAGAGAATGCACTGGTCATAGCAAACACCCTTTTTCAACAACACAAGAGACAACTTTACACAGGCACATCACCAGATGGTCAATGTTGAAATCAGATTGATTGCATTCTTTATAGCCTACAATGGAGAAGTTGTATACAGTCAGCAAAAACAAGACCTGGAGCTGACTGTTGCTCAGATCATCAGCTTCTCCTAGTAAAATTCTGGCTTAAACTAAAGAAAGTAAGGAAAACCACTAAGCCAGCCAGGTATGACTAAATCAAACCCCCTATGACCATCAGTGGAGGTGACTAATAGATTCAAGGGATTAGATCTAGTGAACAGAATGCCTGAAGAAATATGGTCTGAAATGCTGTACAGGAGGCAATGAACAAAACCATCCCAAAGCAAGAAGGCAAAGTGGTTGTTTGAGAAGGCTTTACAAATAGCTGAACAAAGAAGAGAAGCTAAAAGCAAGGGAGAAAGGGAAAGGCACACTCAACTAAGTGCAAAGTTCCAGAAAATACCAAGGAGAGACAAGAAGGGCTTCTTCAGTGAACAGTGCAAAGAAATAGAGGAAAGCTAAGGAAGGGGAAAGACTAGAGATCTCATCAAGAAAATCGGAAATATCCAGGGAATAATATTTCATTCAAAGATGGGCACAATAAAGGACAGAAACACTAAAGATATAATAGAAGCAGAAGAGATCAAGAAGAGATGGACAGAATATACAAAACTGTACAAAAAAGATCTTAATGACCCGGAGAGCCACAATGGTGTGATTACTCACCCAGAGCCAGATATTCTGGTGTGTGAAGTCAAGCAGGTTTTAGGAAGAACTGCTGTCAATAAAGATAGAATTTCAGCAAAGCCATTTAAAATCCTAAAAGATGATGCTATCAACATGCTGCACTCAATGTCAGCAAATTTGGAGAATCCAGCAGTAGCCACAGGACTGGAAAAATTCATTCCTTATCCCAGTTCCCAAGAAAAGCAGTACTAGAGCACGTTCAAACCACCAGACAACTGTGCTCATCTTGCATGTTAGTAAGGTTATGCTCAAAATCCTGCATACAAGGCTTTAGCATTATGTGAACCAAGAAATTCCAGATGTACAACCTGTGTTTAGATAAATCAAAGGAACCAGAGATCAATTTGCCAACATTCGCTGGATCATAGACAAGGTATGGAAATTCCAGAAAAAAAAAAAATCTACCTCTGTTTCATTCACTATGCTGAAACCTTAGACTGTGTGGATTATAACAAACTGTGGAGAACTCTTAAAGAGATGGGAATACCAGACCACCCTACCTGACTCCTGAGAAACCTGTATGCAGGTCAAGAAGCAAGTTAGAATCTTGTGTAGAAAAATTGACTGGTTCTGGATTGAGAAAGGAGTATGACAAGGCTGTTTATTGTCATCTTGTTTATTTAACTTATACGAAGAGCACATCATGAAAAATGCCAGGCTGAATGTGTTACAAGCTGGCATCAAGATTGCTGGGAAAAGTATCAACAACTTCAGATATGCAGATGATGCCTCTCTAATGTCAGAAAGTGAAGAGGAACTAAAGAACCTCTTAAAGAGGGTGGAGGAGAGTGAAAAAAATCTGGCTTACAACTAACTATTAAAAAAAAAAACTAAGATCATGGCATCCAGATCCATCACTTCATGGCAAATAGAAGGGAGAAACGTGGAAGCAGTCACAGATTTCCTCTTCTTGGGCTCTAAAGTCACTGCAGATGGTGACTACAGTCATGAAATTAGATGATTGTTTCTTGGCAGGAAAGCTGTGACAAACCTAGACAGTGTGTTAAAAAGCAAAGACAATACTACAAAGGTCCATATAGTCAAGATTGTGGTCTTTCCAGTAGTCATGTGTAGTTATGAGAGCTAGATCATAAAGATGGCTGAGCACCAAATAATTGATGCTTTTGAACTGTGGTGCTGGAGAAGACTCTTGAGAGTCTCTTGGACTGCAAGGAGATCAAACCAGTCAATCTTAAAGGAAATGAACCCTGAGTACTCACTGGAAGGACTGAAGCGGCAATAATTTGGCCACATGATGTGAAGAGTGATTCACTGGAAAAGACCCTGATGTCAGGAAAGATCGAATGCAGAAGAAGAGGGTGACACTAGATGAGATGGCTGGATGGCATCGCCAATGCAATGGACAGGAACTTGGGCAAACTCTGGGAGATGCTGAGGAACAGGGAAGTCTGGTGTGCTACAGTCCATGGGGTCACAAAGGGTCAGACGTGACTTGGTGAGTGGACAACAACAATGAAGCAACAACTTGGCAGCATAGCATCTTCTTGAGGCTGAAGGCACCAGAGCTACTCAAGTACCACGGAAAGTGGGGGCCACGTAGCAGTTATATCCTCTATTTCCCACTCACGTTACATATCATTCTAGTCACACAGGCCCTGACTTTTATGCCAGTGTTCCTGTAGTTCAAATAAAGGATCGTAATAGTCACCATTTTGTTAACTCTTTTACTTGCAAAATAGCAATGCTAATGACAAGGAGGTTATTCTCAAGCAGGTTTCTATCAGCAAGAGCCTGATAAGAACCGTTCATGTATTTAATTGAAATTTCAAAAGAAATAACTTTTTTTTAAAGAATGGGAAAGAAAAGTTTGGAAGGTAAAACAGCAAAAAAAAAAAAAAAAGCTTTACAAAACTAAATGAAGGACTAACTCAGAATTTATGAAACTGTCATTATTACAAGCAAGATAAATTAAAAGAAAAGAACAGCTAGAGATATCATGAAGCCCTGAAATAAAGAAATTTTAGAGAATAAGTAAATATTTTAAACAGCTAGAGGAGGAAACAATTCTCTGGAAACATTTCAGAGCAATCAAATGACTATATAAGAATGAGTCTACATCTGGGCTATTTTATATTTTATTTAATCTACCCGTTCACTTTGGTTTATAATAATTCTTGAGCTCAGGTCTGTACAGGGTCTAACTCTGCTTTTTCTTGTAAAGATGGATTTTAAAATTCTTTATTAATTTTGAAATTGGTTTGTCACTTTCTACCAGAAAAAATATATCACTGAGGTTTTTGAGCCCCTTTTTTAACTTATATTTTTAAAAGGTTATTCTGGTTTGCTTGTAGGGAACAGATTAGAGGGAAGAATAGAGTGGAGCCCAGTTTGGAGGTTACCACAGTGGTCCGAAAGAAGTTGATGAAGCATGATACAAAGGGTAGCACTGAGAGGGATACAAGTGAATGGCTTCCACTTAGGTCTTACAGTATTCAGAGATGGAGACTCGAGAGCATGGTTTAGGGCATTTGTGAATGTAAGTCAAAAGTGATGTCATGGGTGGAGATGTACATTTTGGAGTCACTAGACATATAAATGAAATCTGCATGAATCGGATATGATTATATAAAAGCAGCATGATAATTTAATAATTTATTATATAAATAATTAATTATATATAATAAATAATTATATTTATTATATAATAAATATTATATATAATAAATATAATAATAAATAATTAATAATTATTATTAAATTATTGGGGAAAGAGTGTTACATGCTATTTTGGGGGATGATAAGAGGCTAAATGAATTAATCTGCAAAGTAACCTTAGAGTTGGGTTTAAAGGCATGATCATCTGTAATTATAATGTTCTTTCCTTCAATCACCTCATTCTGTGAACCTGTTTAATCAGTCTGGGTGTATAATAAGCCAAGATGTCATATATACTTCGTGAATACATTTTACTAAGGGTGGAAATCAGTGCTAACTGAGTTGGAAACCTGAAGTGGTAATGGGTGGGGTGGGTGGCTAATCCTTAAATTAAAAGAATCATATTAAAGATGTAAAATTGGCTTCAGCTGAGCTAAAACCGCCAGGGCCTGAATTATAGAATCTCTCCTGTGTGTGTGTGTGTGTGTGTGTGTGTGTGTGTGTGTGTGTGTGTGTGTGAACAATAACAGTTGGAAGCCATTCTCTGCTTCATCCAGGAAAATAACATGCTGAAAATGTTAGCTCTAACAGTTTCCCAAGATGTAAGTAAGCATTTACAGAAAAAAGACTGAAAATTCAGTCATTTCATAAAATAGATTCATTTCTAAAATATTCAAGAAGAGAAAGAGACTAACCCCCTTTGACCCTTTCTAAAAAGCTGTTTATATGAGTGTCACTTGACAAGGAAGTAGAAATTATTAGCCATAAAATATTCATTCATTAGACATAAATTATATGAGCATGTCCCACATACACTATACAAATTCCTGCTTAAGGACCTCATGTGTAAACAATCCAATTAATAAACCTTGCTCCAATACCTTCCCATTTCCTAAGCTCCTAACAATTGTGAAGCCCATAATAAACATCATTTTTATGATCCTTCTACCTGCATATCTCATAAATGTCACCCATCATAGGAACAATCTCAAAGAGAGGGCATTCTTAATAAATAATACTGCAGGTCAGGTATTTTTCTAGTCCATTGGGCTGAAGTTCTGAGGGAAAGAAAGAAGTTTAATAGAGCTATGTTCTCTTAGACATTCATAAAGGCCAAGAATAAATCCACAATAATTACACTTTGGGGAGCTGTAAAGAAACACTTTGGTGCATATAAGGTCTACAGTTATAGAAGTGCCACTGAGATACCATATCCTGTTTGGAGAATTATTCAGTCACAGAATCTTTCCACACAGATGTCCCCAATAAATTATGAGTGTCATACCTTGTCTTTGAGTAATATCCCTGAAAATAAGTTAAAAAATATATGGAGGAAACTCACGGAGTTGAGGAGATAAAAAGAAAAAAAAGAAATAGTTTTGAAGGTGGATGAGTCAGCACAGGTTACACTGATAGACAGTCTATCATTTTAAGCAGACTATTAAAAATAATGCTTATTTTGTTTCTGGAGTGTACACAAGTCTGTGTACAATGCAGTGACACTTTCAAGAGAAGTAATAAGCCGGACTTGTATTCTGAGAGTCTACAACTTATTTAGGAAGCCCAAGATAAGACAAAGATAAAAATTCAAAACAACATAGGCAGTACCCTAATCTTTGAGTATGCAGCCGACTAATGGAGGTCTACTCCATAAACAACCTCTCCTAATTTCTTTATAAAAGAATCATAATTTATAGTTATTCTGTACTGTAACATGCCCTGTTGAAATATCCACCTTCTCAGACTATCTAGAAACTGAGAGTACCCATTTGGCTGATTTCTATTCATTGAGATATATACAAAAGCATCCTACATGGGTATCAAAGCAAGCCACTGTTTCAGTGATGAAAATGAGTAGATTCAGTTAGCAGCAGCATTTGGCCATTTGCTCTTTCTCTTCTCCCTGCCTGAAATGTAGAGCAGACTAAGAAGACAGGATGGAAAAATCAAAGAAACCTGCTACCCAAATGGCATTGTAAGCCATCATCTCAGCTATGGTGAGTCTACCTTTATTTAGACTTCTCATCATGCTAGGAAATGTAATTGTCTATTTGGTTAAAATTCAGATTGCTGAATCTACTCCTAACTGATAAATGTCATTAAAGTCAATACGTGAATCGTGACATTAATTGAAACTTCAGATTTGCTGAGCACTATCTCATTAATTTCTCACAACAACCTTACTGGCTTAAGTGGCAAATCCATTTTTCCAGAAGAGGAATCTGAGGCTCATGGAGCTTGTGTCTGTTCTGGGATCACACAGGTAGTTCATGGTATTTGTATTAGTATTTGTACCTACTTGCTTGACTGTATTACCGTACTTTATCAATTCAATAATAATAGAGGTTTCCTTCATATCTATTACCTAAATAATGCTACTTTCTGTTTTGTTTTAAATTTTTGCTTGTGTGGTTCTCATAATTCCATGAAATATTTAAACTGCAATATGTTACCTGAAGCTCACAATTGCATAATGGAAGTAAGATAATTTTTGCTATTCGTCTTCTACAGCCGTGGAAGTTGAGTTTAGAAGGTGACGAACCTGCTGAAGAAAGGGAAGGCAGAAGAATATGCAAATTTCATCCAGCTTTAACATGTCACCAAACCTTACATGGGTTACTTGAAATCCGTGCTTTTATAGGTCTCGTTTAGCAATTAACTCTTTACTTGCTCTCCTCGTTCCCAAGTAAAGATCTCTCTCCAAACCTGAAGATAGCTTGTTTAGGAAACTGAGTCTGTACTCTGAGGATCCAGCATCATGTTGGTTCCCTCAGAGACTCCTACAGAATACTGAAAAGGAGATTAAAGAGAGCTTTTCCTAGCAAGGACCTTTGGACCTCATGCCAAACGTATACCCCAAACTGATGAAATACGGCGGGGGGCGGGGGGCTCATCTGTGTGTATCTAACTACTGAATTCTGTGACACACTTAGATGCTTAGACAGAAAGTAGTGAGGACTGCAATGGTGCCAGCCAAACGTGCAGATAAAGGGGCCGGGTGATATCTGAGCACTGTCTCAGTTATGTCTAGGACTTTTCAAGGGGAGTCTGACGCCTGCTGGTGGTCTGCCTCACTTTTTCCACCTTGCCAAGTATGCTCAGTGGATTTGGAAAATGAAATATTTATGCACCATGTTAAGACCTGCCAGTCTGATGACCACTGTACCCCCTACGGAGGCACAATGTTGAATAAACGGGAAGGCTTTTATGCTGCCAACCTGCTGGGCGCCTTTCTCCAAGCCTGAGTCAACACACAGCAATGGTTACATGATATATTTGAATGCTTAGAGGATAGGGGTTATTTTTACCAGATTTATTAGGCAAGGATGTCTTTAAGGTCTTCCAACTTTTTGCATATATAATACTATATTACTCTAATTCAATAATCATTGATACATGCATTCTATTTAAAATCTAGATTAAATGAATGTTACCAAGAGGATCTAAATTTTGTGTTACTATAAATGCATTGGGAAAGCCCAATTTCACATAGTTAGAATAATTTAAAGCATGTACAAGCTTAAAGTAAGACAGACAGTTTGTATGAAGTGCCTGTGCTCCTTGGTCATTGCTTTAGTTTTTCCTTTTTTACTTTTTAAGAAAACATGTCTTTTCTGTTGTTTCTCAGTGGGCATCAAGAGCATCTGGAGTCAGTTACATTTATTTATGTTCTATTCTAACCAAAATGGCTTAGCTGAAAAGTATTTCAAAATTTATTTAAGGAAAAATAAAACTGACTTTAGACTCACATGCCAACTTTTAGCCCAGAGCAAAGTGTCTTGGCTGATTCCTAAATGAAATGGAAACACTGACAGACTCTTTATCCTGGCAGGGTTATAAGGATAACAGGTAAATACAATAGTTTGAGCTAATAATAGGTAACATTTTCCAGGTTTTGCAATTAAAGGTCCCTCACCACAAACAAGCTTTATAAAGTTCCTCCAAGAAAAGTTTGTTTATAAGATAAAAAAACTAAAAATTCAGCCAATTTTCCATTGCAATAAAATATGACTCTTTTTTTGGTTGTTTTCATATTGTTAGTTTCCCTTTGTATGTTTCACATTATTAAAATATGTGCTTTTGGATATTAGTCCTCTATTTAAAAGCAACTCTATAGGCATCAATAAAATGAGGGCATATAATTAGATATTATTAAATTTCCTTTTAGTGCAAGTTAGGTGTTTATTAAATCTTTTAAAAATTAATATTTTTATGAAATATCCCTTATCTCATTGGTTTCCCATATTACTTCAACTTATGATTCTTTAGTGTTTGTATTTAATTGCAATTTTGAACATGCTGGCATTGTAGTTTGTATTTATTTTGAAACGGTCTCATATTATTGTTTGTTTGTTTGGTTTGGCTTTAATTATTAATGTTTCTCAAGAAGAAATATTTAAAACCAGGCACGGGGTTGACTACATGGATTTCGGAGAGAAGAACAGTGTTTAGATCCTGGCTCCGACACTTCTGAGCTTTCCAATTGTCGGCACTGTTTGAATTTTTGAAATGGGAACTAAAATAGTAGCTAAATCAAAGGGTAAGTCTGGACATGGAAAGAGATAAGGGGCTTAGCAGAACTCCTGGCTCATGGCAAATGCTCTATAAAGCTTAGCTGTAATCATTTACTGTGCAGTTTATTTTTTGTCAGAATAGCATATAGGACAATTTCCCCTCATCAGGCACCGGTTAGCCAACTGCTATGAATGCAAGTGTTTATCACCAGTTATACCGAGCTACTGGTATTGTTACAAATTTCCATGCACATGAGGGTCGGTTTCTGGACCCTCTATTCTATTTAATTGATTAAACTTCTCTGTGCTTCTGCCTACAAACACTGTATTATTATGGCTTTATAAGATACTTTGAAATTTAATTTTACAAGTATCTGAGGTTGTTTGTTTTAAAGAGTGTGTGGGCTCTTACGTGCCTATTTACTTCTTTACATATATGTTACAATCTACATGGTCAAGTTCTATGAAGAATCCCATTATAACACGCACTGAGAATTCACAGACTATATAAATCAACCTGATAGAATTGGTGTCTTTTGCAATTTGATTCTTTCATTGTTGATTGTTGATATTTGATGCTTTATTTCTTATTTGATGTTGTTGTCTTCTATTTATTTATATAAATACATGTATTTGGTTGGTGCAAACAAAACTGTGGTTTCAATTGTGAATTTTGTTATTGTATATACATACATATTTATTCATAAATGCATGTGTATGCACACATATCTCCAGTACTCTTGCCTAGAGAATTCCATGGACAGAGGAGCCTGGTGGGCTGCTGTCCATGGAGTTGCACAGAGTTGGACTCAACTGAAGCGACTTAGCATGCATGCATGCATGCATTGGAGAAGGAAATGGCAACCCACTCCAGTGTTCTTGCCTGGAGAATTCCAGGGACAGAGGAGCCTGGTGGGCTGCTGTCTATGGGGTCACACAGAGTCGGACATGACTGAAGTGACTTAGCAGCAGCAGCATGCACGTGTATATTCTTCTTTATAACTTCAAATAATATTTCTGTATGTTTTTTCACATGGATCATTTACGAAAGATTATTCTATTCATGTATGTATTTTGCTAAAAGTAACGTGTGGAATTAGATTTCCTATTTGTTGCTGTGAGTAGAAATTTAATAAATACCACTATTAATTCTAAATAAAATTATGTGGAGATTTTTGCTGTTTTGTGTGAGCAGTTATACTTTTTGCAATATTTATAATGTTTAGTAAAAACTGAATAAGAATGAATGGGAAGCATAATTTTCTTATTCCTGATTTTAAGAGAAAAGCCTATTATTTTAAAGCCTATTATTTCATTGCTATGTCTGTGATGTCTATGTTTAGTGGATATCTTTAATCTAGTTAAGAAAGTTTTCTATTTTTGCTTTGTTTCTTTTAAAAAAGAAGTGTAGAATTTTATGACTTGTATCTTTGCAGATATTGAAACTTATGGTCTTTAATCATGTAATTTGGTGAAATATATTTATACATTTTTCTAATATTCATTTACATTCATTTCTGAAATTGTTTCCTTGAACACACACTTAAAGAGAAGTTAGTATATATAAGTACTAGTCTGTGTATGAGGGCTTCAGTTCAGTTCAGTCGCTCAGTCTTGTCCGACTCTTTGCAACCCCATGGACTGCAGCACGCCAGGCCTCCCTGTCCATCACCAATTCCTGGAGTTTACTCAAACGCATGTTCTTTGAGTCCATGATGCCATCCAGCCATCTCATCCTCTATCCTACTCCTTCTGGTTTCAGTCATTCCCAGCATCAGGGTCTTTTCCAATGAGTCAGTTCTTCTCATCAGGTGGCCAAAGTATTGGGGGTTTCAGCTTCAGTCTCAGTCCTTCCAATGAATATTCAGGACTGATTTCCTTCAGGATGGACTGGTTGGATCTCCTCGCAGTCCAAGGGACTCTCAAGAGTCTTTTGCAACACCACAGTTCAAAAGCATCAATTCTTTGGTGCTCAGCTTTCTTTATGGTCCAGCTCTCACATCCATACATGACTACTGGAAAAACCAAAGCTTCGACTACACGGACAATTGTTGGCAAAGTAATGATTGTGCTTTTAAATATGCTATGTTGGTCATAACTTTTCTTCCAAGGAGCATGCATCTTTTAATTTCAGGGCTGTAGTCACCATCTGCAGTGATTTTGGAGCCCAAGAAAAATTGTTTCCCCATCTATTTGCCATGAGGTGATGGGATCAGATGCTGTGATCTTAGTTTTCTGAATGTTGAGCTTTAAGTCCACTTTTTCACTCTCCTCTTTCACTTTCATCAAGAGACTCCTTAGTTCTTCCCTTTCTGCTGTAAGGGTGGTGTTACCTGCATATCTGAGGTTATTGATATTTCTCTCGACTATCTTGATTTCAGCTTGTGCTTCCTCCAGCCCAGTGTTTCTCATGATGTACTCTGCATATAAATTAAATAAGCAGGGTGACAATATACAGCCCTGACGTACTCCTTTTCTGATTTGCAACAAGTCTGTTGTTCCATGTCCAGTGCTAACTGTTGCTTCCTCACCTGCATACAGATTTTTCAGGAGGCAGGTCAGGTGGTCTGGTATTCCCATCTCTTTCAGAATTTTCCAGTTTATTGTGATCCACACAGTCAAAGGCTTTGGCATATTCAATAAAGCAGAAATAGATGTTTTTCTGGAACTCTCTCAATTCTTCAGTGATTCAACAGATGATGGCAATTTGATCTCTGATTCCTCTGCCTTTTCTAAAACCAGCTTGAACATCTGGAAGTCCATGGTTCGTGTACTGTTGAAGCCTGGCTGGGAGAATTTTGAGCATTACTTTACTACCGTGTGAGATGAATGCAATTGTGTGGTAGTTTGAGCATTCTCTGGCATTGCCTTTCTTTGGGATTGGAATGAAAACTGACCTTTTCCAGTCCTGTGGCCACTGCTGAGTTTTCCAAATTTGCTGGCATATTGAGTGCAGCACTTTCACAGCATCATCTTTGAGGATTTGAAATAGCTCAACTGGAATTCCATCACCTCCACTAGCTTTGTTCATAGTAATGCTTTCTAAGGCCCACTTGACTTCATATTCCAGGATGTCTGGCTCTAGGTGAGTGATTACACCATCATGATTATCTGGGCCGTGAAGATCTTTTTTGTACAGTTCTTCTGTGCATTCTTGCCACCTCTCCTTAATATCTTCTGCTTCTGTTAGGTCCATACCATTTCTGTCTTTATTGTGCCCATCTTTGCATGACATGTTCCCCTGGTATCTCTAATTTTCTTGAAAAGATCTTTAGTCTTTCCCATTCTACTGTTTTCTTCTATTTCTATTGTTTTCCTCTATTTGTTCCTGAGGGCTTATCAATAAACAAAATGGACATTCCTTAACAGAGCTCACATTGATTCCAATTTTTTTAAACTTGAATAAGTCACACATTATAATACTAAGTACAATGAAGAAAAACCACAAAACTAACTTATCATCAACACATTGTATCATATATAATTTTTGTTCTGAATTTTTTAACCAGTATTTTGTTTAGGATATCTGTGAGCTCATGAATGAGGTTGACCTATTATTTTTCCTTTATTAGAGGGTTTTTGAGTGGATGAGATTTTATGAACCTTATAAAATGTGTTGTGGAGCTCTTTTAAATTTATTTTTGTATTGTATTACTTGCACAAATGACATACAAACAATTTTTATATGTTTTCTCCAATCAAGTAATGAACAATATTTCCCAAAATATATTTATTTATTCACAAAATGTGCAAAATGATTATCTCCTCTGTATGTCTTATATCATGGATTATAGTAATTCAGTAATATTTAGCATTTCTTAATTCAATGGATGTTATGGCATTGCATCTGTTCTTATTTTAAGCATTTTATTTTTATGTATCAATGCATAAAACAAAGAGAAATATTTTCTGGTATCAGTATTTGTATTCTTCATAAAATTCTGGCAGAATTTTATCAAATTTAATTGTGATTTCTGCCAAGAAAATTCCCATCCTCACATTATTTTTGGAATGATCATCTCAATGCTAGACATGGCCTTGCCAAAAACAGAATCATGTAGATTATGCATTTTAAAACAGCATTTTGCTCTCATTTTCATGTAATTTTGTTACACAGAAAGGCAGCTATTAATATTTTTAAAACCATATTCCAATGTAATATCTTTCAGTCTACTGAAAATGCACATTTAAATTCTTGTTACAATGAATATATGATAAAACTATTAATCTTTACATACACTCTCATTTTTTAATCAACTATGTTCCATCTCTAAAAGATTTTCAGCTTAATAAAATTTAATGAAAATAATTGGAAGCAGAGCAAAGTAACTAGGATCTGATCACTTTTTCAACATATGTGAGAAAACTTAGTTATACATGTCTAAAAACTTTTAGACACTTAAAAGATTGTGGTTAAAATAGATGATTTTCAAAAAAAGTGACCAATAATATAATATTGAAATTTCAAGTTTCATGTCATTTTATCTGAGTCAGCCACAGCATATTTATATTAATGGAGTCTTTAGGATAGTCTCTCTTTTTGTTTTTCCTGAAATTCATCTAGGATGACTGACATGTACATAACTTTAGACACATCCCGTCCTGTTAGTGGAGTATCTTCTGCTATATAATGGCCAAATTAGTAACTCTGAAGTCATTTCCTGTTTCCAGGCATTTTGCCTATTTTCTCAATAAATTTACTCACTTATTCAAATCATTGTTACTTTATTTTCATGTCTAATCACTTTCTGTTTTTTCCTGATAATTCCTTAAACATATATTTCTTTAACCGAAAGAACATTATACAGCAAAAGCACTTAACATAGAATTTGAAAAAAAAATTTAAATATGATCAACCTCACTAAAAAAATGTTATAATATTTAAATCTGTACTCATGAAATTTCTATTTCATCGAATAAATGCTTGGTATAATAAAATTAGTGGATCATTACACATTAATTTCTAATTTATTACTACACTCAAATTTTTGATTTATTAATTGCAAATGAAAATTAATTTCTACTTACCAATTCATACTACCACAAAAGTAACTCTAGATTTAAATTAAGAATTTGACAATATCATTCCAACACATGAAATAAATAGACCATATGACTGCATATCTAATGGCATACGCAGCCACTGTATTAATTCAAATAGAAGCTTTAAATAACCATTAACAGGCTTATTAGATTTTAAGTTTTCAATTAATTTTATTTTAAATATTTTTAAAATGTGGCAGATTTTCAATGGAGTTATACTATGCAAGTTATGCCTTTTTCTTGTAAATAGAAACAAAACAAAATATACTCTCACAATAGAACAAGACATTTTATTTTCTTCTGTTGACAAGTGTCCTAATGTACTGACTTATAAGAAAAAATACTCTATTTTCCAGAAAATTTTTATAATAAATGTACAAGTTCTCCATCTTTGGATTTAGCAAAATTATTACAAAACCAATTCCAAAGTAATGAAGAGGGCTACAATCTACTTAGCTCATTCTGCAGTGTGGTACACACCCATATGTAACCTGACATGAGCAGCTTGCCATGATGATTCATAGATGGTCTCTACTGACAAATCCATCTACACTATTTCAGAAAAGTAGCCAATGAAATTTTCAATCTTCTGAATATATCATCAGAGTTATTTTGCATTGTTCTCTTTAATTTAGTTAAGCCACTCTCTTCCACTAACTTATAAAATCCAAACATCGCTTGTTTTCTCAAATTAAGAAAGAGATAGTCTTGTTTGGTTTCAATTGCAGAATCAAAGTACTTTAAAAACAAATGAAGCTAGTGTCTCAAAACTCAGAACTATGTGGTTTCATATGGCTCACTGATCCAATGCCATAACTTAATATAAAGTTTCATTTACTGAGCAGATGGCCACTAATGTTGTAGATGTGTTTATACATGCAATAGAACACACTGGTACACAGAGAATAAGCATGTCAGTATCCCTCTTGCCAAAGTAAAAGCTTTTTTTTTTCCTGGACCAAGAGAAAATTATTTGATCAAGTTAGCCCTGAGCAGCCTTGCTGGTTAAAATCCTGAAGTTACTATGAAAAGGACATCAGATTGTCAGTGGGGGTGAGGATTGAGAATGAAATTGCTGGTTCAGGACTGGAGGTATATTTAATAGCTTTTTCCTTTCTCATGTTCCATTTTTACTAACATGTCCTTCATAATCATTCAGTATGTCATTCAGCTTTGGGATTGGCATGCATGATGTGAAATGTATTTGCATTAACAAGAGGAGCAAAATAAAATATGAACAAACAGCAACACAAAAAATGATGGCAAAGATAAACCAGCACTATGCCATAGAAAAGAAAGCTGATGTGTGGGTGTCAGTGTTAGTCATTCAGTCGTGTCTGACTCTTTGCAATGCCATGGACTGTGGCCCACCAGGCTCCTACATCCACCATGGGATTTTCCAGGCAAGAATACTCGAGTGGGTTGCCATTTCCTTCTCGAGAGGATTTTCCCAACCCAGGGATCAAACCTGGGTCTCACACATTGCAGGCAGACTCTACGGTCTGAGTCAGCAGGGAAGCAAGATGGATATACTATTAGAGACAAAAACATTCAAGTCAACAAGATGTTATAGTAAACACATATACGTTGTTCAGTTGCTAAGTCATGTTCAACTCTTTGTGATCCACAGACTGCAGCATGTCAGGCTTCCCTGTCCTTCACTATCTCCTGAACTTTGCTCAAACTCACACCCTTGAATCAGTGATGCCATCCAACTAACTCATCCTCTGTCATCCCCTTCATTTCCTGCCTTCAATCTTTCCCAGCATCAGGGTCTTTTCCAATGAGTCAGTTCTTCACATCAGGTGGTCAAAGTATTGGAGCTTCAGCTTCAGCATCAGTCTTTAAAATGACTATTCAGGGTTGATTTCCTTTAGAATTGATTGAAATGATCTCCTTGCTTGCCTCCTTGCTGATCTTTTCCAGCATCATAGTTTGAAAGTATCAATTTTTCAGCACTCAGCCTTTTTTATAGTTCAACTCTCACTTCCATACATGACTACTGGAAAAATCATAGTTTTGACTATACATCACTTTTGTTGGCAAAGTGATGTCTCTAGGTTTTAATATGATGTCTAGGTTTGTCATAATTTTTCTTCCAAGGACCAAACATCTTTTAATTTCATGACTGTAGTCAATAACTGCAGTGATTTTGGAGCCCAAGAAAATAAAGTCTGGAATTGTCTTCATTGTTTCCCCATCTATTTGCCATGAGGTGATAGGACTGGATGTCATGATCTTAGTTTTTTGAAAGCTGAATTTTTAGCCTGCTTTTCCACTGTCTTCTTTCACATTCATCAGTTCAGTTCAGTTCAGCTCAGTTGCTCAGTTGTGTCCAATTCTTTGCGACCCCATGAACCGCAGCATGCTAGGCCTCCCTGTTCATCACCAACTCCCGGAATTCACCCAAACCCATGTCCATTGAGTCGCTGATGCCATCCAACCATCTCATCCTCTGTCGTCCCCTTCTCCTCCTGCTCTCAGTCTTTCCCAGCATCAGGGTCTTTTCAAATGAGTCAACTCTTCACATGAGGTAGCCAAAGTATTGGAGTTTCAGATTCAGCATCAGTCCTTCCAATGAACACCAAGGACTGATCTCCTTTAGGATGGACTGGTTGGATCTCCTTGCAGTCCAAGGGACTCTCAAGAGTTTTGTCCAACACCACAGTTCAAAGGCATCAATTCTTCAGCACTCAACTTTCTTTATAGTCCAACTCTCACATCCATACATGACCACTGGAAAAACCGTAGCCTTGACTAGGCGGACCGTTGTTGACAAAGTAACGTCTCTGCTTTTTTGTATGTTGTCCAGGTTGGTCATAACTTTCCTTCCAAGGAGTAAGTGTCTTTTAATTTCATGGCTGCAATCACCATCTGCAGTGATTTTGGAACTCAGAACAATAAAATCAGCCACTGTTTCACCATTTATTTGCCATGAAGTGATGGGACCAGATGCCACGTTCATCAGGAGGCTCCTAAAATTAAAACTAATAAATAACCTCACTCAAAATGCTACAATAAAGAAACTGGTAAATCCACTATTGGAGTGAGATATTTAAACAGATTTTCAGAGGTTATTCACAGGAGGAAAAAAAATTACATTTTAATAAGATTATAGGAGATCTGAACAGCAAAATTGGAATTTGATATTATATATATACAGACAAACATGCTCCAAAGAAAGAGAATACCCCTATGCTTCAGATCATACATGCAACATTTTAAAAAACTGATGTTATTGTAGGTCACAAATCTTCAATACATTCAGAAGAATTAGAATCATGTACAGTATGACTTGGAGAAGGCAATGGCAACCCACTCCAATACTCTTGCCTGGAAAGTCCCATAGGTGGAGGAGCCTGGTAGGCTGCAGTCCATGGGGTCACTTGGAGTCAGACAAGACTGAGCTACTTCACTTTCCCTTTTACCTTTCATGCATTGGAGAAGGAAATGGCAACCCACTCCAGTGTTCTTGCCTGGAGAATCCCAGGGATGGGGGAGCCTGGTGGGCTGCCATCTATGGGGTCGCACAGAGTTGGACACAACTGAAGCGACTTAGCAGCAGCAGAGTATGACTGCTGTACTCTACTGGCCTTGAAATGAAAATCAATAACCAAAATATGTGAAAAAAAATTTATGTTGGAAAATGTATAAATGTTGTTCTGAATAATTCATGTATCATAGAAGAAATCATACTAAAAACTTGAAAATATTTAGGACTGAAATGTTTTAAAAGCATTTCCTATGAAAGTATATGACACAATTCAAATGATACTTAGAGGAAAATGTATGTTATCTACATCTTTTAGTAGAAAAGAAGTATAGTAGCTAGTTCTGCTACATGTGGGGTGGCTTTAACAAAAGAAATTTACTTTCTCATCTTGAGAAAATGTTAGCATGCTTAGTTTCCCCTGAAGTATCTGTCCTTGACTTTCAAATGGCCACCTTCTTGTCTCGCCCTTACAAGGTCTTTCTTCCCTGTATGTGTCTCTTCTATGAGTACAAAAACCTCTTCTTATAAGGATAACATTCAGACTGAATAGTGCTAGTTTTTCAGTCATGTCTGACTCTGAGACCCTCTGAACTGTAGCCCGTCAGGTTCCTGTCTGTGGAATTCCCTAGGCAAGAATACTGAAGTGGGTATCCATTCTCTTCTCCAGGGAATCTTCCCAACCCAGGGATTGAATTAAGGTCTTCTGCATTGCATGCAGATTCTTTACAGTCTGAGCTACCAGGGAAGTCCTCAGATTGAATAAGACCTTCCCTAATGGCTTAATTTTAAGTTACTCACCACTTTAAAGGCCTTATCTCCAAAATACAGTCACATTGTGAGGTACTGTGGGTTGGGGTTTCAACATATGAATTTGGTGGGAATATTAATGCAATTCAGTTTAAAATAAGAACATCTGTTTATTAACGATTAATGTGTCATATATAAGGGGCTTCCTTGGTGGTTCAGTATTACAGAATCTGCCTGATGTATATAATTACAAAACAATCAATAATACAACCAAAATAAGCAGAATTAAAGACAATAAAGAAAGGGGAAAAAAGTGGGACATAATACCAGAGACACATGAGAGGAAATCAAAAAAGACAAAAGATAAATTTTTGCAAAGACTAAAGAAGCAAAAATAAATAAACATATAGAATGACTGTTCAAAAAATACAGATGGCACAAATAAATAATATACTCAAACTTCTACACCTGCAGGTTCTACATTCTTGAATTCAACCAAACTTAGATCAAAACTATATTTGAAGAATTACAGAAAGTTCCAAAATAAAAGTTGAATATGCCACTCTGGCAACTGTTTACATAGCATTTACATTGTGTTAGTTATTATAGTGTTCTGGAGAAGGCGATGGCACCCACTCCAGCACTCTTGCCTGGAAAATTCCGTGGATGGAAGAGCCTGGTGGGCTGCAGTCCATGGGGTCGCTAAGAGTCGGACACGACTGAGCAACTTCACTTTCCCTTTTCACTTTCATGCATTGGAGAAGGAAATGGCAACCCACTCCAGTGTTCTTGCCTGGAGAATCCTAGGGATGGGGGAGCCTGGTGGGCTGCCATCTATGGGGTTGCACAGAGTTGGACACAACTGAAGCAACTTAGCAGCAGCAGCAGAGATATTTGAAGGGTACAGGAGGATTTGTGGAGGTTACATGCAATTGCTATTCCATTTCATATAAGGGCCTTAAGCATCTGTGAATTTCGTTATCCTCAAGAGTCCTGAAACCAATTTCTATGAATACAAAGACCTGGCTATTACTAAGAATGAAAAAAAAAAAGAGGAACAAAAAGTTATAAGGAGCTTCTTCCACCCAAGAACTTCGGTAAACTTCTGTTCACCTCAGCTCAGTCACTCAGTCATATCCAACTCTTTTAGACCCCATGGACTGTAGCAAGCCAGGTCTCCCTGTCCATCACCAACTCCCAGAGTTTACTCAGACTCATGTCCATTGTGTTGGTGATGCCATCCAACCATCTCATCCTCTGTCATCCCCTTCTCTTCCTGCCCTCAATATTTTCCAGCATCAGGGTCTTTTCCAATGAGTCAGTTCTTCTCATGAGGTGGCCAAAGTACTGGAGTTTCAGCTTCAACCTCAGTCCTTCCAATGAACACAAAGGACTGATCTCCTTTAGGATGGACTGATTGGATCTCCTTGCAGTCCAAGGGACTCTCAAGAGTGTCCTCCAATAGCACAGTTCAAAAGCATCAATTTTTTAGAGCTCATCTTTCTTTACAGTCCAACTCTCACATCCATAGATGACCCCTGGAAAAACCATAGCCTTGACTAGACAGACCTTTGTAGGTAAAGTAATGTCTCTGCTTTTTAATATTGATGTCTAGGTTGGTCATAGCTTTCCTTCCAAGGAGTAAGTGTCCTTTAATTTCATGGCTGAAGTCATTGTCTGCAGTTATGTTGGAGCCTAAGAAAATAAAATCTCTCACCATTTCCTTTGTTTCTCCATCTATTTGCCATGAAGTGATGAGACCAAATGCCATGATCTTAGTTTTTTGAACGTTGAGTCTTAAGCCAGCTTTTTTACTCTCCTCTTTCACTTTCATCAAGAGTCTCTTTTGTTCCTCTTTGCTTTCTGCCACAAGGGTGGTATCATCTGCACTGTCTCCTACTAATTATCACTGAGGTTATATCTCTACATTTAAGTGAATCACTGCCTTCATTGGATAACTAGTTTAGATATTCCTACTAGCTTATTCCCAAACAAGTAAGTTATTGTAATACATTGTAAGTTCTTATGTGTCACTATTTTAAACTAATTAGAGATAAGATAAAAGTAGTGTCTTTTTAAACAGCTCTAAACTCAGAGTTTGTCTTCTGCCTCGTGTAGTGTTGACTTCCCTGGTGGCTCAGATGGTAAAGCATCTGCCTACAATGCGGGAGACCTGGGTTCGATCCCTGGGTTGGGAAGATCTCCTGGAGAAGGAAGTGGAAACCCACTCCAGTATTCTTGCCTGGAAAATCCCATGGACGGAGGAACCTGGTAGGCTACCGTCCATGGGGTCACAAAGAGTCGGACACGACTGAGCAACATTTACTTTACTTCGTGTAGTGTTGACAATTCCTATTTCCAAAGCCTCCCTTCCAAATATCCTCTTCAATTTTATGGATTAATAGAAAACTATCGCTTGATAAACACATCCCCCAGTTCTTCAGAGTGGAGAACAATTTCTTTCTCACTCCCTTCATAACTCATAGCCTGGGGGTGGGATAAGTGTCGGTTTTCCTTCCTTCTACACTTCAGTAACTGAATATCATCCAATAAGAGCAACTGCTGTCCTTTCTTGCTCTAATTCTTTGACTTCCTTGATGTACTCTCTTGCTGAAGTTGTCATCACTGGGCTCCTAGTCAACTTTCTCCATCTTTGCTCTTACTACCATTCTTGGTGACGTCAACATATCTGATGCCCTGAATAATCCAAACAACACTCAGGGCTTAAATTTCCTTGACCTCCTCATGTCCAGTTGTCTATTAAAAGTGTTAAAGTGTTTATTGCTCAGTCCCTTCTGACTCTTTGTAATCAGTGGGACTGTAGCCCACCAGGTTCCTTTGTCCATGGGATTCTCCAAACAAGAATACCGGAGTGGGTAGCCATTCCCTTCTCCAGGGGATCTTCCCAAACCAGGGATTGAACCAGGGTCTCCCACATTGCAAGTAGATTCTTTATCATCTGAGCCACCATGTTCAGCCCCCCTGGTCTATTGCTTCATCTTAATTTGACCATTATCAGGGCCTAGCATTGATTTTTTCATTGCTACCTTACTTTTGAAGTTTCAAATCTAATATTGAATTTTCTCACACCATCTCCGTCTCTTCAGGTAGCCTACTTTCCTCTTTTGCAACAATCCTTTTGCCCGATTGAGAAGCTTTCTCCACTGGTCTGCCCTAGTCTTTCTATCAACCATCCTCTCATGGTCATTAATTTCATTCTTTACTCAGATTAGATTCTGTGGAATATAATTTTAAAAATCCCTTGAAAATATTCCCAAGTCCCTTGACTCTTTTTGCTTCTGCTGTTCTTACCTGAAAACAGTAAATCTCTTTAAACACCTACATTTCTGGATCTGTACTTAAGCAATAATACATGGCTAGGGGTAATGTAAATCTAAGTTTACCAATCACAATTTAAACGTACCATCTCAAATACTGAGTATGCAATCTTGCTCCATTCTATTCTGTTTATACTGCATCTAGTGAAATAATCATTTTATACCTTCTACTCTCTCCTAAAATCTAAAATGTTACACCCCTCCTCCCACCAATTCAAAGCAATTGGAAGGGATCTATTTTACTTTATTCTTATTTTACAATCTTACTTGCATCTCATCTCACATTCTCTGTCTCTTCATTACAAAAGATGACAATTTGACAAGCTAGTCAAATTCCAAACTTTTCACTGGACTCTGTATTCCTTTCCTTCTAGCTTTATCAGTCTTTTTGCTATTATTCCATCTCTCATCTACATCATGATTTTCTCCATTTCTACTGATTCATTCTCAGTGGCATATAAACACACTCTAAGATTCAGCATTTTAAAAAATGGCAACACAACTCTATATATGTTTAAACTCCATTATATCTCTGATCCTCTTCCCAGTAAAACCTTTTAAAGTATGAACTATGATTGTTGCTCTACTATTTTTCCTTTCTGTTTCCCTTCCTCTTGATCCAACCAGATTTCCACATCCAACACACTGAAACTATACTAATTGAGATTCTCAGTAATCTGAATGCTGTCATATTTGAAAAGTAATTCTTTATCCTCATCATCTTTTTCTTCTCAGCAACTTTTTGATGTAGATACACCTTTTCTATTTCTTCAACCACACTCTCTTGCATTTAGAGACACCGAACACTTCCATTTTTCTTAACTTTCGGCATCTTTCCATCTTCTTTGTCTTGCACCTTCCAAAACTTCATCTTCTGTAGTCTAAATTATTTAAACCATCTCAAAACATTTTGATTCATCTTTAACGACTACATAATCTATTCATGCAGATCATCTACAGTAATCTTCTTGTTTGGAATATAAATTGTGCCATATCATTTCCCTACTAAAATTGCTTCCAATTACACATGAAGTTTAAGCCTTCTGTAAGGGTTTTGTCTAAGGGATGCTTGGCCAGACTTTATGACCTCCTCCAATTTTCCTCATCAATATCTCGGTATGAGGCTTCTCTGGTGGTTCAGACAGTAACTGCCTGCAATGCAGGATTCCTAGGTTTGATCTCTGTGTCAGGGAGATCCCCTGGAGAAGGAAAGGGCTACCCACTCAATATTCTTGCTTGGAGAATTCCACAGATGGAGGAGCCTAGTGGGCCACAGTCCAGGGGGTCACAAAGAGTTGAACATGACTGAGCGACTCAGACACATGAGTATTTTTGGTTTAGTCAATCATGCCAGATTTGTCCCTGCCTTATATCCTTTTCACTTTCCAGATGTCTCCAGCCTGGAAGATTCCTCATCATAGCTTTGCCAGTCCAGCTTGTTTTCTATTTCAACCATAAGCTGTAATATTGCTGCTTCACAGACATCTCTTCTGAACATCCAAAGTAAACCAGCCTCTTCCCTCACCTAGACTGCACTACTACTCCGTTTTCTGATCTTCTAATAGTTACTACTATTTCATAACATCTCATTTAAGATTCTTAACAATTTCCTGAGGTAAATATCATTGCTGTACTTATATGCATGACAAAATCATGATTCAGTTGCATAAATGAATTATCTAAGCTGAATATTTAAGCCTCAGGGCTCTTTTTGCCCCTAAGTCATTGTCATTAAAATTTGCCCAACTGATGCTGCAAATTAGATCACATGAAATCGCATACAAACTCACACACATGCACACACACACACACACACACAACACTGGCAGTTTGTCTTTTACTGTATGTCAACTAGCTTTAAGCCAATCTACTTCATCAGGAAAGTATGGGACAATGCATCCTGTCTTTGTAAATAGGAGAAAAGTTCAAACTTTGATCAGAACATGGTCAGTAATTATAATTTCTGGTTACTACTCTTTCAGACTTCAGCTACGTAACTCTCTTAAATGGTTGGGTTAAATCATTAACCCCACCTACACTGACTGGAGCTAGAGTTAGACAGTTGAAACACAGACCAAATTCTTCATGCTAATGTTCACATTCTTTGAAACTGCTTGAGTGTGGTCACCCAGGGTCCTGAGTATTCTATTAGTTGAAAAACGCATGTATGTGTGTATTTATAATATTGGGAGGTGGGGGGCAAGAAGATAAAGTCATGTGAAGAATTCAAAAGACCTCAACAATTTAGAAAACAATAATTATTTAAACAGGAACACATGGTTTCTCACACCATGTGTAAAACATTAAAAGGAGAAAGAAGAAAAGAGAATGATAATGGGTGTTGTGTTACAATGCAAGTATAAAATGTCTTGTTTCAAGAACACTTTTAGCAAAAATAAAAGGTGTTCTTGGTACAAACTTTCTAATTACTAATTGTGTTTATTTCTGCTTGTATTCGTGTTAAACACATTTTAAAATTTTAAAATATTCACAGTTGAATGCACAAATACTTATCAGCTCATGATCTCTACAAATTACAAAAATGCTTTAGTGCGTCATATAGTTTAAATGGGTAGCATGCAACAATCTTTAGCCCTTTCAAAATAAATAAAATTTAATTCACCTTAAAGGTAGTTAAAGGGTTATGGGGTTTTTTGTTTGTTTGCTTTGGTGATTTTGTTCTCTGTTGTTTTTGCTTTAATAGTCACCTCTCTTTCTATTGGAAAAGTCCTTGCAGATTTTTTTTTCATATCAACTATTAGAAAATGTGGCAAACAGCCTTCTAAAATAGTTTACAGTGACTCATGTCTTCTATTACTAATGTCCTTGTCTAATATCTACCTGTTAAGGGCAGGCTGAGCCTAGTAGCTAGCTTTAAACAACCTGAAAATGGCAAATGTGACCGGGTATCACTTCCAAGATCAGACTACAAAAGCCAAAGACTTCTGTCTTGCTGGCAGTCATTCTTTTGCATGTACTCCCTCTGCTTATTCACTCTGATGAAGAATGCTTCCATGTGGTGAGATACTGGGAGCGACCTCTGGACAATAGGAAGGGAGAAACTTAGGCTCTCATTCCAGTAGCCTAAGAGGAACTGAAGTCTTCCAAAAACCAGCTACACCTTCTTGAAAGTATATCCTTTCCTATTGGAGCCTTTAGATGAGATGGTAGCCTAGACTGTAGCCTTGACTGCAGACTTATGAGAGACTCTAAAGCTAAGATGTGCCTTGATTCCTGGAGTACAGCATCTATGAGATCATAAATGTGTTATACTTAAGCCAGTGTATTTTAGAGTAAATTGGTATGCAGCAATAAATAACACAGATAAAAACTTAATCAAAGAATAATGTGACTTCACTATTTCTATGACGAATCATAGCCAAAGTTGGGTTTTGTCTACTCCATCAACTCAGAGTCCATTTCAGTCTACCCAGATAACCACAATGGTGTGGTCATTCACCTAGAGCCAGACATTCTGGAGTAGGAAGTCAAGTGTGCCTTAGGAAGCATTATTATGAACAAAGCTGGAGGAGGTGATGGAATTCCAGCTATGCTATTTAAAAACCTAAAAGATGATGCTGTTAAAGTGTGACACTCAATATGTCAGCAAATTTGGAAAACTTGGCAGTGGCCACAGGACTGGAAAAAGTCAGTTTTCATTTCAATTTCAAAGAAGGGCAATGCCAAAGAATGTTCAAACTAGCAGACGATTGTGTTCATATCACACACAATCCTTAGTTAGTAAGGTTACACTCAAAATCCTTCAAACTAGGCTTTGAACCAAGAATGTGAACAGAGAATTTCCAGATGTACAATCTGGGTTTTAAAAAGACAGAGGAACCAGAGATCAAATTGCCAACATTTGTTAAATCATAGAGAAAACAAGGGAATTCCAGAAAAGCATTTCCTTCTGCTTCATTGACTACATGAAAGCCTTTGACTGTATGGATCACAACAAACTGTAGAAAATTCTTCAAGAGATGAGAATTCCAGACCACCTTACCTGTCTCTTGAGAAATCTGTATTTGGAACAAGAAGAAGCAGAATCTTACATGGAACAACTGACTGGTTCAAAATTGGGGAAAGGGTACACCAAGGTATATTGTTACTGTGCTTATTTAACTTATATGCAGAGTAAATCATGCAAAATGCTGGGCTGGATGAATCACAAGGTGGAATCAAGATTGCTGGGAGAAATATCAACAAACTCAGATATGCAGATGACACCACTCTAAAGACAAAAAGTGAAGAGGAACTAAAGAGTCTTTTGATGAGGGTGAAAGAAGAGAATGAAAGAGCTGGCTTAAAACTGAACATTCATAATACTAAGATCACAGCATACAGTCCCATCACTTCATGGCAAATAGAAGGAGAAAATGTGGAAGCAGTGACAGATTTTGTTTTCTTGGGCTTCAAAATCATGGTAGATAGTGACTGCAGCCATAAAATTAAAGACGTGGGCTTCTTGGAAGGAAAGCTATGACAAGGGTAGACAGAGTATTAAAAAGCAAAAACAACACTTTGTCAGCAAAATCTATATAGTCAAAGTTATGGTTTTTCTAGTAGTCATGGATGGATGTGAGAGTTGGATAATAAAGAAGGCTGAGCACCGAAGAAAGGATGTTTTTGAATTGTGGTGCTAGAGAAGACTCTTGAGAGTCCCTTGGACCATAAGGTGATCGAACTGCTGCTACTGCTGCTAAGTCGATTCAGTTGTGTCTGACTCTGTGCGACCCCATAGACAGAAGCCCACCAGGCTCCCCCATCCCTGGGATTCTCCAGGCAAGAACACTGGAGTGGGTTGCCATTTCCTTTTCCAATGCATGAAAGTGAAAAGTGAAAGTGAAGTCGCTCAGTCGTGTCCGACTCTTAGCGACCCCATGGACTGCAGCCTAGCAGGCTCCTCCATCCATGGAATTTTCCAGGCAAGAGTACTGGAGTGAGGTGCCATTGCCTTCTCCGAAGGTGATCAAACTAGTCAATCCTAAAGGAACTCAATCCTGAATATTCATTGGAAGAACTGACAATGATGCTGAAGCTAAAGCTCCAACATTTTGGCTATCTGATGTGAAAAGCTGACCCACTGGAAAAGACCTTGAGGATGAGAAAGATTGAGGGCAAGAGGAGAAGGGGGCAACAGAGGATGAGATTGTTGGATGGTATTACTGACTCAATGGATGTGAGTTTGAGCAAGCTCTGGGATAGAGTGAAGGACAGGGAAGCCTGGCATGCTGCAGTCCATGAGCTTGCAAAGAGTTGGACATGACTTAACAACTCAACAACAACAGTCATGCTCTCATTTCCATTTCAATCCCCATTAACATTTACTTAAAATATTTCCATGTTTCCTAAGAGCTGTGTCCATCTCCAGACTGGTAGGTTCCATTCCAGCTTCTATACCAGCACTTCCCTAACTAATGCTTTCATGAACTTTCTGAAGGGAAAATTTATTTTATCAAATTAATTTAAGTTAGGCAGGGTTTTTTATGCTCCTCTGGTGAGTCATAACTGAAGTTGTAATATTTTCATATATATTTATTCACAAAAACAATTCTTAAATTATTTTGACACCAAGACTGAACTTTTTCTTCTATAGTTTTTTTTCTTTTAAACATTGGTAATATTTTATGGGATTAAATTGTACAAAATAAGAAAGCAAAAACATGTTTGATAAAAAACAATCCAAACTTCTGAAAGAATAATTTTCTTAAATGCACATTAAATCATGGCACTGACTTGTTTAAAACACATGTTTTTAGTCTTATGTTGCCTATAGAATAAGGTACAGAGAAAGAATGCAAATGAACACATGAATGGCCTGCCTCAGCCTGTGTCAGCTTTTCTCTGAGTTCTTTTTCTTACTCGATACTCTAATCTTCCATGCCAGCCTTACTAAACTCCAGTTAGTTTGCTAGCTGTTTCTTGGACTCAAGATTACTAGCTTCCATTCACATGTCTTCCAAGAGGAGACAGAACTCTTATCTGTATGCCTACCCCTGTTCCCCCAGTGTTCTGACAACTATAACTTATTTTTTCTAATCAGGTCAAATCATTTAATTTATAAAGCATTTACATAGCATAAAGGCTCTAGAAAACTGATTTGTTTCATTTCTGAGCAGGTTCTTCAAAAGTGGCACACATTTCAGGACAAATATTTACAGAAGTTAAAGGACATTGTATTTTCCTTCAGTATCCTTATTCCGCTGTTGGTGAAATCATTTCAGGTTTAATTACACTGAGAGTTTCTCTTTTCTTTTCTCTTCATTTCTTTTCTCTCTCAATTCCACTATCCCCTGCCCACAATACTTCTATCATTTTATTATATGTACTTCTTTGCCTATTTCTACTTGTGATAGACAATTGTCTTGAAGTCAGTAATGAGACATCCATTTTTGCACCTTCACAGTGTTTTAATGAACAATTAATGCTCAAATAACACAACATTAATTCATTCACTCCCTTACATCTTCAGTAAACTTTGATTTCTAAAATAAAAATCTCCCTGGTTTCCTTTCTGCAAGTGTATTGTTTACTTCCATATTTTATAATTGGATGCATAAATTGTTACATTTAAGAGTCTTAGTTCCCTACTGTCCTGTTTGGTCTTCCTTGTTATTTCCAGAGTGCTCTGATGTGATCGCCAGAGCGACTGACCTTGGTGATGTATTCTTCTTATAGGAATAAGAATAGCAACCTCTGCAATGACTTTATTTCATAAATTCATGAAAATGTTAAATATCTATGACTTGAATACCAGCAGGGCATAACAAATATCAATAAATACAAATACAAGAAATTTACATACATCATGTTTTGTTGACCACTGGCATTCATGTGTAGTTTTCACAAGTAAATTCTTTATCTAGTGTATGGATACATATTGTTAAAAATAATGACACTGCCTAGGCTATAAATTTTAAAATATATACATAAAAATAGAATTTGATGAAAATTTAGTGGGATAAATACTCATAACTATAAATATACTTTATTTATAGCTTTGATGACATCAATATTCATGAATTGTGAAACTATTTGAATTTTTATTATCTTACTAAATATCATGGATCTGAGAAAAAGACTGCAATGGCTATTGAAAATGTTGATTTTATACAATAGAACACAATATCATATGCTTTTCTTAAATAAATTTTATTATTTAAACCTCTATATGTAGTCCATGCTTCATCAAAATTTCATTTATTTTATTTTTTAACCAAAAGTAATTGCATTCAAAAGTAATTGTGGTTGCACACCCTGAATTTTAAATCAGGGTATGCAATTGCTCAAACACATCTTTATTAATCTTAATAGGAACCAATGCAATCAATACATTTTTGCCAATAAGAAATATGTTTGTTTATTCCTGTAGCATAAAAATAAGTGCTTTGGGATTTGACAGAGTCTTGGAAAGCATTTTCTGTATCCTGGTGGTTGTGGAACTATTTTGTCTTCAAAAAGTTGTCAAGATGCTTGAATAGCAGTAGCTGGCTGGCAAGAGGTCAGGTGAATATGGCAGATAAGGCAAAACTTCATACCCAAATTCATTCAACTTTTTTTTTTTTAAATTTCATTTTGTTTTTAAACTTTACATAATTGTATTAGTTTTGCCAAATATCAAAATGAAGTTGTGTGATGTGCAGTAGAATGCTGTCCTGGAAAAGAATTGGGTCATTTCTGCTGACCAGTGCCAGCTGCAGACATTGTAGTCTTATGGGCATCTAACCGATTTGCCGAGCATAGTTCTCAGTTGTAATGGTTTCACTGGATTCAGAAAGTTGTAGTGGATCAGACCAGCAATAGACCACCAAACGGTGGCCATGACCACTCTCTGCTGTGGGAAGTGCTTTGGAGCTTCTTCTTGGTCCAACCACTGAGCTGGTCATCATTGCTTTTCAGATAAAATCCACGTTTCATCACAAGTCACAATCCAATTGAGAAATGGTTCATTGGTTTTTTGCATAGAATAAGAGAAGATGACACTTCAAAATGATGACTTTTTTTTTTTTTTCCCAATCATCTCATTAGGCTTTTCCACCTTTCCAATTTGCTTCAAATGCTGAATAGAATGGTTGATGTTGAGTTTGGGGGCAACTTCTTGTGTAGCTGTAAGATGATCAGCTTCAATGATGGCTCTCAATTGGTTCTTGTCAACTTCCAATGGCCGGTCACTATGCTCCTCATCTTCAAGGCACTTGTCTCTTTTGCAGAAGGTTTTGAACCACCACTGCACTATATGTCCATTAGCAGTTCCTGGACCAAATGCATTGCTGATGTGAATTGTCTCCACTGCTTTATGATCCATTTTGAACTTGAATAAGAAGATCACTTGAATTTGCTTTTTTGTCTAACATCATTCCAATAGTCTAAAGTATATATAAAATAAACAGCAAGTATTAATTCATTAGTGAAAAGTATAAAGCAAGAAATGCACATTAAAATGATCTATAATGAAACCACGTTTATTTAAGAGTGTATTCCAATATCAAATGTCAAATTTCAACAATGCAAAACTGCAATTACTTTTGCACCAACCTAATACATACTCTTACATAAGCAGGAATAAAATTAGAACATGAGTAGAATCAGGAGCAAAAAGCTATTCACTCTTATGCTATTTCTATTCATATCCTGTTGCTGCATAATTTGCTAGGAAATTTTGACCAGTGTGTTTCTCTTGGAAAAACTGTTAGTCTTTGCCAGACTTCATTTTGTACTCCAAGGCCAAATCTGTTATTCCAGGTATCTCTTGACTTTCTACTTTTGTATTCCAGTCCCCTATGATGAAAAGGACATCTTTCTGGGGTGTTATAGAAGGTCTTGTAGGTCTACATGTATGAATGTGAGAGTTGGACTATAAAGTAAGCTGAGTGCCAAAGAATTGATGCTTTTGAACTATGGTTCTGGAGAAGACTCTTGAGAGTCCCTTGGACTGCAAGGAGATCCAACCAGTCCCTCCTAAAGGAAATCAGTCCTGAATATTCATTGGAAGGACTGATGCTGAAGCTGAAACTCCAGTGCTTCGGCTACCTGATGCAGAGTGGACTCATTTGAAAAGACCCTGATGCTGGGAAAGATTGAAGGCAGGAGGAGAAGGTGATGATAGAGGATGAGATGGTTGGATGGCATCACTGACTTGATGGACATGAGTTTGAACAAGCTACAGGAGTTGGTGATGGACAGGGAAGCCTGGCGTGCTGCAGTCCATGGGGTTGTAATCAGTTTGACAGAGCTGAGCAACTGAACTGAACTGAACCAAACAGAAGGGTAATTCCAGCAGAGCACAGGTAACAAGGGCTTCAGCGAGATGAGAACACACAAAAAAGGAGTAAAACTGACTAACATAGCTGGAATCTGAATAATTGGCGCTTCACTCTCTCTCCCATTGTAAGCAACCAGAAAAGCAGACAATGTACAAAATGATTGTTTCAACAGATGACAGAGAACAGATTCCTTAAGAGGAGGAGACAAAAGGCAACTTCTAAAATTATTTGACTTTTGCTTGATGATATTTACCAGACCTTAAAGGAAATCAGTCCTGAATATTCACTGGAAGGACTGATGCCTAACCTGAAATTCCAATACTTTGGCCACCTGATGCGAAGAACTGACTTATTGGAAAAGATCCTGATATGGGAAAGATTGAAGGCAGGAGGAGAAGGCAACAACAGAGGATGTGATGGTTGGATGGCATCACTGACTCAATGGACATGAGTTTGAGCAAGCTCTGGGATTTGGTGATGGACAGGGAAGCCTGGCATGCTGTGTCATGGGGTCGCAAAGAGTCGGGCATGACTGAGCGACTGAACTGAACTGAACGAGGAAATGTTTATAGAACAGGACTAAGTTTTCAAAATCATGATTTTGATATTTTTCCTCCACTTTCAGAATACATTTTAACTGAACTGTTTTCAGTTTTATAAAACTATTTTTATACAACTTATGACAGCAACGTTCCTAGCTTATTGCAATAAGTGTCTGGCATGTGGAAAACCTTCTCTGATGTAAATGAATAAATTGTGCTGCCACATCATATCAAAGAGAAATAATCTAGTGGGACCCTGTCATTTAGGTCTTCTTAGCATCACTGATTCCTTATTTTAGAAATGACAGCCCACATTTTTGGCCAAATAGTCTCCCTTCTGCATTTGCACTATTCTTTATTCGCTTATCACAATGTCCTACTGGCATCGTTTTGGACAGATAACCCAAGTCAATTGTAAAACAACATCCTCTACACCATAAGAATGGAAAACATGAGTGGTCATGTAACTCCAGCAGGTTAACCTGAGTCCCGCTTTGGAAGTTTCCTTACTGAAGGTGAGAGTGAGGCTTCTTTCTTTTCTCTGGTTGAGAGCTTCCAGTAGTCGTGTCAACTACTTGGAGATGGCCAATGGAACTAGGCCAGTTCATCTACAGAATAGGAGATGAGATGGGGAGAAAGAATTACATACAAACAATATCCTTCCTGAGAAAGACTGAAGGCAAAAGGAGAAGGGGGTGGCAGAGGATGAGATGGTTAGATATTATCACTGACTCAATGGACATGAATTTGAGCAAACTTTGGGAGACAGGGAAGCCTGGCATGCTGCAGTCCATGAGGACACAAAGAGTTGGACATGATTGAGTGACTGAAAGCAACAACAATATCCTTCAGCTCACAAGATCCAGTCATACATTTCCTGTTTAGTTGCTAAGTTTTGTCCTATTCTTTTGCGAACCTGTAGTCATTTATGGGGAGAAGGCAATGGCACCCCACTCCAGTACTCTTGCCTGGAAAATCCCATGGACGGAGGAGCCTGGTAGGCTGCAGTCCATGGGGTTGTTAAGAGTTGGGCACGACTGAGTGACTTCCCTTTCACTTTTCACTTTCATGCATTGGAGAAGGAAATAGCAACCCACTCCAGTATTCTTGCCTGGAGAATCCCAGGGACAGAGGAGCCTAGTGGGCTGCTATCTATGGGGTTGCACAGAGTTGGACACGACTGAAGTGACTTAGCAGCAGCAGCAGCAGTCATGTATGGATGTGAGAGTTGGATTATGAAGAAAGCTGAGCACTGAAGAATTGATGCCTTTGAACTGTGGTGTTGGAGAAGACTCTTGAGAGTCCCTTGGACTGCAAGGAGATCCAACCAGTCCATCCTAAAGGAGATAAGCCCTGGGTGTTCATTGGAAGTACTGATGCTAAAGCTGAAACTCCAACACTTTGGCCACCTCATGCAAAGAGTTGACTCATTAGAAAAGACTCTGATGCTGGGAGGGATTGGGAGCAGGAGGAGAAGGGCACGACAGAGGAGAGATGGCTGAATGGCATCACCAACTCAATGGGCATGAGTTTGGGTAAACTCCGGGAGTTGGTGATGGACAGGGGGACCTGGTGTGCTGCAATTCATGGGGTCGAAAAGAGTCAGACATGACTGAGCGACTGAACTGAACTGAGACTGTAGCCTGCCAACCTCCTCTGTCCATGGGACTTTCTAGGCAAAAATACTGAAATGGGTTGCATTTCTTTCTCCAGAGGATCTTCCCAACCCAGGGATCAAACCTGAATTTCCTGTATTGGCAAGTGGGTTCTTTACTACTGAGTCACAGGACCAAAAGCAATAATATCCTTCAGCTTACCAGATCCAGTCATACATACTTGGGGCAAAATTTACCCATAGCCTTGCCAGGTTCATGAACCACTGTATTTCTTTAATAAAATTACTTTTTAAAATTGACTGTAATTTCAATTTCTCATTCGCAACCAAAAGATGTCTTACTAAAATAAAAGAGATGTCTTGGGAGAAATGATTAAGAGTTGAGGGTGGGCATGTAAGAGAAGTGGGTGGGTGACTTAACAAGATGAATGTGTTAGACAAAGTTAGAATTCATTAACTTTGCAAATATCTATTCAAATAATTAAAGAAAACATTATATAAATAGTCCGAAAGGAGAATACATTTAAACTGGCTCAAATTTGACATGAGTCAAGGTGGTATCTCAGATTACTTGCACCTTAGAGATCTTATGTTATCATTATGACTGGGGGAAGCCTTTTCATGTGTTTCAGTACAGTTACAATTTTGATGTGTCTGCATATATTTTAAATCTAATGCAAATCATATAAACATAATACGTGAAAGAATTGAGAAATCTTTGCTTCATAAAACTATGTGGATAAGCCCTAGAAGTTGGATAAATGAAATGGAGTTAATATGAACAGATCTAAAGGAGTCTAAGGGGGTTCCTGGTGGTTCAGTGGTAAAGAACCCACCTGCCAATGCAGGAGATGTGGGTTTGATCCCTGGGTCAGGAAAATTTCCTGGGGAAGGAAATGACAACCCACTCCAGTATTCTTGTCTAGGAAATCCCACGGACAGAAAAGTCTGGTGGGTTACAGTCCAAGGAGTAGCAGAGGGTCAGACCCAACTTGGTGACTGATCACACACACAATGGAGTATAAAGTAAGTAACACTGAATTGCACTCTGCTGCTGTTGCTGCTAAGTCACTTCAGTCGTGTCTGACTCAGTGTGACCCCATTGATGGCAGCCCACCAGGCTACCCATCCCTGGGATTCTCCAGGCAAGAACACTGGAGTGGGTTGCCATTTCCTTCCCAATGCATGAAAGTGAAAGTGAAGCCACTCAGTCAACTCTTAGCGACCCCATGGCCTGCAGCCTACCAGGCTCCTCCATCCACGGGATTTTCCAGGCAAGAGTACTGGAGTGGGGTGCCATTGCCTTCTCCGGAATTGCACTCTAGTCTCAGTTTATTTCTGAAATATTTTTAATTTAGATGCTCTTTCAGTTTTCAGTTACCATAAATAATGCTGGGAACAAGCAACCAAACAAGTAGCCCTTCTGCTCTCAGATATGCTAATCATGCCCCTGAGGTCAGCTGTTGGTACCTTCATTGGTTTGACTGATATTAACTGGCTCTATCACAGATCAAGGGCTTTGGCTAGGATAACATGGCTTTTTTCAGAACTATCTCTCCATCTCCAGCAGGCTAATCTGTGTTGATGCTCATACTGGCCAGCTACTGATAGAGAGGGGAGAGAAAGAAGTGGTGAGGGAGAGAAGAAAAGCATGTATTCTCACATTCTCTTTGGAATTACTCTCAGAATTGTCACAATATCCTCTACTCTGCATTTCACTGGACAAAACAGCACCTCACCAGCTTCAATAAGAAAGAAAATGGACTTCGCCTTTAATGGCAGAAGTTGCAAAGTGACATTGCAAAGGGCAGATATATAGGAGAGCGGAGAACTGGGGTCATTTCTGAAGACGTGGGAGGGTCAGCAGATCTACAGAGATAACCTGGGAGAGAGTGTGTGTTTCTGTGTGTGTTCCAGTTTCTTAATTTCTAAATGCATCACTCTATGCACTTTCCAAGTGGCATAAAGTCATTATTGCCCAGGGATTATATTCAACCCTGGATTTCACTCAGTAGTTTTATAGGAAAATGAGTCTGGTTCATGTTAAAGTCATGAATTATTTCAAATTTAAGTAAAAATAATCTCCAAATTCTAACGAAGATGCAACTTATTTTGCTCCAGAGAATTATATATTTATTCATAAGAATCAGTTCCCATCTATTTCCGGAAGAGAAGATAAAAGTCTTAGTAAAAATTCTGAAAGTGAAAGTCATTCAATCATGTCTGACTCTTCGGGACCCCATGGACTATACAGTTCATGAAATTCTCCAGGCCAGAATACTGGAGTGGGTAGCCTTTCCCTTCTCTAGGGGATATTCCCAACCCAGGGATCAAACTGGGGTCTCCTGCATTGTGGGCAGATCCTTTACCAACTAAGCTTAATTGCCTGGATAAAGTGAATTTTTTAGACAAATTTTTAGGTTAAAGAAAAAATTATCACAGAGGGAAAGTAAATAATGCAAGCATCACATTATCCATCTGCAGCACTGGATGTTATAAAATAGCAGGATAACATCAAAATACTACTGAGACAAAATGACTGTACCCAAGAATCCTATTACCAATAGAGTATTGATGTCTCTATACATGGACATCACCAAGTGGTCAATACTGAAATCATATTAATTATGTTTGCAGCCAAAGATAGACAAGCTCTAGATCATTAGTATAAATAAGACCTAGAGCTGACTGTGGCTCAGATCTTGGTCTTATTACTGCAAAATTCAGGCTTCAGTTGAAGAAAGTAGGAAAAAAACCCCACTAGGCCATTCAGGTCTGACCTCAATAAAATCCCTTATGTGTACACACTGGAGGTGACAAGCAGATTCAAGGGATTAGATCTGGTAGACAGAGTCCCTGAAGAATTATGAATGGAGGTTAGTAATATTGTATAGGAGGCAGTGACCAAAACCACTCCAAAGAAAAATCCATGTTAAACCTCTTGAATTTGTACCAGAGATCCACTAAAGCATTCATTATGTTTCAATATTTCTCTTTCTATTCTTCACTTTGGATACTTTTTGATCTATATTTTTCTATTCTGTCTTCAAGAGCAGTCATTAATTCTTCTGCTATATCCAACATGTATTAGTCATTAGTCTTATTCAATAACTTTTCTTCCAGATTTTGGTTCCCTATAAGTTCCATTTTGGTTTTTATATATCTTTTATTTTCCTTCTGTTATGTTGACATTCTCCTTTAAATCTTTGCACATATTTATAATCAATTTTTAAAGATATTTTTCTGCTGATTCTATTCTCTTTATCATATTTGGTTCTGCCCCAGTAAACAGAGTTTCTTCTGGTTATGGGTACCATTTTTTCCTTTTTGTCATATATACATATATTTGAATGAAGGGCACCGTGATTGTTACATTGCTTATTGTTTGGATTTTGATGTCTGCTTCATAATGAATTGAAGTCTGTTTTTATAAGGCCTTTATGTTTCTTGTAGATCAATGTGGTCCTTTTAAGATTCATTATTAAGCCTAGTTACAGTAGCATTAAATAGCCTTTATTCTAGAGCTAAATAGTCTTTTTTAAAAGGTGATCTTTTTGGGGTATCTACGAATAGTTCTAATTTATCAACAAGGCCTCTCTACTTTAGCTAAATGGATAGGAAACATTTTCCCAACTCTGTGTGGGTTCTGGGAATGTTTATCTTTTTCCTTTCCACCTCCACACATATCTTCATGTGACCGTAAGGGGATCCCTATGCAGATTTCTGAAGCTCTTTCTCTGAGTAGCTCCATCTGCTATAGTATTTGAGTTTGCAAATTCTAGCCACCTCTGCTTCCTTGACCTCTCATTTTTGTATGGCTGATGCATTCACCTTCAAATTTATTTGCCTTTAGTGTAGACTGAGAAGTGCTTCCAGGCAGAAAGCCAAGGGGATTGTAGAACTCACTTTGTTTTATCTTTTTCCAGAGATCACAGTCTTATTGGCTTGTTGTGTAGTGCCTGAAAATCTTGTCTAATTTTCTCTTTATTCATGACACATGGACTAGTTCAATAATGATGACTCTATCATAGCTGGACCATAAAGTCTCAGCATTTATTTTCAATGTAATGTGATAGGAGTATCTTGGCATTAATCTTATAAACTTTATATAAGTTATAAAACTTTCTGCCTTTTTCTTGCTGTTCTCACGGCCTAATATTATGCTTGACATAGAGTTGGCCCTTAGTATATATTTGTTGAATGTGGGTGTGCACGCTCAGCTGTTCAGTTGTGTCCGACTTTTTACAATCCTTTGGACTATAGCCCACCAGGGTCCTCTGTCCATGGGATTTTTCAGGCAAAAATATTTGCTGAATAAATTATTTTAAAAAAATACTTATAAGAAAAAAGCAAAAATTCTTCACAAAAAGGACAACTGTTGCTTCAATGAATCAGTTGAAGAAACGTCTGAAATTCAAGTATGTATACTATTTTGCTTATTATTAATGGAATTGTTTATGGGAGAGTGACATGCATTATAATATGTAAAATATTTATATTAAGACCAGCGCTCTTGATAAGGAGTTTCAGCCACCAAGTGACATTTATACTATCAATCTAAATGTGTGTGAGTCCGAGAGTCTTAAGAAAATTGTTTAATTTTTAAACCATCATTAAAGGCTTATAATTACCTATTTTACCTAAGGACTTCCCTGGTGGTTCAGTGGTAAAGAATCTACCTGCTATTGCAGAAGACATGGGTTCAATCCCTCGGTTGGGAAGATCCCCTGGAGAAAGAAATGACACTCCAGTATTCTTAAGTGGGAAGTATCATGGACAGAAGATGCTGGCAGGTGACAGTTCATAAGGAGTCCGACCTGACTAGGGACCAAACGACAACAAAATTTTATCTAAAGTGGGTAGAAATGCTCAAATACTCTCACTTCAATATGCCATACATAGTCACCATTGGTCTACATCTGCCCCAGATGAAACTGTCCTGTTTTATGCTTCAATCTCTAAGTTACCAAAGTTGATCTCCCTGATAGACTAACCCTATCCAGCATATGAATACCATTTTGTTACAACTGCCAATTTCCAATTTAACCCTAAGAAACCTGGGAAACTCACATCAGAAATGGTTTCTTTGACTTCTGGGAACAATTCAACATTTGGCCACCATTATAGGAACCATTGCTAATTTATGTTCTAATTAACTTCCCAAGCCCATAATGATGGCTTGTTTTATTCTTTTTGAATCTCCACTCAATTGTTTGCTTTTAAGGATTGCTTGGCTTAACAGGGTAAGGAGCTAAAACTTAATTTTATTTCAGATAAATTGGTAATAAATATATCCTGTTAAGAAAACATTCTAAGAAAAGCAAAAGAAAATCCATGAACCTCAACTAGTAAGTATGCTGTAGAGGAAATTCCTATAATCAAGGATTTAAGCAAGCCAGCCACCAATTATAAATTTAGTTCCCACAGGGGGCAAACCATTTAAGATACTAAAGCCGTTCAGCTTTAAGACATATGGTTTCAACTTTTGATGCAAATCTAAAGGTGAAGCATTCAATTTGAATAAAAAAAGAACAAAAGATGTTTAAATTCAAAACTGTTCTTTGAAATAAAGTTACCATCTTTATTGTTTCTTTTATTTTATATTGTCCATGACTTTTTGCATATTCTTATAGAATTACAGAACTTTGAATGCAAGAGAATCTATAGAAATTATGCAGCACACATGTTCCCACTCAGGGTGCTTCTTGAAACTACAGATTTTGGGGCCTGTCTCACAGAGATTATAATTCAATTTATCAGAAATGGTCCCATAATCTGGTTTGAAAAAATATATATAACTGAGTGGGAGCACTAATATAGATTAATTTTTCATCTTACAAATAACAAAACTAAGACCCAGAACAATTAACTGATTAGCTCAGTCTCTATGAAAGTTAGTAACAAAAGAAAAAGAAAAAAAGAAAAGTGTGATTATTATCCTGGAATGTTGTATTCTACTCTAGAGTTTTTTCCATTGCTGAAAAATCATTTTTTTCCCAAAAGGAAAAATAATATTTATATATTATTAAGTGGTAGAGATCCTCGAAACTCTCTCCTAAGTTTATGTCCCTTATGAAGCTATACTTTCTCTCTAGGGGATCTCATCCACTGTCATAGTGTTATTCCATATCTTTCTTTCACATCTGCCTGCAAAATTCTAGAACTACATCTTCAATTGCTTAAGTAACCTTTTTATTTTAATCAACTTCAAACAAAGCACATGTAAAACTCAAACTTTTATTAATATGCAGCCAACCTTATCTGTCATTGTTCTCTGTATCAGGAATCACACTATCCATATACCCAGTTAAGCAAGTTAGAAGCCTGAGAGAGATTCCATATACTCTTTTCGGTTTATTGTCACACCCAACGTTATCCTGTTCACAATTTTTCTAAGTACTGTTAAATTAATGAAACAAGGAAGCCAATAGACTCAAGTGGTTCCTATACCTTAGCAGTGTATGTAAGCACACCCAAACTCAAGCCTGTAAGTGCCTCAAGGTTAAGAAATCAAAATCTAAAGCCAATCAGAATAAACTTAAATTGATCGTAATCTAGCTCCCAGACTTTGGGATGCCCCAAATAAATAAAGTAATCCTGCTATAATCAATCAGCATTTACCCAGGATAACTTCTTAATTCCTATTCATTATAGTCAACAACCCTCTCCCTTTGTACAACTCTTCAAAGCTCCTCTCTACTTCTTTAGACCAGATGCTTCTCTATTCATGATGCACTAAACGAAGCCAACTAGATCTGAAATGTAAATGTCTGTAAATTTTTTAACAGTGTTTAGCAAGTTTGTTCAGACCTTCCTAAGGCAGGACATAGATGGGTCCCCTCCCCCAACTCCCAGGGTGAGCTGTTGGAGTTTGTTTCCTGTGGATCAATTCTCCAAGATCAAAATAGCAGGGCAATCAAGAGAGGACATTGGGCCCTGCCTAGGTATGAGGTAAAAGACCACATATTTCTCATTCTCTAAGTCAAGGAGACCTTCCTGACTACATATGCACAGAAAGATTCCTTGGAGGTAAAAAACGGAGGGGGAACTGTTAGGGGAAGCACACTGACTGAAACTGCCCACCCTGGCCAGGCACCGCAGTAACCATCTGCATGAGTTGCTTTATGACAGGAGGTCCTGGTAAGGAACATGGAACTAATAAGCCACCACCAACAGGAAGAGTTCAGGAAAGGTCAAAAGGAGACACCACATGTCCGACCACCTCCCAGAATCCTTCCTGCTGGCATCCATCTTGGCTGAACAAGGCATGTACCACCAGGAAGGACTCTGAGTCAGAATGATTGGCTAAAGACAATCCAGAAGCTAATCCCATCTCATAAAACCCAAGACCATAAAAGAAGTGGCAGAGCAGTTCTCCCGGGTTCCCTTCCCTTACTGCTCTCCACCCAGGTGCCCTTTCCCAATAAAAGCTTTTGCTTTGTTAGCACATGTGTCTCCTCGGACAATTCATTATGAGTGTTAGGCAAGAGCCCAGTTTTGGGCCCTGGAAGGGGTCCCCTTTCCTGCAACAGAATTACCCTGTACTAACTGATGGCAATCTACCCATGAGCCTCTTCACCAGAATCCATCTAAGAAATGTGCACGCACACATAGGGGGACCCAGAAATATATGAAAGATGGACACAGAACTAAGCAAAGCGAGATGGCTGGCAAAAGGAAACCCAGAAGAAAAGCCCCATAAAAATGATTCCAAATGTCAGGAGAGCGAAACTCTCTCTCTGAATTCACTCATGTGTCTAGCCGCACAAACTGTTCTCTTTTTCCTACTAATAGACACTTATTTCACTACTCTTCATCTTTGTGGAAATTCTTTTTGGCAAAGCTGAAGGGCTAGAGCCACTGGTCACTGGCCACTGGCCCAGGGCTAGGATTCAGCTCTCTCATTGCCACAGTCCCATCTCAGTCTCTGGACAGGATCGGAAACTCTACATCAAGTCTCTACCGGCCTAGTCTACCTGAGATCATTCCAAGCTAAGATCATTTTACTCATAGACAGCAGCAAGTGCTTTGGAAATGACTGCCTTCAGTGTTCCCTTCTTCCAATCATTCTTCACATTGTTGAAGATAAATCTTCTGAAAATGCAAATCTGATCATGTCAAATGCTACAATGTCTTCTGGTTGTCCTTGAGATAGATCCTAAAAATGTCACACTAGTTTATGTGGCCCCACTTAATTTATGCATACTTTCAACCTCAATATAATGCAGTCCTGTTTTTTGCTCTCTCTGTCCCAGTCATATCGGGACAATTTTTTGATCATCAAACAGGATTTAATAGAATTATAATTGTATTTGAGGAATAAAACTAATTTCCTCTTGTTAAATATTAATATGAAACTAACATAATTTAATTTGCCATTATTTACTTTATTCTCATTAATATCATTTGTAAGTTACCCTTGTTCTTGAACTGATATTTATTTTTTATATAAAGAGATAATCTAAATTCTAGTTGCACTGTTTTAACACTACTGGCACACTCAAATAGAAGATATTGTTTTTAAAAGATTATTTTAAAATAAGATTTGTTGATTTAACAAAAGTTCTTGAAAGAATGAAAAGAAAATTTAGAAAAACAACTTCATGTATTATACTAGTCTATTACAAACTTTACAAAACCATTAGTTTAGTTCATCTTAATAGTATGCAATAAAATAGTATGCAATTTGTCATTGAAAAATATTTGTCAATATACTATTTAAAACATTTAACTAACATTTATCAGGCTTCCCTGGTGGCTCAGACAGTAAAGAATCTGCCTGCAATGCAGGAGACCTGAGTTTTATTCCTGGGTTGGGAAGATCCTCTGGAGGAAGACATGGCAACCCACTCCAGTATTCTTGCCTGGAGAATCTCCCCATGGACAAAGGAGCCTGGCAGGCTACAGTCCACAGGGTCACAGACATGACTGAGCGACTAAGCACATAGCAGACATCAGCACACAACATTTAATGGTGGTGTATTAGCTTCTAGTGAATATAATAATTCCTACTAAAACTAAGTATTGTCAGTTGGAGTAGTAATGGTGTTGATATATAAAATGTACTGAATACTTCCTAATGCCTAAGGCTATGATACACAGTTTACATGGTTTATCTTGCTGGATCCTCATAACTATATCCAGATAGTTAATCCTATTCATTGGGTAAGTATATTAAAAATGCCTGTAGAATAGTAAGCGTTGCTATTGTTTGGTATTTATCTCTTTTGAGAGATGAGAAAAACTGCAGCACAGAACAGGTACGTTTTGGCCTATGGTTTAGCGAGGATTATTTCTTAGGACTTCTAACTTCCAATGTTCTTTCCACAGATTTTTAACAAAGAAACACAAGCATGACATAAACTCTGACATTTACTTTTATCTTTGAAACTTGTTTTTCCCTTCTAGAAGCTTCCCCTTCTCCAGATGGCATCATCAGAACATGGCCCTGACCATTTTGAAGAGGACAGATGTTCCAGGATGTCAATGAAAGGTGTGTCCCTGGATAACAATTGTTAAAGTCCCAGAAATGGGTGCATGACCTAAAACACAGCACGTCAGAACCCTTTTACAGCATTAACTACGGATATCGGAAATGAGTTTGTCTTTCCTTCTGTGACTGCAGGTGCTGAGAACTTTGTGACTCTGGAGTGTCTAGGGGCTTTTTCATAGTATCCTGGCTAGCTTGTTTGAGAATTCAGCCAGTAAAAATAAAAGCTGTTTAAAATGATAGAGAGGTTTAATCCTGATGACAATTTTGGAATGTGTGTGGAGGGGGATGGGACAGTCTTTTTCTTAAACCTGTATGAGTTACATTTCAGTCTCTTTAATAGAAGCTCGGGTTAAAACACAGTTCCTTAAATAAAAATGGAATTGAAACAGATTCTTGTGGTTACATTTCTGAAATCGTCATACAATTTTCAGTTTATCCATTTCCCTATCTTTCCTCCTATCCTTCATCATGTCCTGTATTACTGTAGTCTTCTTTTCATCCCTTTTCTCCTTCCTTCCCTCCCTTTATACATGCCTTCTTTCTTTGTTGGTTTTCTCTTACTTTTCTTTCTAATTTGAGGGGGCCCGATAAGTTACATCCATCTTTCCCAGGCCCAAGTTGTGACGCAGATCAGAGGCAGAGGGGGCAGCTGGATAAAGACAAATTCCTTTTAACTTTTGCAGGATCCTGTTTGCTGATATCCTGTAAAAGTTTTTGTATCTGTACTCCTGAGGGCTATTGAAGAAAGCTGTATTGTTTCATTGTTGCAATGCCTTTGTCTATAATCCTGAACTCCTAAACAAATTAAAAATGATCCCTGATCTTTTATTTTCTCAAAGTTCAGTTCAGTTCAGTTCAGTCGCTCAGTCGTGTTCGACTCTTGATGCCATCCAAACATCTCATCCTCTGTCGTCCCCTTCTCCTCCTGCCCTCAGTCTTTCCCAGCATCAGGGTCTTTTCCAATGAGTCACCTCTTCGTATCAGGTGGCCAAAGTATTGTAGCTTCAGCTTCAGCATCAGTCCCTCCAATGAACACTCAGGATTGATCTCCTTCAGGATGGACTGGTTGGATCTCCTTGCAGTCCAAGGGACTCTTAAGAGTCTTCTCCAACACCACGTTTCAAAAGCATCAATTCTTCAGCACTCAGCTTTCTTTATAGTCCAAATCTCCCATCCTTACATGACTACTCAAAGAGATTCCTTAAATATATGATAGAATTAATCAGGTAAAACTCTCTGGGCTTAGACTTGTCGGAAAGTGTTTAATTATAAATTTTAATTATCTAAGTTTTTCTGGAGTACTCACGTCTTCTTCTGTCATTTTTCATAATGTGTGTCTTTCAAGAAATATGTCCACTTCATCCACATGGTCGAATATATCGCCATGTATTGTCCACAATATAAGTTTTTCGTCTTTATAATATGTTTATACAATCTGTAGTATTTGCCTATTGTTTAACGCCCAGCTTAATATTCATAATTAGCACAGCTCTCAATTTTTTTTTGACTATTTTGTTGGTCCTCAAAAATAGCCAGCTTTTGGTTTCATTGATTTTCTTTATTTTTTGCCCAATTTCTTTATTTCAGGTTTCTGTTCTGGTTTTTGTCTCCTTTCTTCTACTTTCTTTGAGTTTAATTTGCTCTTCTTTTCCTACGTTAAGGTAGAGCTTAGATGACTGATTTCAAAACTTTCTTTTCCAATAAATAAATAAAATAATTCATTTCTCCCTAAGCAATGCTTTCTTTGCATACTTCAAATTTTACATTTGGAGTTTTTATAAATGTTTTATAAAAACATTTAATACTTTTATTTGTATTTTTTTTGGTTCTGAGAGTTATAGGATTGTTGCTTACTTTCTGTATATTCATTGCATTTGTTTCAAGAAGTTCTACTATTGATCTGCAATGTAACACTAAGTAATTTCAATTATTTGAAATTTATTGAGACTTGCTCTATGGTCTAGAATACAGTTCAGAATATAGTCTAATATGTATATCCTTCAGTTGTTTGGTATGGTACACTATACAAATTTTGATATAAAGTTGGAGAGCAAAATTCACATTTTCTCTCCATGTGTTCTCATAATTCTCAAAATGTCTAACTAAAATGGAATATTTATTTTTCTCTTGTGTTCCATAATTTTTGGTTTATCTTTCAAATTGTTCTTATTAGATCATACCTATTTCATATCATTTGTTCATAAATGGATCATTTTTTCATTATAATGTATACCTCTTTATCTCTAGTAAAATTACTTCTCTGAGCCAACTTTATTCTATACAGCTATAACTGCTATATCAATGTAATAATCATATTTTCCATTTTATGTCTATTTCATCATTTTACTTCTAATTTATATTGTTATTTTTATTTAAAATATAAACATGTCATATATTGGGTTGCTTATAGATAGGGTATAGTCTGATCCTGCATTTTATTCATTCTGACAATTTTCACTACATAATGTTTTAGGTCATTTAGATGCATTATAATTATAAATATGCTTGGATTTAATTCTACCATCTTGATATTGGTATCATGCATCTTTCCTTAATATTTCTTTTCCTGTATTATTTTGAAATTATTTTATCAACTTTTCATTGCATTTCACTCTTCTCTTAGCTGTGTGTATGTGTGGTTCCTCATATATTTAAAACACATTTCACCCATCACATTCATAGTTGTATATGTCCCATCCTTCTTATATTATCATTATTCAATTTATTTTTATGTATTTTAAAACTCCACCAATAAATTGTCGTTAGTTTTCTTAAACTGGTCTGTTCTCAGAAATATTAAAACAAGCAAACAATCCAAAAATCTCAAGTGTAACACATGCTGTCTATGCTGTAGTGAAAGTGAAAGTTGCCCAGTCCGGTCCAAGTCTTTGTGACCCCATTGACTACACAGTCCATGGAATTCTCCAGGCCAGAACACTGGAGTGGGTAGCCTTTCCCTTCTTCAGGGGAGTTTTCCAACCCAGGGATCGAACCCAGATCTCCTGGATTGCAGGCCGGTTCTTTATCAACGAAGCTATCAGGGGAGCCCCCAAGCTATCAGGGAAGCTCTGTGGTGTACTGTGTTTAATTCCAGGTTCCCATGAGGCTCCACCTCCTTTCAGAAGGAAGAACTTCCATTTATAGTAGTTGTAGTACAAATCTGATGGAATCAAAATCTTATGTGTATTTGGCTTAATATGTATTTTACTTTTTTATAATTAAACTTCTTTATTTTTAATTGAAGGATAATTGCTCTACAATATTGTGTTGGTTATTGCCAAACATCAGCATGAATTGGCCATAGGTATAGCTATGCCATATCAAAATCAGATTGATTATATTCTTTGCAGCCAAAGACGGAAAAGCTCTCTACAGTCAGCAGAAACAAGACCAGGAGCTGACTGTGGCTTAGATCATGAACTCCTTATTGCCAAATTCAGACTGAAATTGAAGAAAGTAGGGAAAACCACTAGACCATTGAGGTATGACCTAAATCAAATCCCTTATGATTATACAGTGGAAGTGAGAAATAGATTTAAGGGCCTAGATCTGATAGATAGAGTGCCTGATGAACTATGGAATGAGGTTCATGACATTGTACAGGAGACAGGGATCAAGACCATCCCCATTGAAAAGAAATGCAAAAAAAGCAAAATGGCTGTCTGGGGAGGCCTTACAAATAGCTGTGAAAAGAAGAGAAGCAAAAAGCAAAGGAGAAAAGGAAAGATATAAGCATCTGAATGCAGAGTTAAAAAGAATAGCAAGAAGAGATAAGAAAGCTTTCTTAAGCAATCAATGCAAAGAAATAGAGGAAAACAACAGAATGGGAAAGACTAGAGAACTCTTCAGGAAAAGTAGAAATACTAAGGGAAAATTTCATGCAAAGATGGGCTCGATAAAGGACAGAAATGGTATGGACCTAACAGAAGCAGAAGATATTAAGAAGAGACGGCAAGAATACACAGAAGAACTGTACAAAAAAGAGCTTCATGACCCATATAATCACGATGGTGTGATCACTCACCTAGAGCCAGACATCCTGGAATGTGAAGTCAAGTGGGCCTTAGAAAGCAGCACTATGAACAAAGCTAGTGGAGGTGATGGCATTCCAGTTGAGCTATTCCAAATCCTGAAAGATGATGCTCTGAAAGTGTTGCACACAATATGCCAGCAAATTTGGAAAACTCAGCAGTGGCCACAGGACTGGAAAAGGTCAGTTTTCATTCCAATCCCAAAGAAAGGCAACGCCAAAGAATGCTCAAATTGCACAATTGCACTTATCTCACATGCTAGTAAAGTAATGCTCAAAATTCTCCAAGCCAGGCTTCAGCAATATGTGAACCGTGAACTTCCTGATGTTCAAGCTGGTTTTAGAAAAGGCAGAGGAACCAGAGATCAAATTGCCAACATCTGCTGGATCATCGAAAAAGCAGGAGAGTTCCAGAAAAACATCTATTTCTGCTTTATTGATTATGCCAAAGCCTTTGACTGTGTGGATCACAATAAACTGTGGAAAATTCTGAAAGAGATCGGAATACCATACCACCTGATCTGCCTCTTGAGAAATTTGTATGCAGGTCAGGAAGCAACAGTTAGAACTGGACATGGAACAACAGACTGGTTCCAAATAGGAAAAGGAGTATGTCAAGGCTGTATATTGTCACCCTGCTTATTTAACTTCTATGCACAGTACATCATAAGAAACGCTGGACTGGAAGAAGTACAAGCTGGAATCAAGATTGCCGGGAGAAATATCAATAATCTCAGATATGCAGATGACACCACCCTTATGGCAGAAAGTGAAGAGGAACTAAAAAGCCTCTTGATGAAAGTGAAAGTGTAGAGTGAAAAAGTTGGCTTAAAGCTCAACATTCAGAAAACTAAGATCATGGCATCTGGTCCCACCACTTCATGGGAAATAGATGGGGAAACAGTGGAAATAGCATCAGACTTTATTTTTCTGGGCTCCAAAATCACTGCAGATGGTGACTGCAGCCAAGAAATTAAAAGACGCTTACTCCTTGGAAAGAAAGTTATGACCAACCTAGATAGCATATTCAAAAGCAGAGACATTACTTTGCCAACAAAGGTTCGTCTAGTGAAGGCTATGGTTTTTCATGTGGTCATGTATGGATGTGAGTGTTGGATTGTGAAGAAGGCTGAGTGCCGAAGAATTGATGCTTTTGAACTGTGGTGTTGGAGAAGACTCTTGAGAGTCCCTTGGACTGCAAGGAGATCCAACCAGTCCATTCTGAAGGAGATCAGCCCTGGGATTTCTTTGGAAGGAATGATGCTAAAGCTGAAACTCCAGTACTTTGGCCACCTCATGCGAAGAGTTGACTCATTGGAAAAGACTCTGATGCTGGGAGGGATTCGGGGCAGGAGGAGAAGGGGACGACAGAGGATGAGATGGCTGGATGGCATCACTGACTTGATGGACATGAGTCTGAGTGAATTCTGGGAGTTGGCAATGGACAGGGAGGCCTGGCGTGCTGCGATTCATGGGGTCGCAAAGAGTCGGACATGACTGAGCGACTGAACTGAACTGAATAGCTATCCTGCTCCCTTTTGAGCCTCCCTCCCTCCGTGTTTCACTTTTTTACCTTCATACTTGTGTGGTTTTAATGGATTCACATAGGCATTTTTGTTCTGCTGTCTTTTGTCAGGCATTGCTTCTTCACACAAGTCATCAGGTACTGTTTTTGTTTTCCATATACATTTTTCTTTTTTCCTCTTGCTTAAGACTTTTTTTCCCCCAAATTCCATCAATTTTACTTTTTTAAGGCTCATGGTATTTTCTTTCTGTTTCTTTTCATTAGGGCTCATGGTGCTTACTTGGTCTGAACAATTACGGTTTTCATTGTCTTTAAAAACACATTTTACATTTATAAGTATTTTTGTCTTTCTTTTTGTAATCCCAAATATGCATATGTCAGACCACTTCACTTTGCAGTCTAATTAACTGAAGACCTTTACATTTTTCTCCAAACCATTCTATTTTCTGTAACTTTTCAATTTGGATGTATTCTATTGTTTCTTTCATGTTCACTTATCTTTTGTTCAGTGTCTTGTAAGCTCTTAAAACAAAATAGTGAATTTTCCATTTTAGATATTCTAGTATTCACTATGGGGCTTCCCAGGTGATGCAGTGGTTAAGAATCTTCCTGTCAATGCAGGAGTTACAAGAGGTGTGGGTTCGATCCCTGGGTCAAGAAGATCCCTGGAGTAGGAAACGGCTACCCACTCCAATATTCTTGCCTAGAAAATATCCAGGACAGAGGAGCCTGGCAGGCTACAGACTTAAGGGCTGCAAAGAGTCGGACACAAATGACCATGCCCGCAACATAGAAATTCCACTCCATTCTTTATCAGTTTCTATTTTCCTCACATTATACTTTTGTTTTGCATAGCTTTCTTAAACATATTTATAATAGCCATCTTAAAGTCCTAATATGCTAATTTTGTCATTTCTGTACTTCTGAGCCTATTTCTACTGACTAAAGTTTGCCATGGTTCCTAGTTACAGTTTTTTCTTTATTCATAAATCCAGCATTTGAATGCCATTAAAGGTCATTACATTTTACTTATAGGTACACATAATATCACATTTGAGTATGTGGCTAATTCTATTCACTGAAAGAAAATGTTCTACACAAGTGCTTCCCAAAATAGCTGTGGTTAAAGATCAGGTTCCTTTTTCTCTTTTTATTATTTTTGAGTCCTTCACAGATAAGTACTTTTGTAAAATAAAGTGAAAATGAAATACTAGGGGAAAAAGGAATAAAAAAGATATACAAAGGACAAGATAGAATTGAGTAGTTCTAGCATAGTTCTGAAATTGTTGGCTTTTATCTCTTCAATATCATCTTTTCTCTTCTCACTATCTTAACTCTTTCTGTAGCTCCAACTGAACATGTATTGTTTACTCATGTATTCATTGTCTTTTTCCTTCTCTTTTACATTTTGTATTTGATTTTAATATCCAGTATTTTTCACTTCCCTGGTGGCTCAGACAGTAAAGTGTCTGCCTACAAAGTGGGAGACCGGGGTTCAGTCCCTGGGTCTGAAAGATCCTCTGGAGAAGGCAATGGCAACCACTCCAGTACTCTCGCCTGGAAAATCCCATCAACAGAGGAGCATAGTAGGCTCCTACAGTCCATGGGGTCACAAAGAGTTGGACACGACTGAGCGACGTCACTGACTCTCTCACTCACTCATCCGGTATTTTACTCGTCTATCCACATTGTCTGTCAATCTTCTGGATTCCTAGTTTCTATGTCTTTTCTTATGGATTTGTGTTTCTCAGAATGTGAATTATATAAAATCATTTTGAGTTCAATAATTATACTTTATAATACATAACATATTGTAAATATATAAATTTCTTCCTTCAGAAATAATTTAAATTAGTCTCTGTTACGTGCCTGGATTCACTGGCCATCTAAATACAACTGCAAAACTTAATCATCACTGGCCTGCCCAGGTGAAAGGCAACTGGCTGTTATATTTTCCATATACAACCCTGGGATTTAGCTTTTGTCTCAACCTGCCAGCTTGCTGAAGAATATGTTCAACTCCTCAATTGCTTTTTCCAATAAGCAAACGAAATCAAAGTTATGTTGTGTGCTGATTTTAACCCTGAGTTCCCCACTTCTATAATTAGGTAGTAATTCCTCACTGTGTTACTATTCTTCAATGCATTGAGAAAGATTTTTCTTAAAAAGTTTATCCAGCTTTCTCTGTTGCATTCAGCCACAAGATCAGTCTCATATATGTAATACACAGTTATTTTAACAGAAATTCTAATCAGTTTTTAGTTGAATGCCCTTCTGATTCCAGGAATTCTGACTCTCCCTAGATCCAGGAGTGGGGAAGATGGCTGGAGCTAAATCAAGTAAGACCTCCATCTCGTTAGCCAGAGTAACTGTCATACCACTGGACACATGACCCACGCTGCTCCAATCAGAACTGTTTGCAGAATCCTTACTGGAAATGCTGAAACAGAAGTATTTATATCCTATAAATGATGGTGTGTAGTTGTAATGGCTAATTTTATGTATCATTCTGACTGAATCAAAGAATGCCCAGGTATTTGGTTGAACATTATTTCTCAATGTGTCTATGAGGGTATTTCCAGAACTGAACTGGCGAGCTGAATAAAATAGGTGCCCTCCGTCTCTGCCATGTGAGTGAGCATCAGCAAATCCCCTGAGGACCTGAATAGAGTGAAAAGTGAAAGAAAGGAGAAGTCACTCTCTGCTTGACAAAATGAGCTGGGATGCCGGTCTTCTCCTGCTCTCAGCCTTTTGGTCTTCAGGCATTCAGATTCAAATTGGAACGTACATCATCAAACCTCTTGCTCTCAAGCCTTTGAACTATCCCATTGGTTTTCTGGGTTCTCTAGCTTGCAGAGGGCAGATCATGGAATTCCCAATTTCCATAATCACATGAGACAATTCCTTATAAGAAAATATATTTTATATATTAATAAATGCATATATTTGCACATACAAGTATTATGACTATATATTTAACATGACTAATATGTTATATATATACATTATAATATACTATAAACAGAACCAATAGATAGATATAGATACATGCATAAATGTCTACTCAAATATAGAGATATAGATACATATTATATAGCTGTATGTATTCCCTGGTGGCTCAGATGGTAAAGAATTCACCAGCAATGAGGGAGACCTGGTTTTGATCCCTGGGTTGAGAAGATCCCCTGGAGAAGGGCACGGTAACCCATCCAGTATTCTTGCCTGGAGAATCCACATGAACAGAGGTGCCTGGTGGGCTACAGTCCATGGGGGTTACAAAGAGCTGGACATCACTGAGCAACTTAGTACAGCACAGCACATATATGTTTATATGTATCACAGTACATGCATCTCTATATGTGTAAATAACATGTCTATATATACTTGTGTATATAAATGCATGCATTTTAAAGACAACACATATGTATGCATGTGTGTGTGTGTTAGTTGCTCATTTGTGTCTGACTCTATGTGACTCTGTGGCCTGCCAGGCTCCTCTGTCCATGGACCTCACCAGGCAAGAATATTGGAGAGCGTTGTCATGCCCTTCTCCAGGGGATCTTCCTGAACCAGGAATCGAACCTGGGTCTCCCACATTGCAGGCAGATTCTTTACCATTTGAACTACCTGGGAAGACCATATGTATGCATAATCATATATATACAGAGATACGCGTGGCATTTTTATATCTGTCTATATAGTCTGCATATATGTATCTACAGACATATCTATATATGTTTATATACTACTGTATTTCATATGTACATTAGATATATGCATATGTATGTAGATATACCTATACATATAGACATGGATAGACACACATTATCTATATATTTATATATCTCTATTATAGATATGTATTATAGATATCCATCTATCCTATTGGTTCTGTTTCTCTTGAGAACCCTCACTAATAGCTTTTGATACCAATAATGATTCTAGAGGAACAGAATCTTAAGGATGAGTTTCCTAAATTGCTTCTGCTGCTGCTGCTGCTGCTGCTAAGTCGCTTCAGTCGTGTCCGACTCTGTGCGACCCCAGAGACAGCAGCCCACCAGGCTCCCCCGTCCCTGGGATTCTCCAGGCGAGAACACTGGAGTGGGTTGCCATTTCCTTCTCCAATGCACGAAAGTGAAAAGTGAAAGTGAAGTCACTCAGTCGTGTCTGACTCCTAGCGATCCCATGGACTGTAGCTTACCAGGCTCCTCCGCCCATGCGATTTGCCAGGCAAGAGTACTGGAGTGGGGTGCCATTGCCTTCTCCTAGAGTCTCTGAAATCAGCTTTCTCATGTGACTAGATTTAAATAAACTAAAAATAGAATCACCATGAACCAGCGATACCTTTACTGAACATATACCCAGAGAAAAATCATAATTCATAAAAAGACACACACACCCAGTGTTCATTGCAGCACTATTTACAACCACCAGGACATGGAACCAACCCACATGTTGTCAACAGAGTGATGGATAGAGAAGATGTGGTACATGTATATAATAGGATGGAAAATCCCATGGACGGAGGAGCCTGGAGGGCTGCAGTCCATGGGGTCGCTGAGGGTTGGACATGACTGAGTGACTTCACTTTCACTTTTCACTCTCATGCATTGGAGAAGGAAATGGCAACCCACTCCAGTGTTCTTGCCTGGAGAATCCCAGGGACGGGGGAGCCTGGTGGGCTGCCATCTATGGGGTCGCACAGAGTCGGACATGACTGAAGCGACTTAGCAGCAGCAAAAAGAAATGAAATTGGGTCCTTTGTAGAGGCATGGATGGACCTAGAGTTGGTCATACAGAGTGAACTCAGAGAGACAGAAATGAATATTGTGTATGAAAGCATTTATGTGAAATCTAGAAAAATGGTATAGAGACACAGATGTAGAGAACAAACATATGGATACCAAAGGGGGAAGGGGAAATGGAATGAATTGGAAGACCGAGACTGACATATATGCACCACCATGTATAAAACAGACAACAGTTGAGGTCACTACTGTAGAGCACAGGAGCACTACGCAGCGCTCTGTGGTGACTGACGTGGGGAGAAAGTCCAGAAAGGAGGGATGTATGTACACATAAAGCTGATTCACTGTGCTGGACAGCAGAAACTAACACAAAGTGGTAAAGCAAGTATACTCTAATCCAAGCTGATTAGAAATAAAGATGTTAATGACTCTATTTCCAGTAGTAAAGAGATTGCTGGTAGCTCATGGTGTCACCTGGCAATGTTGATATGTAAACTACCTTCACTGGATATTCCTAATAAACCATTTCTAAGAAACAAGGTGTTGGATTAGTGTGTATATGATTCTTTGGAACATTTTTGGGGAGTTAAAGTGAATATATTGTTTGGCGGCTTGTTTTTATGTCACTGGACAAAAAAGTGGAAGAGAAGCATGAGGTTAGGGATTCAAATTCCCAATATAAGTATGAATGACCCAAATGCTTCTATGTGTACCTTCCAGGAGGCCCTTCAATATTGTTAAAGCGATTTTGACACAGTGAAAATTAAAAAAAAATGACCCATAGATAAAGCTTAAACTGTAGACGAGAAGTGAAAATTTTTCAAAGAAATAACATCATATCCCAAACAACCTACCTAAAAATAAGAAGTGTGTGATAAAATTTGATTTTTTTGTCATATGAATCAGTTAGTTCCCTTATTTTTTTAGAGTCAATTTACTTGAATTTCTGTATCTTGCTACCCAAGGTATCCTAACAGATTCAATTGTGATGCCCCTGAAATTGAAGGAAGAACACAGGACCCTGTGAAGTTAAATCTTTGACATATACAACAGACAGTAAAGAATGAGTGGTAGCCATCACTAAACACTACAGCAGAGATATCTTGAAAAAAGATCTTTTGATTAGGCTACATTGTCAACAGACTGTCTCTGGAGCAGTCAGTATGAAGGAATCATGAAATTTTGGTATTGTAGTTAGCCTGGATGGATTCATGGTTTAGCCATTATTCACTTTACAGATAAGAAAATAGCATTGCAGAGGATCTAAGTAATTCATCAAGAGTAACAAAACGGGAGTAGGATCCTTATTTTCATTTTTTTTTAAAAATCCATTTTAACTGAAAACAAAACATGACATATTTATAATCAGGATTTCTTACATTATTCATTTTCCTTTAAAATCAATGTTAGTCATAGATCTTAAATTTGTTTACATTTGACTTGATTTGCCTCTGTGTACTGCTTTCTCTGTATTCTCACAGTAAGATTTATCACCAGGACCATTCATTCCTTGGCTTGGGCCTCTTAAATGCTCACTATACTGCACATTGATGTGCTTAGACTAGTATCTTCAAATGTCCTTCAGAGTTTGTTCATTTTTCCTACTGTTCACCAAATATCTACCCCCCTCCATGTCTTTTTTTCTCATGGGGAGAAATTCAGCTCAGATTTTCTGCCTTGGGTCCTCCGAGAATCTGTTTCTGGTCTTGGCACATGTATAAGGAATTTTATAAAACACTGTCTGACCTTCAAAGAGAAAGGTGGGTTTAGATTGCAGCCAGCTGCCAAGTAAGAAATTTTAATTTTTTAACAATCAAGAGAAAACAATTCTGTTCTTTTTATTTGTTACTGGTGCTGCCACAGTGGTAGTGAAGTTTATTTTTTTTCCCTAAACTTTTGGAACTATTCTAATTGGTTATCCTGCCATAAAACACTGATTTTTTAAATCTTAATTGGGGGCATCATTTAACTCCCTATTTAGCTATAAATTGCAAGTCTGAGGATCAATTTTATCCTGGTACTAGTCCTTCTGGTGTGCAATGGGCCTGTTGCTCAGCCTGTTTTCTGAGCTGGTGGCCAGCCATCAAATCTCATTTGGCAATTTGAATAACAATCGAGACAAACAAGCATATGACAGAATCTCTATACCACACATTCACTTCTTGGGCCTCAAGGACTGTGAGGTTAGTGATGGATTACAAAATAAATACATAAAAACAAAAACAAGGAGTTAAAACCTGTTTAGTATACAAGCAAAGAAAAGCAAGGGACTAAGGGGAGATGTCAAAAAAGCAAGAGAGTTCCAGAAAAACATCTATTTCTGCTTTATTGACTATGCCAAAGCCTTTGACTGTGTGGATTACAATAAACTGGAAAATTCTGAAACAGATGGAAATACCAGACCACCTGACCTGCCTCTTGAGAAACTTATATGCAGGTCAGGAAGCAACAGTTAGAACTGGCCATGGAACAACAGACTGGTTCCAAATAGGAAAAGGAGTACCTCAAGACCGTATATTGTCACCCTGCTTATTAAACTTATATGCAGAGTACATCATGAGAAACGCTGGGCTGGAGGAAGCACAAGCTAGAATCAAGATTGCCGGGAGAAATATCAATAACCTCAGATATGCAGATGACACCACCTTTATGGCAGAAAGTGAAGAGGAACTAAAAAGCCTCTTGATGAAAGTGAAAGAGGAGAGTGAAAAAGTTGGCTTAAAGCTCAACATTCAGAAAATGACGATCATGGCATCCGGTCCCATCACTTCATGGGAAATAGATGGGGAAATAGTGGAAACAGTGTCAGACTTTTTTGGGGGGGCTCCAAAATCACTGCAGATGGTGATTGCAGCAATGAAATTAAAAGACGCTTACTCCTTGGAAGGAATGTTATGACCAACCTAGATAGCATATGAAAAGCAGAGACATTACTTTGCCAACAAAGATCCGTCTAGTCAAGGCTATGGTTTTTCCAGTGGTCATGTATGGATGTGAGAGTTGGACTCTGAAGAAAGCTGAGTGCCAAAGAATTGATGCTTTTGAGCTGTGGTGTTGGAGAAGACTCTTGAGAGTCCCTTGGACTGCAAGGAGATCCAACCAGTCCATTCAAAAGGAGATCAGTCCTGGGTGTTCTTTGGAAAGAATGATGCTAAAGCTGAAACTCCAGTACTTTGGCTACCTCATGTGAAGAGTTGACTCATTGGAAAAGACTCTGATGCTGGGAGGGATTGAGGCAGGAGGAGAAGGGGACAGCAGAGGATGAGATGGCTGGATGGCATCACCGACTCGATGGACAAGAGTTTGGGTGAACTCCAGGAGTTGGTTATGGACAGGGAGGACTGGTGTGCTGCAGTCCATGGGGTCACAAAGAGTCAGACATGACTGAGTGACTGAACTGAAGTGAACTAACTGATGAGTAATACTGGACAACACCACCAATAATACTGGACAACAAACCACTAATATTGGATAAACTCTATATGATACTTAAGAAGAAAAATTGAGGCGAAACATTTTTATATAAATAAAATTTCTTAACTCTGTGACTTAGGTGTCACATCTCAGCACATGTATAATCAAATTTGAGGCTGACCTCTTCTTTGTTGCTGTTCAGTTGCTAACTCAAGTCTGACTCTGCAACCCCAGGAACAGAAGTACAGCAGCCTTCCCTGTCCCTCACTTCCTCTTGGATAGTGAAGTTTGGGAGTTTGCCCAAACTCATGCCCATTGCCTCAGTGATGCCATTCAACCATCTCATCCTCTGTGCCCCCTTTTCCTCTTGCCCTCAGTCTTTCCCAGAATCAGAGTCTTTTCCAATGAGTCAACTCTTTGCATCAGGTAGGCAAAATATTGGAGCTTTAGCATTGGTCCTTCCAATGAATATTCAGGGTTGACTTCCTTTAGAATTGACTGGTTTGATCTTTAAGATCTCTTCTTAGGATGATATATACAGAATTTTTTAAGTCTAAGCATATACTCTGTTGGATTGGGAGACACATCACAATCCAAAGGTCCAACATGGACTCAAGAAATGGCTTTTATTCAAGATGTTTGTGGGTTTCCCCACTGGCTCAGATGGTAAAGAATCTGTCTGCAATGTGGGAAACATGGTTCAATCCCTGGGTCAGGAAGATACCCTGGAGACGGGAATGTCAATCCACTCCAGTATTCTTGCCTGGAGAATTCCATGGACAGAGGAGCTTCCTGGGCTACAGTCCATAATGGTCACAAAGAGTTGGACATGACTGAGCAACTAAGACTTTCACTTTCAAGATGTTTGTGACCATTCCCCTTAAGTCATTTGATAACATCAACTTTAAATAAAATGTCAAAAAGAGCACCACAGATGATAAAATGAGCCAGAATTAAAGAGTAGCAAAGAAGACAGTCCTTTTTCAGAATGCTCACAGAGTTTTACCTAGTTCTATGCCAACCCCAAAGAAGTCTGCTGCTGGATCTATCCTTTGAATTCAATGGCTGATTCATTCTCAAAATCACCTTGACTCTGTTTTCTTGTTCACATCTAGATATTATACTTCTTGTTTTCCATTCTCCATACACTGACACTCCTAAAGAGCTAGCCTCTTTGTTTTTTGTTTCCTATATTTTTTTCCTTAAGAAACCATTTTAGATTTCCTGACCTGGTCCATACCATCATCCATCAAGATTGAATATCACTTCAAGGTACCTCTCCCTTCTCTCCTAAACTGATATCTGTATACTCTTTTCACTCTTGCAGATGTGTGTTTAATGTGAGTGTTTATTTTCTAATTTCTGGGCAAAATGTATCAATAATATGTGAAAACTCAGTTCACACAGATGTCAAATCAGTTCAGTTCAGTTCAGTTCTCAGTCATGCCCGACTCTTTGCAACCCCATGGACTGAAGCACACCAGGCTTCCCTGTCCATCTCGAACACCCAGAGCTTGCTCAAACTCATGTCCATAGAGTCAGTGATGCCATCCAACCATCTCATCCTCTGTTATCACACTTCACCTCCTGCTTTCTATCTTTCCCAGTATTAGGGTCATTTCCAGTGAGTCAGTTCTTTGCATCAGGTGGCCAAAGTATTGGAGCTTCAGCCTCAGCATCAGTCCTTCCAGTAAATTTTCAAGACTGATTTATTTAGGATTGAATGTTTTGATCACCTTGCAGTCCAAGGGACTATAAAGAGTTTTCTCCAACACCACTGTTCAAAAGCATCAATTCTTTGGCACTCAGCTTTCTTTATGGTCCAACTCTGATGTTCATACATGACTACGGGAAAAACCATAGCTTTGACTAGATGGACTTTTGTTGGCAAAGTAATGTCTCTGCTTTTTAATATGCTGTCTAGGTTGGTCATAGATTTTCTTCCAAGGAGCAAGAATCTTTTAATTTCATGGCTGCAGTCACCATCTGCAATGATTTTGAAGTCCAAGAAAATAAAGTCAACCACTGTTTCCACTGTTTCTTCATCTATTTGCCATGATGGGACCAGATGATATGACCTTTGTTTTCTGAATGTTGATTTTAAGCTGGTTTTTTCACGCTCCCCTTTCAGTTTCCAAGAGACTCTTTAGTTCCTCTTCACTTTCTGCCATAAGGGTGGTGTCATCTGCATACCTGAGCTTATTGATATTTCTCCCGGCAATCTTGATTCCAGCTTGTGCTTCATCCTGCCTGGCATTTCACATGATGTACTCTGCATATAAGTTAAATAAGCAGGGTGACAATATACAGCCTTGACGTACTCCTTTGGAACCAGTCCATTGTTACACGTCTGGTTCTAACTGTTGCTTCTGGACCTGCATACAGATTTTTCAGGAGTCTGGTAAGGTGGTCTGGTAGTCCCATGCCTTTAAGAATTTTCCATAGTTTGTTGTGATCCACACAGTCAAAAGCTTTGGCATAGTCAATAAAACAGAAATAGATGTTGTTTGTTTGTTTGTTTTTTCCTCAAACTCTCTTGCTTTTTTGATGATCCAAGGGATTTTGGCAATTTGATTTCCGGTTCTTCTGCCTCTTCTATATCCAGCTTGAACATCTGGAATTTCTCAGTTCACATACTGTTGTAGCCTGGCTTGGAGAATTTTGAGCATTGCTTTGCTAGCATTTGAGTTGAGTGCACTTGTGTGGTAGTTTGTACATTCTTTGGCATTGCCTTTCTTTGGGATTGGAATGAAGACTGACCTTTTCCAGTCCTGTGGCCACTGCTGAGTTTTCCAAATTTGCTGGCATATTGAGTGCAGCACTTTCACGGCATCATCTTTTAGGACTTGAAATAGCTCAACTGGAATTCTATCACCTCCACTAGCTTTGTTTGTAGTGATGCTTCCTAAAGCCTACTTGACTTCACATTCCAGAATGTCTGGCTCTAGGTGAGTAATCACACCATCATGGTTATCTGGGTCATTAAGATCTTGTTTGTATAGTTCTTCTGTGTATTCTTGCCGTCTCTTCTTAATATCTTCTGTTTCTGTTAGGTCCATACCATTTCTGTCATTTATTGAGCCCATCTTTGCATGACATATTTCTTTGGTATTTCTAATTTTCTTGAAGCGATACCTAGCCTTGCCCATAATATTGTTTTCCTCCATTTCTTTGCATTGATCACTGAGGAAGGCTTTCTTATCTCTCCTTGCTATTCTTTGGAACTCTGCATTCAAATGGGTATATGTCTCCTTTTCTCCTTTGCGTTTAGCTTTTCTTCTTTTCTCAGCTATTTTTAAGGTGTCCTCAGAGAACCATTTTGCCTTTTTGCATTTCTTTTTCTTGGGGATTTTTTTGATCACTGTTTCTTGTATGAACCTCCATTCATAGTTCTTCAGGCACTCTGTCTATCAGATCTAATCCCTTGAATCTATTTGTCACTTCCACTGAATAATCATAATTGATTTGATTTAGGTCATACCTGAATGGTCTAGTGGTTTTCCCTACTTTCTTCAATTTAAGTCTAAATTTTGCAATAAGGAGTTCATGATCTGGGCCACGGTCAGCTCCTGGTCTTGTTTCTGCTGACTATATAGAGCTTCTCCATCTTCGGCTACAAAGTATATAATCAGCCTAATTTTGGTATTGACCATCTGGTGATGTCCATGTGTAGAGTCGTCCCTTGTGTTGTTGGAAGAGGGTGTTTACTATGATGCAATGCCACCTAGATGTCATAAAAAAGAGACCTTACAGGAAGAGATCTTGAGGCCCTATTCCAGTGAAGCCAGAGCTTCCATATGGGAGTAGAAGATGGAATCCTGGCCAATGGATGTGTTGCTTGTTTTTAATGTGTGGAAGTGCTTCACAGTTCTCCATCTAAACACACTCCCCAGTTAAACTGTGATGCATTACAACAGGGTTTGCATACCTGAGGGGAGAAGAGGACTACTTCCAAAAACAGGGGCAGAGAGTATGATATATGGAGGATTAAGCCATATCTCTTGGGGCCATGGAAACCCACTCCAGTGCCCTTGCCTGGAAAATCCCATGGACTGAGAAACCTGCTAGGCTACAGTCCATGGGGTCGCAAAGAGCTGGACACGACTGAGCGAATGAGTCTGAATCTTAGGGCCATTAGTACTGGAAGAATACCATTGTGCGATACATGAATTTGCTAAATTAGCCCCAAGATTTGCTCAGCTTCATTAAAAGAACATACTGGTCTGAAATAAGGGAGTCCCTCTGGTGCAGTTTCTACAAGGCCTCATTTAGTAAGACCTCAGTGAGGAAGATTTGAGACTATGCAAGTGGAGGAATTGTTTCCAAATTGAGTTTAACTGGGTGGGAGGTAACTTAATGAAAACAACCCTTTGTCAGCTGCTCTGTGTGTCAGCTGTTGGAGAAAACAGTAACATCATCGAGTTATAGTTTTCTACCCGGTGATTTGGCTGCCTGTGTGAGAGCTTCTGACATGTTTTGAATTCTCAACACAACCCTAGAATCCTGTAAAATCTAGGCTAGGAGCCAAAGAGCCCACAAAAGTCCTTGGCTTGCCCTAGATAAGAAAATAAAGGCTTTTTGAGTAACAACACAAAACAGCTGTTAATCGACTGTGACAATGGATGTGTACCACCTTTTCATGTGTATGAAGGCAGTCACTACAGTGTTTCGTGTGCCCAAACTCTGCCTATGGTTTTCTCTATATTACTGACTGTGGGCAACTGCTAAATGATATACTTTTGTAGCAGCAATTTTACATTTTAATATAAAGGCAAACAGTATTTTTTATAAAACACTCCGGATAGAGGAAAAAAATTGGTTTTAATCTGTATTATTTATTTATTGCTTGTTTTGGGGGGGTGGGAATAACAGTAAATTGCAAGACTCCACGTAACAACTGCATTTCACTATTATAGACATTGTTGGAAACCATCCAGCTATCTTCATCTAGCTTCTGGCTTTAGTCATCCCATCCTTTATTTATAATTGCATCACACTCATGGCCAAATGGACTTAAGGCCACTTAATCAATTGCTTATAATGTGAAATGAAACAGCTTGGTGAGGATGAATATATGACTCTCAGGTCTTCTCTCCTCCAGGACTCTTTTCATTACTAAAGTATAGTTTCTGGGCAAAGAGGATCAGTCAGACATTGATAAGGACGGCTAGTAACTTGACCTGTGGCTAAAGGTCAATCATGAATCCACTCCAGACATCAGTTTCTTCAAAAAGAACATGAACAGGTTGGACTAGATTATACCTAAAACTCATCACACTTGGAATTGCACCATGTTAAATTTGGGGATCCAACTCCAGACCTTGTTCCTAAATTAGAGTGTATATTTTCTCTTTCCAAGACGTACTGGACTATAATGGTTAGCAAAGGTCATTCCCACCATTCTTAGACTCTCTGATGTGGCTGTGTTCAAAGGCTATTGATAAGCCCTAAACTTCTAAATCTCAAACATCACAAGGAAGGAGCTGAAAACTGCCCTTGTTTCCTGTTCCCCAGCCCAAATCACTAAATGAGATGACTCAACTTCTGAAATCCAGGGATGCAGCAGGGTACTCTTCAATATTTGATTGTTGTTGTCATTGTTTAGTTGCTAAGTCATCTCCAACACTTTTGACTATAGCCCGCTAAGCTTCTCTGTCCATGGGATTCTCCAAGCAAGAATACTGGAGTGAGTTACCATTCTCTCCTCCAGGAGATGTCCCAACCCAGGGACCAAACTCATATCTTCTGTAGCTCCTACATTGCAGGCAGATTCTTTACCACTGAGCCACCAGGGAAGAGCCAATATTTTGTACTTAATTCTTTAATGGAATATTTGTAAGGAGAGTTTAAGAATAAACCCCCATTTCATATAATAAAAAAAAGAATTTTTTTTTTAAATTTAAGTGCTTTTCACTATTCGTGAAATGCAGATAATACAGGTCTTTTTCTACATTATTTGTAGTCAGTGTATGTGTGTGTGTGTGTGTGTTGCCTTCATACATGACTATGGAAAAGTCAAAACTTGCTTAAAACTTTCAAGTTTAACCATATTCAAATATATATTCTAAACCTTATTTGGAAATTTATTCTTGAAAAAGTTCAATATTTTACCTCTTGTCATTAATCCTTAGGCGTCTTGATGTACAAAATTTCTATACTAAAGAAAATAATTTGGTAAACTGAATTATTCAGTTAGTTTAGTGAAAGGTGCATTCGAAATACTAGGTAATTATGAAGCTCCTGTTGGTTTTCAGAAATATATGAGGTATTTAACATCATTAAAGATTATATGGTGCCTATGACCAACCTAGATAGCATATTAAAAAGCAGAGACATTATTTTGCCAACAAAGTTCCATCTAGTCAAGCCTATGGTTTTTCCAGTGGTCATGTATGGAGGTGAGAGTTGAACTATAAAGAAAGCTGAACACAGAAGAATTGATGAGAATTGATGTTTTTGAACTGTGGTGTTGGAGAAGACTCTTGAGAGTCCCTTGGACTTCAGGGAGATCCAACCAGTCCATCCTAAAGGAGACCAGTCCTGGGTGTTCATTGGAAGGACTGATGCTGAGGCTGAAACTCCAATACTTTGGCCACCTGATGCGAAGAGCTGACTCATTTGAAAATACCCTGATGCTGAGAAAGATTGAGGGCAGGAGGAGAAGGGGATGACAGAGGACGAGAGGGCTGGATGGCATCACCGACTGAATGGACATGCGTTTGGGTGGATTCCGGGAGTTGCTGATGGACAGGGAAGCCTGGTGTGCTGTGGTTCATGGGGTCGCAAAGAGTTGGAGATGACTGAGTGACTGAACTGAATTTAACTGAACTTCTAAATCTCAATAGGTAATATTTTGAACCCCTCTTCCAACTCAGAAATATAGATGGTAAATAAATGCCAACAAATAATGTTTTCATTTGTTGCTAATTTTATGGGTAAGTAAAAGAATTTCCTAAAAAGGGCAAAAGAGTTGGCCATGTACATTGTTATTTATTTTAGAAGAATCATCATTAAGCAGTTCATTCATGCATTAAGTGAAAGTGGAAAGTGTAGGAGACCCGGGTTCCATCCCTGGGTTGGAAAATCCCCTGGAGAAGAGAATGGCTACCCACTCCAGGATTCTTGCCTGGAGAATTTCATGAGTAGAGAAGCCTGGAAGGCTAGAGTCCATGGAGTTGCAAAGAGCTGGATATGACTGAGCAACTAACCCTTTCACTTTTCAATTTGCTAATTGCTAAGTTGCTTCAGTCGTGTCTGACTCTGTATGACGCCATAAATGGCAGCCCACCAGGCTCCCCCGTCCCTGGGATCCTCCAGGCAAGAACACTGGAGTGGGTTGCCATTTCCTTCTCCAATGCATGAAAGTGAAAAGTGAAAGTGAAGTTGCTCAGTCGTGTCCGACTCTTAGTGATCCCATGGACTGCAGGGTACCAGGCTCCTCCGTCCATGGGATTTTCCAGGCAAAAGTACTGGAGTGGGGTGCCATTGCCTTCTCCGCACTTTTCAATTACATATATATGATTACCTAGAATCAGAATTCTAAAAAAAAAAAAACTCTGAATTTTCCATTTGACCTTATCACTAAGCTTAAAATCCAACTAGTACTGTACAAATGTATCCAATTTGATATAGGAGACTGGCTATATCTAATTCTATTACATCTCCAAAGTTTGTTTCAGCAATTAATTTATGAAAGGAAAAAATTCTGCTCCGTTTCTCAGTGAAGACTTTAATACCGTCTCTACCTATTTTTTCTATTCGACAGTAATAAAATGAGCTCACTGAATTTATAGAATTTTTTGAGAAGAGATAACATTTCTTGCACCAAAAATGAGTAAAATTGTTGGTGACCATGTGCTGAAGTTTGCTGTCTCTTCCAGGATGCAGCTCTATCATACTCCTCAATTTTTAGACTTAAAATGAAGCTTACGGTGTGTGAGATCACAAGTATGGTAAAGGACACGAAAATACTATGGTCACCCAAGAAAAGCAGTGTATTTTGCATCACATAATGACATTTTTTAAAGACCAAACAGTGATGGGATAGAGAGAGACAGCCAGACACACGCATGCAGAAGAGTAGTAATGATGAGAGAAGGAAAGGGGATGAGAGGAAGGGCAGGAACGCTGGAGACACAAAAAGTGAAAGTGAAAAAAAGTGTTATCACTCAGTCTTGACCAACTCTTTGCAACCCCATGGACTGTAGCCCATCAGGCTCCTCTGTCCATGAAATTCTGCAGGCCAGAATACTGGGGTGGGTAGCCATTTTCTTCTCCAGGAATGGAACCCAGGTCTTCCCAACCCAGGAATGGAACCCAGATCTTCCCAACCAGGAATGGAACCTCGGTCTCCTGCAATGCAGGCAGATTCTTTACCATCTGAGCCACCAGGGAAGCCCAGAGATAGAAGCGGAGAGCAAAAAGACAAACAAAGATAATTGTAAAAATCCTGCTCATCATTTCAGCTACATTTTCTGAAGTTTGTGACTGATTAAACCTCTGCACCGTAATGAATTTAATATCAACAAAAGACTCAACTTTTGTTTTTTGTTTGGCATCTTTGCTGTTTCTTAAAATGCTATCACCTTAGAAAGCCCAAGGTTGAGATTCCTCATGTATTCCCTCTGGCTCCTCTCAAACTGTGATCCTTAAAAAAGAAAAAAAAAGCACATGAGTTAAAAGATTGTTCACCCAGTAGTAAAGTAGGTTGAAGCTTCAAATAGTTAAAGTACATCTAACTTTTAGGAAAGTAGAAGTCTTCCCATTAGTGTCAGTGATGGGTTTGTTCTAATAATTCACCTCGAATTAATGAATTTTTATGTTTACAGGATAAAATAAATTTTGGTTTAACATGAACTGTTTCCTCTTTCTTTTATACCCTGACATCTAATGCTACTGAGCATCACTATGCTCTTTCATTCTAATTAAAGAGAGTCCTCCCCTTAACGATATGTCCCCATTCTTAATGTTTCTATAAGACAATGACATATTCTCTTTGGTTGTGTCTCAAGCCAGAAAGAAAGCCAGTGTTCCACAGTCTTGTTTCCACACATATTTTTCTTCATAGCTATTTATATCCTCATGCCAATCATCAGTTGCAATAGGTATTAAATTTCAAGATGTTTGTAACAACACCACACAAGATTTTATAGTTAATGAAAAAAGTATTTCAATAGCTTATTAAAATATAGTTTATGAGGTTTGTTTTAAAACATTTCCAAAATCACTTTGAAACTTTATTTTCACATATGCTAGGATACATATTTTTAAAGAATCTATGTGAAATGGTTTTTAGGTACACTTGTAAGCATAGCCATATAAATGAGACAAGGAAAAGGAATCAAACTATTTTCCAACTCAGTTGACCATCTGACCACTTACATTTCATGCCATTCATGTGTTGATTTATATATATATATATATATATATAGAGAGAGAGAGAGAGGCATGTATGTATATTCATCCATTTATGCTCATTTAAAGAATGGATCAATTACTCCTTTGTTTTATGTACTCTTTTGAGTCAAGTATTTATATATTCAAGATTATTTGGATTTGCTTTTCAAAATGCTTTGCTATTTTTAATATTCAATGTGTCCTGTTAAAGCAAAGTTTGTTTACAAGGTCATCTTATATCTGAAAAAATAAAAAAAAACTATAAATGAACTTATTTACAAATCAGAAACAGACTCACAGACTTAGAGAATGAGCTTTCGGTTCTGTAGGACGTGGTGCAGGGGAGCGATAGTTAGGGAGCGTGGGACTGACACGTACACAGTGCCATATTCAAAATGGATAACCAACACGGACCTACCGTATATCACAGGGAACTCTGCTCAGTGTTCTGTAACAGCCTAATTGGAAAAGAATACTGAATCGCTTTGTTGTACAGCTGAAACTGAGAAAACATTTTTAATCAACCGCACTCCAAAACAAAATAAAAAATTAAATAAAACATTTTATTCTTAATTTTTTTTCAGGGACATTGAATGGCCTAGTGGAAAATCATCTTCTGAGTGTTCCAGGGGCTTTTTTAAAATAGAATTTACAAAGATGTTCAGACATCTGCACATTTCTTAGCCTTGGCCATCAGTCAAACATCCAATGACAAATTCCTCTCTGTCTTAAAACCTCTGGAGAATTTCTTTCCCATGTTGGATTTATTTGCTTTTTTTCTTTTTGCTTCTGTAATAGGTATTGCTCTGACTTGGGCTTCCCTTTAGCAGAACCTAGAAACAAAGTGAGGGAAAGCTGTTAAGAGGAAATCTGGATCTGGAATATCTGTGATGCTGAGAGGGGCACAGTGGGAGACAGGAAGCAGGAAAGGAGATGCTTATTAAGTAAGATATCCAAAATGCATTGGTATTTTCAGAGTATTTCCCTGGTGGCTCAGATGGTAAAGAGTCTGTCTGCAATGCAGGAGACCAGGTTCTATCCCTGTGTCGGGAAGATCTCCTGGAGAAGGAAATGGTTACTCACTCCAGTATTCTTGTCTGGAGAATTCCATGGACAGAAGAACCTGGCATGCTAAAGTCCATGGGGTCTCAAAGAGTCAAACACGACTGAGTGACTAACATACTTCTAGCCCATTAAAAAAGAAAAAAGACACTATAACATCTAATTCATTGTCATCTTAAAAACTTTCACAGCATTCCATATATCAAAAACTGATGGTCTTTGGCTCTTTCAATATTAACTGCTATTTCAAATCTTAAAAGATGATGCTGTTAAAGTATGCAATCAATACACCACCAAATTTGGAAAACTCAGCAGTGACCAAAGGCCTGGAAAAGGTCAGTTTACATTCCAATCCAAAAGAATGGCAATGCCAAAGAATGTTCAAACTAATGCACAATTGCACTTATCTCACACACTAGCAAAGTAATGATAAAAATTCTCCAATCCAGGCTTCAACAGTAGATAATCCATGAACTTCCAGATGTTCAACCTGGATTTAGAAAAGGCAGAGGAACCAGAGATCAAATTGCCAACATGCACTGGATCATTGAACAAGCAACAGAGTTCCAGAAAATCATCTACTTCTTTTTCACTGCCTATGCAAAAGTGTTTGACTATGTGAATCACAACAAAATGTGCAAAATTCTTAGAGATGGGAATACAAGACCACCTTACCTGCCTCCTGAGAAATCTGTATGCAGGTCAAGAAGCAAGAGTTAGAACTGAACATGAAACAACAGACTGGTTCCAAATTGGGAACAGAGTACGTCAAGGCTGTATACTGTCACGCTGCTTATTTAACTTTCATGCAGAGTACATCATGAGAAACGCTGGGCTGGAGGAAGCACACGCTGGAATCAAGATTGCTGGGAGAAATATCAATAACCTCGGGTATGCAGATGACACCACCCTTATGGCAGAAAGTGAAGAGGAACTAAAAAGCCTCTTGATGAAAATGAAAGAGGAGAGTGAAAAAGCTGGCTTAAAATTCAACACTCAGAAAACGAACAGCGTGGCATCTGGTCCCATCACTTCATGGCAAATAGATGGGGAAACAACGGCAACAGTGACAGACTTCATTTTTTGTGGTTCCAATCACTGCAGATGGTGACTGCAGCCATGAAATTATAAGACACTTGCTCCTTGGAAGAAAAGCTATGACCAACCTAGATAGCACATTAAAAAACAGAGACATTACTTTGCCAATCAAGGTGTGTCTAGTCAAAGCTACGGTTTTTCCAGTAGTCATGTATGGATGTGAGAGTGGGACCATTAAGAAAGCTGAGCACTGAAAAATGAAGAATTAATGCTTTTGAACCGTGGTGTTGGAGAAGACTCTTAAGAGTCCCTTGGACTGCAAGGTGATTGAGCTATTCAATCCTAAAGAAATCAGTCCTGAATATTCATTGGAAGGGCTGATGCTGAAGCTGAAGCTCCAATTCTTTGGCCATCTGATGTGAAGAACTGACTCATGGGAAAGACACTGATGCTGGGAAAGATAGAAAGCAGGAAGAGAAGGGGATGACAGAGGATGAGATGGTTGGATGGCATCACTGACTCAATGGACATAAATCTGAGCAAGCTTCGGGAGATGGTGATGCACAGGGAAGCCTGGTTGTGCTGCAGTCCATGGGGCTGCAAAGAGTTGGACATGACTGAGTGACTGAACTGAACTGATGCTATCATTAAATTTCCATGCTATCCGCCATTATTGTAAAAAGAACTGGGGCCAAGTGAGCTGGCAATGAGACTTCAACATATTGATTTTTTATTTATCTTTATTGTTTATCCTTTAAAACCCCCTTATACAGATTCATTTGATTGTCAAGATTTATTCAAGAAGCTGGAAATACTGCACTAATTCCAAGAAGGTATAGATAAGAAAATGATATTGCACAGAATGGAAATATTAAGAAATGAAGGAAATAACAGAAAAATGATAGCTATTAATCAACAATACTGAAAAATTGTTCTTTAAAACTATCAAAAAAGTTGATGAATCTTTAGATTAACTACAATGAAAAAAGAGAGATTTCAGAAATTAATAAAATCAAGGATGAATGAGGATGCATTACTGCAGACTTTAGGGAAATATAGAACCTTTTAAGGAAATATTATGAATAAACATGTGCCAGAAAATTAGACTAGAGGAAACATTAATTCTTAGAAAGACACATAGAACCACAATTCATTCAAGAAAAGTTTAAATACATTAAAAAAACTAAAAAAATATAAATTACTATTCAATAAATTTTACTCAAAGAAAAGTTCAGGCTCACACAGGTCTTCTAAGACAAGTCACAACAACCCCATAAGGGAAAACTAACATCAATTCTTTACAAGTCAGTTTAATCAGCAGCAGCAGAAGAAACTCTTCCCAATGCATTCCATGGGGCCAATACTGTTTTGATATCAAATAAAAGGCAAGAAATGAATATATCTTATATAGACATAAATTCTTTGACAAAATACTAGCAAACTAAATGCAGCAATATATAAAAAAGATCATACCAAGACCAATTGAGATTTATCCCAGGAATGCAGTTGGTTCAACATTCAAAAATCAATGTAAAACATATTAATATAATAAATTGCAAAGCCAGATGACAATCTCAATAGATGCATAAAATTCATCTTTCAAGCATTAATGACTTTTCTTGATAAAAAATAAATAAAAAATAGAAAGGAATATTCTCACTGATAAAGGCAATCTATGAAAAACTCACAGGTTTCATAATAATTGTAAAAGACCAACAGCTGTATTTTGATGCTCAGGAATAAGACAAAGATGTCCATTCTCAACACTTTGTAAAATCATAGTGGAAGATGTAGCCAGGAGAGTTGGGCTGAAAATATGAAAAAAAAAAAAAAAAAGACATCCATAATGAAAAGTAAACAACATATAAATCTGTTTCTCTTCACATATAATATAATATTGGATGTAGAAAATCTTAAGGAATTAGAAAAAAAACTGTTTGTGTTATTAAACAGTTCAGCATGTTTGCACAATATAAGGCTAATACAAAAAATACATTTGATTTCTCTGCAACAGCAAAGATAATGTAAAAATAAGTTTAAGAGAAAAATATATTTATAATAGTATTGAAAATAAATGTTTAGAAATAAACTTAACAAAAAAATGTATAAGACTCATACACAGAAAACTACAAAACATCATTGGGAGAAACTGAAGGCGACTTAGTTAAAAAAACAGGCATTCTGTGTTCAGGAATTAGAAAATCTAATATTGTTAAAATGGTGATACTCTAAAAAAAATAATCTAAAAATGCAACAGTAATCCCGCTCAACACCTATGCTGTCTTTTTTGAAGAAATTGATGTTGATTCTAAAAATGAGAAAAATCTGAAATAGTTGATGCAATCTTGAAGAAGAAGAAAAAAAATAGTTGTAGGAGTCATACTTCACAATTTCAAAGCACAATATAAAACTATAATAGTCCAGACAATATGATACGGTCATAAAAACAGAGATATAGATCAATGGAACAGAACTGGAGTACAGAGATAAAGCTTTCATTTTTGGTCAACTGATTTCAGACAACAATGTCTAAAGTCTAGTTTTAGCAGCAAATAGTGTTGTGTAACTGACAATCCACAGGAAAAGAATACTGTTGGCCCCTTACCTCACAATGTTAACAAAGATTAAATCAAAATTGTTCAAAATCCTATATGCAAGAGTTGGGAGTATATAACTATTAAGTAAACATAAGAATAAATATTCAAGGTCTTCCTTTAGGCAATGTTTTCTTTGATATGACCCAAATCAAATCAATAAAAGAAAAAAAAAGGTGATTAAGCCTTCATCACAATTAAAAAATTTTGTCTTCCAAGGGACACTATTTGAAAAAGTCAAAAGAACTCTTAGGATGGGAGAAAATATTTGCAAATCACTTATCTGAGAAGGGGTTATTACCCAGAAAAATATTTAAAAAGAACCAACTCTTAGAACCCAACAATAAAAAGACATATCCAATTTCTAAAAAATAGAAAAAAGAGTTGACTCCTCTTCTCTGAAGAGTATGTACAAATGTCAATGAGCAGATGAAGAGATGTTCGATACAGTTATTCATCAGGGAAATGCAAATCAAAACCACAGTAAGATACCACTTTACATCCACTTGGATGGTTATAATTAAAAAGCAGGACACTAATGAGTGCTTTGTGGACACGGAGCTCTCAGACTGCTGACAGAAATTCCACATGCTAGCAAGACTATGCTCAAAGTCCTTCAAGCTAGGCTTCAGCAGTAAGTGAATCAAGAACTTCTAGATGCACAAGCTAGATTTAGAAAAGGCAGAGGAACCAGACATCAAATTGCTAACATCTGTTGGATCATAGAAAAATAAAGGGAATTAAAAAAAAAAAGTCTGCTTCATTGACTATGCTAAAGTCTTTGCATGGATCACAACAAACTGTGGAATATTCTTAATGATATAGGAATAGCAGACCACATTACCTGCCTCCTGAAAAATCTGTATGCAGGTCAAGAGGCAACAGTTAGAACTAGACATGGAACAATGGCCTGGTTCCAAATTGGGAAAGGAGTATGTCAAGGCTGTATATTGTCATGCTGCTTATTTAACTTATATGCAGAGTACATCATGTGAAATGCTGGACTGATGAGGTACAAGCTGGAATCAAGATTACCAGGAGAAATATAAACAACCTCAGAAATGCAGATGATATCACCCTATTGGCAGAAAGCAAAGAGGAACTAAAGAGCCTCTTGATAAGATGAAAGAGGAGAGTGAAAAAGCTGATTTAAAATTCAACATTCAGAAAAGAAAATCTGGTCCTATCATTTCTTGGCAAATAGATGGGGGACATCTAGAAACAGTGTCAGATTTCATTTTCTTGGGCTCCAAAATCAATGCAGATGGTGACAGAAGCATGAAATTAAAAGACACGTGCTCCTCAGAAAAATAGCTATGACAAACCTAGACAGTGTATTAAAAAGCAGACATATTTCTTTGCTGACAAAGGTCCGTATAGTCAAACCTATGTTTTTTGCAGTTGTCATATAGGGACGTGAGAGTTGGACCAGAAAGAAGGCTGAATGCCAAAGAATTGATGCTTTCAAACTGTGGTCTGGTGAAGACTCTTGAAAGTCCATTGGATTGCAAGGAGATCAAACCAGTCAATCCTAAAGGAAGTCAACCCCAAATATTCATTGGAAGGGCTGGTGCTGAAACTGAAGCTCCAATATTTTGGCTACCTGATGCGAAGAGTTGACTCACTGAAAAAGACCTTGAGAATGAGAAAGACGGAGGGCAAGAGGAGAAGGGGGCAACAGAGGATGAGATAGTTGGTTGGCATCACTGACTCAATGGACATGAGTTTGAGTAAACACAGGGAGATAGTGAAGAACAGGGAAGCCTGGTGTGCTGCAGTCCATAGGGTGACAAATAGTCAGACATGACTGAGAGACTGAACAACTCGAACAGTGAGTGTTATGTGGATGTGGAGCTCTCAGAACTTTCATATTGCTGATGGAAATATAAAGCGATGCAATCTCTTTGGAGGAGTTTGATGGTTTCTCAAAATATGAAACATAGTGTTACCATATTACTCAGCAATTGTACTCATAAATAACTACTCAAGAGACATGAAAACACCTATGTATACAAAACTTTCATATGAATATTTTTGGTAGCATTACTCATAAAAGCCCAAGAGTGAAAGCAACCTAAAAGTCTATCAATTAGTGAATGGATAAGGAAATTGGAATATTACTCAGCAAAAGAAAGGAATGAAACACCAACAAAAGCTACAGCATGAATGAATCTTGAAAACACTACACTCAGAAAAAGCCAATAATAAAAGACCACATATTGTATGATTTCATGTATATAAAAAAATCTAAAAATGGTAAATGCACAGAAATGCTTTAGGGATGAATGGCTATTACTGCACAATTCTGCTATTACACTAAAAATACTGAAAAGCAACTTTAAAGGAATGGTTTTTATGTAATTTTTTTTAATCTCAAGAAAATTTAATAAAACTTCCCAGATGGCTCAGTGGTAAAGAATTTGCCTGCCAATGCAGAAGCCGCAGGAGGCACAGGTTCCATCCTTGGGTTGGGAAGATCCCCTGGAGAAGGAAATGAGAACCCAGTGTAGTATTTTTGCTGGATAATCAGAGAGTCAGACGCAACTGAGCACACATGCACCACACCCTCATCTCATTTTCTGAAAGATCTTTGCAGATGTGTTGACCTTTCCTAAGCTTCTTGGCTTCAAGGGTACTTATTAAGGGAAATGTCTTAAATTCATGCTTTATTCTAAAGCTGATACAAATAGATAAAAGAACTCCCCTGATTACCATATAATATTGGTTTTATGACAGCAAGATCTGATGTCAGATCTTTCATGTTAGGTGGCTAACCAGAAAAGTCAGAAAGTGAAAATGGTGATTTAAACAAAACCAATCCCAGATTTTGTCATTCTGCAATTATCACTATAGCTTTTGGGAAAAACAATAGAGAAAGCAAGGTTTCAACACTGTATCATTCTAAAGCATTCTAGTCCACCAGGTCCAAAAGCCTTTAATGGGATTGAAGTTTCTACTGCCATTGAGTTTGGACTGATTTGAGATTAGGAAGCAAGTTCTCAAAAAGTATAGATGATCTTCAAATAACTGCTGTCTATGAAAGTATCAGTGGTAAAAAAAATAAATAAATAAAACTTAATTGGTCTATTTATCACTGGTATTTTTACTTATTTATTTATTTTCTTTTTTTGGCTGTGCTGGGTCTTCACTGCCGCATTAGAACATTCTCTAGTTGCGGAGTGATTGGGCTACTCTCCATTGCAGTGCACTGCTTCTCACTGTGGGGCCCTCTCTTGTTGCAGAGCACAGTCTCTAGGGCGCAAGCTCAGTGGTTGTGGAACACAGGCTTACTTGCCTCATGGCATGTGGACTCATCCTAGACCAGGGATCACACCCATGTCCCCTGCATTGGCAGGCAGATTCTTAAACACTGGACCACTGGGGAAGTCCTCATTGGTACTGTTACAATGGAGTGATATTTTTAAAATACGAACTTATTCTCCTAGTCCTAATTTCTATCTCATTCAAAAATTGTTTCTGTCAGTTTTATTAAGATTGGTTTGTTTTTGCATTACAGGACAATCAGTTCAGTTCAGTCACTCAGTCGTGTCCAACTCTTTGTGACCCCCATGGACTGCAGCACTCCAGGCCTCCCTGTCCATCACCAACTCCTGGAGTTTACTCAAACTCATGTCCAGAGGAGGAGCTAAGATGGCAGAGGAGTAGGATGGGGAGAACACTTTCTCCCCCACAAATTCATCAAAAGAACATTTAAACGCTAAGTAAATTCCACAAAATAACTTCTGAATACCGGCAGAGGACATCAGGCACCCAGAAAAGCAACCCAAGTCATTGAAAGGAGGTCGGAAAAAATATAAAAGACAAAAAAAGAGACAAAAGAGGGAGGAACGGAGTTCTGTCCCGGGAAGGGAGTCTTAAAAAGAGAGAAGTTTCCAAACACCAGGAAACCTTCTCACTGCTGAATCTGTGCCGAGCCTTGGAAGCACAGAGGGCAACATAACAGGGAGGAAAAATAAATAAACAATTAAAACCCGCAGATTGTGAGCCCTATGGTAACTCCCCCAGCGGAGAAGCAGCGCAGACGCCTGCACAGGCCACTAGCAAGCAGGGGCTGGGCAAGGAGGTGCAGCGCGGGCTGCATCGCTTAGAGTAAAGATCTGAACTGAATACCCTGAGGGCTATCTGAGTGAAATAATTTGGGCTACCAAACCAGACTGTGGGATATCTACCACGTGAAAAGCCAGCCCTAACCTAAGACACCACCAGGCCCATGCACGGAACAAAGGACTGAATAGAGACAGCCGGCTGCAGACCTTCCCCCTCCGGTGACAGGCAGCCAGAGCCGGAAGGGGGCAATCGCAGCCCCAGAGAGACATTATCTATAAAACTGTAAGCAGGCTTCTTTGCTAACTAAAACTTCTTGGGGGTCTGGACGGTCAGCATCTGCCTGAGAAGGTGCGCCAGTTGTACACCTAGATAATGGAGCGGCGGGGAAGCGTTAAGTCACAGCAATCGCGCTGGCCAAACACCTCATCACCTGAGCTGCTCAGACCTCGGAAGGGCACAAAACGCAGGCCCAACCAAGTCTGGGCCTCTGAGGACTACCCAAGTGCCTGAACCTGAGCAGCTTGGACCTGGGAGGTGCAGGCAGCCCAGGGCCAGCCACGGATGGTTCCCGGGGGAGCAACCTAGAGCCTGAGTAGCATGGGCAGAGAGGCTACACGTGCCGTGAGCAGGGGTAGACCCAGTGTGGCTGAGGCACTGCGAGCACACGCCAGTGTTATTTGTTTGCAGCATCCCTCCCTACCTCCCCTCAGTGCGACTGAACAAGTGATCCTAAAAAAAAAAAAAAAAAAGTGTCCTCCACCGTCCCCTTTGTGTCAGGGCGGAAACCAGACACTGAAGAGACCAGCAAACAGAAGAAGCTATAACAGAGGGAACCGCCTTGGAAGCTACAGGCAATAGATTAAAACCCTGTGGTTAGTACCGACTTCATAGGAAGGGGCCTATAGATCTTGAGAAATATAAGTTGGACTAAGGAACTAGCCAAAAATGAACTGAACCCACAATACTCACAACAAAACCAGAGAAAGTCCTAGATATATTTTTACTATTTTTACGATCATTCTTTATTTTTTTTTTTAATTTTTAAAAAAATTTTAAGTCCTCTATTATTCCTTTAATTTTCACTTTTATAACCTATTACTTTGCAAAAAAAGAGACCCTTTTTTTTAAAGCAAACTTCATATATATATATTTTATAATTTTTTGACCTTGTTTTTGTTTTTTTGTTTTGTTTTGTTTTCTTTAACATTGTGTTTTTTAAATTCCAAACTCTACTCTAGATTTTTAATTTTAGCTTTTTCATATTTGTTATCAATTTTGTACCTATAGTTTTTGTATAATTTCTGTGACTTTATTTTTTCTCTGTTTCTTTCTCTTCTTCTTTTATATAACATTGTATATCTGAAAGTCCAAACTCTACTCTAGATTTTTAATTTATGCTTTTTGGTATTTGTTATCAATTTTGTACCTGTATTTTCTTTATAATTTTTGCGACTTTGTTTTTTTTTTTTTTTCTTTCTGTTTCTTTTTCTTCTTCTTCTTCTTTTTTAACATTGTATTTTTGAAATTCTAAACTCTACTCTAGATTTTTAACTTTTGCTTTTTGGAATTAGTTATTAATTTTGTACCTATATTCTCTTTATAATTTTCGCAACCTTGTTTGTTTTTGTTTGTTCATTTTTTCTCTCTTTCTTTCCCTTTTTCTTTTCTTTAACATCATATTTTTGAAACTCCAAACTCTACTCTAGATTTTTAATTTTTGCTTTTATATATTTGTTACCAATTTTGTACCTTTAAGAACCCAATCTTCAGTACCCATTTTTCACTATGGAGCAAGATTACTGGCTTGACTGCTCTCTCTCCCTTTGAACTCTCCTTTTTCTCCACCAGGTCGCCTGTGTCTCCTCCCTAATCCCTCTCTACTCTACCCAACTCTGTGAATTTCTGTGTGTTTCAGATTGTGGAGAACACTTAGGGAACTGATTACTGGCTGGATCTGTCTCCCTCCTTTTCATTCCCCCCTTTTATCCTCCTGGCCACCTCTAACTCCTTCCTCCTTCTTCTCTTCTCTGTATAACTCCGTGAACATCCCTGAGCAGTCCAGTTGTGGAGTGCACATAAGGAAGTGATTACTGGCTAGCCCACTCTCTCCTCTATTGATTCCACCTCATCTCATTCGGGTCAGCTCTAACTCCCTCCTCTGTCTTCTCTTCTCCATGTAACGCTGTGAACCTCTCTGGGTGACCCTCACGGTAGAGAAACTTTTCATACAGGCTACCCAAAGTCACCCCAAAACCATAGACATCTCATAACTCATTACTGGACACTTCATTGCACTCCAGAGAAAAGAAATACAGCTCCACCCACCAGAACACCGACACAAGCTTCCCTAACCGAGAAACCTTGACAAGCCACCTGTACAAATCCACACACAGCGAGGAAACGCCACAACAAACAGAACTCCACAAACTGCCAGAATACAGAGAGGACACCCCAAACTCAGCAATTTAAACAAGATGAAGAGACAGAGGAATACCCAGCAGATAAAGGAACAGGATAAATGCCTACCAAACCAAACAAAAGAGGAAGAGATAGGGAATCTACCTGATAAAGAATTCCAAATAATGATAGTGAAATTGATCCAAAATCTTGAAATCAAAATGTTATCACAGATAAATAGCCTGGAGACAAGGATTGAGAAGATGCAAGAAAGGTTTAACAAGGACCTAGAAGAAATACAAAAGAGTCAATATATAATGAATAATGCAATAAATGAAATTAAAAACACTCTGGAGGCAACAAATAGTAGAATAACAGAGGCAGAAGATAGGATTAGTGAATTAGAAGATAGAATGGTAGAAATAAATGAATCAGAGAGGATAAAAGAAAAATGAATTAAAAGAAATGAGGACAATATAGAGACCTCCAGGACAATATTAAACACTACAACATTTGAATAATTGGGGTCCCAGAAGAAGAAGACAAAAAAGAAAGACCATGAGAAAATACTTGAGGAGATAATAGTTGAAAACTTCCCTAAAATGGGGAAGGAAATAATCACCCAAGTCCAAGAAACCCAGAGAGTCCCAAACAGGATAAACCCAAGGCGAAACACCCCAAGACACATATTAATCAAATTAACAAAGATCAAACACAAAGAACAAATATTAAAAGCAGCAAGGGAAAAACAACAAATAACACACAAGGGAATTCCCATAAGGATAACAGTTGATCTTTCAATAGAAACTCTTCAAGCCAGGAGGGAATGGCAAGACATACTTAAAGTGATGAAAGAAAATAACCTACAGCCCAGATTATTGTACCCAGCAAGGATCTCATTCAAGTATGAAGGAGAAATCAAAAGCTTTTCAGACAAGCAAAAGCTGAGAGAATTCAGCACCACCAAACCAGCTCTCCAACAAATACTAAAGGATATTCTCTAGACAGGAAACACAAAAACGGTGTATAAATTTGAACCCAAAACAATAAAGTAAATGGCAACGGGATCATACTTATCAGTAATTACCTTAAACGTAAATGGGTTAAATGCCCCAACCAAAAGACAAAGACTGGCTGAATGGATACAAAAACAAGACCCCTACATATGTTGTCTACAAGAGACCCACCTCAAAACAGGGGACACATACAGACTGAAAGTGAAGGGCTGGAAAAAGATTTTCCATGCAAATAGGGACCAAAAGAAAGCAGGGGTAGCAATACTCATATCAGATAAAATAGACTTTAAAACAAAGGCTGTGAAAAGAGACAACGATGGTCACTACATAATGATCAAAGGATCAATCCAAGAAGAAGATATAACAGTTATAAATATATATGCACCCAACACGGGAGCGCCGCAATATGTAAGACAAATGCTAACAAGTACGAAAGGAGAAATTAACAATAACACAATAATAGTGGGAGACTTTAATACCCCACTCACACCTATGGATAGATCAACTAAACAGAAAATTAACAAGGAAACACAAACTTTAAATGATACAATAGACCAGTTAGACCTAATTGATATCTATAGGACATTTCATCCCAAAACAATGAATTTCACCTTTTTCTCAAGCACACATGAAACCTTCTCCAGGATAGATCACATCCTGGGCCATAAATCTAGCCTTGGTAAATTCAAAAAAATAGAAATCATTCCAAGCATCTTTTCTGACCACAATGCAGTAAGATTAGATCTCAATTACAGGAGAAAAACTATTAAAAATTCCAACATATGGAGGCTGAACAACACACTTCTGAATAACCAACAAATCACAGAAGAAATCAAAAAAGAAATCAAAATTTGCATAGAAATGAAAACACAACAACCCAAAACCTGTGGGACACTGTAAAAGCAGTCCTAAGGGGAAAGTTCATAGCAATACAGGCATACCTCAAGAAACAAGAAAAAAGTCAAATAAATAACCTAACTCTACACTTAAAGCAACTAGAAAAGGAAGAAATGAAGAACCCCAAGGTTAGTAGAAAGAAAGAAATCTTAAAAATTAGGGCAGAAATAAATGCAAAAGAAACAAAAGAGACCATAGCAAAAATCAACAAAGCCAAAAGCTGGTTCTTTGAAAGGATAAATAAAATTGACAAACCATTAGCCAGACTCATTAAGAAACAAAGGGAGAAAAATCAAATCAATAAAATTAGAAATGAAAATGGAGAGATCACAACAGACAACACAGTAATACAAAGGATCATAAGAGACTACTATCAACAATTATATGCCAATAAAATGGACAACGTGGAAGAAATGGACAAATTCTTAGAAAAGTACAACTTTCCAAAACTCGACCAGGAAGAAATAGAAAATCTTAACAGAGCCATCACAAGCACGGAAATTGAAACTGTAATCAGAAATTTCCAGCAAACAAAAGCCCAGGTCCAGATGGCTTCACAGCCGAATTCTACCAAAAATTTAGAGAAGAGCTAACACCTATCCTGCTCAAACTCTTCCAGAAAATTGCAGAGGGAGGTAAACTTCCAAACTCATTCTATGAGGCCACCATCACCCCAATACCAAAACCTGACAAAGATCCCACAAAAAAAGAAAACTACAGGCCAATATCACTGATGAACATAGATGCAAAAATCCTTAACAAAACTCTAGCAATCAGAATCCAACAACACATTAAAAAGATCATACACCATGACCAAGTGGGCTTTATCCCAGGGATGCAAGGATTCTTCAATATCCACAAATCAATCAATGTAATACACCACATTAACAAATTGAAAAATAAAAACGATATGATTATCTCAATAGATGCAGAGAAAGCCTTTGACAAAATTCAACATCCATTTATGATAAAAACTCTCCAGAAAGAAGGAATAGAAGGAACGTACCATATATGACAAACCCACAGCAAACATTATCCTCAATGGTGAAAAATTGAAAGCATTTCCTCTAAAGTCAGGAACAAGACAAGGGTGCCCACTTTCACCATTACTATTCAACATAGTTTTGGAAGTTTTGGCCACAGCAATCAGAGCAGAAAAAGAAATAAAAGGAATTCAAATTGGAAAATAAGAAGTAAAACTCTCACTGTTTGTAGATGACATGATCCTCTACATAGAAAACCCTAAAGACTCCACCAGAAAATTACTAGAACTAATCAATGATTATAGTAAAGTTGCAGGATATAAAATCAACACACAGAAATCCCTTGCATTCCTATACACCAATAATGAGAAAACAGAAAGAGAAATTAAGGAAACAATTCCATTCACCATTGCAACGGAAAGAATAAAATACTTAGGAATATATCTACCTAAAGAAACTAAAGACCTATATATAGAAAACTATAAAACACTGGTGAAAGAAATCAAAGAGGACACTAATAGATGGAGAAATATACCATGTTCATGGATTGGAAGAATCAATATAGTAAAAATGAGTATACTACCCAAAGCAATTTATAGATTCAATGCAATCCCTATCAAGCTACCAACGGTATTCTTCACAGAGCTAGAACAAATAATTTCACAATTTGTATGGAAATACAAAAAAACTCGAATAGCTAAAGCTATCTTGAGAAAGAAGAATGGAACTGGAGTAATCAACCTACCTGACTTCAGGCTCTACTACAAAGCCACAGTCATCAAGACAGTATGGTACTGGCACAAAGACAGAAATATAGATCAATGGAACAAAATAGAAAGCCCAGAGATAAATCCACTCACATATGGACACCTTATCTTTGACAATGGAGGCAAGAATATACAATGGATTAAAGACAATCTCTTTAACAAGTGGTGCTGGGAAAACTGGTCAACCACTTGTAAAAGAATGAAACTAGAACACGTTCTAACACCATACACAAAAATAAACTCAAAATGGATTAAAGATCTCAACGTAAGACCAGAAACTATAAAACTCCTAGAGGAGAACATAGGCAAAACACTCTCCGACATACATCACAGCAGGATCCTCTATGACCCACCTCCCAGAATATTGGAAATAAAAGCAAAAATAAACAAATGGGACCTAATTAAACTTAAAAGCTTCTGCACAACAAAGGAAACTATTAGCAAGGTGAAAAGGCAGCCTTCAGAATGGGAGAAAATAATAGCAAATGAAGCAACTGACAAACAAGTAATCTCAAAAATATACAAGCAACTCATACAGCTCAACTCCAGAAAAATAAATGACCCAATCAAAAAATGGGCCAAAGGACTAAATAGACATTTCTCCAAAGAAGACATACAGATGGCTAACAAACACATGAAAAGATGCTCAACATCACTCATTATCAGAGAAATGCAAATCAAAACCACTATGAGGTACCATTTCACGCCAGTCAGAATGGCTGAGATCCAAAAGTCTACAAGCAATAAATGCTGGAGAGGGTGTGGAGAAAAGGGAACCCTCTTCCACTGTTGGTGGGAATGCAAACTAGTACAGCCACTATGGAGAACAGTGTGGAGATTCCTTAAAAAACTGGAAATAGAACTGCCTTATGATCCAGCAATCCCACAGCTGGGCATACACACTGAGGAAACCAGAAGGGAAAGAGACACATGTACCCCAATGTTCATCGCAGCACTGTTTATAATAGCCAGGACATGGAAGCAACCTAGATGTCCATCAGCAGATGAATGGATAAGAAAGCTGTGGTACATATACACAATGGAGTATTACTCAGCCATTAAAAAGAATTCATTTGAATCAGTTCTAATGAGGTGGATGAAACTGGAGCCTATTATACAGAGTGAAGTAAGCCAGAAAGAAAAACACCAATACAGAAGACTAACACATATATATGAAATTTAGAAAGATGGTAACAATAACCTTGTGTATGAGACAGCAAAAGAGACACTGATGTATAGAACAGTCTTATGGACTCTGTGGGAGAGGGAGAGGGTGGGAAGATTTGGGAGAATAGCATTGAAACATGTATAATATCATGTATGAAACGAGTCGCCAGTCCAGGTTTGATGCACGATACTGGATGCTTGGGGCTGGTGCACTGGGATGACCCAGAGGGATGGTATGGGGAGGGAGGAGGGAGGAGGGTTCAGGATGGGGAACACATGCATACCTGTGGCAGATTCATTTCAATATTTGGCAAAACTAATACAATATTGTAAAGTTTAAAAATAAAATTAAAACTAAAAAAAAAAAAAAGAATATGAATGAACATTAAAAAAAAAAAAAAAAAAAACTCATGTCTATTGAGTCGATGATGCCATCCAGCCATCTCATCCTCTGTTGTCCCCTTCTCCTCCTGCCTTCAATCTTTCCCAGCATCAGGGTCGTTTCAATAGGATATTCCTAAGTTGTGAAAGGGCTTCCCTGGTGGCTTGGTCATAAAAACTCTGCCTGCAGTGTAGGAGCTGCAGGAGATGCAGGTTTGATCCCTGGGTTGGGAAGATCCCCTGGATGAGGGCATGGCATCCATCCCAGCGTTCTTGCCTAGAGAATCCCATGGACAAAGGAGCTTGGTAGGCTCAGTCCATAGGGTCCCAAAGAGTCAGACATGACTGAAGCAACTTCGCATTCATGCATGCATGCAAACTGTGAAAACCTTGGCCCAAGAACCCCAATTCCAGCATGTCCCTGAAAAGACAAAAGGAAAAGTTCGCAAAGCCTTTACTTTCACCCTCTCAGGCATCACCTTCACCGTGCAGCTAATCTAAACCTCTCTGCTGTTTCTCACTCTCATGTGTATCTCTTGTCAGCAAGATCTGCAAATTAGCCTCTAACCATTCAGTTCACATCTTGTAGTGTTTAATGTCTGTCTTTTTTGTCTTTTCTGTACATTAGTTCCTGCCAAATGCTTTCTTTGAAGGGAGAACAAAATAAATTCTGGCCACTAAGAAAGGCCAGACATAATTTCATCTTCAAAATGTTCAAGTGATGAAGTAGTATTTTACTCCTTTTGGGTCATAGTTAGGGAAAGGAGTGGAAAGTTTCCTAGTTCGTATAAACAATCCCATTAACCGCACGAGGAAAGAAGCCTGAATAAACGCATTGCATCTGACGTTCTTAGGAGAGAGTTACACCTTCTAGCTGGGGGCAAACTAAGAATGTGTGTAGTGCAGGTTGTTTTGATTCCTGGCAACCCTTAAACTCCTAGTTTAAAAAAAAAAAATTAAAAACACCTTTGAAGTCTTCAATCCACTATCACTTTGAGCAAATACTATTTTGATGAGCTCAGTGTCAATGAATCATAAACAGAGGGATTATATTTCTAATAAAATACTCATGAGTTTTACAACTTAGATAGCAGCCTCCTTCCTGCTAGTTTGAACCTTGAAGTTCAAAAAAGAAGTGGTTGCAAGTTATGCGCTGATATTAAATTTCTGTTCTTTAGCTAACATTTCAAAAGAAGATAATAGCAGTCATTCTTCTGACTTTGGTTGGAGAAGTTTCACATGGTATTTTTGTTTTATTTATTCTTCCAAAAATGCTGCCAGCAGTCTCGATGAGTATGGCACAGTTGTGTTGAATCTGGGACAGATGTTCAAAGTGAGCACCTCTAAAAAATACATGTTTAGTGATACCAACTACAGTTCCAGTCTCACCAATGAATTTTGTCTGGGGGCGTGGGGAGAAAATGGGAAATCCTATGATTAGAATACCATGATCATAACTCCATAGGTTCCTTGGTGCAAGTCTGCTATTAACTTGCTGGATTGACTGTTTAAACCCAAGAAACATCCTGGCATTCCCCTTTGCTTTGCTTTTTCTGTCACTCAAGCAGAACCTGTCTCAGGTGATGATAATGGAGTGCAAATGTTCTGCTTGCTCTATCCCTGACTGAGAGAGAGGGAGAGAGAGAGAGGCCATAATGGGATCACAGGAATAAGGATGGATGACAAAACCAAAGCGGGGAGGAGGGGAAGGAGTGAGCACAAGTAATGAGAGTTACAAATTAGCCACTGGAGGAGGCGAAGCAAGCAAGGACAGCTGTGTAACACAGGAGTGCACAGGCACTGCTATCTCATTAGGGTTTATTAGCTGCAAGGAAATGGGGCGTGAGAGAAAGCCACGGCTCTGTGGAAGAGAGGAAGTCCTTCATTTACTATTTGGAGGGGTCGAGTTTCAGCGTTCTCTCAACCTTCCCTTCCTTTCTCCTCTCCTCCTCCCACCCAAGCAACGTTACCGATGCCTGACTTGCAATACTACTCAAGATTCATCGAGCATTTTCATTTTCGTTCTGGAGAAAGCCAACAATGCCTTATGGAGAAGCAAGGAAGAAAACCTTTTCTTCCCGTATTCCGTCGGCATTCTCTTGACTGAAGAACTCTTGGCCCTAAAATAGCTGATCAAGCAGTATTGGTATTCCATGTATAGGAGAAACCATGGGAAATGAGCATTTTTGTGTGGGACTACCTTTATGAGCAGGCTGAGAAGGCAGCTATCACCCTCATGATTTAAGGAGCAATAAAATTTCACTGTGCTCCAAGATAGTTCCTCACATTTAATGTCACCTACTAGAAAGTTGCACATTACTTTTCTTCAGCTTCCTTCTTCCTCTTAAATATGGATGTTTAACTTGAATTCCCTGGATGGTTTCAGGATACCCAAAGCATTTTTACTTGGAAGAAATTTAAACTGTCTTGACCAAAGGGGGGAAAAAAATGGTCAAGGGGAATGGAGTTAGGTGGCTGAGAATCAATACCTTTGTTCACTTTACAGAGGTTTCCGTGGAGGAAGGAATCAATTATCTGTTACTCCATTTGACAGAAGTGGGATTATAGGTTGAGACCTTAAAGGAGGTCCAGTTGGGCTCAACAGGGAATTGTTCCAGTAAAGAGGGGAGTTTCTGATTGTGATGAAGTGAGGCAGAGGTTAGATGCTGCCCACGGTCAGTAATATTGCTTGTATTGGGTAGGAACACTGCCTGTCTCCAGAGACCCCATCCAACCTCTTTATTCTCATCAGTTACGATTTATATGAGTAAACACCTTTCCAATATTTACTCTGCCCTAATATAAACTTCTCTAGCTCTGGAAGAAAAATTCTACTTAGGTTTCAGTTTAAAATCTTGCCATTTAAAACATCTGACCTGGTACTACTTCATTCTGCAGAAGGACATAAAACGGCCTCTGTCACGGACGGAACCACAGCAGTCACCAGAAGCTCTTCCGGGGTGGGGGATGGGAGGGATGTCAAAGGCTTCATCCACAGTTTAAAATACTGATATTTGGATGGAAACAACTTTTTCTAAAATGGGAAAATCTCACTATGAGTCCAAGGAAACAAAATCCTCTCTCCCATTGTCATTTTATACCACATGGCATTTAAAAATTCTGAAGTTAGATTGAGTGTAAAAATACATTATTTGCAAAAAAAAAAAAACCTGCAAAGTTAACAATTTTTGATAGGAAAAGATACAATTAATTTAGCAGTCAATATTTTTCTATATGAAGTTGCGAAGTAATATAATGAATTAATAAATCCTTCCATACCATAATCACAAAAACATGATAAATATGAACTGAGAGACAAGGAATAGATATGAAAATGTAGCTACAGAAGTATTGCTGAAGAAATTCTGCTCCAGGTTGAGAATAAAGGGGGAGCGGGTTTGGGGCAACAGGATTTGAGGACATGAAACATGGGACAGTAAAATCTGTTTGGGTGTGATTTGAGCCCAGAAACATCAGCTGACTGAACTCATAAGGAATTCAATAGATTGTATGTTTTTGGTACATCAGTAGCATAATCCTTCTGGAATTCTGGCAAAAGCAAGGTTATTTTAGGTATTATTAAGGAAATTCTTATTTCTGAAAGGAAGACAAAAATCAAAGACAAACTGCTAATACCAAATTTTGGCTAAGATCCAAAGAAAAAGAGATGACTATCTTTGAAGAAAAACTACATCTTTGGCCAAAGTATACGTTAAGTTGATTTAACAAATAAGTTCCTATCATTAACAAGGTTAGAGTGCACACGATTGGAAAAAGTATGATACATACGTAATATTTGGTTTTCTGCTGAACAAAATAGAGAATTGGAGTGATAGCCTGTAATGGGTACCATGCAACTTTCATTGATCTTGAAATATGCAATTTTCAACATGTGCAATTTCATGAAGCTGAGGATATAGGCAGCTTTTGAACATGGTAAGGCTGAGGAAACCACAGTTTGAAATATTTTACATAACAATATGAAATTTACAATGAGTAGCAAAAAGTAGGAGTTAGATGATGAAGCTATGTAAGCACGTCAGGCAAATAGACAATTGCCTACATTTTGACAACAAGGTTAAATCTACTTTACTTGGTAAGGTCTGAGGGTAGAGCGAAAGGAGAGACTAAAGGCTTCATAACATAAAGGCCAAGCTCTGCATTCAGATTTACAGGCTTCAGATTTGCCAGTGACTAGGAGTGTGGTTGGAGAAGGCAATGGCACCCCACTCCAGTACTCTTGCCTGGAAACTCCCATGGACGGAGGAGCCTGGTAGGCTGCAGTCCATGGGGTCTCAAAGAGTCGGACACGACTGAGCGACTTCACTTTCACTTTTCACTTTTCATGCATTGGAGAAGAAAATGGCAACCCACTCCAGTGTTTTTGCCTGGAGAATCCCAGGGGTGGCGGAGCCTGGTGGGCTGCCATCTATGGGGTCGCACAGAGTCGGACATGACTGAAGCGACTTAGCAGCAGCAGCAGCAGCAGCAGGAGTGTGGTTGTACCAAGGAATGGTTACTATCTCTGATTTCTATGAGCTACAGTTTACACACACAAAAAAAAACAAAACAGGCTTCCCTGGTGGCTCAGTGGTGGAAAGTCTACCAATGCAGGAGACACAGGTTCAATCCTTAGATCAGAAGAATCCCACATACTGTGGAGCAACTGGGACTATGTACCATAATTACTGAGTCTGTGCTCTGCAGCCCTGAAGCTGCAACTTCAGAGTGCACGTGTCACAGCTACTGAAGCCCACGTGCTCTAGCCCCTGTGCTCTGAAAGAAGAGCAGCCACCGCAGTGGGGGGCCCATGCAGCACAGCTGGAGAGTGGCCCCCGCTCTCCACAACTAGGAAAAAATGCCTGAACACCAATGAGGACCCAGCACAGCCAAAAATAAATAAATGATAAATAAAATTACACATTAAAAAGGGGCCACATAAGAAGAAAATAACAGCATGATTACCTGCCCATAGAGTTATTACGAAAATCCAGTAGTATGGCAAAGGTGAAAATACTTTCTAAATTATAAAGTGCTATGAAACTGGAAGTGATGATTCATCAATAATCAAATTCATCTACAGATGTTTCCAAAAGTCACCTCCACAAAGATAAGGGGCAGTGTCAAAGCCATGACTGCAAACCTGCCATGGGCTATCATATTCAAAATGAATTTTTTTAGGCCCTAAATATTCTGGGAATTTCTTTCTTTTTTTATCAAAAGAAGATTTCGTGAACCTGTTAATTTAATAACTAGGTCCAGTCTTTTCAAGATTAGTCACTAAAATTTAACAGTACATCACTACTAAAATAAAGACCTTAAGAAGGGCATTTCATTTAAAAGAAATGCAAAAGCTTCAGTGGAGAAATGCAACACCAATAAAAACAAAATGAACTGTTTTGCTAATGGATTTGAGTCTTTATCAATAAATCATGTAACTTCTGTTCTTTAAGATTCAAAAGTAACTGAATTTTTGGTTTGTGATTTAAGCAAAATATGTTGTTAAATCAGAGAAACGATGGTAAAAAATCATTTGTGTCTGCAGAAAATGTCCCTATGGTACAGTTATCTAGCAATATTGAAGGTCGTATTCTGGATGGCATTTCAGGAATGACCATTAAAAACAAAATATATCACTGCTTGTATGATTCAATACAACTTGTTCTGCATGTCTGTCTTAACAACTGTAAGAAATCACATCATTTTTTATTTCCTGGAGTCCTTTAAAACGCAAATTGTTTCTGAGTCTAGTACTTTTCCAGTTCATTGACAACTAAGGCTACGCCATGGAGACGGTTATAATGGACGTCTTAATTCTCTGGGCTTGGATGACTGGCAGGCCCTAGGTGCCCTCATCTGGAGATGACATTCTCCGGGTGGCAGACAGTGGGTCCAGGGTGGATTTCACAGGCAGTTAGGTTGATGGCTCCACAATTGCTTCCTGGTCTGTCACTGGTCTCCCTGTTGATGGCTTTCAATAGGCACTCCAGGCCCCCTTAGGTGTAATTTTTTCTTGACTTGTCTTTGATCCTGAGGTAATGGAGCATTTTATCAATTTTAGTGAATAGAAAAAAATCTTGATCACTTTTTTTTTTTTTGCAGAGATCAACATTCTCAGCTGTTTAGTCAGGGGAAGCAGGGAAAGAGGTGAGGCTGAAGGCCTCCTTCTCTGTCTCTGGATGCTTTTTTATGTTAACCTTTGTAATGCATTCCAGGTGGCAGCATTCCTCTAGACAGCGACCGGAGAAAGTTTTAAATAACACAGCAATGTTCAGTTAACCCCGTTTAGGATGAAAGACCCCTTATCAGAAGTCCGCTGGCAAGGGATTTGGATGTTGAGTTTTTGTAACCGTACCTTTGTTGTCGTATGTGATTTTGGCCATTTCAGAACCCCTTTCTGAGTTTTCATATAAATTATTATAACAGCAGGATATATTTATCCAGTGATCTCCAGGATAAAAGGACAGTGAAATGGGAAGGTCTAGAAAAATCAGTTGCCCTTGATATTGAGTGTTTGCAGACAAGTTACTGTGCTGTGATTTTGTTCATCACAGATAGAAAGAAAGAGAGAATTATTATTTTTTCTAATTTTCAAATTAGAAGCAATTATTAGAAAGCTACACTGGCACAAATTTTAATTAGATTTATCTTTGACTCTTCATTAGCATTCATGAAATTTCAAATTGTGATATGTCTCAGAAGAAATGGAGGAGCAGAATTTATTAAGAGGAAAAGGAGGTAGTTATTTACTTTAAAATATTGCTTATAAAAGCAGGTTAAGAATCTATGCCTGGCCTTTGAAGTGGAATATTCCTTTAAAATATAAAAACCTCTAAAATTCGATGAATACTATTTTGTCCATCTTGTCTCATTTAAGTGCATTAAGTTTTCTGAAGGAAGCCACAATACTGACAATATGCAATAGATTTTTGGAAACAGCCTGACTTCATACTATTTCATCTTCTTATATGCTATATCTTTAAAGGTGTAATACATGTAATTTAATGTTGAATTTAAAAATAACCCCCCCTGCTAACTCTGTATTTATGGAATGCTTACTTGTGAACAATAAATTCAATGTTTGGTACAGAGACTACAGAATTGAATGAAACATTTTTCCTCATAGATTTTCTTTAAATTTTGTCTTCAAAAGCACGTCTACCATGCTATTTCTAAGTCTTCTTTTCTCTGGCTGTTTATACTTTGTTCTGGCTGCTAGAAAATCAAATTAATAGTCCATTACTAACATCTGTCCAGAATTATATTATATGTAATTTTATTATTCTTACCTATTTTAGCTTTATTTTATTTCTGTTCTCATTTCCTCATTGATTTAAATCTAGTTCTCTCATAGGCTTCCTCATATTACATTTTAAAATGAAATGTGGCATCCATAAATAAAAAAAAATACATTGTTTTTCTCTTCCATTGAGTGTCTATAAGGCTGAACTTGCAGGGAGTGTTCAATAAATCAATGTTGATTGATTGATCACAGTCACAAACTCAGTGTTTTTCAGTAAGTATTAGGTTTTATGATTGTTGGTGTCTTGCTATGTATGGTTAGGAAATTCTTTCCAAATATAGGCCTCTCTTTTGTGAAAGGATTGTTCTGCCCTCAGAGTTCCACAGCTGGGACAGTTTTACAAGAACTAAACTGGGACTAAAAATGGGAGGGCACCTCTGTTTCTTTCCTGTAGAGCTCTGTCTTAAAGACAGAATGTGGCCAACAGAATCCCTACACTTTGAATGCTCCAACGTGTTTGCCACACGATGTCACATACTTGCTTCACCAGTACTGATTAAATATTACCAAGGAGAAATATAGTGAGAGAAAGGGATAAGACATTTTGAAGTTTCAATTATAAACTTAAACTACTGTACAATGAAGACAGTTCTGCTCATGAATATGGCAAACAACTCCTACTGCCTGTACTTTGTTGAAAGAGTGAAGGGATAAATTGGACTTTTACAGAAGAGATTCCACCAAACTGATATTTCAGTGTTCTGACTGATGTACACGTATCCTAGAAGCCTTCTTACTGTATCGAGTCGCTACTACTTTCAAGATATTACATTGGATGCTGTTGTTTAGTCACTGAGTCCTATCTGACTCTTTTGGGACTCCGTGGACTATGGCCACCAAGCTTCTCAGTTCATGGGATTTCCCAGGCAAGGATACTGGAGTAGGTTACCATTTCCTTCTCCAGGGGGATCTTCCCAACCCAGGGATTGAACATTTGTCCCTTGAATTGGCAGGCAGATTCTTTACCTCTGAGCCACCTGGGAAGTCCCACTTAATTTACTTCTATATGATGTTTGACACTCTTCATCTGTCATGCCACTTTAGAAAATAACTTCTATGAAGGCAACTGTTCACTAGTGTATCCAAAGTGCCTAGAACATAGCTGATAAACAACAATGGGAAAAACGAATCAGCGTCCTCTCCCACTATGTTCAGTTAGCATTTCTTACAACACTATTTCAAGACAAAAATTTAAGAGATGACAAAGTTAAAACAAACGAAGATGATTCTGCCATGGCAGGCTCTTCAAATTCAAGTGTAGGGTCTATCTGAATTTAGAAAAGTCTAGAAGGAAAGTGTCCACTGTCAATTGTATCAATAGGGGCAAGAATGTAAGCATTGGAATAGGAATGATAAATTAATTCACTTCTTCTGGTTTTGATTCTGTTGGTAAATAATGTAAATGCTAACTGCCAGGATTTTGAGTGAGGAGTCCATGCATGAACTTGTAAAGAGCAAAGTCTGAAACTTTCTAAGAGACATTTGGTTCATTACTAAGACATTTACAGAAACCTGTACAAGTGCCCACTCCCAATGGGAAGAATTTGAGCTGAGAGTCAAGATCAAGTCTTCCTCATATTAGGTCAGCAGCAGCAATTCTGTTCACATCCAGAAAGATGTTTTGTTTCTTGGTCTCAAAGGATAAGAAGCCATGCAGCACAAATATATCCCAGGCTCAGAAAACATATCCCACATAAGGATTCATTCTGAACACAAGGGGCTGGGCATTTCTTTAAAGAAAAAAAAATCAACTATGGTTTTTCCAGTAGTCAGATATGAGATTTGGGTTGTAAATAAGGATGAGTGCTGGAGAATCTATGCCTTGGAATTGTGTGGCTGGAGAAGACTTTTGAGAATCCCTTGGACTGCAGGGAGATCAAGACAGTCAATCTTAAAGGAAATCAATCCTGAATACTATTTGGTGACGGACTGACACTGAAGGTGAAGCTCCAATACTTCGACAACCTGATGCAAAGAAACGACTCATTGGAAAAATCCTTGATGCTAGGAAAGATTGAAGGCAAAAAGAGAAGGGAATGGCAGAGGCTAAGATGGTTAGACAGCATCCTGCACTCAATGGACATGATTTGAGCAAAATTTGGGAGATAATGGAGGACCAAGGAGCCTGGCATGCTACAGTGCATGGGATCGCAAAGAGTCAGACACGAGTTTGCAACCTAACAACAGCAGCAAGAACAAAATATGTAAAATTATTTCAAAAATAAAGTGGATTAATTTATGAAATCAAATAAAATCATCAGAATATATCTCAATAATTGAATAGGTGCAATTAGTCACCCTTCAAGGACAGATTTCTATGCAATGCAAAAAATATTTATATTGCTAAATTATATTAATGTATTCATTCGGACATGCCTATTTAGATTATAGAATCTAATATACAAGTTGAATATGTCTGGTTTGGGTTTTTACTACTTGTTTATCAGGTGTAAATTCTCTCTGGTTTTAAAAGCTACTGGAACTGAAATGGAACTGAGAATATCTGAAAAATATACTTTGAGCTTTTAGTTAGAAATGTCAAATTTATGTTTTGACTAAGTTAATTAAGCAATTTCAGTTTTTAAAATATTTATACAAACGTCAATAATTTTTAAGTTGTGAGTTTAACTGTAAATGAATGAAACAGAGTGGATACAGAATAAAAATATACCAAAAGTATCTGAATCATAATAGCTAAAAGTGTAATTGTTACAATTCTTTGCATACTGAACTATTTTTAAGACTTTCACTTGACAATTAACTGCAATAACAGTACAGTTTACAACTTTAATATGTAATTTTGTCTGAAGTATTAAAGTATTTTAAAGAAAAGTGAGAGGATATCCTAGTAACTTAACAAGGATACCAAATAAGGAAATATTTTGGGTCTTGCACTGCAAAACAGGCAGAGCTTCACATCAACACAGATTAATAGCAGCTATAACTAATATTATACTATGAAATCTGTCTGCTGCATGATGCTATGAAGTTCCTACTATACCAGCAGGGCTTCCCAGCTGGCTGAGTGCAAAGAATCTGCCTGCCAATGCAGGAGACACAGGTGCCATCCCTGTGTTGGGAAGTTTCCCGGGGGAAGGAAATGGCAACCCACTCCAGTACTCTTGCTTGGGAAAACCGTGGACAGAGGAGCCTGGCAGGTGACAGTGCATGGTGTCGCAAAGGAGTTGGATACGACTTGGCGACTAAACAATAACAACAACATCCAAGCAGATCCAGAACGTTTTAAAGGTTGGCAATTTAAAGAATGTTTCCTATCAATCTTTTTTCTTTTTATTTAAAAATAATCTTCTTTAGTTTTATCATTATTCTGCTTATTGAGTCCATAGACAACACTAAATTGTGTACTGATAACTATTTGTGTCATCACTACTTTTGATCACTATTTTTCCAATACCTAGAGTGTAAGGCAGCATGCACTGGCTATTCCTTACATATGTTCATATATTTAAGTAGATACACTACCTGCCAACATCCAGGTTGCTTATGATTTTATATTTTATTGGGGATATTTTGCAACAAAAGTGTGTTTTTTAAATACGTTTAATATTGAGTCAAGTCTAATATCAAGGTAATTTTATGAACATCAGCATTTAGCATAAGCCTCCCTAAAAGTCTTCTTTATTTTATGAAGTAAATATTATGCAATTCTCATGTGTCACAAGAAATGCTAATAGTTCATTATTTTCCTTTGAATTACTTGTCACCAAATTATTAATATTTTTTCAAAGAGAAAGTGAAAATATGTTGAGAAAAAGCAACTGATTCTTTGACTCTATGTAAGTGGACCATAGTTAAAAAGTTTGCTAGCCATTGTTCAAATACTAGCCATTACTGAATTTAGTGATGCATTTTGCCACCGCTGTGTTTTACAGATATTCTCCAGACAGCCTAGCACTCCAGTTGTACCCCAAAATATAACACCAATTCTGCTGTTGAAAATACAAAGTCTGCATCACGGTTCAAGATTCAACATCCAGTAGGCTTTCATGAGCAAGACTTTGAACCTAAGTTCTAGTAAGGCAATTAGGAGAGGAAGAAAAGAGTATCCATCTACAACATTTTTACATGCATTTTAGATCTCACAGCCCTACAATGAGGCTCATGGAACTCAGCTGAGATCCCTTGACTTCTGAAGTAGCCAAGTTTAGAATGGAAGTCAAAATGATTTGACTCAGTGTCCATGTTTTCACTGTACCATGTTACCTCTCTTAAGATGCTCAAACCTTTTGAACACTGACATCCCATGTGAACAAATCCTCCCCTTTATCCCAGTTCCAGTAACTATATCCTCACTTTGCATTTCTGCATAGCAGCCCTGCCTCCTATTTCCATTGCCTGTCCAACTTTTCATAATAAGAACTACAAAAACTAATTAGCCCATAAAGCAGAGAAATTCAGTTAGAAAACAAAACACCCATGATGGAGACCACTCTCTAGGCATTAAGTAGCATCTTCTGTCATCCACAAGGCATCAACGTCATTTAACATGTCATATTAGATCGTATTAGATCAGATCAGTCACTCAGTCGTGTCCGACTCTTTGCGACCCCATGAATTGCAGCACGCCAGGCCTCCCTGTCCATCACCAACTCCCGGAGTTCACTCAGACTCACGTCCATCGAGTCAGTGATGCCATCCAGCCATCTCATCCTTTGTCCTCCCCTTCTCCTCTTGCCCCCAATCCCTCCCAGCATCAGAGTCTTTTCCAATGAGTCAACTCTTTGCATGAGGTGGCCAAAGTACTGGAGTTTCAGCTTTAGCATCATTTCTTCCAAAGAAATCCCAGGGCTGATCTCCTTCAGAATGGACTGGTTGGATCTCCTTGCAGTCCAAGGGACTCTCAAGAGTCTTCTCCAACACCACAGTTCAAAAGCATCAATTCTTTGGCGCTCAGCCTTCTTCACAGTCCATCTCTCACATCCATACATGACCACTGGAAAAACCATAGCCTTGACTAGACGGACCTTTATTGGCAAAGTAATGTCTCTGCTTTTTAATTTGCTATCTAGGTTGGTCATAACTTTCCTTCCAAGGAGTAAGCGTCTTTTAATTTCATGGCTGCAGTCACCATCTGCAGTGATTTTGGATCCCAGAAAAATAAAGTCTGACACTGTTTCCACTGTTTCCCCATCTATTTCCCATGAAGTGTTGGGACCGGATGCCATGATCTTCGTTTTCTGAATGTTGAGCTTGAAGCCAATTTTTTCACTCTCCACTTTCACTTTCATCAAGAGGCTTTTGAGTTCCTCTTCACTTTCTGCCATAACGGTGGTGTCATCTGCATATCAGGTTTAGATAGGGGAATTATTTGGTGAAAAAAATGAAAGTGTTATTAGTCGCTAATCTATGGATGTGAGAGTTGGACTATAAGGAAAGCTGAGTGCCAAAGAATTGATGCTTTTGAACTGTGATGTTGGAGAAAACTCTTGAGAGTCCCTTGGACTGCAAGGAGATCCAACCAGTCCATCCTAAAGGAGATCAGTCCTGGGTGTTCATTGGAGGGACTGATATTGAAGCTGAAACTCCAATACTTTGGCCACCTGATGCAGAGAGCTGAATCATTTGAAAAGACCTTGATGCTGGGAAATATTGAGGGCAGGAGGAGAAGGGTACGACAGAGGATGAGATGGTTGGATGTCATCACCGACTCGATGGACATGGGTTTGGGTGAACACCGGGAGTTGGTGATGGACAGGGAGGCCTGGCGTGCCATGGTTCATGGGGTCGCAAAGAGTCACACATGACTGAACGACTGAACTGAACTGAGTTATGTCTGATTCCTTGCGACTCCATGGACTGTAGCATACCTGGCTTCTCTGTGCATCAAATTCTCTAGGCAAGAATACTGTAGTGGTAACCATTCCCCTATTCAGGGGATATTCCCAACCTGGGATCAAACCCAAGTCTCCTATATTGCAGGCAGATTATTTACCATTTGAGTCACCAGGGAATCACATGTCATGTTAGATGGGGGAATTATTTGGTATCAGGGGTGAAATTAGGTTTGCACCATGCAGCCTAATGTTAGTTAATGTAAAGGAAAAAATAATGAATTTAAAGAGATGCCATATGTCAAACAATAACCCACTCATGCCATGCATTCTACAAACAAACAAGTCTTTTCCAGTTGGTGCCCAAAGTTATTGCAGAAGATTTCAGCATCTCTCCTTGAAGCCCCAGTTTTAAGTCCCTGCAGAGCTTCCGTGTCTGGACAAAGGGAATTTTTCAAGTCCATCCTTAGACTTTCCTGCCCCAGCTGTGAAAATCAATTAGCCCCGGTGAAAGCCGAGCCACGCTATGTTCTCAATAATGAAAAAGGCCAACTGCACACTAGCAATTTTCTCTGTCCTTACAAAGACGAATGGGGACTTTGAATCTTTTTTCACCGTTCCATGGAATTGCCTTTAGCTTCTATTTTGAAAGTTGCCAGACATGCCAGGAGATTAACACAGAAGACTCTCTGGAGCGGCAGGAAAATTATACCATTGCACACCAGTGACATTCGTGACTCCCTCAGGCTGGTATGCAGCCATCAGACAGTCAAAACAAACACCTCCCAAACACACTCCAGAACTCAACTCCCCCTTGCCTCTGCTGCCTTGATAAAAATGGAAATGGCTGATGGTACCTCATCAATTTTAAAGACCCAGCCAGTAGCTCAGATAATGCTTTACGAAAACAACAATAGGAACATGCTAGAGCAAAGCTGGACAGACAGGAGACCACTGAGATGATAAGTGAGCACTAGGAAATTGCCAGAGGAGCAGGGGTCACTCAACGGGTAAAGAGATCTGAGATTGCACCTTACCATCCTGTTATGGAAGGGTGGCCAATCGGGAGCGGAGGAGGAGTAAGAAGACCCTCTCCACCTAACCTGCACCTCTACCATTATTGCTCATCACCAACCACCTTCTTTGTCAAATAATAACCCCACAGCAAATTCTTCACTTGGCTGAGCAGGGCTTCTCAACCTTAGCACTATCAACATAATGGACTGAATAGCTGTTTGTTGGGGAGTTGGAGGGACCGCTCTGTGCATAATAGGGTGTTTATCAGTGTTTCTGGCCTCTACTCACTAGATGCCAGTGCTCAACCTCTCCAAGTTACCATAATTAGAAATTTTTCCAGTAATTTTCAAATGCATCCGGGGTGACAAAATCACCCTAGCTAAGAATCACTGTTACAGTGATGCTTCCTTTAAGTCCCCAAAGAACAAAAGAATTAGAAGACACAGGGAAAATTCATGCTATTAAAACTGTTGAATATGTAACTAAAATGTCTCCTAGATATACTGGCTCCATATTTATAATGCAATTAATCAAAAAGCAGTGGGCTTTTATTACAAGGTTTTAAATTCACATGGAGACAAAAAGCTAGATAAGCAAGGTTTCATTTTAAAACAATTAAATCAAAGACATTGATTGTTTGGCTATCTATTTTTAAAATATTTTGTCTCACATTATAATCTGCACTTCATTCTTGCATATGTTGTCTCATTTATCTCACAGGTGAGAAAAACAAATTAGTTTTGCATTTTCATTGTGGAACTAGTTGCAATGTGTTTAAGTGACTTGTAAGAGAGAAAATGCCAAGCCATTTAAAATGAAACTATTGCCTTTTTTTTACATGAGAGTCTTTCTTTGTACTTGAAAAATGAGTCGTATTTTGTATCTTAAAGTTAATAAAGTTTAAGTATTTTAATTAAAACTGAATTATAAAGAGTGACTTGATTGAGCTTAGATTCTTCCTTTTCAGCCAAAATTGCTTATTCAATTAAAAGTAATCAACTACCATGAGCAAACCACCACATTCATAGATGATACATATTGTATCATCCATGAAGATATGTAAGACATAGATTAGTAGAGTTTGACAGGGATTATGGTTACTTTTAGTAGTGAGTAGAGGAAATGGCAACCCATTCCAGTGTTCTTGCCTAAAGAATCCCAGGGACGGAGGAGCCTGATGGGCTGCCGTCTATGGGGTTGCACAGAGTCGGACACGATTGAAGCGACTTAGTAGCAGTAGCAGCAGCAGCAGATATTCAGTAGAATGTGGTAGATTGTAGCACTACAAAGCTACAATGGCTACAAATTCCTCCCACTCCTGTATGGACAATAGCCTTGATCTTGCAACTCCTCCAAACAAGGGGTAAAGCATATGTATTTTTCTACTCTCTGAATCTGGACTTGATCATATGACTTGCTTTGTCCAACAAGTCATTAACAAAGAAACGCAAAACTAGAAGCTTGAGTGGGCTTCTACATTGAGACTTGCCCTTCCTTGAAACTCTGCAACCATAACGATGCAAGTGAGCCAAAGAGAGTTTGCTGGATAATGAAAGACACACAGGCAAGCCATTGTTTTCGTCCAAGGTGATATGCCAACTTTTCACCTGTGGAAGAGAACATGCTAGACTGTACAAGCCCAACCATGGACTGACCAGAAAGATAGCATGACTGAGCCCAGACCAAAAGAATCTGCTGTGTGTCCAGTGGATACACAGAATCAGCAAATATTACTTTTTTGGTTTTAACCTACTATGTCTTTGAGGTATTAGTGGCAGAAAAAGCTAACATACGTTCATAAGTAGTAAGCTTTAAACTACATATGTGGGCAAGCAAACTACTACAACCGAGTTGGAGGTCAAAATGAGTCTATCACAGGGTCACACTGCCCTACATTTAAGTGACCTGTGAGAGAAATACAAGTCTTTTCGATGAATTTCTGTAACAGACTGAAGGTAACAGTTGAACAATAGACATTATATTAATTTGGACATATTATATAACTCTTAGGCCGTAATCTTCATCACATCATTATCACCATCATCACCGCTTACTTTGAGACAGATCCAGAGTGTTTTACCAGGCTCATTGCCCTCATCATGGGAAAAAAAAAAAAAGCAAAACTCACTACTTTATTTATTATAAGGGCTTCTCTTGTGGCTTAGGGGTAAAGAATCCACCTGCCGATGCAGGAGAAACAGGTTCCCTAGATTGGGAAGAACCCTGGAGAAAGAAATGGCAGCCCATTCCATATTCTTGCCTGGGAAATCCCTGGACAGAGGACCCTAGCTGGCTATAGTCCATGGGGCTGCAAAAGAATCGGATATGATTCAGTGACTAAACAACACAACAGCAAAGCTATTATAAGGAGGAAATTTGACTCAAGGAGTTTGTCACCTGTTCAGAATCCCATAGCTGATAATTAGTAAAGTTAAGATTTGAAACCAGGCCTTAATAACATCATAGGTGGTGTTCTCAATCACCACTCTCACAATCTTGCTTCATTTGACTTGTGTCTCCTGAAACTGAATTCTATCATATTTTTTCATCCACCAGGTCATTCATTTTCTTAAGCATGAATGGATGCATTCAACAAACTTCAAGTGCATAACATGTGCCAGAAATTATTAACGCAGAATTAACAAGATAGATACTATACCAGCTCCCGTAAAGCTGATGTAACTTACCTACTCTTAGCCTTCCACTTCCTACCTCCTTCACAAACTTCAAGTGCATAATGTGTGCCAGATATTACTAACACAAAATTAACAAGACAGATACTATACCAGCTCCTGTAAAGCTGACGTAACTTACCTACTCTTAGCATTCCAACTCCTACCTCCTTCACACGACCTGTTCTAAAACAATATTCTTTCTCCTTTTTTATAACACATCCATAGAGATTTTCTTTTAGAATCATAACAGGCTTTTATAGCTTGTGTTAAGCCAAGGTGCTCCAGAAAACAGAAACTATGTAGCATGCCATATCATATATATATTATATATGTGCGTGTGTGTGCTGCACTGAGTCGCTCAGTCATGTCTGATTCTTTGTGATCCTGTAGACTGTAGAACCCCAGGCTCCTCTGTCCGTGGGGATTCTCCAGGCAACTCCATACTGGAGTGGGTTGCCATGCTCTCCTCCAGGGCATCTTCCCAACTCAGGGATCAAACCCAGGTTTCCTGCATTGCAGGTAGCCTATTCCTTCCCTAGGGTATCTTCCCAACCCAGGAATGGAACCAGGATCTCCTGCATTGAAGGCGGATTCTTTATCAGCTGAGCTACCCAGGAAGCTACCTGGGAAACCCATATGTATGTATGTGTGTGTGTATGTATATATATATAGTCAGAGAGGAAAGAGAGGAGTAGAGAGACATTTATTATAAGAAAGAGACCTATGTACCATGTAGTTATGTAGGCTGAGAAGTCCCATGCTCGGCCATCTGCAAACTGGAGGCCCAGGTATGCTGGTGTTGTACTTCCATTTCAAACCAGAATAGGAACCGATGGGGGGCAGGGGTTCTAATGGCTTAAGTGTCAGTTTGAGTCCAAAGGGTCCAAACCCAGGAGCACAGATATCTAAGGGCAAGAAAAGATGGCTGTCCCAACTCAGAGAGAGCGAGTTTTCCTCTCCTCCACACTTGTGTTCTGTTCAGGCCCTCACTGGATTGGATGATGCCCGCCCGCATTGGGTGTCTTTATTGTCTATGATTCAAACGTTAATCTTTTTTCCAGAAATATCTTCACAGACACATCCAGAAATGATATTTTACCAGCTGTCTGGGGGTCTCTCGGCCCAGTCAAGTTAACACATGAAGCAAACACCACAGAGCTATGGAGTAACTTCAGACACAATGCAATGTAACCCAAACAGTGATCTGGTTCGGTTAGGAAACGGAATTCTAGGGAGCTTGTAATTCAAACAAAATGAAGCAGGTGTGTGTGTGTGTCCATCCGTGTGCATGTGTGGTATCCACATACACAAGCATCAGGGAACATTTTCTGAGAGAATTTCAAAGGGGAGAATCTTAAGCATCTCACTTAGCAGAGTGAGGGCACACACGCCAGCCATTATTTTTAAAAGTGGAATCCGAGCTATAGATACAGATCTATACTCTGTTCCAGAAGTCATTGGAGGCACGTTTATAAATTTCCTTGAAACCTCCCAGCCACTTGCAATGTGAAGATTTTAAAAGAATGGTAACTTGGGTACATAGCTCCTACTCCAAATTTTGAGCTCTCTACCCTGCCCTCTAACTTATTAAAAGCATCTAGAATGGATAAACAACAAGGTCTTACTGTGTAGCACAGGGAACTATATCCAATCTTCTGGCATAAACCATAATGAAAAAAGTATTAACACACATATACATAATATACACATATATATAATATACATATGTTTAACTGATTCCCTTTGCTATACAGCAGAGATTGGAACAACAATGTATACCAACTACACATCAATAAAAGAGATAACAAAGTAAAAAAAAAAAAAAACATCTAGGCAATTTATCTTTAAAGTCATGTCAAGGCATTACCATAAATGTATCTCTAACTCTGGAAAAAAAAAAAAAAGGATGAAGACAGTAAGTCACAAATGAGCATTCAATACTGGCTAATGTTTTATAAAGGAAGAGTGGTGTATTAACAGTTTAGCATCCTCTTTAGGATATAATATATAATCCATAGTTCCCTGTTATTTAAAGCATAGAATCTGCTTTAATAAAACAGTACTAATGCAGGAACATTTTATAAAACCTCAACATTTTATACTCCACATGTTCTATCAGTGAGTGAGAACACTGATACTCTTGAACACCAGCAACCATACTTCAGATTGAAGACTTATTTAAACCAACAAAGTGTTGTCTTTTACAACAGAAGTGTAACATAAGTGATTTGTGAATTGCAAATTGATCTTCCCTGCTGTGAGCCATAACTAGCTTTAGTTTACACTAGAACAGGCCACATATAAATATGTGACTATAAAAAAATGTCCAGGTCTGGATGACATAATTTACTATTTTGACACAAGCTGTTTCATTTCCCATCCACCGGTAAGTGTTCTATTGTAGTAAACCGAGGAGAATGAATCAAATATGACACAGACTCTAGCTTCTATGGGGAGACTGTGGCAAACCTTGGATAATATATTTCTTTTAAAGCACTTGACAAGCAAAGATTTCCAAGGTCTGTAAATCACTCCAGGGTTGCTAATTGGTACTACAAACATTTCACAGGACGTGTTATAAGAACTGTTTTTCCACTTATGGCTTCATGTGACTAAATGCCTCAGGATATTCAGCAGGTGTTCTGAAGACTCCATAAAGTATCTAGTAGTATAGAACCTTCCAGGTCGGTACAAATCTGACCGGCATCTTCTGAAATACTTTTCTCAGGCCTGGTGCATAAGGGGTGTGTGTGTGTGTGAGAAACCAAGAGACATAAGTGCATACGTGTGTGCTTTTGTGTGTGTGTGCTTGTGTGTGTGTGTGTAAGAAACTGAGATATAAATAGATATACTACCAAGTTTGCTAGAAGCTACATTAATACCATTGTAAATGCTTCATTTCATTTGTTCCTTGCATGTGGACGTGTCTGACAATTTATTGAGTAACCCTTGGTATTTTTAACCTTATATTTTGCAGTTTGAACTTTGTTTCCCCACATTATAAGCACTATTTTAAAAACAAGAATATAGGAATGCTTTTAAGATCTGACCCCACTGCACATCTTTTCCGAGTTTACATAAAATCAGAAAGTAGAGTGCATTGTTGGTTTTCTTTTATTAAAAAAAAATTACTTTCTATGAACTTTCCTGTCAAAAGGTAACATTTAACTCAAACTACACAGAGAGGCATTATTAGCCATTAATAAATTATCAACTCTGAGACAAGGATGGCAAACAAAATATTTGGAGTATGTCTCTAAATAGCAATTAGACAAAACAAAATATTTCTGTTTAATCCAAATTTCTAAGTTGGCTCCATTTGTCCAATTTGATATGGTCTCATTGCATTGTGGTGACTGTTAGCATGTGAAACAGAATTTCAGGAAAATAATGGAATTTTGAAAGACAAATACATATGTTGCTTCACTGTGTATTTTTGCCCATATAAAGTGATTAATAATAATATTTTTCCATCACTCATATTCTATAATTCTACATCCTGCATCCAAAAATGAAAAAAAAAATGTAGAGGATTAAGGAAAAAAACACATAATAGCAGCTTATCATGTAAGTAGTTTGTTAAACCTGAATCTAATTTGAAATATCCAAGTTTGTCCTACACCACTACTTAAAAATATATATATTTAAATTCACATTTTAAGAAAAGATATATTTATCTAAAAGGTATATTTATTCATTTAAAATAAATGCATCTAAGTTTGTATTAATAAATTGAATTGATTTTTGCACAAACATATATAACCAAATACCACATACCAAACAAAAAATGAAGACAATGTTAGCAAGTTCATCCAACAATTTAAAAATTAAAGATGAACCATGAAATGTAAGCCATATATATATATACATTAAGCTAAATTCCACTTTAATATTATTATATATGAAGTCTAGCTTAATAGCTATAACAATCCATCAAAATAAATCTATTAAACATATTTTAACAAAAGACATAGCTATGATCCAGAGAGGGCTTCCCAGGTCGTACCAGAGATAAAGAAACCATGTATCAATGCAAGAGAGGTAAGAGACAGTGGTTTGACCCCTGCATCAGGAGACCCCTTGGAGAAGGAAATGGCAACCCACTCCTGTCTTCTTGCCTGGAGAATCCCATGGACAGAGGAGCCTGGTGGGCTACAGATCATGGGGGTCACAAAGCGTCAGACATGACTGAAGCTATTTATCATGCACACTGTCCAGAGAAGCCCGATTGAGGGCAGGAGGAAAAGGTGAAGGAGGATGAGATGGTTGGATGGCATCATGGATGCAATGGACACGAATCTGAGCAAACTCTGGGAGTTAGTGAAGGGCAGGGAAGCCTAGCGTGCTGCAGTGCGTGAGATCACAATGAGTCAGACACGACTGAACAACTGAACAACAACATGATCCAGAGAAGTGAAATGATTTGTCAAAGACTGTGTGTGGAAAGGCCAGGATATAAACCTAGGTTAATGTGACAAGAAGTCACAGACTCTGTGAGACTAGTTGAATACCCAGATAGCTTTCCTGGCTTAGACTTGATTGGATTTGCCATAAAATTTGCCACATCTTACTATAACCCTATCTTACGTATTGCACTCAAGACATGTACCAGGAAGACATTTTAGCTGAAAGAGGCTTATTTTCCATAACCTAGACTTTGCTTAGAATTGTAAAAGCATGTCCATTTCAGACACGGAAATACCCTGTCATTTGATGGACTGGAGAATACAAATTGGACACTGGGGAGAAAAATTTTCTAAAAGTGAAAATGGGTAAGTTGGCTGGTGCCAGGAAACTGGAGAAGCTCCTTTGGAGGAAGGAGTTCAAGTAAAAAGGAATTCATTTTTTTTTTTCTTTTTTAATTTTAAAGATAATTTTTTTTTAATTTAAAACCATTTGTTTTTCAAGTTTAAGAAGATGTTCAGAAAAAGATAATTCAGGGTATGGCAGCAGATGGGGAATTTGGTTCTGTTATCTTCCTATGGAAAGTCATTTGTCTAGAATGTCCCCAACCCTAGAGATTAAGTTTTCTCTGATAATACGTGCAATAAATTTGGGATTGCAATCTAAGCACATTCTAGAAATATCCACAGGTACCTGGAGAAAGCAAATATCAACTAAATTTCAAGCTCCTTCAGAATGATAATAAACCTGAAACAAGGAAAGCAAAAATAATGAATTTAAAGGGCCTACATTTTAATAGCATTCTTTATACCAGACTTGGGAGTTTTATAGGTATTTAAAAAGCCAGTAAACTTATTCAAACATTCCTTATGAATCACAGCAATAAAAAATCACAAAAGTAGCATTTCTATATTTAGTTCAGTTCACTTCAGTCGCTCAGTCGTGTCTGACTCTTTGCGACCCCGTGAACCACAGCACGCCAGGCCTCCCTATCCATCACCAACTCCCAGAGTCCACCCAAACCCATGTCCATCGAGTCGATGATGCCATCTAACCATTGCATCCTCTTTTATTCCCTTCTCCTCCTGCCCTCAATCTTTCCCAACATCAGGGTCTTTTCCAATGCGTCAGTTTTTCGCATCAGGTGGCCAAAGTATTGGAGTTTCAGTTTCAACATCAGTTCTTTCAATGAATATTCAGGACTGATCTCCTGTCGGATGGACTGGTTGGATCTCTGTGCAGTCCAAGGGACTCTCAAGAGTCTTCTCCAACACCACAGTTCAAAAGCATCAATTCTTCGGTGCTCAGCCTTCTTCACAGTACAACTCTCACATCCATACATGACCACAGGAAAAACCATAGCCTTGACTAGACGGACATTTGTTGGCAAAGTAATGTCTCTGCTTTTTAATATGCTGTCTAGGGTGGTCATAACTTTCCTACCAAGGAGTAAGCGTCTTTTAATTTCATTTCTGCAATCACCATCTGCAATGATATTGGAGCCCAGAAAAACAAAGTCTGACACTGTTTCCCCATCTCTCTGCCATGAAGTGATGGGACCGGATGCCATGATCTTCGTTTTCTGAATGTTGAGCTTGAAGCCAAATTTGTCACTCTCATCAAGAGGCTCTTTAGTTCTTCTTCACTTTCTCCCATAAGGGTGGTGTCATTTGCATATATGAGGTTATTGATATTTCTCCCAGCAATTTTGATTCTAGCTTGTGCTTCTTCCAGCCCAGCATTTCTCATGATGTACTCTGCAAAGAAGTTAAATAAGCAGGGTGACAATATACAACCTTGACGTACTCCTTTTCCTATTTGGAACCAGTCTGTTGTTCCCTGTCCAGTTCTAACTGTTGCTTCCTGACCTGCATACAGGTTTCTCAAGAGGCAGGTCAGGTGGTCTGGTATTCCCATCTCTTTCAGAATTCTCCACAGTTTATTGTGATCCACACAGTCAAAAGCTTTGGTATAGTCAATAAAGCAGAAATAGATGTTTTTCTGGAACTCTCTTGCTTTTTCCATGAGCCAGTGGATGTTGGCAATTTGATCTCTGGTTCCTCTGCCTTTTCTAAAACCAGCTTGAACATCTGGAAGTTCACGGTTCACATATTGCTGAAGCCTGGCTTGGAGAATTTTGAGCATTACTTTACTAGTGTGTGAGATGAGTACAATTGTGTGGTAGTTTGAGCTTTCTTTGGCATTGCCTTTCTTTGGGATTGGAATGAAAACTGACCTTTTCCAGTCCTGTGGCCACTGCTGAGTTTTCCAAATTTGCTGGCATATTGTGTGTAACACTTTCACAGCATCATCTTTTAGGATTTGAAATAGCTCAATTTGAACTCCATCACCTCCACTAGATTTGTTCGTAGTGATGCTTTCTAAGGCCCACTTGACTTCACATTCCAGGATGTCTGGCTCTAGGTCAGTGATCACACCATCGTGATTATCTGGGTCGTGAAGATCTTTTTTGTACAGTCTGTATATTCTTGCCACCTCTTCTTAATATCTTCTGCTTCTGTTAGGGCCCTACCATTTCTGTCCTTTATTGAGCCCATCTTTGCATGAAATGTTCCCTTGGTGTCTCTAATTTTCTTGAAGAGATCTCTAGTCTTTCCCATTCTGTTGTTTTCCTCTATTTTTTTGCATCACTGAGGAAGGCTTTCTTATCTCTTCCAGCTATTCTTTGGAACTCTGCATTCAGATGCTTATATCTTTCTTTTTCTCCTTTGCTTTTTGCTTCCTTATTGCTTTCTCTTTTTTTTGCTTTTCACAGCTATTTGTAAAGCCTCCTCACACAGCCATTTTGCTTTTTTTGCATTTCTTTTTTCTTGGGGGTGGTCTTGATTCCTGTCTCCTGTACAATGTCACAAACCTCCATCCATAGTTCATCAGGCACTCTGTCTATCAGATCTAGTCCCTTAAATCTATTTCTCACTTCAACTGTATAGTCATAAGGGATTTGATTTAGGTCATATCTGAATGGTCTAGTGGTTTTCTCTACTTTCTTCAATTTCAGTCTGAATTTGGCAATAAGGAGTTTATAATCTGAGCCACAGTCAGCTCCTGGTCTTGTTTTTGCTGACTGTATAGAATTTCTCCATCTTTGGCTGCAAAGAATATAATCAATCTGATTTCGGTGTTGACCATCTGGTTATGTCCATGTGTAGAGTCTTCTCTTGTGTTGTTGGAAGAGGGTGTTTGCTGTGACCTGTGAGTTCTCTTGGCAGAACTCTATTAGCCTTTGCCCTGCTTCATTCTGCACTCCAAGGCCAAATTTGCCTAATCACTCCAGGTGTTTCTTGACTTCCTACTTTTGCCTTCTACTCCCCTATAATTCTATATTACCCAGGGTGAGATTATAACTGTATATTCCTTTTACAAACTTTTTACAAATATAGTTAAAGACCACATTTTTGGAAAACCCATGCTGTGTTATAGATAGTTAGTATTTAAGCCCTTCTGCAAAGGATTTACTAAGTAATGTGGGATGAGGCACAGAATGTTTTTTATCCCTGAAGCCATCCAGAGTAATGTACATAATTACATATCTAAGAAAATGTCCATTATAATTTATTTTAAAAGAAAAATGCATTTTGTTTCTCTATAAAAAGACAAACATAATGAGCTCCTGAATTTGGATCATGAGGAATACTTACATTCGCACGATCCGGCTTTTCAAAGTGTAGTCCAGGGTCTATATTAATGTTACCTGGGGCGTTATTGCAACTGCAGCTCTTTGAGCTTCATCCTAGACCTATGTAACCACATTCCATTGAGTAGGATCTGTTTTCAGGACGTATAGGTGTATTTATATCATAACGTAAGAATCTCTGTAAGGATAAGATATGGATGAAATGCAGTCTGCTATCTCTTGCAATCACTTTCCCCAAGGTGAAATTAAGGTAATATGGGTATCAATAGGCAAAAATAGGCTTCCCTGGTGACTCAGACAATAAAGAATCTGCCTCCAATGCAGGAGAGCCAGGTTCAAACCCTAGGTCAGAAAGATCCCCTGGAGAAAGCAATGGCTTCCGGCTCCAGTATTCTTGCCTGGAGAATTCCATGAACAGAAGGGCCTGGTGGGCTACAGTCCATATGGTCGCAAGAGTCCCACATGGCAGAGCAACTTAACACTTCACACTCTCCTTACTTTCCTTCCTCCTTACTAAACAAGTTTAAGGCAGAAATATAAAAAAAAAAAAAAAAAACAACAACAACAACAACTATATTCTCTCCTTTTGGCTTCACTAGTAGCTCTGATGGTAAAGAGTCTGCCTGCAATGTGGGAGACCCGGTTCAATCACTGGGTTGGGAAGATTCCCCTGGAGAAGGAAATGGCAACCCACTCCAATATTCTTGCCTGGAAAATCCCATGGATGGAGAAGCCTGACAGGTTACAGTCCAAGGGGTCCCAAGGATTCAGACATGACTGAGCAACTTCACTTTCAGGCAAAAATAGTCATGGTGCCTTAAGAGTGCTCCTTACCAACCCTTTCCCATCCTGCTGACCAAAAAGGCAGTGATGATTTCAGTAGTTAATGACTTATTATATCTCATGATGGTCTTGTAACTTCTGCCCCTTTCTGCAACAGTCACTCCTGAGTCAGTTCTCTGCCACTCTCCAACATTTCAGTCCCTGACGATAGGCTTATCTATAATAGCTTTGGGTCATCAGACCCCAAGTGAGACCATGAATAACACAAACTAAAAGATCCAAGGACTGGCAAGTTTGCAAAAATTTGCTCTCTTAGTCTCTCCTGGAATTATAAAGGCTGGAAAGCAATAACATAGGATTTCAAAAAGCTGTGTCTTTCCTGAACTTGCACCTCTGTATTATATGTGATTTTTACATACTTGGGCTTTCTAAAGAGGGCACGATGATAAGTCATCCACATATGGTACACACATTTTTTAAAGAATGTATTTCACTTACTTTAACTCTTTTTGACAGAAAGGAAGGACAATCAAATGATATTCATTATTCAGCAGTGGTTTGATCTCCAAGAGGGCAGTCATTTAAAAGCTGAATGCAGTGTCTTTGTAATTTTCTGTGACATAATCAGCTTATAATACATATGAAGAAACATAGCAACTAGATAATTCATAAACACTAATGATGATGAAATTTAAACCTTTATCTTACAGTGATGCTCCCAGGAATTCTTTATTTATGCATTTAAAAAACATTTATAGAAAGCCTCTTTTATTCCATGCACTATAAGAGGAACTAAGAATAAATTCACTGACTTTTTTGTGTGTGAACACATAACAGAACACTGCTAAATGGACAAAAGCCCTTTAATACAGGTCACAAACCATGTATCTAGTCCACTAGATTATTTTAGTCCCTCAAGAAGAAATTTGAAATATCATGACAGCATTATATGTAAAAATACTGAGGGGGCTTTAAAATAATTGTTCATGCGATGACATCTCATTTTATCTATTTCACACAACTCAATTTTTATGGCATGTTTTGATATATGTTTTGGACACACAACATGCTTTTGGACACAACTGATAGAATGGGGTTTTTGTGAAATTATAAATGATCCAAAGGGTCATCCAAATGTTATAGCTTATGTAAATCACGAGAGCAACAAGACATTTGTCCTTTGGTTGGGCTAAAGAATGAGTAAAAAAGTGATGGGGATATGGTAAGTAAGAGAGGTCAGAGTTTAGGTGAGTTCTATTTACACAGAAGCCCCTAAGCACACAGAGCTGCCTGAGGTTCTAGAGATCTCTGCTCAGTTCCATGGCGAGGCTACACCTTTTTCTATTGTATTCCTGCTCTTCGTGATTTCTGGTGGTTTGGCTTTGCTTTGCTTTGCTTCTGCTCACCAAGAGCTGAATAATGGTAACAATAATTTGTAGCCTGGTTCCCTGCTGTCTTTTGTCTCTACCCGTTCAATCAGTGATGTTCATCACTTCAACAGGTGAGTCAGTTGGGGAAAATTGCACGCACTGCTCTGTATAAAAGACTTAAAACATGCGATTAATGAGAACCCACTGGGCAGCACAGGGAGCTCTGCCCGGTGCTCTCTGCTGACCTAAAGGGAGGAAATCCAAAAACAGGCTATGTGTACATACAGCTGGTTCTCATCGCCCTACAGTAACCCAACAGCGAAAAGCAACTGTGAAGTGAGCGTGGAGTGAAAGTGTTAGTCGTTCAGTTGTGTCCGATTCTTTGAGACTCTATGAACGTAGCCCACCAGGCTCCTCTGTCCATGGAATTCTCCAGGCATGAATACTGAAGTGGGTAGCCAATCCTTTCTCCAGGGGATCTTCCTGACCCTGGGATCGAACACTGGTCTCCTGCATTACAGGCAGATATATTCTTTACTGTCTGAGCCACTAGGAAACCCCATAGCTCAATAAAATGTTTTTTTTTTTTTTTCAAAAGGGAGATAAATAGAAGGGTCCTTGATCCCTGATGATGACAGAGTACCTGCACCAACTTGTCAACGGCTAGCTCAAGAGCTTACGGTAGAGCTCACTTCCTATTTATTTAGATCTTCCTTCATGTGGGTGAATCTCATTTTAATTGATATACTCACCAAAGCCTTATGAAGTTCATTTCTCACTAGATCCCTTTCCCTATCTCTCCCTTTCCCTATGCCAGGAAAAGTCCTATTTGTCTCATGGAATACAGGTTAGATGTAATAGTTTATAAACCTATTGCAGGGGTATTTGCTCTTGAATAATATATATATTTTCAAAGGAAAAGAGTTCTAATGCTATCATATCAGTTAAACAATTACGAATACAGTGATATATATTGAGGCAAAACGTCTTGGTTTTTTATGACTTGACCATATCTGGTAGCTCCACATGAAAATACAGCATTATACTGTCAGCATTTTCTGTGTCCAGTCACAGCAGATGCCTTCAATGAAATACATGTGAGCCTTTGTCTATTGTGGTGTTTGTATAGTTTCTGGAAGTCCTAAGACTTTTAAGTAATGTGCATTTGATTTTGTCTCTGAAAATGGTTCTTTTTCTCCTTTTTATCAACTTTCCAAAGGCCATGTTAAAAAAAGCTAAGATATCAAAAAGAAGACTGCACGAAGGTGGGAAATTCTGCGATGGACTTTAGTTTGAATGACTTCCTTTCTGATTTTCATCAGCAATGATTTAATTTCTCACCTCTAGGGGAATGCAAGTTAGCAAACTAAAGCAAATTTATCACTTCTGAAAACTGCTGCAAGACCCCCAAGACAGAACGATTACCCCCAAACTGAATTTAAATAAAAGTAATTAGTTTTATCTTGTTTCTTAACTCATTTACCTCTGCACAGAAATCCTCCTGGAGTTTTGAAACTCATCAGTGATTATCCCTGGAGCTGATCCAATAATGTGAGAATAAATACACCATTAACCAATTACACATAATGACTCCAAGATATGCCAATAGTGGAACAGTTCAGATGATTTATAAGGCTCACTTCCAATAGCCTATTCACAATTCACATCTTTTCTAAAAACCAAATTAAAAGTTAAGCAAAACTTTAGATCTGCCTGCATCCATCTCCTCAAGGTATGAACAAATGAAACTAAGCCATTTATTTAAAAATGTTTGTTTGTCATGTATGGAAATCCTTGAGTGTTGGGAATGAAATATTTACTTGAAACAAGCACCCTCTTACACTGTTGGTGGGAATGCAAACCAGTTCAGCCACTATGGAGAACAGCGTGGAGATTCCTTAAAAAACTGGAAATAGAACTGCCATATGACCCAGCAATCCCACTGTTGGGCATACACACCGAGGAAACCAGAATTGAAAGAGACACATGTACCCCAATGTTCATCGCAGCACTGTTTATAATAGCCAGGACATGGAAGCAACCTAGATGTCCATCAGCAGACGAATGGATAAGCAAGCTGTGGTACATATACACAATGGAATATTACTCAGCCATTAAAAGAAAACATTTGAATCAGTTCTAATGAGGTGGATGAAACTGGAGCCTATTATACAGAGTGAAGTAAGCCAGAAAGAAAAACACCAATACAGTATACTAATGCATATATATGGAATTTAGAAAGATGGGAATGATAACCCTGTATGTGAGACAGCAAAAGAGACACAGATGTATAGAACAGTCTTTTCGACTCTGTGGGAGAGGGTGAGGGCAGGATAATATAGGAGAATGACATTGAAACATGTAAAGTATCACATGTGAAACAAATTGCCAGTCCAGGTTCGATGCATGATACAGTGTGCTTGGGGCTGGTGCACTAGGATGACCCAGAGGGATGGTACGGGGAGGGAGGTGGGAGGGGGATTCAGGATGGGGAACACGTGTACACCCGTGGCAGATTCATGTCAATGTATGGTGAAACCAATACAATATTGTAAAGTAAATAAATAAATAAAACTGAGATTAAAAAAAAAAAAAAAGAAACAAGAGGAGCACAATTTAGAGTTTTGAGTCTTGCTGTCTATTAAGTAAGTCTAGTTATCTGGTCCTGCATGCTAATACAGCACAAAAGCTACTGAATTAAAGGACACCTCTTGAATATCAAAGTTATCAAAAGATCTAAGGAGCTATGCTTTTTCTACTTTCTCTCTCAACATAAATGTTTTCTACTTACTCATATTTCTCAGCTTCATTAAGGTGTGGTTGACAAATAAAATTGTAAGTATTTAGGCTGAATGACATGATGTTTTGATATATATTATGAAATGGTTACTATAATCAAACTAATTAACACATCCGTCATCTCATATAGTTACCTTTTGTATGAGTGGTAAGAAGAATTGAGAACTATTCTCAGCATATTTCAAGGGTATAGTCTGTATGTGAGCTAGTCATTCAGTCGTGTCCGACTCTTTGCAATCCCGTGGACTCTAGCCTTCCAGGCTCCTCTGTTCATAGGATTCTCCAGGCAAGAATACTGGAGTGAGTTGCAAGTTCCTTCTCCAAAGGTTACAGTACACTATTATTATGCTGTATCTTATGTCTGTAGAACTTATTCATTTTCTTACTGTAATATGTACCTTCTGACAATATCTTCCCTTTTTCCCTACCTCCCAGCCCCTCACAAGCACCATTCCACTGAGAAGTTGTGTTTTCAATATTTAACAAAGAAATTGAACCATGTTCCATATGGATCACAATCAAATAATTATTTGATGTACTACCTGATAGAACTATCTTACTCTAAAGTATAAGACAGTATAAAGATAAGTCCTTGCTGTTTCAAAAACGTTTGAGGATTTCTGGAGACTAGAGAGATATTCCTCCAATTGATGATAATCAATCATTTATAAATTATCAATTACTCTCCATACAGAGTGTAAAGGAGAATGGAAGATCAGGCTCTAGATTTACAGAGATTTCATTCAAATATGAAGTTCACCAAATTCCATACTGATGAGCTATTGGACTTTGAGTAGGCTATTGGACTTTTAACTTGCTGAATCTTTAATTTTGTATTTGTAAGATGGATATGAACAAAATGGTAGCTTACTGACAGGATTTCTGAGAGGTTCAAAACAGGTAATCCACTCATAGCCCTAACAGACGTAAACAGGTGGTAAGATTTGACAAGTCAATCATTGTTATTATATAATGAGGACATACAATTTATTCCTAGTTCTATTTTACAGTTTTTGCTCTACAGATTATTATGTGAGAGATGGGGTGTATATTCTTTTGCTTCTACCAATACTAACAGACTTAATACACTGTACCTCAATCAGCATGGATAATTTCATAACAAAAACAACAACAAATTAATATATCAGAGAAGGCAAGCAAATCATTGACATTTATTGAGTGCCAAGTGCATGCCAAGTTCTGTAATGCAGGAGTCGCCAACCACAGACCACAGCTGATACTTGTCTCTGGCCTGTGAGGAACTGGGCTGAACAGCAAATGAGCAGCGGGTGAATGAGCAAAGCTTCACCTGTGTTTAAGTCACTCCCCATCTCTTGCATGATAGCTCAAGCTCTGCCTCCTGTCAGATCAATGATGGCATAACAAATGCAATGCACTTGAATCATCCCCAAACTATCCCCCACTCTCTGTCCGTGCAAAAATTGTCTTCCATGAAACTGGTCCCTGGTGCCAAAAAGGTTGCAGACCAGTGCTATAATAGATTCTTTTTATGACTCTTATTTAATTGCAAAACAGCAATATGCAAGATTTTCTCTGTTATATGAAAGCTAGAGCTTAAGCAGAGGTTAATCAAATTATCTGAAGCCACATAGTTAGTAAGTAATACATGACACCTACTCGGGTGTCACATTCTTCTCTGTATTTATTACACTGGGCTGTGCTTCACTGAGTTGGCACAAGAGCAGTGGAAAAAATTTGGGTTGGCCATGGGTGCAGACACTGTATAATTATAGATGCCTATCAAATGCCAAGCCATAAAAACATAATTATTAAAATGATTTACTGCATGAAAAAATGGAGTCACATAAAAAATAATATGCATGCCCTTTTTAGGAGCACAATGCATGAATCATGCAATGTCCTTTTATTATCACTTCAGGGAACGGCTTCCCTGGTGGCTCAGCACCTACAGTTCAGGAGATGCAGGCTAGAAGATCCCCTAGAGAAAGAAATGGAAACACACCCCAGTACTCTTGCCTAGAAAATCCCATGGATAGAGGAGCCTGGTGAATTACAGTCCGTGTAGGGGTTGTAGAAGAGTCAGTATGACTTAGCAACTAAACAACAGGAAATGCAGAGAGGACAGGCTCATACCACAAGGCTACAGAGTTGAAAAAAGCAAATGATATGTTGAGAGGAAAGGGATGAAATATAAAACTCCACCAAGATTTCTGACAAAGGACAAGTGGTTAGACTGTTTTGTTTATACAAGATGAGATTTCTGTATGTCTGCAGATATCCTACGCATTTTTCATGTTGTCGGTCTGACAACTGTCAAAAAATAAAAGCATATCCTGTGGAGCTTCATGTCAGCAAAACCAAATACTCTTATAATTTAAAAAAATGCTAAAAGTATTTATTTGTAAAGATTTTAGGTCACACAATCTGTCATAAGCAGAAAACCAGACTACTGTGGTTATTTTGTGAACATACTATCTGAGGGTTGGTTTTCCTGGCATTTGTTTGAGCGCTTAAGCATGCCATCTTTCTGTCTTCCTAACCTGCCATCCTAAGACTGTTAGTCTTTCCCTACTTGGCTTCATGGTGAAATGGACACATAGCAGCAATGGATAAATCACCCACTCTGAAGGCATAAAAAGTGGACAAGTGAAGAAAATCCACCATGTCCTTTTTTATAAAGGAAGTTTGTTTTTTTTTTTAGAACTAAACCCTTCCCATCAGCAGAATGCTGCTTATTTTTCAGAAGCTGGAACTGGGCTAAACACTTATAACAGAAAAGGTCCTGGAAAGGTAATTATTTGGCTTTCCAGTTCCTTCAGGGGAGGTGATAGAGGAAAAGGAGGTTGAAAATGTCTTTTATAGGCCAATTAAGAGAAACTGAAAAAAAGAAAAAAACTGGACAAAAAGCCAGGTTTACTTTGATTAGGCCAATGGATGATGATCTGAGACTGGAATACACAAGCTGGCATGTGGGAGGATTTATGCATGAGGACTGACCTTATGCTAAATCGAGAAGTACATGTCTTCTCTTTTTGATACGCTTGTCTCTTCACTGTGTCTTCATCATCTGACTATGCAGGGTCTCTTTTTTTCAAGAAACCCTTATTCCTCTATGCCCATATTTTGCCTTTCTAGCCCCTCAATCACTAGGCCAGCTATATCACAAAAAATGAAGGACCATTAGCAAACCATCCCCACTTCAGAATCTATTTCTGATCTCTGAGACTTGACTTTTTGAATTCTGTGGCTTTAAGAAGCCATTTAGAAAATTATTATTGATGCTCAGCATAGCTTTAGGGAGCTAGTAAATCAGCTAAACAATGTAAAAGTTTATTGGTTCTTTGTATCTGGAGAGCACTGGAATGAAAACATACTGATTTAAGTTTGCAATCAATTCACAAGGAATTTTTATATTTAGACTGGACCATGAAAAGAATACAGCTCGGTTGTCCATATAATTCCCTTGACTTTGCATATTCTACAATGATCATAACAGTTGATTTCCCAATGATTTCAACAGTAGGTATAGATAAGGGAAGAGATTTTGAAGGAATTTTTGTAAACATTTATGAAATTATTATAAAGATTTATGGGATTATTAATTCACTGAATACCTTCTCAGTTTGTCTGCTGGTCATTATTACATATGGCCCTTCAAGAAATTGTATTAATTGACTCAGTGCCATGATTGTGGATGAAATCTCTCCCCAGGAAAGAGGATAGAATGTTTAAGAAAACAGACCAATTCATCTTGGCTGTCAAAACAAGAGATCATGGAATTAATGATGCTAACCTTTTTATTAACATGAACACTCTCATGTGGAACGCGTCTGCTCTAGAGGTCAGAGCATTATGCTGAAATGTCTTCATTCCTCAGACTCATATTTTGCCTCTTCTCTGTGTCTACCCGGGGAATAAAAGAATGAGAGCACATTCTATCTGGAATTCCTCCTTTGTTATGCAGCCCATCAAACTTGATTAAATGTAGTACAAGATTAGACAATATAGGCCATGGGAAAGCCACCCCTTAAAGGTAATATGGGCTCCCCTTGTTGTACCACAAACACTGTAGCAGCATTTATTAAGACGCCCTTGGTTAATCTGTTAAGAACCAGCAAGGTTTTTTTTCTCCCTCTTTCTTTCATCTCCTATGTGCTCTGTACGTTAAGACCATTAAGGAGGTTTGCAATTATAGCATATTGAATTTCATATACATTTTTATTATTTTTCTTTTCTTCCTCCTTTCTCCCTTTCTCCCTCCACCCCCTTTCTTTTTAAGTTTTAAAATTCTTCTTTCATGGTGAAAATCATTTTAACAGACAAATTCCAAAGTTAGAGCACATATTATAACTTAAGGCAATACTCTCAACTCCCATCTCAAAGTTTTGTGTTGTTTTTTTTTCCTTTCGTCAAGGTTTAAAACATTTAGCAGTCACTATAGAAGACAGTACTGAGGTTCCTCAAAAAATCTAAAAGAATAGAACTCCCATGAAAAAGTGAAACTTTTAGTAGCTCACTGGTGTCCAGCTCTTTGTGATCCCATGGACTATAGCCCTGTCAGGCTCCTCTGTCCATGGGATTTCACAGACAAGAATACTGGAGTAAGTGGACATTCCCTTCTCCAGGGGATCTTCCCAAGCCAGAGATCAAACCTAGGTCTCCTGCATTGCAGGCAGTTTTTTTACTACTGACCCACCAGGGAAGCCCCAAGGTAACATAAGATCCAGCAATTCCATTTCTGGGTATTTTTCTCAAAGAAAACAAAAACGCTAACTCAAAATGTGCTCCTGTGTTCACTGAAGTATTACTCACAATAACTAAGAAATGGAAGCCACCTATGTACCTACCAATAAATGACTGGTTAAATCAGACGTGTTATAGATACACCATGGGGTATTATTCCATCATTAAAAAAAAAAAAAAAGAATTTGTGACAATGAGGATAGAGTGTTATACTAAGTTCTACTGGTGAGTGTTATACGAAGTTACATGAGTTATACAGAGAAAGACAAATACCGTATGACTTCATGTGTATGTGGGATCCAAAATACAAGAGAAATGAACAAACACAAAACAGAAACATGGCCATAGACACAGAGAACAGGTGGTTGCCAGCGGGGTCGGGGGTGGAAGAGAAGAAGCAAATTAAGAGCTTTTCTTAATTAAGAAAACAGACTTCCAATTACAGAAGACACTGAATCATGGGGATGAAATGCACAGTGTGAAAAATATAGTCAATAATAACATAATATCTTTGTATGGTCGCAGATGGTAACTAGACATCACGATGATCACTTTGTAATGTATATAATCATTGAATCACTATGCTGCACACCTGGCACTAACACAGTGCTGTAGATCAAATTATACTTCAAAGACAAACTCGTAGAAAAATCAGTTTTGTGGTGAGGGGGCATGTGGCGAGAGGAGTCAGATGAAGGAGGTCAAAATGTGCAAATTTCCAGTTATGAACGGGCGCCAGGCATATAAAGTACAATGTGATTAACACTATTAATAATGTAGTATGTAATATATGAGAGATAAGAGAGGAAATCCTGAGTTCTCATCACAAGGAAAAATGCTTTTTTTTCTTTTATTTTCTATCAGTGTTAAGCTATGAATGTTCATTAAATTTATTACAGTAATGATTTTAGGAGGTATCAAATCATCGTGTTATACACCTCAAACTTACACAGTATTGCATATCAATTGCATGTTAATATACACGAAAGGAAAAAAAAAACTAAACATTCTAAACATATTAGCATATCTATAATACATTTTGTATCAAATAATGGTATTTTTTACTTTCATTTTACCTGTTTTAGCATTAGATGAAAGTGAAAGTATTAGCCGCTCAGTCACGTCTGACTCTTTGTGACCCCATGGACTGTATGTAGTCCCCCAGGCTCCTCTGTCCACGGAACTCTCCAGGCAAGACTACTGGAGTGGGTAGCTATTCCCTTCTCCAAGGGACCTTCCTGACCCAGGGGTTGAACCTGGGTCTCCTGCATTGCAGGCAGATTCTTTACTGTCTGAGCCACTAGGGATTAGGATGGATGCAGCCTAAAAGTAGGTAGTGAAAATCTTCCTTAGAGTGATGCATCCATGTTTGAAACAATTATGACCTGTTTTGAAAGTCATCAAATAGGTGAAAGCCACTCCTCACATTCTCACCACTTAGTCCTATGATCTCCTCTCTCCACTATTCTGATATCCACCATGCAGAACCCACATTGTTCAAGGCCATTATTCCTATTGAAAGATAAATAAAAGAAGCTATATTTCATTTCTATAGAAATCAAGATATTTTGTTACATGTTGAGCACTATGTCAGTATTGCACATATCAAGCAAGAGAGAATTCTGCTCTTGAGAGAGCCTGAAAATTTGCCACTTCTGATTAACAATAAAAGTAAAAAAAAAAAAGGAATAAATGAAATCTCCAGGTACAAAAGTAAGAAATACCAGTAGAAGGCAATGGCAACCCACTCCAGTACTCTTGCCTGGAGAATCCCATGGATGGAGGAGCCTGGTGGGCTGCCATCTATGGGGTCGCACAGAGTTGGACATGATTGAAGTGACTTAGCAGCAGTAGCAGCAGCAAAGAAGTGATGGAGGAAGGGAATCCCATGAGTAATATCTGGATGCAGATTAATAGGATTTCAACAAGAAAAGATAGGAATGTTGAAGCTAAGACATAGGAAACTCCAGAAGGAAGCAGTCAATTGGAACAAATCAAGCAGACAGCCCAGTAATTTTTAAAGTGAATCACTTTAGCAACAATGATTTACTTTTCCTTCAGATAGAAGCAGAAGAATTAGGAATCGAAAATGAGAAAAAAAGACATGTTCAAGGAACCTGGGTATGAAAGGAGATGAACTCAAAGGATGAGGCTAAGAGAATATTTGATGTGGAATAGAGTGTTAGATGTAGAATGGAATGTTCCTTTTAGCTTTTCTCAGGATAGGATTTAAACACTGTTTACAAGCTAAAGGAGTCAATGAAGAGAGAGAGAGATAAAAAAAAAAAAATTGAACAAGAAAAAAGATGTAAGATCTAATGAGCCAGGGTCACCTGGAAGGCAAAAGAGAGTAGGAAGCATAGTAATCATAGAAGAATGTGTCTTATACCAAAGGTGTGAAAAGGAACAGTGATAATTAGCGTGGTTAAATTCAGATGATGGTGAGGGTGAGATCAGAATGTCAAAGAAATTCATGTCCTATGATTTCCAGTTTTGTATGGAGGAAGTTGCCTTAATATTAGTCTTTTCTTCAAGTATGTGACAACTCCATGATTAAGTTTATCACAGCCAGACTTGTTATAATTTTGAGATTATATCAATATTCTTATGCATACTGAATTCATTGTATCTACAGGACATTACAGAATATAAAAGTACTGCAAAAGAGAGTCTATTCCAAAGGAATCAGGCAAAAAATAAAAATCAGAAATACACATGTGAAACATAAATATAAAATTATTGTTTTTCAGTTGCTCAGTACTGTCTGACTCTTTGCGACCCCATGGACTGCAGCACACCAGGCTTCCCTGTCCTTCACCAACTCCCGGAGCTTGCTCAAACTCATGTCCATTGAGTTGATGATGCCATCCCACCATCTCATCCTCTGTCACCAAAATAGTTCTGGTAAAAAATGAATGAATAAATAAATATATATTTATATATATAGGGTAAAAATATCCCAGGATACGTTTATATTAGGTATCAACTGTAAAATAAAGACAATAAATGCAAAACAATTCAAAAAAAGAGCTTATATAGAACTAATATGAGATTAGCATATAATGAGACTTTATCATATAATAGTTGAGGATGAAACTTCTGGAGCACTACTACCTGAGTTTAAACTTATTCTTCCTACTACTTGTAGAATCATGGGGAAGTTACTTAATCTCTCGGAGGTTTCTAGTTATGTATGTTGGTTTCTTGTTCAAGCAAAATAGCTGTAAAACTTCTAGGACTGAATCTCTGCAAAGGAAATCAGAGGAAAAGAGACCATCCCATAATATGGCTCCCTCACATAAAGGAGGGAATAAAATCCCCAGAAAACTCTGATATCTCTTTGACCTCAGTTTGGTCCTGAGAATTTATTATAACTAGAAGAATGCCATGCCCTAGTTGGCTTAAGCCTGACTCCTGAAGTGCAGAGTCCTGAAGTTCACCTCTGATATGCTGGTTTTTATCTCCTTCAGTTGTGATTTCTCTATAATGAATAGAGGCCAAATGATTATTGGAGAAATTATCACATAATCCTTAAACAGGCAGAGTACTTCAAACCTAAGTAAAATGTACAAAATTAGGTTTGCTGATGGCTATGGTCTAAGGTCACAGTTATAGGCTTGATTGATGCCTGGGATATTATGGAAGAATAGAGCAAATTACATTTGGGTAGTTCAGTCAGATTCTTTTTTAGTTCAAGGAGAACATTGAAAGCAGCCCAAGAAGCCAAGCTTAGATTCAGTATGATGATAAATATAAACACTATCTTCAATATGATAAACTCTGGTTCAATCTTCATATTTTCTTTGGTCTTGAACCAAGAGACTGTCACATTTCATGAGTAGCATGCATTAGCTTCAATCCATCTGGATCTAAATGAATATGAAGAATCTGCTCTCGTAGTTTCCTGAGAATAGTTTGCTTTCATTTTCCCTAAATATTAACCCTGGAACCATGGGAAGGTTCCTCTCAAGGGTTTCAATTCACTGTGACAAAGATTCTACTGTACACAAAGATAAAAGTGGAGTTTGTATGGATTAAAGGTATCACTTTATGAATACTGAAATGGACTTTTAAGGTAATGAGTCATCTTGTGGAGGACTTTAGCTGTTCTAGTTCTCTCTTTATGGCTCATTCTTTTACTAAATGCAATTTACAAAATCATCCTCACAATCCTCACAATTTTTCAAGGAAAACATAAGTTAAACTGAGTCTCAACCTCTCAGTGGGACTGACTTTCTCCATATATACTAAAGACAGGATCATTGAAGGTAGTGTAAGATGCCAAGAACTTTTTTTCCATTCATAAATCTTCATCATTAAAAAAAAACACCAGTTCTTTATATATATCACCCTTTTAGCAAGAAATCTATCATAAAGTCCTTTATCACAATGTTGATGGAAGATTTTCATAGCAAATATTTTTGTCACAAGATGAATTCAACATGCCAACTATCATGAAATGTTTTGGCATTTATACAGTGCTTTTTCAGTGTATTTGTTGAGTAAGTGGTATCATCTGTTTCCTCTGCCAAGTACCTATGTGGTAACTTGTGTCATTAACAAAATACAAAATCAGTCACCAATCTCTCATCCTCTTCTAATCATATGCAAGGCAGAAGAAATGAAATAGTCATCATGTCAAGAAAAACATCAGACCTGTTTTTTCTTTGAGACAAAAATCTTCCAGGGAGTGAGCCTTCTTAGACTTAGCAGAAAAGTAAATTTAAGTGGAAACATAATAGCCCTGCTCTGCCTTTTGTCATGCTTCGGTGTCCATGGCTTGTGTGACCCTAGAGTTCTAGGCAATAGTATACCAAGCAAAGCCCTTCCAAAGACAAAAATGATGATTGACATTCAAATTAGGCTTAACATTAGCTAGAAAGCAAAAGGAATGAGTTTTGATGAATTATAAAAAATGAACTATAAGTTTATCTGGATCTGAATAAATATTGACTTAGGGGATTTTTCAGATGACTTCTCAACCATTTCTACTAGAACTCTGGCAAGGTATTTTCCTTAGATTTCAATCTTAAATGTTTTTCAAACTTCAGAAACAATTTTAGATCAATCTACATTTAGATTTTATTGTCTTTAGCAAGCTTTATTGGATAATAAGAAAAGTTATTCTCAACATTCCTTTTGTAAAAAAATATTAAAGCATGAAATATGTTAAAAAAGAACATGCAAATATGTCTGGATAGCTTATTCTATTATTTGAACCAGCTTCTATTTCCTGCAGTTTCTGAATAAGTCATCAATGAAGAGAATCATGAATTCTTAATCCTTGAAGTACTTACTTATTTTAATTCAAACTTTACTGAGATATAATTGACATGCAACATCAAGTTTAAAGTTTACAACTTGTTGACTTGATGCACCTATCTACTGCAAAATGATTACCATCATAGGGTTAGGTAATACTTCCATCATGTCATATAATTACATTTATATTATGTGGTGAGGTAATTCAAGGTGCAATAACAGCATCTTTCAATATGCAATACAGTGTTATGAGCCTTAATCATCATATCTATTAGATTTCTAGAACTTATTCATATTACAACTGGAAGTTTACACCCTTTCACCAGCTTCTTTCCATAACCCCATCCCTCAGTCCCTGGTACATCTTTCCATAACCCCATCCCTCATTCCCTGGTAACCACCACTCTATTCTGTTTCTGAGTTTGGCCTTTTTAGATTCCATGGATAAATGATCAGTCAGGCAGTCAGTTCAGTTGCTCAATCATGTAAGACTCTTTTAAATTCCATGGACCACAGCACACCAGACCTTCCTATCCATCAACAACTCCCAGAGGTTACTCAAACTCATGTCCATTGAGTTGGTGATGCCATCCAACCATCTCATCCTCTGTCATCCCCTTATCCTCCTGCCTTCAAACTTTCCCAGCATCAGGGTCTTTTCCAATGAGTCAGCTCTTCGCATCAGGTGGCCAAAGGATTGGAGTTTCAGCTTTAGCATCAGTCCTTCCAATGATCACCCAGGACTTATTTCCTTTAGGATGGACTGGTTGGACCTCCTTGCAGTCCAAGGGACTCTCAAGAGTCTTTTCCAACACCACAATTCAAAAGTATCAATTCTTTGCTACTCAGAGTTCTTTAAAGTCCAACTTTCATATCCATACATGACTACTGGAAAAACCATAGCCTTGACTAGATGGACCTTTGTTGGCAAAGTAATGTCTCTATTTTTTACATGCTGTCTAGGTTGGTCATAACTTTCCTTCCAAGGAGTAAGTGTATTTTAATTTCATGGCTACAGTCACCATCTGCAGTGATGTTGGAGCCCAGAAAAATAAAGTCTGTCATGTTTCCACTGTTTCCACCTTTTTCATGTACCTGTTGGACATTTGTATGTGCTCTTTGGAAAATTGCCTATTCAGTTCCTCTGTCCATTTTTTAATTAAGTTATTCTGTTTTGTTTCTACTGAATTTGTAAGTTCTTAATATATTTTGGATATTAACCCCTCATTAAATATATATGATATGCTAATATTTTCTCCCATTCTGCAGGTTGCTTTTTCATTTTGCTGATCATTTCTTTTGCTGAGCAGAAGAAACTTACTTGTTTTTACTTGTGGGGCTGGTGCTTTTACTGTAATACCCCTAAAATCATTGCAAAGACCAATGTGAAGGAGCTTTCCATGTCTGCTCTAGAAGTTCTACAGTTTTAGATCTTATGCATAAGGCATTCATTCATACCAAATTAATTTGTATGAATGGTGTAAGACATAGGTCTAATTTCATTTTTCTGCAGATGGTTAACCATTTTTTCTAACACCATTTATTGAAGAAACTATTCTTTCTTCATTCAGTATTCATAGACACCTTATCAAATATTAGCTGATCATGAAAGTGAGAATTTATTTCTGGGCTGTTGATTCCACTCTGTTGTCCTGTATGTCAACTTTTATGCCAATGCCATACTTAGATTATTATAGATTTCCAGTATATTTTGAGACCAGGAAGTGTGTTTCTTCCAGGTTTATTCTTCTTTCTAATGATTGCTTTGTCTATTTACGGTCTTATGTGACTCCATACAAATTTTAGTGAAAATTGTCGTTGGAATTTTGATAACCATTGCATTGTATCTACAGACGGGTTTTGTAGTATGAGCATTTTAATAATATTAATTCTCCTGACCCATTAACATGGAAAACATGTCCATTTGTTTGTGTATTCTTCTATTTCTTTAATCAAAGCCTTGTACTTTTCAGTATACAAAGAGATTTTTCACCTTTTTGGTTAAATTTATTTCTAAGTATTTACTGTTTATTGATGCCATGTGAGTGGTTATGCTTTATTTCTTTCTTCAGATGTTTTGTTGTTAATATATAGAAATACAACAGATTTGTGTATATTGATTTTATATCTTTAAACTTCACTGAATTTATTAGCTCTAAGAGTTTTTTGGCACTGTGTTTCAAAATTTCTATACATATAAAATCTCACTTGCATCCAAAGATGATTTTTACCTCTTCCTTTCCAAATTGGATGACATTTATTTATTTATCTTTATCACCTAATTTGTCTTATTTGAAATTCCAGAACTATGTTGAATAAGAATGGTGAGAGTAGGTGCTCTTGTCGTCTTCTTGATTTCAGAGGAAAAGCTTTCAACCTTCCACTGTTGAGTATAATGTTGGCTGTGGGTTTGTAATACATAGTCTTTATTTGAGGTGTATTCCTACTATATCCAACTTGTTGAACATTTTCATCAGGAAAGGACATTTTTTTTAATGTTTTCCTAAATCTCTTCAAATAACTGTATGATATCTAACTCCATTTTATTCATTTTGTACATTATACTTATTGAGTTGGATATGTTGAAACATCCTTGCATCACAGTGATAAATCTCACATGATCACGGTGTCTGATCCTTTTCATGTGCTGCAGAATTCAGTTTGTTAATGTTTTATTGTGAATTGGTGCATCCATAGTCATCAAAGATTTTGGTCAACAATTTTCTTTTGTTGTAGTGTCCTTATCTGCCTTCTGTATCAGGGTAATGTGGGTCTCATAAAATTAGTTTGGGAGTCTTCTTCCTCTTAATTTTTGGGAAGAGTTTGAGAAGGGTTGGCATTAATTCTTCTTTAAATATTTGGCAGAATTCACCAGTAAAACTATCTGGTCACAGGTTTTTGTGTGTTGGCAGGTATTTGATTACTGATCTCCTTAATTATCATCAGTACTCTCAGATTTTCAATTTCTTCATGATTAAGTCTTGTTTGCTTGTATATTTCTCAGAATGTATCCATTTCTTCTAAGTTATTCACTTTGTTGACATATAGTTGTCCTTATTAATATTATGACTAAGATCTAGGGTTACTGTTGCTAGAGTTCCTGGGCTCCTGAAGAGCAGTGGAAGGAGGATGTGGGGAGCGATTCAGGTAGATGTTGTCTGCAAATGATGAATATTTATGTGATGAAAGCTGTTAAAATCTGTAGGAGATTCACAAAGGTTATCATCACCAACCTAGACAGCATTAAAAAGCAGAGACATAAAAAAAAAAAAAAAAAAAGCAGAGACATTACTTTGTCAACAAAGGTCCATCTAGTCAAGGCTATGGTTTTTCCAGTGGTCATGTATGGATGTGAGAGTTGGACCATAAAGAGAGCTAAGTGCCAAAGAATTGATGCTTTTGAACTACGGTGTTGGAGAAGACTCTTGAGAGTCCCTTGGACTGCAAGGAGATCCAACCAGTCCATACTAAAGGAGATCAGTCCTGGGTGTTCACTGGAAGGACTGATGTTGAAGCTGAAACTCCCAATACTTTGGCCAGCTGATGCAAAGAACTAACTCATTTGAAAAGACTCTGATGCTGGGAAAGATTGAGGGCAGGAGAAGAAGGGGATGCCAGAAGATGAGATGGTTGGATGGCATCACCGACTCAACGGACATGGGTTTGGGTAGACTCCGGGAGTTGGTGATGGACAGAGAGGCCTGGCGTGCTGCGGTTCATGGGGTTGCAAAGAGTCAGACATGGCTAAGTGACTGAACTGAACTGATACTCACCATTCAAGAAGCTAAGATCACAGCATCTGGTCTCATCACTTGATGGCAAATAGATGGAGAAACAATGGAAACAGTGGAAGACTTCATTTTCTTGGGATCCAAAATCACTCCTTATGGTGACTGCAGCCATGAAAATAAAAGATGCTTGCTCCTTGGAAGAAAAGCTATGACCAACATAGACAGCATATTAAAAAGCAGAGGCATTACTTTGCTGACAAAGGTCTGTCTAGTCAAAGCTATGGTTTTTCTAGTAGTCATTTATGGACATGAGAGTTGGACCATGAAGAGAGCTAAGTGTGGAAGAATGGATGTTTTTGAACTGTGGTGTTGGAGAAGACTTTTGAGTGTCCCTTGGACTGAAAGGAGATCCAACCAGTTCATCCTTAAGGAAATCATCCCTGAATATTCATTAGAAGGACTGATGTTGAAGCTGAAGCTCTAATACTTTGGCCACCTGATGTGAAGAGCTTATTCATTGGAAAAGAGCCTAATGCTGGGAAAGAATGAAGGCAGGAGGAGAAGGGGACAACAGAGGATAAGATGGGTGGATGGCATCACTGACTTAATGAAGTTTGAGGAAGTTCCAGGAGTTGGTAAAGGACAGGGAAGCCTGGCATGCTGCATTCCTTGGGGTTGCAAAGATTCGGACATGACTGAGCAACTGAACTGAACTGATACTCACCACTGGTTCCTTCTTCAGTGACAAAATCTTCTGTGTTTATCTGCAGAGTAGATCTCTATGAACCACATTTGCTCCCTCCACATACATGCTAAGTCACTTCAGTTGTGTCCCACTCTTTCAGACCCCATGGACTGTAGCCTGCCAGGCTCCTTTGTCCATGGAGTTTTCCGGCAGGAATATTGAAGTGAATTGCCATGCCCTCCTCCAGGGGATCTTCCTGATTCAGGGATTGAACCCACATCTTCTATGTCTCCTGCATTGGCAGGTGGATTCTTCACCACTATTAATAGCTCCTGCTTCTTTCTAGACAATTTTGTTCCATGCAATTTTATACCATCAGTAGCTTTAGGTATCTACCACCACAGTCAAGATATAAGCAATTCTAGCACAAGAATCCCTCAGGTTTCCCTCTATAACCACACCCTCTTCCCACCTTTCCTAAATGATGGCAACCACTAATCTAGCCTTAATTTATAAAATGTTGTCATTTGAAGAACGGTATAAAAATGGAATCCTAATTATTATATGTATAAGTAGTCCCTCCGTTCATATTTCTGAGTAGCATGCATGGTATGTTTTTACATTTGTTTAACCATTCACCTGTTAAAGGACACCAGTATTGTTCCAGTTTGGGTTTATTAAAGATAAAGCTGCCCTGAACATCTGTGTATAGGTTTTAGTGTAGACAAATCCCTATACACAGATGCTATCATCTCTGTAATGGTTTTCAATTCTCTGGAATAAATGCACAAGAGTACAATTATGGGGTTCTTCAGTAATTCCACAGGGCTTCCCAGGTGGCTCACTGGTAAAGAACCTGCCTGCCAATGCAGGAGATGCAGGAGCCATGGGGATTTTTTTTTTTTTTCCTGGAAAACCCATGGACAGAGGAGCCTGTTGGTTTATAGTCCATAGGGCCACAAAGAATCGGACAAAACTAAGCAACCAACTGAGCACACACACATGGTAATCCCACACTCTGGTTTTAGGAGCAAATGCCAAAGTGTTTTCCAGAGTGGCTGTACCATTTACATTCCCGTCAGAAATGTGTGAGGGAACCAGTTTCTCCTCATCCTTGCCAGTATTTGGTACTGCTGCCTTTTTTAAAAAATTAGCTATTCTGAAGGTGTGTAGTGATACATCATCATGGTTGTATTAGTGTCACTTTGATGGGTAATGGTGCTGAATATATTTTCATGTGCTTGTTTGATATGTTCTTAGATAAAAAAATAAAATAATTCTGTCCAAGTTTTTTTTTTTTTCTTTTTTTTATTCCCCATTTCCTAACTGGGGTTGTTTTCAGTTCAGTTCAGTCGTTCAGTAGTGTACGACTTTTTGTGACCCTGTCCATCACCAACTCCTGGAGCTTGCTCAAACTCATGTCCATAGAGTCAGTGATGCCATCCAACCATCTTATCCTCTGTCATCCCCTTCTTCTGCCTTCAATCTTTCCTAGCATCAGGGTCTTTTCCAATGAGTCAGTTCTCTGCATCAGGTGGCCAAAGTATTGGAGTTTCAGCTTCAACATCGGTCCTTCCAATGAAAATTCGGGGTTGATTTCCTTTAGGATGGACTGGTTGGATTTCCTTGCAGTCCAAGGGACTCTCAAGGGTCTTCTCCAACACCACAGTTCAAAAGCATCAGAACTTCAGTGCTTAGGTTTTTTTATGGTCCAACTCTCACATCCATACATGACTATTGGAGAAATCATAAGCTTTGACTAGATGGACCTTTGTTGGCAAAGTAATGTTTCTGCTCTTTAATATGCTGTCTGGGTTGTTCAAAACTTTTCTTCCAAGGAGCAAGCATCATTTAATTTCATGGCTGCAGTCACCATCTGCAGTGATTTTGGAGCCCTAGAAAACAAAGTCTCTCACTATTTCCATTGTTTCCCCATCTATTTCCCATGAAGTGATGGAATTTCTTTATATATTTCACACACTATACCTCCATATGGCATTAGCTGCCAGTCTGTAGCTTGTCCTATCACACTCTTAACATGGACTTTCACAGAGCACTTTGTTTTGATGAGGTTGCTTTTTTTTTTTTTTTTTTCCCCCACACATTGTGTTTTTGGTATTGAGTATCAATAATTTCAATTTTTATATCATTTTAAAAACAAATATCACTTACTTTTAAAAATATCTTTTAAAAATCATTTCTCCCCAAACTTCAGCATCTATAAGAATCATCTCTTCAAAAGACTGACTGCTGGGATCTATTCCTAGAAATTCTGACTCAGTAGGTCTATGATTGGGAGCTGAGGATACATATCTCTAACAAGCTCCCAGATGATGGTGATGCCTTCGGACTATGGACACACTTTGGGTATTAGCGAAAAATTAATTAAAACTAAAAAAATTAATAGCCATGTATGTGTAAAAAAAATTTATAGCCTTTCAGGTTTCAACAGAGTCCATGAAATGGAAAAGTTAGGACTTCAAATGAGATAGAACAAATGAACAAAACATTCTTACAGTCCTTAAGAAATTAATTTCACCACAGACACACACACACAAATCCTGTTTGAAGACTATCTCATCTGTAAGGATCACTTAAGAGAGATAATATGGGGGTCCTTACTAGTGAAGTTCGGAAATAATATAACATGAAAATATTTAAAGAAAGTGAAGTGATGGCTGGTGAGGATATGCTGGTTAATATATTGATTTTTATAGAAAAGTATTGATGTTAATCAACTTCTGTGATATCAGAGGCCTTTTGAATACTAAGTATTAAAACATTGGAGATTTGTGTTACTTATTTCTAAATTTTACATTATAGAAAACAAAATATATTGATCAAAAAAAAAAAACACAGTAAATATCGTTGTTGTTCAGTTTCTAAGTTGTATCCAACACTGCTACCCATAGACTGTAGCACACCAGACTTCTCTGCCCTCCGCCATCTCCCCAAACTTGCTCAAATTCATGTCCACTGAGTCGGTAATGCTATCTAACCATCTCATCCTCTGCCACCCACTTCTCTTTTGTCTTCAGTTCTTCCCAGCATCATGGTGTTTTCCAGTGAGTCGGCTTTTCAAATCAGGTAGCCAAACTGTTAGAGCTTCAACTTCAGCAATAGTCTTTCTAATGAATATTCAGGGTTGATTTACTTTAGGATTGATTGGTTTGATCTCCTTGCAGTCCAAGGGACTCTCAAGACTCTCCTGCAGCACCATATTTCAAAAGCATCCATTCTTTGGCACTCATCCTTCTCTATGTTCCAACTCTCACATCCATACATGACCACTGGAAAAACCACAGCTTTGACGATACGGACCTTTGTTGGCAAAGTGATGTTTCTGTTTTTTAATATGCTCTGCAGTTTTGTCAAAGTTTTCCTTCCAAGGAGCAAATGTCTTTTAATTTCATGGCTGCAGTCAACATCTGCAGTGATTTTGGAGCCCCCCAAAATAAAATCACTCCCTGCTTCCACTTTTCCCCCTTCTATTAATGCTTGTCATGAAATGATGAGACCATATGCTATGAGCTTAATTTTTTGAATGCAGAGTTCTAAGCCAGCTTTTTCACTCTCATTTCACGTTCATCAAGAGGCTCTTTAGTTCCTCTTCACTTCCTGCCATTAGAGTGGTATCATCTGCATATCTGAGGCTGTTCACATTTTCCCCAGCAATCTTGATTCCAGCTTGTGACTCATCCAGCCCAGCATTTCACATGATGTACACTGCATGGAAGTTAAATAAACAGGGTAACAATATACAGCTTTGTTATACTTCTTTCCCAGTTTTGAACCAGTCAGTAGTTCCATGTCTGGTTTTAACTGTTGCTTCTTGACCTGCATACAGGTTGCTCAGGAGACAGGTAAGTTCTATGGTACTCCCATCTCTTTACGAATTTCCCCCAGTTTTTTGTGATGCACATAGTCAAAGGTTTTAGTGTAGTTAGTGAAGCAGATTTTTTTTTCTACAACTCCCTTCCATTTTCCATGATCCAATGAATACTGGCAACTTGATCTCTGTTCCTCTGCCTTTTCTAAATTGAGCTTGTACATCTGGGAATTCTTTGCTCATATACTGCTGAAGCCTGGCTTGAAGGATTTTGAACATAATCTTAATAGCATGTGAAATGAATGCAATTGTGTGACAGTTTGAACATTTTCAGCATTGCCTTTCTTTGAACCTGGAATGAATACTGACCTTTTCCAATCCTGTGGTCACTGCTGAGTTTTCCAAATTTGCTGGCATACTGAGTGCAGGACTTTCACAGCATAATCTTTTAGGATTTGAAATAGCTCAAGTGGAATTCCATCATCTCCACTAGTTTTGTTCTTAGTAATGTTTCCCAAAGTCCACTTGACTTCACACTCCAGGATATTCTGTTCTAGGTTACTGACCACACCATCATGGTTATCTGAGTCATTAAAATCTTACTTGTATAGTTCTTCTGAATACATTTCAGGAACTGAGATCTCCCTTGTCCAATAGTTCCCATTTTCTAAAGCAAAATTTTATAATTGCACATGCATGCTGAAAATCTTTTGCTTTCTTGCCATTTCCCAGAAAATCCTTTGCAAATGTTCCAGTGTGGTCTTTGCAGCCTTGCATTAGCTTATCTGTAACTACTTTCTCGGTTTATCTCTCCTACATCTCATTCTAGAACATAAACTCTGGACAGTTCTTAATATCTCTGCTAAGCCTTTACAGAGTCCTTTTTTTGGTCTTTGAAGAACACTTTTCTCTGTAAGTTGGCACTTTGTCACATTCCACTTTTCTTCAATACCCTGCTTCCTTACTGGCTGAGCGAAAAGACTCTTTTGGGCTCAGAGGGTGTCACATACTGGTACGCACAAGTTCATTTTTATCTCTGCCACCAGGAATCTTACTTACTTCATAGTGTAGATGTCAGAAGGGAAAAATCAATATCTGCAATATTGATCATTGTATCTCCACCCCATAGCACAGGACAAAATGAAGAAAAGGTGCTTAATAAGTATTGCCTGAATATATGAGTTAATGGAATAGCATATGATTCTTAACTGCTACTGCCTCCTTTCTTAAAGATATCTCTTGAGAAATAACTTCTACCATTTCATACCAGTCAGAATGGCTGCTATACAAAAGTCTACAAGCAATAAATGCTGGAGAGAGTGTGGAGAAAAGGGAACCCTCTTATACTGTTGGTGGGAATGCAAACTAGTACAGCCACTATGGAGAACAGTGTGGAGATTGCTTAAAAAACTGGAAATAGAACTGCCATATGACCCAGCAATCCCACTGCTGGGCATACACACTGAGGAAACCAGAATTGAAAGAGACACGTGTATCCAATGTTCATCGCGGCACTGTTTATAATAGCCAGGACATGGAAGCAACCTAGATGCCCATCAGCAGATGAATGGATAAGCAAGCTGTGGTACATATACACAATGGAGTGTTACTCAGCCATTAAAAAGAATACATTTGAATACAGTTCTAATGAGGTGGATGAAACTGGAGCCTACTATACAGAGTGAAGTAAGTCAGAAAGAAAAACATCAATAGAATATACTAACACATCTGTATGGAATTTAGAAAGATGGTAACAATAACCCTATATGCAAGACAGCAAAAGAGAGAGAGAGATGTATAGAACAGTCTTATGGACTCTGTGGGAGAGGGTGAAGGTGGGATGATTTGGGAGAATGGCATTAAAACATGTATTATATCATATGTGAAATGAATCGCCAGTCCAGGTTCAATGCATGATACAGGATGCTCGGGGCTGGTGCATTGGGATGACCCAGAGGGATGGTATGGGGAGGGAGGTGGGAGAGGGGTTCAGGATGGGGAACACGTGTATGCCTGTGGCAGATTCATGTTGATGTATGGCAAAACCAATACAATATTGTAAAGTAATTAGTCTCCAATTAAAATAAATAAATTTATATCAAAAAATAAATAAATACAATAAAATTAATTTAAAAAAGGATATAACAACCCTCAAATATTGGCCTTGATAAATATTATAAATTTGAAATGATGCTAAAAATTACTTATTATCAGCAACACTGAGATGGCAAATTAACCACAAAGCCAATCCTAATCTTCAAATGCTTAAAACCAATGTCTTAACTGTATTTAAGTAATCAAATTATTAAATCATATTATAACCATATGCAGTGGGAAAACATATTATAATCAGACAATGTTATGAATTGTGAAGGTAAAATTCTGAGATATTTATTTGGGATTAGGCAAATGTCTAACAGAATTAATTAAGCATTCCCTTAAATAAGTAAAAAACACATTATGATTTTTTAAGTAAATTTTTAATTTTTTTTAATATACAGCATGCTGTAGAAAAGAGATCCTTAGACTTTGGCTTGAATATCCGCATTATAAACTACTCTGGATTATATTTTTGGGACATGTATTGCCAATAAAATAATAACTTAAAAATCTATTGGTAAGGAAGCAAATAAAGAATAATTCATTGAAAAAAAAAAAAAGTCATTTGTTTGCCTGAAGTAGAAGGTAAGGAAACCCAAATAAATGAAACTCTGTGTTTTCTCCCCTTTTATTTATTTTTTCTTTTCTTTAATTTTATTGAAATATAGTTGAATTATAATATTGTCCCAAATTATTTTGTACAGCAAAGGGACTCATTTATACATATATATATATATATATATATTATTTTTCATAGTATTTTCTGTACATGGCTTTTCATAGAATACTAAATATAGTTCCTTGTTCTTTACAAGCATTCATGTTAAATTGCTTCAGCCACGTCCCACTCTTTGCAGTCCTTGAACTGGGACCCACCAGGCTCCTCTGTCCATGGGACAGGAGTGGGTTGCCATGCCCTCTTACAGGGGATCCTCCCAATCCAGGGTTGAACTCATATATATATATGACATCTCAGTATCCATTTTTCTGTCAATGGACTTTTAGGCTGTTTCCATGCCCTGTCTGTTGTAAATGATAGTGCTATAAACATAAGAGTGCATGTATCTTTCATACATAAAATTATACTGTTACATGCAACCCAATGGGTGATTCGACATGAGTGAGCAAGAGACACAGGGGCTGTTCCAGAACCCTTTATAATTTACATTATGTGAAGATCGAGATCTGGGCGCGCTCATCTATAGTGAAGGAGAGCAGAACAGCTGTTAATTTTTGTTTGGCAAATGAGAGGGTGGTTGAGCAGAGAATATAGAGTTAGCACTGGTGGTGGTGGTAGCGGGGACTCTATGGTACCTCCGTGTAGTTTTGCTTTGCACTTCTCTAATAATCAGCAATGCTGAACATCTTTTCATGTGCCTGTTGGCCATCTGTACCTCTTCTTCAGAGAAATGTCTCTTTAGGTCTTGTGCCCATTTTCAACGGGATTGTTTGCTTTTTGATGCTTTTGAGTTATATGAGTTGTTCGTATATTTTGGAAATTAAGCCCTTGTCAGTAGCATCATTTGCAAATATTTTCACTCAGTCCATAAATTTTCTCTGTGTTCTGTTTAATGTTTCCTTTGCTGAGCAAAAGGATGCAAGTTTTTGTCCATTTGCTCACTTTTGTCTGACTCTTTGTGACCCAATGGACTGTAGCCCACCAGGCTCCTTTGTCCATGGGGATTCCCCAGGTAAGAATGCTAGAGTGGGTTGCCATTCCCTCTTCCAGGGGATCTTCCCAACCCAGGAATCCAACCCAGCTCTCCCACATTGAAGGCAGATTCTTTACCATCTGAGCCACCAGGGAAGCCCAACATTTCTTTAGTGTTTATTGTATGCTTTCTACTAGATGCTTCATAACTTTTATATCAGTGAATCTTCCCAACTCTAAAAATAAGTTGGAATGGAGTAAACAGAGATTTAGAATTGATGGCGAGTGGCTGCCACCAGCACACTAGAGCACGGGCGAGAGGAGCTGCCCCACGTCCGAGGTCAGGGGCAGAAGCTGGGAGGACCCCATGCCCAAAGGGCGGCAGCCAAGAGGAGTTACCCCACGTCCGAGGTCAGGGGCAGCGGCCGAGAGTGCCAGGCTGCAATGGCGCAGGAACAGCGGAGAGGAGCTACCCAAGTCCAAGGTCAGGGGTGGCGGCCGGGAGGAGCTAACCCACACCCGAGGCCAGGGGCGGCGGCCAGGAAGACCAACCCCATGTCCAAGGAGCGGTGGGTGTGCGGGCGCAGGAGGGCATAGAGGAGCTACCCCATATTGAAGGTCAGGAAGGATGGCGGTGAGGAGATACCCCTCATCCAAGGTAAGGAGCAATGGCTGTGCTTTGCTGGAGCAGCCATGAAGAGACATCCCATGCCCAAGGTAAGAAACCCAAGTAAGACGGTAGGTGTTGCAAGAGGGCATCATAGGGCAGATACACTGAAACCATACTCACAAAAAACTAGTCAGTCTAATTACACTAGGACCACAGCCTTGTCTAACTCAATGAAACTAAGCCATGCCCATGGGGGAACCCAATGGGCGGGTCATGGTGGAGAGATCTGACAGAATGTGGTCCACTGGAGAAGGGAATGGCAAACCACTTCAGTATTCTTGCCTTGAGAACCCCATGAACAGTACGAAAAGGCAAAATGATAGGATAGTGAAAGAGGAACTCCCAGGTCAGTAGGTGCCCAATATGCTACTGGACATCAGTGGAGAAATAACTCCAGAAAGACATAAGGGATGGAGCCAAAGCAAAAACAATACCCAGCTGTGGATGTGACTGGTGATAGAAGCAAGGTCTGACGCTGTAAAGAGCAATATTTCATAGGAACCTGGAATGTCAGGTCCATGAATCAAGGCAAATTGGAAGTGGTCAAACAAGAGATGGCAAGAGTGAATGTCGACAATCTAAGAATCAGTGAACTAAAATGGACTGGAATGGGTGAATTTAACTCAGATGACCATTATATCTACTACTGTGGGCAGGAATCCCTCAGAAGAAATGGAGGAGCCATTATGGTCAACAAAAGAGTTTGAAATGCAGTACTTGGATGCAATCTCAAAAATGACAGAATGATCTCTGTTCGTTTCCAAGGCAAACCATTCAATATCAAAGTAATCCAAGTCTATGCCCCAACCAGTAATGCTGAAGAAGCTGAAGTTGAACGGTTCTATGAAGACCTACAAGACCTTTTAGAATTAACACCCAAAAAAGATGTCCTTTTCATTATAGGGGACTGGAATGCAAAAGTAGGAAGTCAAGAAACACCTGGAGTAACAGGCAAATTTGGCCTTGGAATATGGAATGAAGCAGGGCAAAGACAATAGAGTTTTGCCAAGAAAATGCACTGGTTATAGCAAACACCCTCTTCCAACAACAGAAGAGAAGACTCTACACATGGACATCACCAGATGGTCAACACCGAAATCAGATTGATTATATTATTTGCAGCAAAAGATGGAGAACCTTTATACAGTCACAAAAACAAGACCAGGAGCTGACTGTGGCTCAGATCATGAACTCCTTATTACCAAATTCAGACTTAAATTGAAGAAAGTAGGGAAAACCACTAAACCATTCAGATACGACCTAAATCAAATCCCTTATGATTATACAGCAGAAGTGTGAAATAGATTTAAGGGCCTAGATCTGATAGAGTGCCTGATGAACTATGGAATGAGGTCCCTGACAGGAGACAGGGATCAAGACCATCCCCATGGAAAAGAAATGCAAAAAAGCAAAATGGCTGTCTGGACCAAAAAAAAAAAAAAAAAGGTCTGGGGAGGCCTTACAAATGGCTGTGAAAAGAAGAGAAGCAAAAAGCAAAGGAGAAAAGGAAAGATATAAGCATCTGAATGCAGAGTTCCAAAGAATAGCTGGAAGAGATAAGAAAGCCTTCCTCAGCAATCAATGCAAAGAAATAGAGGGAAACAACAGAATGGGAAAGACTAGAGATCTCTTTAAGAAAATTAGAGATACCAAGGGAATATTTTATGCAAACACGGGCTCAATAAAGGACAGAAATGGTATGGACCTAACAGAAGCAGAAGATACCAAGAAGAGGTGGTAGGAATACACAGAAGAACTGTACAAAAAAGATCTTCATGACCCAGATAATCATGATGGTGTGATCACTGACCTAGAGCCAGACATGCCAGAAAGTGAAGTCAAGTGGGCCTTAGAAAACATCACTACGAACAAAGCTAGTGGAGGTGATGGAATTCCAGTTGAGCTATTTCAAATCCTGAAAGATGATGCTGTGAAAGTGCTACACTCAATATGCCAGCAAATTTGGAAAACTCAGCAGTGGCCACAGGACTGGAAAAGGTCAGTTTTCATTCCAATCCCAAAGAAAGGCAATGCCAAAGAATGCTCAAACTATGGCACAATTGCACACATCTCACATGCTAGTAAAGTAATGTTCAAAATTCTCCAAGCCAGGCTTCAGCAATATGTGAACCGTGAACTTCCTGATGTTCAAGCTGGTTTTAGAAAAGGCAGAGGAACCAGAGATCAAATTACCAACATCTGCTGGATCATGGAAAAAGCAAGAGAGTTCCAGAAAAACATCTATTTCTGCTTTATTGACTATGCCAAAGCCTTTGACTGTGTGGATCACAATAAACTGTGGAAAATTCTGAAAGAGATGGGAATACCAGACCACCTGACCTGCCTCTTGAGAAATCTGAATGTAGGTCAGGAAGCAACAGTTAGAACTGGACATGGAACAACAGACTGGTTCCAAATAGGAAAAGGAATTCGTCAAGGCTGTATATTGTCACCCTGCTTATTTAACTTCTATGCAGAGTACATCATGAGAAATGCTGAGCTGGAAGAAACACAAGCTGGAATCAAGATTGCCAGGAGAAATACCAATAACCTCAGATAGGCAGATGACACCAACCTTAGGGCAGAAAGTGAAGAGGAACTAAAAAGCCTCTTGGTGAAAGTGAAAGTGGAGAGTGAAAAAGTGGGCTTAAAGCTCAACATTCAGAAAACAAAGATCATGGCATCTGGTCCCATCAGTTCATGGGGAATAGATGGGGAAACAGTGGAAACAGTGTCAGACTTTATTTTTCTGGGCTCCAAAATCACTGCAGATGGTGACTGCAGCCATGAAATTAAAAGACGCTTACTCCTTGGAAGGAAAGTTCTGTCCAACCTAAATAGCATATTCAAAAGCAGAGACATCACTTTGCCAATGAATGTCCGTCTAGTCAAGGCTACGGTTTTTCCAGTGGTCATGTATAGATGTGAGAGTTGGACTATGAAGAAAGCTGAGCACCGAAGAATTGATGCTTTTGAACTGTGGTGTTGGAGAAGACTCTTGAGAGTCCCTTGGACTGCAAGGAGATCCAACCAGTCCATTCTGAAGGAGATCAGCCCTGGGATTTCTTTGAAGGAATGATGCTAAAGCTGAAACTCCAGTACTTTGGCCACCTCATGTGAAGAGTTGACTCATTGGAAAAGACTCTGATGCTGGGAGGGATTGGGGGCAGGCAGAGAAGCGGATGACAGAGGATGAGATGGCCTGATGGCATCACTGACTCGATGGACGTGAGTCTGAGTGAACTCCGGGAGTTGGTGATGGACAGGGAGGCCTGGTGTCCTGTGATTCATGGGGTCACAAAGAGTCAGACACGACTGAGCCACTGAACTGAACTGAAGACATGTTTCCAAGGTCATACATCTGGTGAAGAGTGAAGTAGAGATTCATGCATATATATAAACTATTCTCCAGCCTTTCTTTAAAAGATGATGTTGCATCACAATTACTTTGAATTTTAAAAATCTACAAGCTTCTTATTTGCTTCATTGTGTCTGATTCTTCCTGACTCTATGGACTGCAGCCCGCCAGGCTTCTCTGTCCTTGGGATTCTCCAGGCAAGAATACTGGAATGGGTTGCCATCTCCTCTTCCAGGGGATCCTCCTGATCCAGGGACCAAACCTGTATCCCCTGCATTGTAGGCAGATTTTTCCTACTGAGCCCCTGGGGAAGCCCAAAAGCCACATAGGTGAAACTTAATACTTTTTATCAAGTTACAGTCCTTAAAAATTCATATAAAAACTTTAGTAAAAAACAATGATGGAATGGTATCCCTTGGTAGTTCAGTGAGAAAAATATGTTAAAAAAAAAGGAAAGAAAAGAAGAGGCAACATGGACAAAGTCAGAAGGATGTGGTGGATGGGATTGATTCACACAGCAGTCTTCTAACTTGTACATGTTTCATAATTCACCTGCTAAGCCTTTTGCTATGTCACTGTAGACACTAAAATGGGTTTTTGTTGATAATGGTGGCCTATGTGGACACAACACATATTAGACCTTAGAATCTCAGTATGTCATTAATGAACAAGAATTTTGGGTGTCAGAAAGAAATTACAGAAAAAATTACAAAGTATCAATATACTAGTCATGTTATCTCAAAGGTGTCTAAAAGAAATCTTCAACATATTTCCATTGTCTATTTGAGAAGCGCTGATCAGTTCAGTTCAGTTCCTCAGTCATGTCTGACTTTTCGAGACCCCATGAATCGCAGCACGCCAGGCCTCCCTGTCCATCACCAACTCCCGGAGTTCACTCAGACTCACGTCCATCGAGTCAGTGATGCCATCCAGCCATCTCATCCTGTCATCCCCTTCTCCTCCTGCCCCCAATCCCTCCCAGCATCAGAGTCTTTTCCAATGATTCAACTCTTCGCATGAGATGGCCAAAGTACTGGAGTTTCAGCTTTAGCATCATTCCTTCAAAGAAATCCCAGGGCTGATCTCCTTCAGAATGGACTGGTTGGATCTCCTTGCAGTCCAAGGGACTCTCAAGAGTCTTCTCCAACACCACAGTTCAAAAGCATCAATTCTTCGGTGCTCAGCTTTCTTCATAGTCCAACTCTCACATCCATACATGACCACTGGAAAAACCGTAGCCTTGACTAGACGGACCTTTGTTGGCAAAGTAATGACTCTGCTTTTGAATATGCTATCTAGGTTGGTCAGAACTTTTCTTCCAAGGAGTAAGCATCTTTTAGTTTCATGGCTGCAGTCACCATCTGCAGCGATTTTGGAGCCCCCCAAAATAAAGTCTGACACTGTTTCCACTGTTTCCCCATCTATTTCCCATGAAGTGATGAGACTGGATGCCATAATCTTCGTTTTCTGAATGTTGAGCTTTAAGCCACCTTTTTCACTCTCGACTTTCACTTTCATCAAGAGGCTTTTGAGTTCCTGTTCACTTTCTGCCCTAAGGTTGGTGTCATCTGCATATCTGAGGTTATTGATATTTCTCCCGACAGTCTTGATTCCAGCTCGTGCTTCTTCTAGCCCAGCGTTTCTCCTGATGTACTCTGCCTAGAAGTTAAATAAGCAGGGTGACAGTATACAGTCTTGACGTACTCCTTTTCCTATTCGGAATCAGTCTGTTGTAAGGTGTATTTAAAAGAATTCTGATTGTTTAAAATTTGTGGTCTTTGGTTGGGGAGGGAGGTGGGAGAGGGGTTCATGATTGGGAACACCTGTACACCCGTGGCAGATTCACGTTGATGTATGGCAAAACCAATACAATATTGTAAATTAAAAAAAAAAAAAGATTATCCTTTTAGAATTCAAACTTATTGCCATCATAGTAACAACACAGAAGTTGGATAAATTTTATAATAAATCTCTGATCTCTGAGAAATCAAAGACCACATGTTCTTTTATTCTCTGCATTTTCTATAATCAGAAACAGCCTCTGTCAGTCTTTGTTTAGTTTGCTAAATAATATTCAATAAAAATTATAAAGCAGTGTATAACTTTAAGGGTAAATAATAGAATGGAATTTAATATGAAATAAAAGTAAGCTAAAACAAATCAAGTTTTTTTTTTTAATGTCTTTTCTAATTTCCAAGAGAAATACAATTTAATTTTCAATTAGCTATCTTTTTGGAAGGTAAAAGCAATATAAGACAATTCCTTGAGAAGAATTTGCAGAAAACTCATATCTAAAATACTAAAACTTGCTCAGTGAAATTCATCAAGCAGCTGGCTACAGAAAAATGCCATTTAAATTATGCTTTACTATACAAAAATATTACTCTATTTTAATGTACATAACCAAAAAATAAATGAATGTGTTATTTTCATATTATTGATTTTGCTATGAGCAGAAAGATGTTTACCAATCTCATTAATATTTAATCCAAAAACCTCTGAGAAGTACTCCATAGTTTTTAGAATTAAAAAAAAAAAAAAAAAAACAGAATACAAGCTGTCTTTTATGTCTTGTTTGTGTCTCATCTTTGCTTCCCAAGTGTGTTGCACTCAGTAGGTGCTTCACAAAAGATTTAACACTGCAGATCAGAAGTTGAGCTAACACAAAAACTGACATCTGTAGATATTTTCCAGAAAAAGTTAAAGGGCCAATAAAGGTCATGACATTTGGAAACCTTTCACAATGAAGAAATGTTTTTTAGACTGTTCTATACATCAGTGTCTCTTTTGCTGTCTCGTACACCGGGTTATTGTTACCATCTTTCTAAATTCCATATATATGCCTTAGTATACTGTATTGATGTTTTTCCTTCTGGCTTACTTCACTCTGTGGGAGGGAGAGGGTGGGAAGATTTGGGAGAATGACATTGAAACATGTAAAATATCATGTAAGAAATGAGTTGCCAGTCCAGGTTCGATGCACGATACTGGATGCTTGGGGCTAGTGCACTGGGACGACCCAGAGGGATGGTATGGGGAGGGAGGAGGGAGGAGGGTTCAGGATGGGGAACACATATATACCTGCAGTGGATTCATTTTGATATTTGGCAAAACTAATACAATTATGTAAAGTTTAAAAATAAAATAAAATTTAAAAAAAAAGAAATGTTTTTTAAGGGGAAAAAAAAAATTCTGTTGTATAATTGCTTCCAAAACAATCATCTTCTTCACAAAGAATTTTTTTTTTTATCCTTCTTCAAAACCCCCATTCCAAATTCAATGAAAATTATATTTAAATGTTTCTAAGAAATTTCTCCTGGTTTTCATCAAAATAAAATTTCCCCACTAAGTCAATCTGTGGCATTCCAGGGAACAGACAGAGAAAAGATGCCATTCTTATTCTCCACCAAACTCTTTTTCCAATTCCTAATTTGAAGTATTGGATCTGAGTGTATTTGGCGACAGCTCACAAAAGATGAAATCTGTTGGCTGAGAGGTAACATTATCTATTCCAGCTTAACAACAAACACAAGAACATTTCTTTGTGTGGCTGCTATGGAGGAGATATTTTGAGCAGCTGTAGCAGTGTTTGAAATAAAATTTTTTAAAAAAATGGAGGTCAAATTTATTCCAGATTAGAGAGCTCAGCATTTGTAATGTTCAAACAACACACCAGAATGAGCACTAGGGTTCCTATTTGCAATTTCCCACAGTACCAATTAGCATCACCACAGTGGTACTCGCACTGGGCTATTTTGGGGCAATGTTAGAGCCAGTCCTTGGGAAACATCTGCCGAATTTGAAACTCACTCCCTAAATCACACCACTTCTAATAATAATAGTTCATAATGATGAATATTAATAATTAATCATCCCAGCACACACTTTTGAGCACTTATTAGATGTAGGCATTGTGATAAGCATGTTGCTTGCTACACAATTATTCCATGAGTTAGTTACATTAATATCCTTATTTGAAGGATGCGAGACCTGAGGCTGTAAGGGTAAACTGACCTGTCATTTACAGAGATGGTCATGGTGATTTTTTGTGGCATAGCTGGGGATACAGCTTAAGAGTTTCTGGTATTTGTATTCTATATACATGTGACTGCCTCACTTGTCCTGAGAGACCCCTTCTCTGAGCTTCTTTGGTATTTCTGGCCAGGCAGCTAACATGATGCTTAATCACAAACTGTTTATGATATTATTATTGTTTTTCCTCATCCAATATTTTCTCTTATGAATCGGACTGGCCAATAAAGTCATTTAGGCTTTCCTGTAAGATGTTATAAGAAAAGCTGAATGAAACTTTTGGCCAACCCAATATCCATCTATCTTTCTATATATATATTGGCTTCCCAGGCAGTACAGTAGTAAAGAATCCACCTGTCAATACAGGGGATACAGGAGTCACAAGTTTGATCCTTGGGTTGGGAAGATACTCTGGAGAAGGAAATGGGAACCCACTCCAGTATTCTTACCTAGAGAATTCCACGGACAGAGAAGCCTGGCATGGGGTCGCAAAGAGTCGGACACAACTGAGCATGCATGTATATATATATATATATATATATATATATATATATATATATATATATACACAATATATATATAATATAATAAATATAATATGTAACATAAGCAACATGCCAGATAAATACTACTGAAAACAACTGTTGCTGTTCTTAGAATATAGAGTAATAGCAACAAGAGGAAAAATAAACAACTAAGTTTTAAGGATTATGACTTGATATCATATACCATGTGCTTCATTATATAAACAATAGTAAAAATGCATCATGTCTTTTACTGTCCAGAACTCCATCTCCCTCCTAAATGCACCATTATTTCCTTTGGGGAAGCTATTTTCCCCTCAGTTGGCATTCTTTCCTATTGAGAATCATCTTCCTTCACACCTTCCATGGAGTCAGTTACCTGAGACTTTACATCTTCCCTGTGGCCCAGACAGTAAAGAATCTGCCTGCAGTGTAGGAGACCGAGGTTCAATCCCTGGGTCAGGAAGATCCCCTGAAGAAGGGAATGGCAAACCACTCCACTATTCTTGCCTGGAGAATTTCTTGGACAGAGGAGCCTGGTGGGCTACAGTCCAGTCCAGCTCAGTTTAGTTCAGTCACTCAGTCGTGTCTGACTCTGCAATCCCATGGACTGCAGCATGCCAGGCTTCCCTGTCCATCACCAACTCCCGGGCTACAGTCCATGGGGTTGCAAAGAGTCCGACACAACAGAGGGACTAACTCTTTCGCTTTCAAACTTTATGTCTTGAAGGTTCCTGCAGCAGCCAGGAAGCCAGAATCTGCACAGCCTGTCCTCCTGCTCCATAGTCCTTCAGAGGTCAGACTTAGGGTCTCCCATCTCCAAGCCTACTGTTCCAATCTCTCAGTGACCTTCTGGAATGCTAACTTTTTAAGAAGTCCCGTTCTGTTTAAATCAGTCACAGTGAAGCCTGAACTCCTGCCATGGCCATGCTAGTTGTGGGCATCAGGCTCACCTTTTGACTCTTGTCAAGTCCTGAGTCACAGATGGACACAGATAGAGGATACCTCCTGACAGAGAATGTGACCATGTCTCCGTGTCACAAGCTTGCTGTTAACTGGGGAAGTGGGAGAGAAAAAGAATCAGACGAGGCACAGTAAGAGTGCTTCTTAAATTTTCTTATGAGCCCCAAATTTTTAAAAGGCATATATGAATTAGAGAATTACTTGGGAGTCGAAGATGTATTTTAAAGCAGTTGAGTTAGTCTCTGTCTAATTCTCACATGTGCTTTAAAAATTTGAGCTTAGGAATCAGAGGATCTATGCTCAAGGTAAAGAACTGTCACTTATTCCAGGACAAGAAATTGGAAAGTCTTACTACCACATGAGTGCACTTCATAATCTTTACAATCAGTGGTAGACCCATCTTTTATCTAACACTCTAGTAACCTTATTATTCATTTTGAATATAACTTGAAGAAATCAGAATAATGTGTTTGTACCAATTAAAGATAAATGCATATTCATGAAATATGTTGTTTTTTAAAAGAAATGCTTATATTTCTTCAATATAATTATTCAACTAAGAAATACATTTTAACACAATACAAAATGAGCACACTTGTTTGTACTACAAGTATCCCCCTGCAGACCAATAATGAATGTCTGTTACAAAGAGTTCCAAATGACTTTCATTGATAACAACATTTTATTCTGAGATGCTTTAAATAGTACCCTATTGATTGATCACAATTTTCTGTTTCTCAGCAACCTTTAACTTGTTATAATAAAATATTTGACTCATGTGAAAGAATTTTAAACTACACATATATAAGATGTGAAATAAGTAAGTGAAAAAGTTGGCTTAAAGCTCAATATTCAGAAAACTAAGATCATGGCATCTGGTCCCATCAGTTCATGGGAAATAGATGGGGAAACAGCGGAAACAGTGTCAGACTTTATTTTTCTGGGCTCCAAAATCACTGCAGATGGTGACTGCAGCCATGAAATTAAAAGACGCTTACTCCTTGGAAGGAAAGTTCTGTCCAACCTAAATAGCATATTCAAAAGCAGAGACATCACTTTGCCAACAAATGTCCGTCTAGTCAAGGCTATGGTTTTTCCAGTGGTCATGTATGGATGTGAGAGTTGGACTATGAAGAAAGCTGAGCACCGAAGAATTGATGCTTTTGAACTGTGGTGTTGGAGAAGACTCTTGAGAGTCCCTTGGACTGCAAGGAGATCCAACCAGTCCATCCTAAAGGAGATTAGTCCTGAGTGTTCACTGGAAGGACAGATGTTGAAGCTGAAACTCCAATACTTTGGCCACCTGATGATAAGAGCTGACTCACTGGAAAAGACACTGATGTTGGGAAAGATTGAGAGCAGGAGGAGAAGGGGGCGACAAACAATGAGATGGTTGGATGGCATCACCAACTCAATGGACATGGGTTTGGGTGGACCCCGGGAGTTGGTAATGGACAGGGAGGCTTGGCGTGCTGCAGTTCATGGGGTTGCAAAGAGTGGGACACAACTGAGCAACTGAACTGAACTAAGATGTTTCTGCTGGAGAGTTTAAAGAGAAATGTTAAATCAGGTTTTGTCTAATGATCACATATTCTGAATCAGCGTGATCTCAGTTGAGATTTTTTTTTCCTGAAAATTTATTAATTTGTTTTGATTTCTTTTAGAAGTAAAAAATCACATAGTTTACAAAAGTGATTGTTTTAATATTATTTAATATTGTACCTGCTCATAATCTGATACTGTAGATTACTCAGTAAGATAATTTGTAGGAAAGTCGAGTTAATCAGCCTTTAAAGAAGGCCAAAGTATACTGTATATACTAAGAAAGTGCCATAGCTTCCCCAAAGTTCAGTAAATTCCAGGTACCCGATGCAATGTCGCTGTGATCACTGCAGCAACACACGTTTCTTAGGGATCATTTGATTTCATTAAAGGTCATTTTTCAACGATTTATGTTTGAAACTAAATGATGTATCTTTATTCACAGAGGAGCACTTTCTGCAAGCTATTAAGTGAATCCTCTATTTAACAGATATATATCTTTGAAAAGTGTACTGTCATCCCTAGGAAAATACAAGAAATCAATTCAAGTCAATTATCATGTTCAGTAAGTTTTTATTAAGGCTTACTTTGTACTGGTTTAAAATAAAGACTCAAATATGCCAGGCTACAGTGCCCCTGTATTCAGTGAGTCTACTTTTTTCCTATTTGAGAACCACACAGGCTTTTAAATACCTTCAGTTCAGTTCAGCTCAGTCCAGTCACTCAGTTGTGTCTGACTCTTTATGACCCCACAAACTGAAGCACATCAGGCCTCCCTGTCCATCACCAACTCCCAGGGTTTACCCAAATTCATATCCACTGAGTCAGTGATGCCATCCAACCATCTCATCCTCGGTCATCCCCTTCTCCTCTTGCCCTCAATCTTTCCCAGCATCAGAGTCTTTTCAAATGAGTCAGCTCTTCACATCAGGTGACCAAATTATTGGAGTTTCAGCATCAGGCCTTCCAATGAACACCCAGGACTGGTCTCCTTTAGAATGGACTGGTTGGATCTCCTTGCAATCCAAGGGACTCTCAAGAGTCTTCTCCAACAGTGAGGTAATGAAGGGAATGGTTAATGTGAACTGGCAAGTTAAGATAAACTTCATGGATAAGGGGCTCATGGAAGTATATTTTGAATGGGTAGAAATGCCATAAGAAAAGACCAAGTATAAGAAGAAAAATCAGTAAAGACACAAACACATTAAAAACAAAACAAAAACTTCTGCTTACTAGGGAGGCAAGGCAGGTCAAAGATGACAAATGATGAGGTAGATGAGCTAATTTTAATAAAATAATTTTATGTCACAAAAAAACTAAAGTGTATACCTTAAAAAAGCATTAACTCTTTTTATATGTAGAAGTTTAGAGAGAGAGAGTTCAATTTGTTGAAGATCTTTAAGGCAGAGCTTTTTAATCTAGTTGGTGAAATGGAGTGTTAAGGGTGTCTGTGAACCCTCAAAACTGTAGGTAAAATTTATGTTTGAATTTTTCTACTTGGTCTGTGACTCCTCAAAATTGTAAATATTGCTGTAAGATAGTCCAGAACCCATAAACGGGGAAATATTTTCCCAATTTCAGTAAATTAAATGTCTATCAAGTTACTGGATAAAATCAGAAATCTGAGAGCAAATCTTGTCACTATTTTATAAATCATTATTTTATTTTCAAAATATGAAATCTTCATATGTCTATCTCTACCAATGTTATTTGAAACCATTTTCTTCTTATCTGGATTAATTCAATCGTATCCTTAATGGCTTTATCTCTTAATTATCAATTCTCCAGTGTAATCTTTAAGAATATAAATCAGCTCTCAGCTCTATCTTTCTTGAAAATCCTTCAGTAAGCCCAGTGGTAAATCCACACACCTATGGACACCTTATATTTGATGAAGAAGGCAAAAATATACAATAGAGAAAAGACCATCTCTTTAACAAGTGGTGCTGGGCAAACTGGTCAACCACCTGTAAAAGAATGAAACTAGAACATTTTCTAACACCATACACAAAAATAAACTTAAAATTGATTAAGGATCTAAATGTAAGAGCAGAAACTATAAAACTCCTAGAATAAAACATAGGCAAAACACTCTCTGACATAAATCACAGCAAGATCCTCTATGACCCATCTCCTAGAGTAATGGAAATAAAAGCAAAAATAAACAAAGGGGACCTAATTAAACTTAAAAACTTTATCACAATGAAGGAAACTAGTAAGCAAGGTGAAAAGTCAGCCTTCAGAGTGTGAAAAAATAATAGCAAATTAAGCCACTGACAAAGAAATAAACTCAAAAATATACAAACAGCTCATGAAGCTCAATACCAGAAAAATAAATGATCCAATCAAAAATGGGCCAAAGAACTAAACAGACATTTCTCCAAAGAAGACATACAGATGGCTAACAAACACATGAAAAGATGCTCAACATCACTCATTATCAGAGAAATGCAAATCAAAACCACAAAGAGGTACCATCCCACGCTGGTCAGAATGGCTGCTATCCAAAAATCTACAAGCAATAAATGCTGGAGAGGGTGTGGAGAAAAGTTAACCCTCTTACAGTGTTGGTGGGAATGCAAACTAGTACAGCCACTATGGAGAACAGTGTGGAGATTCCTTAAAAAACTGGAAATAGAACTGCCATATGACCCAACAATCCCACTTCTGGGCATACACACTGAGGAAATCAGAATTGAAAGAGACACATGTACCCCAATGTTCATCACAGCACTGTTTACAATAGCCAGGACATGGAAGCAACCTAGATGTCCATCAGCAGATGAATGGATAAGCAAGCTGTGGTACATATACACAATGGAATATTATTCAGGTATTAAAAAAAAAAAAAAACAAAACAGATTTGAATCAGTTCTAATGAGGTGGATGAAACTGGAGCCTATTATACAGAGTGAAGTAAGTCAGAAATAAAAACACCAATACAGTATACTAACGCATATATATGGAACTTAGAAAGATGGTAATGACGATCGTATATGTGAGACAGCAAAAGAGACACAGATGTAAAGAACAGTCTTTTGGACTCTGTGGGAGAAAGTGAGAATGGGATGGTATGAGAGAATAGCATTGAAACATGTATATTACCATATGTGAATTAGATATGGCCAGTCCAGGTTCGATGCATGAAGACAGGGCACTCAGGACTGGTGCACTGGGATGACCCAGAGGGATGGGATGGGGAGGGAGGTGGAAGGGGGTTCGGGATGGGGGGATACATGTACAGCCATGGCTGATTCATGTCAATGTATGGCAAAAACCACCACAAATTTGTAAAGTAATTAGCCTCCACTTAAAATAAATAAATTAATAAAAAAAATCCTTCACTGTTATTCTTCAAATTACAATACAACTCAAATTTTGCAAAAGGGACTACATACCAATCCTTCCTCTCACCACTCTACTCCTGTTTGTGTTCCAGCTATGCTAATAATTTGAGTTTTCTTTCATTTTCCACACACAGATAGTTTATTATCAAAGCAGGGTCTTTGATATCTTCCCCCGTTAGCACTTTTCCTGGCTTTAATGTTACCTGCTCAGAGACTCTACCCTAAACCGATATCTACATTGCCTTTTGTTATGAATCAGAGCACCTGGTTATTTACCTGTATATTATGCAGTAGAGAGTCTTTTTTATGTTTTTGTTTGTTTTGTTTTTATCTTTTGGCTGTACCAGATGGCAAGTGAAACTTTAGTTCCTTGACCAGGGGTCCAACCTGTTCCCCCTGGACCACACTTGTGTCTGTTTCACCTAAGGGTGGGGGCTAGGTAGGTCCAGGGCATTAGCTACACCAGGTCATATTTCCTTCATCATTGTACACACAACATCTAGCACAATGTCAGCCATCAACTTGATGCTCAAAAATGTGTACTTGAAACAATCAATAAGCTTGCCTTCCCCCAATTTATAGGGAATGCACATTAGGAGACCACATCATCCACTCGTAAAGTGTAAAATATTTCATATTTGTAAGAGTTGAGCAGCCAGTTTTAAGCCAATAGTTATCAGAGGAGTGTACGCATGCATGCTCTGTCGTGTCCAACTCTGCAACCTCATGGACTGTAGCCTGCCAGGTTCCTCTGTCAATAGAATTTTCCAGGCAAGAATAGTGGAGTGGGTTGTCAGAAGAATAAAGAGGCTAAAATTCCTAGGATTTTCACCAACATGTGTGATAAACCAAATAAAAGGTGCCTCAGAATGTTCTTGACCTGATCCCTGAAATTGTGAATTTGATGGTAAAAGAGATTTAGAAGATTTGGTTAACAGGAGGGACCTTGAGATGGGGAAATTATCCTGTATTATTATTAATGTTCAGATGTGATCAAAAAGATCTTTAAAAATGGAGGCAGAAGAGGACAGAGGGAAATGTGACCTCAGAAGAATGGTGAAAGAGATGCATGTTGCTAGATTTAAAGATTTAGAAAGGGGCAATGAGTCACTAAAAGGTGGAAAAGGCAAGGAAATAAATTCTTTTCTAAAACCTTCAGAAAGGAACGCAGACTCCCACCACAACCACATCTTGATTTGAGTTGAATGAGACCTTCATCTGACTTCTATCCACCATAATTAAATGATTAAAAAAATGCATTTTTAAGCTTCTAAGGCTTTCCTGATAGCTCACTGGTAAAGAATCCACACATTTAAAACTAGGAACATCATTTTGCTGACAAAGGTCCATATAGTCTAGCTACGGTTTTTCCAGTAGTCATGTATGGATATGAGAGTTGGACTATAAACAAAGTTGAGCACTGAAGAATTGATGCTTTTGAACTGTGGCATTGGAGAAGACTCTTGAGAGTTCCTTGGACTGCAAGGAAATCAAACCAGTCCATCCTAAAGGAAATCAGTCCTGAATATTCATTGGAAGGACTAATGCTGAAGCTGAAGCTCCAATACTTTGGCCACCTGATGTGAAGAACTGACTCATTAGAAGAGACCCTGATGCTGGGAAAGACTGAAGGCGGGAGGAGAAGGGGATGACATAGGATGAGCTGGTTGGATAGCATCATGGATTCAACAGACATGAATCTGAGAAAACTCCAGGAGATAGTGCAGGAGACAGGAGCCAGCCGTGTTACATCCATGGGGTCACAAAGGGTCGAATATGACTTAGCAACTGAACAACAATAATAAAGTGTGTAGTAGACTGTTACAGCAGCAATTAAAAAAAAAAGCACCACCTTTAATTAAATACATTCTGGGTAGTCCTTTATTATTATATACAGCAATTCCTGAAACTTTTCTCAGGCTCTCAGTGTAAAAGTATCCGATACAGCTCACATCCTTCTAAAGATCTAGTGAGTCTTGTATTTTTTTTCATGGTGTGACAGGTCACACCATGTTCACACTAGTGTGTCATTAGCTGATTACTATTCATATGTCTACTTATAAGCAGTTAGCTTTCAGGTTAAATTAAATGGTTTAAAAGGGAGAGAGACATCGGGTGAAATTCTGAGCACCTGTCCCTTTCAGAGACACCGTGCTTTATCACCAGGCCACTGCCCTCAAGGGTGACACCCTCAGGGTTCCGTCACAGCACTGTGTATATTTTGTTAAAAGTGAAACCTCTGGGTCTAAGGCAAAGAGGATATTGGCAATTAGTTTGCTCTATTTTCCTTATTTTGTTCTTTCTTAAAAAAAAAAAAAAACAACTAATTTCTCTCCTTTGGTTTGTTAGGCTTGACAGAATAAACTTTAATGGGGGGAAAAAATCATACAAATGTACTTCCTTGCCTTTTCTTTCAAGTAGGAAATCTTCTGACCTCTCTCAGAGATATTTCCTCCATGGTAAAAGAGCATAGAATATAGACCTTAATTTACTGTACTGAAAGAGATATTTCACTGAAGTTTCATCTGCAACTCCCCTTTCCTAAAGTACTAAATTCTTGATAGCGCCTTTCCTTTCAAGACCTGTGAGCCATTGAACACAGCCAGTGCATCTGTAAAATGAAATTCTGTGGTCTGAATTAAAAGGGACTTTGGGAAGCTTCTAAGTTAACCCCCAGAAGGGCTTCTAAAACTTTTTCATTCAATTACATTGAGCGGGGTGGAGATGATTCTAAAGCCACAGCCTGATACTTCTAAGCTTACATTTACCTTAAAAATTCATTAAAACTTACTTTTCTGCCAGTATAAATGTGTGTCTACTTTGGTATATATTTATTATTATTTGTGTTTACCTCCAACCCACCCAAAACTTATGTTTAATAGTGTCTAAGAACATCCATTACATCTATCCTCCATTTCTTAATGTATTATTGAATTATTCAATTTGAGAAATTTTCTTATACTGATACATATCATGAACTCTCATAGGTAGTATGCACAAATGAGTCAGTTGTGTAAATCTAGCCCCAAAATATAATTAGAAGACAATCTGAAGCATGCCATTGATGTTACAAAGGAAGAACTCTTAGGGCTGAATCATTCTCTATCTTCACGGGGCTCAGATTTGAATGCAAATAATTTTCAGGAGGGCAGCATATAAATGTATTTGGATACTATGTATAGTTCTATGAAAAGCATAATGCATGTTACTATGGTTGCATTTTTTGGAATTAGAGATGGGATGCAGATACAATTTGAACAGGATGCTGAGGAAGGAAAGGAGTACCTAGTGGTTTAGCAGAGTGGGGCTGGCTGTTCAGGCCTGAGAAAGTGAGGGAGCCATTTTAGTTCAGATGGTTAAGCACCTGGGGATGTGTGTTCTCACACTTCTGCCTGTATCAGAACTGCCTGGAGGTTTTGTTCTTGGCCTCCATCCCCAGGATTTCTGATTCAGTAGATCTCAGGCAGGGCTGAAACTGTACATTTCTAATGAGTGCTTAGGTGAGGCTGGTGTTGCTTTTCCAGAGACAACTCTTTGAGGACAACTGAGCTCTTAGAGGAACTGAGCAAACAAATTTGTCTGTTTCTTTTTTTTTTTTTTTTGGTTTCAACCATTAATTCGAGAGCTCCCAGGAGGGAAAAACCAGATGTACTACTGACAGATAAAATACTGCTTTTCTAATCAAAGGTATAGATTTGTGTCACATTAAGTGGCATGAAATGACCCTTTAAGATACATGTAAGTATCAGTAACATGGACACAGGGTTAAAATAATAATAGGGAGGCTGTTTAATCATTTTTAAATAGTTATTTTAAACATTGTTGAAATAGTTTAATGTTTGATGCCTGTAACATTTCAAATTACTCTATGCATAAGTAAGGCACTCTATTTCCTAGTCTTTTTCAGAAATGATAATAGCTATTTATTCTTTTAACAGTCTTGTTTAAATGATACATACTTTTAATGATACTTTAGTTATTTTGAATTCTTTGGAATACATATTTTATCAGCTTTCTCCTTTCACAACGTCTGAATTGTCATGTGGACAGATTCTATTGTTTTTGGTCTTTACAAAGATTATTTTCCAGGTGAAGTGGTTTTGTCCAAGAAATGACATATCTTAATTCCTGTCTTGTTCACTATTTTAAAAGTCAGTGGAGGAATATATTTCAAAGCTTTGGTTTCTCAGGATATACTGGGTTGGCCAAAAAATTCCTTTGGGATTTTTTTTTCTGTAAGATGTTATGGAAAAACCCAAATGAACTTTTTGGCCAACAAAATACATCTCTTAAGTGGTAGCTACAAAATGCTAAGCTCTGATTTAAGTCTTTTCCAGTGTTTAGCCAGGACAGGACATTACACAGAGAGAAAAGGTCCATCCTGAAGATTAGTTCATGATTGTCAGCTCTTCCTGTTTTCTAAAGCCTCTTACACAACTCACAGCGGTGACTCTGTTTCCCTCATGCCTTCAACGGAAGAGATTTACATCAAGGTGCAGGCTCACTCCTCTGGGCATCTCTCAGGTAACTGGAGGAATGAAGTCCCTAAGGAAGAAACTGTCCCAAGAGCTTAACCCACTCACAATGATCTGTCATATCAAACTGCCAGTAAAATTTGTTAGCAAAGAAGACAGAGGAATGACATATTGTGAAAAAGAAAGTAAGAAATGCTGCCTTTTTCACTTCCCCATTCCTAGCCTTCAATCTTCAAAAGCAATACTAAAATACAGTTATTAATTTTATCTGGTACCTAGAAACAACCTAAAGCATATTTGGACTCAGAAAAGCTATGATAGAATATTAAAAGTTTATTTGATTTCAGAGTCCTGGTATGTACATGTATAAGTAGTCATGTACACTCAGATTTATGGAATTAGGGACAAGAAACAATTTTGTAAATGTCAGCTTCCTCAGACTCTATTGATTTGGTCTTCTCTAGGTAATTTTTGCTATCTTTCCTTTAATCAGTTTCCTTGTCAATATTTTTTTATCAGAATAAATTAATTCTTTCTTTTTTGTGAGTGATACTGCCATCTTGTTCCCAAACTTAAAAGTTATTAACTGCATGCATATGTCTGGAAGTTGATATAGTCACATGCTGCTGCTGTTGCGAAGTCACTTCAGTCATGTCAGACTCTGTTCGACCCCATAGATGGCAGCCCACCAGACTCCACCATCCCTGGGATTCTCCAGGCAAGAACACTGTAGTGGGTTGCCATTTCCTTCTCCAATGCATGAAAGTGCAAAGTGAAAGTGAAGTCGCTCAGTCTTATCTGACTCTTCACGACCCCATGGACTGCAGCCTACCAGGCTCCTCCACCCATGAGATTTTTCCAGGCAAGAGTACTGGAGTGGGGTACCATTGCCTTCTCCAGATATAGTCACGTACGTCAATCTAATTACCATATGATGTTGGCATAAGACTTTCTTCTGAGCACAGAAGTTCTTCATGTTTCTATTACAGATAATATTCTTTTATAAAAAGAAAGAGAGGAGATTTTAAAATATTTTATGTTTGGGGGCAGAGAATATGCTATTTAGAATTGCTGTTGCATGACTATGTGGCAGAACAAAGGAACACGTGTTGGAGACAGAGTGGAAGGTGGCTAACATGTGTTTTCCTCTGATGATGCCCCCAAAATTCATTTTAGATAAAACCCAAATATAGTCACAGCCATTTCCAAAGCTTCAAATTTCTAGTTATTTTAGTTTTACATTTCAACTGAATTTCATGCAATTCTAAACTACTGGAGATTCAAAAAGTACATCCTATGTGGAATCTGTGGTGGTGAGGTTGACAACTAATTATATACATTCAAGGAGTTTATGCAGTTCAAATATCTGATAGTAGGTGTACAAAATGTAGAAACGGTAGAGCAACAGAAATGTTAGTTAGAGACCTGCTGCTGCACAATGTAGAAACGATAGAGTAACAGAGCAGTTAGTTAGAGACCTGCTGCTGTACGTGTGACCCTTAAGTCTCTGAGTAATTGTATAAGCAAGGTCTAAGAGAGAAATGAGAGAGAGACCAAAATACATACTTTGTTCCAGTACTTTATATAATCCAAATTAAAATAAGATTGCCTTAGTATAAGATTCAGCTTACCTATGTAATCTTGTTCTAATGTGTTAAAACCACAGGTTTGTTGCTCCCTGTCATTATATCTGTAAATACTAAGTTTGTAACAATTTTCAGAAATTTTGTTCTTAATATGCAAGGTAATTAAAAACTTTTTTCTCTATTAACTTCATTAATTTCTTTCAGCTTTTACTGAATTTTGGTGGGTAGTTCAATCTCAATGAGCACACTAAAGACAGCCCCCTATAATTTAAAATTTATTGTTTGAAATCATCAGCCTGAATTCAGTCCTTTGTTTTGGTTAATATAAGATATAAACTGTGAATAACAAATCATACCAAAATGTTATTAGAGTTTTTCATGCTTTATTTTCAAACAGTAAATGAACAAAACCACAAGAGGAAGCAGAAAAAATAATGAAGTTCCTGTTATCTAACAACTGCTAGTAAAATAGACTGTTCCTTTGCAGAAATCAAAAGTGCCATTTATAGTTTTGTCTCAGTCGTTGAATGTTGATTATTAAGTATTCTGGGGAAAATATTTCTTGTATATCAGACTGGATTCTAGTTCATTGGCTATATAAGTAGTGATTTTATCTAAGATATATGTGATTAATGATGTAATTTACTTAGACTACAGAGAAACAATCCAAAAGACAGAAGAAAAATCAAGCTTTCAGCCACAAATGATGTATGATGGTCTTCTGATTTGAATATGCAAGGTAACTCCCCATAAAATATTTATTTAAGGTCTCCCAGATTAACTGTTTTGATAGAAATGACTGATCTATTTTAATAAACTAGATCAATTCATCCTAACAACCAATTTTAATTGTTTTTTTTTTACTTTGATCATTAATTAGAGAATGATTTATATGGCACAGCCAAGACACAGTCATAAAAACAAATGCATTCTTCACAAGTAAACTTTTAAAATGCATCTAAGATCTAAAATAACATAAAACCGTTACCTACCCTTCCCCACACTTTCTATATTGTGTTTCATTAACTTTTGTGCTGGCTTTAATGTAAAATTCCAATGAGAATGTGAAATTAATGATATCACACCTATTTTTAATTTTAGTCTTCAGGTTTTTTTTTCTACATTATAGATTGAAAGTGAAAGTGAAAGTCGCTCAGTTGTGTCCGACTCTTTGCCACCCCATGGACTATATAGCCCACAGAATTCTCCAGGCCAGAATACTGGATTGGGGAGCCTTTTCCTTCTCCAGGGGATATTTCCAATCCAGGAATCAAACCGGGGTCTCCTGCATTTCAGATTTTTTTTTTTTTTTTTTTTTTTTTACCAGTTGAGCTACCAGGGAAGCCCACTTGATTATACAAACAAAATCGTATAAAATTTCACACACCTGCAAACTAACATGTGCATGTGTGAGTGAGAAGGAAGGAACTGAGAGAAAACTTATTTTTAGGGAAACTAACAAAATTTTTTATATAGACCCCTCTTGTTTACCAAAAAGTGTTAAAAGTTCCTTCTACAGAAGAAACTATCAAAACTATCTAAAACTTCTAGAAAAAGAGGTTGGACAAGTTTTACACATCTTCCCACAAACAGTGAGTGCCTACCAAAACAAATGTGTAAGAGGTATTTTGATGTCAATCAAAACGATTTATTATCACAAACCTTTCAGATCGATAAAGCTGGATTTTAGTTTAGTTGCCAGTTCTTCTTAATTACCAATGTACCTAGACAGGAAAGTATCTATTCTGACAGAGTAGGCAGCAGCGCTTTCTTTGTCAGCATGAGCACAGGGAGAACTGGCCAGATCACTGAACACACACAAACCCTAATTCCCTGCAAAGCGGTTCAGTAACACTGCACGTTCAATACAGATTCAGAAATGAGTTTCCTCTAAAATTTCCCCTCCTGTCACAGACATTCTTAGTTGAATTTGATACCTGAATGGTACCACCATTCCAGAACATCAGTAAGTTCAGAATCAACTGCTGTAATCCTAGAACTGGTGATAATAATGTAAAATCTGGTGTCTAGGATTCCTTCTTTCAAAGATTCCCTCATCCCCACCTCAACCTTCCCTCCCCCAGACACTTGGCCTAAATTAAATTCATATTATCCTAGTTCTTCTATTTTTTTGATTTCTTCCACTGATGATAATGCATAACCAATTCCAGGAACGATGCCCTAAATTTTAGTCCAAATTCTGAAATTTAGCGCTTACCAATGGTTGGGACTGAGCCTCTTAGCAAATTTCTCCTTACCACATGGGCCATTCAAAACAGGACCTGCCAATACAATATTGTAAAGTTAAATAAAACAAAAATTAAAAAAAAAAAAAAAAAAAAACAGGACCTGACTTTTAACAACTACAAAAACCTTGAGACAGTTACCTGAATTCAAATAACATATTTTATCCTCTACATGTTTCTCTTTTGACTTGTCAACTCTTTTGGCCCTCTGGTCTTTAGATGTCTATCATGTCTTAGGAAATGGCTGTATTTCATTTACTTCTTTGAAACAGGCTAGAGGGGAAGAAGATTTAGATGTAAAAGCAAGAGTCCAGAGCTGAGAATATGTAACAGTATCAGTAAAAATTCAGGGGTTTTCTTATATAAAGTTAAGCAAAATACTCTTTGTATGCTTTTCATTAGAGTATTTTCTAATTAAAAAAAATATATATATTTTTTACTTTCAAAAATTCAGGAAATTCTGGCTTGACTCTAAAACTTAGAGATGAAGGGGAAGGGAGTGAAATATAGCCTGGCTGCTTACATATAAGTAATGAAGACAAAGAACTAAGAGCTTCCTTCAAGTGGAAGGTAAAACTTCTGGAAAAGAGATTGGACAAGCTATACACATACACACCTACCTACAAAGAATGACTGCCTCTTCCTTCCCTTCAGGTAAGATACTGTCTAAAAGATCAGTGTTTGCCTTTTGATGGTGAGAGTCCCCTAAACATCTAATAAGAAATGACATTATCAGAATATAAAAGTGCTATTTATTTGTTTCATTGTTTTTAACTAATTTAAAACACAATCATCTTTTCCTTCTGCTTATCTATTAGTTTCATTTTGTTGACAGCTAAATCAAAGACAAATATGAAATCAAATTATATTCTGGCTAAAAGTGTAGCTTCAAATAAAATTCATGTATGTGATAATTGACACTTAGTGGCATTTGGAGAAGAAATGAGCTGTTTCCAGCTCATACTGATTAGGGGGAAATAATAGATACTATATCAGCACACTAGCCCGATTTCTCACAGTCTCATTTTGAAAATGGTAATAAATGACTTTTCAAGTTTTGTGATACACAGGATACTACTAATGATACATAGATTACAAGGGAATGGGGAAAAGAAGAGATAATGGCCCCTTTGGTCAGCATCACATCAGACGAGTTTGTTAATAGGAGATTGACATTTATGACACTATAAATTTAAAGAGATGGATAATTTGTAACTACAAGTTTCGTTAAAGATTTATCTTTGAAGTTTATCAATTGATGTTGGATGTCATCCCATATATTTTTTTTTTACAAATCCCTATGAGTAGATTTAGTAACAACAGTATATATAGTAGATCATCACCATTTACAAAAGAGAAAACTGATGCTTTGAGACATTCAGCTGTTTTTTAGGCTAATGTGGATACAGTATGCACTTAGCAGAACTGGAGAGGTTTCAGACTCTAGGCTCCTTTCTTTGTGTCCCCTCTGGGTGGAAGGGAATAAACGTGACAGTAGTGAGCATCAGACATTCTCTCGACCCGCTGCTTCTGAACTCCTACAGCAACCGCCATCTGCTTGAAAAACTTTTTAAGACTATAAACATTGTGTGTGTCATATCTAGGTATGAATATTAATGAAACATATATTTATTTAGCATATTACCAAATTCAGCCTTAAATTGAAGAAAGTACGGAAAACCACTAGACCATTCAGGTATGACCTAAATCAAATCCCTTATGATTATACAGTGGAAGTGAGAAATAGATTTAAGGGACTAGATCTGATAGATAGAGTGCCTGATGAATTATGGACGGAGGTTCGTGACATTGTACAGGAGACAGGGATCAAGACCATCCCCATGGAAAAGAAATGCAAAAAAGCAAAATGGTTGTCTGGGGAGGCGTTACAAATAGCTGTGAAAAGAAGAGAAGAAAAAAGCAAAGGAGAAAAGGGAAGATATAAGCATCTGAATGCAGAGTTCCAAAGAATAGCAAGAAGAGATAAGAAAGCCTTCCTCACCGATCAATGCAAAGAAATAGAGGGAAACAACAGAATGGGAAAGACTAGAGAGCTCTTCAAGAAAATTAGAGATACCAAGGGAACATTTCATGCAAAGATGGGCTCTATAAAGAACAGAAATGTATGGACCTAACAGAAACAGAAGATATTAAGAAGAGGTGGCAAGAATACACAGAAGAACTGTACAAAAAAGATCTTCATGACCCAGATAATCACGATGGTTTAATCACTCATCTAGAGCCAGACGTCCTGGAATGTGAAATCAAGTGGGCGTTAGAAAGCATCACTACGAACAAAGCTATTGGAGGAGATGGAATTCCAGTTGAACTATTTCAAATCCTGAAAGATGATGCTCTGAAAGTGCTGCACTCAATATGCCAGCAAATTTGGAAAACTCAGCAGTGGCCACAGGACTGGAAAAGGTCAGTTTTCATTCCAATCCCAAAGAAAGGCAATGCCAAAGAATGCTCTAACTACTGCACAATTGCACTCATCTCACACGCTAGTAAAGTAATGCTCAAAATTCTCCAAGCCAGGCTTCAGAACTATGTGAACCGTGAACTTCCTGATGTTCAAGCTGGTTTTAGAAAAGGCAGAGGAACCAGAGATCAAATTACCAACATCCACTGGCTCATGGAAAAAGCAAGAGAGTTCCAGAAAAACATCTATTTCTGCTTTATTGACTATACCAAAGCCTTTGACTGTGTGGATCACAATTAACTGTGGAAAATTCTGAAAGAGATGGGAATACCAGACCACCTGACCTGCCTCTTGAGAAATCTGTATGCAGGTCAGGAAGCAACAGTTGGAACTGGACATGGAATAACAGACTGGTTCCAAATAGGAAAAGGAGTACGTCAAGGCTGTATATTGTCACCCTGATTATTTAACTTACATGCAGAATACATCATGAGAAACGCTGGGCTGGAAGAAACACAAGCTGGAATCAAGATTGCCAGGAGAAATATCAATAACATCAGATATGCAGATGACACCACCCTTAGGGCAGAAAGTGAAGAGGAACTCAAAAGCCTCTTGATGAAAGTGAAAGAGGAGAGTGAAAAAGTGGGCTTAAAGCTCAACATTCAGAGAACGAAGATCATGGCATCTGGTCCCATCACTTCATGGGAAATAGATGGGGAAACAGTGTCAGACTTGAATTTTTTGGGCTCCAAAATCACTGCAGATGGTGACTGCAGCCATGAAATGAAAAGATGCTTACTCCTTGGAAGGAAAGTTATGACCAACCTAGATAGCATATTCAAAAGCAGAGTCATTAATTTGCCAAAAAAAGTCCGTCTAGTCAAGGCTATGGTTTTTCCTGTGGTCATGTATGGATGTGAGAGTTGGACTGTGAAGAAGGCTGAGCACCAAAGAATTGATGCTTTTGAACTGTGGTGTTGGAGAAGACTCTTGAGAGTCCCTTGGACTGCAAGGAGATCCAACCAGTCCATTCTGAAGGAGATCAGCCCTGGGATTTCTTTGGAGGGAATGATGCTAAAGGTTAAACTCCAGTACTTTGGCCACCTCATGGGAAGAGTTGACTTATTGGAAAATACTCTGCTGTTGGGAGGGATTGGGGGCAGGAGGAGAAGGGGATGACAGAGGATGAGATGGCTGGATGGCATCACTGACTCGATGGAGGTGAGTCTGAGTGAACTCCGGGAGTTGGTGATGGACAGGGAGGCCTGGTGTGCTGCGATTCACGGGGTTGCAGAGTCAGACACAACTGAGCGACTGAATTGAACTGAATTGATGCTGTGCAAGACACAGGGAAATTCAAAAACAATAAAGAATGATTTGTTCCTGTCCTCAATCAGCTCTCCCTATAGTAAGGAAGATTAAAAAAAATACAAAACATGGGTGGGTGGAAACAAATCTGGTGAGCAAAATCTGGAGAAAAATCCATTTGCTGTATGAATCAGATGATGAAGACAGATCCTCCAAATAAGCAAGACAAAGAAGGTTTATTAGAAATAAAACATCATAACTATTTTTAAAAATTAAAAAAAAACATGGAATTGAAAAAAGCAAAAAATGATAAACATGAAATACAATGACCATGGTACTTTCAGGCTGAGGGAATAACAAAAATATCATAGGAACAGGAATATGAGAATAATTTACATGGAATGTAGAATATCTGAAGGAAGATAATGGTAACTAAAATTGGAAGGACTGGTAAAGAATGTATGTCATTGTATTAATACGTGTTTATAGGTGCATATCACTTCATGGTAAATAGATGGGGAAACAATGGAAACAGTCACAGAATTTATTTTCTTGGGCTCCAAAATCACTGCAGATGGTGACTGCAGCCATGAAATTAAAAGACTCTTGCTCCTTGGAATAAAGCAATGACAAACTTAGACAGTATGTTAAAAAGCAGAGATATCACTTTGCTGACAAAGGTCTGTATGTCAAAGCTACAGTTTTTCCAGTAGTCATGTGCAGTTGTGAGCTTTGGACCATAAAGAAAGCTGAGCACAGAAGAATTGATGCTTGCGAACTGTGGTGCTGGAGAAGATTCTTGAGAGTCCCTTGAACAGCAAGATCAAACCAGTTAATCCTAATGGAAATCAACCCCAAATGTTCATTGGAATGACTGATACTGAAGCTGAATCTCCAATAAATACTTTGGCCACCTGATGTGAAGAGCCAACTCACTGGAAAAGGTGCTGATGCTGGGAAAGACTGAAGGCAGGAGGAGAAGGGGACAACAGAGTATGAGATGGTTGAATGGAAACACTGACTCAATGGGCATTAGTTTGAGAGAACTCTGGGAGATCATGAAGAACAGGAAAGGCTGGCATGCTGCAGTCCAAGTCCATGGAGTCACATAGAGTCATACACACTTAGCAATTGAACAACAAAGGCAATGACCAGTCCATACTAGACAAGAAGGATAGTGAGGGGAAAAGAGGTTTGCAAACTGCTGTCAGGACAAGTTAAGCACATTTAAGGACTGACTAGGCATCTGGACCCACCACTTCATGGGAAATGGATGAGGAAACAGTGGAAACAGTGTCAGACTTTATTTTGGGGGGCTCCAAAATGTTCATTAGAAGGACTGATGCTGAATTGAAACTCCAGTACTTTGGCCACCTCATGCGAAGAGTTGACTCATTGGAAAAGACTCTGATGCTAGGAGGGATTGGGGGCAGGAGGAGAAGGGCATGACAGAGGATGAGATGGATGGATGGCATCACCAACTCGATGGACATGAATTCGGGTGAACTGTGGGAGTGAGGCCTGGAGTGCTGCAATTCATGGGGTCGCAAAGAGTCGTACAAGACTGAGTGACTGAACTGAACTGAGACATCAGGAGAAAGGGGAAAGTGTTACAATGACAGATTTTTCTACTCTAGTTGACTAAAATAATACAGTTGCCTTTAATCAGAACAGAAAACCCCATGGAAATTGTAACTGGAACAGAAATTGAATTCCATTTTTAAGAAATCTAACAGCAGAAGTATCTTACAGTCAAGAGAATAGAGAGAATATTTTTAGATATGGGATTTTTCCCATATTTGGGAAATTTGATGGATTCATTCAAAATTGTATAGGAAAAACTCTTGTGTTTCCCTTTACTGTTTCACAAATACTACACTCATAGGTCATCTGACACCAGATTCATGGGTTAATTCCCATAGCAGTTGGTTCTTGGATACAAGCTGAGTAACCATGCAATTCTAACCCTATCTACCTGGATTTAGCATGAGATTCCCACAAATTAAGTGTTCGATCTCAGAAGACCGCCCTTCTGGATGACAATTGCTAGTAACAAGTTGTTGCCACTACTTCTGAACAACCAACTATGAACTGGGGTTCCCACAACTTCCCAGTTTTCCATAATGTGCCAGTATATTTGGCAGAACTTAGTGAAATAATTACTTACATTAATTTATCATACAATAAAGAGGGCTTCCTTGGTGACTCAGACAGTAAAGAATCTGCCTGTGATGCAAAAAGACTCAAGGGATCAACCCAGGTTTGATCCCTGGGTTGGGAAGATCCCCTGGAGAAGGGAATGCCTACCCACTCCAGTATTCTTGCCTGGAGAATCCCATGAACAGAGCCTGGTAGCCTACAGTGTATGGGGTTTCAGAGTCGGACATGATTGAACAACTAACACACAAACATATAATAAAGAATATGATAAAAGATACAGGTGAACAGCAGAGGAAGAGATACACAGAGCAAGTTCCCTAGGAAGTTGAGTGTAACACCCTCCCCGCACCTAGATGTGTTCCCCAATCGGGAAATATCATGGAGGCGTAATTCATCATTAACTCAGGCTCCAGCACCTCTCCCTCTACTAGAAGATGGGGGTGGGGCTGAAAATATCATGTGTCTAATCTTGACTTGGTCTGATGATCATTCTGCATCCTGAATCTATCCAGGAGCCTACCGAGAGCTGCCTCATTACAGCAAAAGTCATTCTCATCACCTGGGAAATCCCAAGGGATTTAGGATCTCTGTGTCAGGAACTCAAGTCAAAGACTAAATTTTAGAATAAAAGATGCTCCGAATGCTCTTGCTGCTGGTGCTAAGTCGTTTCAGTGGTGTCTGACTCTGTGCAACCCCATAGACGGCAGCCCACCAGGCTCCCCCGTCCCTGGGATTCTCAAGGCAAGAACACTGGAGCGGGTTGCCATTTCTTTCTCCAATGCATGAAAGTAAAAAGTGAAAGTGAAGTCGCTCACTCGTGTCTGACTCTTCGAGACCCCATGGACTGCAGCCTACCAGGCTCCTCTGTCCATGGGATTTTCCAGGCAAGAGTACTGGAGTGGGTTGCCATTGCCTTCTCCACCAAATCCTCTTACCACTTAGGAAATTGCAAGAGTTTTAGGATCCTTGTTCTATGACATTTTTCTATCATTTTACAATTATCTATTAATATTTTTTCTTAAAATGAAGATATTTTGATTAGATGACTAGAGAAAAAGAAATTCTGAATTCTTAATAGGGTCAGGGAAAAGTATTATCCAAGTTGTTCTACGGAGAAGACCTGGTTATGTTAATTGATCTTTTTATCAACAGACTTAAAGTAAATGCATCATTTATCTAATAGTTGATTGATGACTTTGCATTCCAAATCGAAAAGAAATATTTCTCACATTCCAACGCACTCCCATCTCTAATTTAAAGCATAAAGTGTGCTTAATTTTTTACCAATGTGCCAAATGGGGCTTATCAGAACATGACTTTTGGGATCCATGCCATGGGGCCCTCTTATAAGTGAAAAAGCTTTATAATGAGGTACTTCTGCTGCTGTTGCTGCCAGGAATAAGTTCTTCAGTGAGGACTAAGCAGACAGGCATTATGCCAAATTTAACACCACTTCAAATCATATTTGGACTAGCCTTTAGGGATGGAATTGATTTTCTGTAACAAAGTTTTACCACCACTGAGAATATTCAAAAGAAACCACTGTAAGCAATTTTATCTAAAAAAGGAAATTCCTGAACTGCTTTGTGTGATGACAACCTGATTGGAATAAATATAGAGTCTCCCATGATGACTATTTTGAAGGATCGAATATTCCTTGGACAAAGAATTTCCAATACTTTTAATAAAAAGTTTATTTTATGATTTTATTTTTATATATATATGCATGTAAATGCAAAGCTTTTGGGACACACACAAACTCACTCACCCCTGAAGACACACTATTTTATTTGATATTTAGCAGATATCATATTATTTTTTCAAATGTTTTTAAGACTAAAACACATCTTTCCCAGTATGCGACCCCATGTGAATTTTAAAGAGTACAAAGTCCAACTTTGATTCATTTACACTTTTACTCAGCAAAATGTCATGCCATGAGAGATGACTGAAGTGCAAAAGACAGCTGGGTATTTCTCTGTTCTCTGGCTTCTCAGACACAGAACAACAACCTTAGCTAATTATAAACAAAACTATCTCCTTGTAAGATTTAGATCAATTCAAAGCTGAGGCGGGGAAATGTTCTCTTCAGTGTGCTCTATGTTGAGAGGAGGAAAAAAAAGAAAAAAAACTAGGGAATATCAGAACTGAAGAGTCATTTAGGTTCATGCCCTTAACTGCCAGATGAAATAAACAAGAAAACCAGGCAAGAGGAAGATAGAGGGCTTTAGGCTTTGCAGCCAAAGCCACTTTTAGCTTTGGGCCAGAACTAAAAGTGAATCCTCTGCTGCAAAGTCCAGTTCTTCTTTCCACTGGCTAATAATGACCTTTCAAGAAGTCTGTTTCTTTACATGAACAAATACACACCTATATAGAAGGAGAGGACTAGTTTGTGTGCATATATATGTGTATATATATATGAGTGTGGGCTTCCCTGGTGGCTCAGTAGTAAAGAATCCACCTGCCAGTTCATGAGACATGGGTTCAGTCCCTGAATCGAGAAGAACCCTGGAAGAAGGAAATGGCAACCCACTCCAGTATTCTTGTCTGGGAAATCACATGGGCAGAGCAGCCTCGTGGGCTGCAGTCCATGGGGTTGCAAAGAGTCAAACACAATTTAGTGACTAAACAACAACAACGATGTATCAGTGTGTGTGTTTGTGTGTACGCTTATGTGTGTGTGTATAGATAGATAAATAGACATGTTCACAGATGGACTAACTTTTAAGGGTGAAACTGATTTTCTGGAACTAAGTATTACCACCTCTGAGACTATTCAAAAGAAAATACTTTAGGCCTTGTAAGCAATTTCCTATATACTTATAATTTATATAATGTTCTTATGATTCATACGATGTTCATCTAACTCATGTAATATTAGCATTTCATATATACGAATATAAAATAAACTTTGAAAATAATATTCTTTGAATTTTTGCTCAAATCATATTAAAATTCAAATCTTAATGAGCTACGTCCTAAGCCAAAAACATTTTATGAGGGAGCAGGAGGTAAGTGTATATGTGAAAATTTAAATGGTATAGCTATAATTTTTCTTTCAAAAAAGAATAAAATGTGGCATTTTGGTCAACATTAGTGTTTTTGTCTTGAATGACTGTTTTTACCTCTCTATACAATTATCTACACAGACACATGGACTTGTTTATAGATCAAGCCTAGTGAAATGAAGTCGCTCAGTTGTGTTCGACTCTTTGCGACCCCATGGACTGTAGCCTACTAGGCTTCTCCATCCATGGGATTTTCCAGGCAAGAATACTGGAGTGGGTTGCCATTTCCTTCTCCAAGATCAAGCCTAAGGTTAATGCTAAAGACGACCTAAATATTAACAGATTTATAATCTAAATTTGTTTCACTTCTAAGCACAATGATTTTCCAAATTTTATTGCAATCTCATTTTTTTTAAACTGAAATCATTGGTATCTGTCTATAGAAAGGAACATGCTTGAATTCCTTGGATAGGTAAGAATACAACTCTCAGGGAGACAAAGCATTAGCCATAGACAGAATTTATCAGAACTACTGGTTTTGGTAAATCACAAGGTAGGTATTACTAACTAGAATAAAACCACATAGCTTATCAGTGAAAGAATTCCCAGCAGTTTCTCTTTTGATCATTGGTGGATTAGAACAGTCTCATGCTCTCTCCCCCTCCCCCTAAAATAGAGATCATAGTAACAGTTCTCACTGAGTCTGTCTATGAGAAAGGCAGAGAGAGTGCTCTCTGAAGTCTTTCCTGGCTTTTGCATTTCTATTTTAGTAAAATATGATTTTGAAACTTCACTTGGTAATTTATTACTAATTAAGAGCACAGCTTTTAGAATGAGGTTGCTAAGTCACTTCAGTCATGTCCGACTCTGTGCAACCCCATAGAGGGCAGCCCACCAGGCTCCCCCGTCCCTGGGATTCTCCAGGCAAGAACACTGGAGTGGGTTGCCATTTCCTTCTCCAATGCATGAAAGTGAAAAGTGAAAGTGAAGTTGCTCAGTTGTGTTCGACTCTTCGCGACCCCATGGACTGCAACCTACCAGGCTCCTCTGTCCATGGGATTTTCCAGGCAAGAGTACTGGAGTGGGGTGCCATTGCCTTCTCTGAGAATGAGGTTGAGTTTGTTTTAAATTCTGGCTTGCGACTTATTAGCTAAATAATAAGTTTTGATTCAGTGCTAGACGTTGTGCTAGACTCTGAAGGTACAAAGACATGCACACTGACCACACAGCAGCCTTCCAGAGGTTCCACTCAGTGGAAGCGTGCCCCCAAGGTGTCACAGAAATTATTGTAAAATTACAATTGGGATGAATGTGACAGAAGAGAGCTCTTCATGGAACAGGGACATATAATGCAGGGAAGATGGGTTCATTAGCAATGAGCTGAGACATGGTACTCAAACAGGAGTTACCCAGTAAAGGAGAGAAAATACTATTAGGCTTTACGTAACAACCACAAAGGCGCCCAAAGTACAAAGAGCACTGGCTCGTACATGAACAGAAAGGACACCAGGGTGCCCGAGGTAGCAGGCATGCTTTGTAAAACACACATATTTTCAAACAGAACAGATTCACACATTACAACTGTTCTCTCTGCAATGTACATTATTTAAAAATTTTAAAGATCATAAATATCTTTCATATCCATTCATAATAATTATAGTATCTACATCATTCATTTTAATCATTGTCTTGGGTTCCATTAGGTTTAGCACCATAATTTAACTGCTCTACTATTTATAAAAATTTAGGGTATTTTCTATTTTTAAAATGACAATAATGCATCAGTGAATGTTCCTACACCTATATTTTAATTCAATCATGTTGATATTTCATTAAGATTGTTTCAGACTCTTGCTTGTAATTATACTCTGAACACAGACAAAATTGCCTGTGCCCTCCTGGGAATTTTGGTTTAATGAGAGGCAAATAGTCACATGAACAAGTTCATAATTAAAATATTGGTAAACATTCTGAAGGGAAGTAAAGCATTCTAGGCAGCTGGGGTACCTGATATCAACAGGCACAACAGATCAGGAATGGCCTCGTCTATGCTGAGACAGAGCAATAGAAGTTAGCTGTGTGAGACTGGGATATGTGAGAATTCAGAGAAGGGAGAAAGACCATCTTCTCCATACTTACAGTGGCTGAAGACTTGAACAGGAGGTCAATGGGTTTGAGGAATATGTATATCTGGACCATTCCCTAATTAGAATACCAGGAAACCAAAAGGAGAGGAGTAGGGCTTAGCTATGTGAAACCTTATGGTTGTACCTTATTCTTTGTGCAATGCAATTATCAGTCTTGTTTTATCTTCTTCCTGCCCCTTTTGAAGAAAGTTGACTCACTGGGCAACCATCTTGTAAGTACTCTGCATCCTTTCCACATTTACACTTTTTTTAAGCCACCCACTTACAAAGACCACAGGCTACACAAAATAAGTGTAAACAGTGGGGAAAAAAAAAGTGGGGGGAAACAGTGAGAGACTCTATTTTTTGGAGCTCCAAAATCACTGCAGATAGTGACTGAAGCCATAAAATCAAAAGACGCTTGCACCTTGGAAGAAAAGTTATGACCAACCTAGACAGCATATTAAAAAGCAGAGACATTACTTTGCCAACAAAGGTCTGTCTAGTCAAAGCTAAGGTTTTTCCAGTAGTCATGTATGGATGTGAGAGTTGGACCATAAAGGAAGCTGAGTGCCGAAGAATTGATGCTATTGAACTGTGGTGTTGGAGAAGACTCCTGAGAGTCTCTTGGACAGCAAGGAGATCCAACCAGTCCATCTTAAAGGAAATCTGTCCTGAATATTCATTGGAAGGATTGATGTTGAAGCTGAAATTCCAATACTTTGTCCACCTGATGTGAAGAACTGACTCATTGGAAAAGTCCCTGTTGCTGGCAAAGACTGAAGGCAGGAGAAGGGGACAACAGAGGATGAGATGGTTTGGATGTCATCACCGACTCAATGGACATGAGTCTGAGTAGACTCCAGGAGTTGGCAGTGAACAGGGAGGCCTGGTGTGCTGTGGTCCATGGGGTCGCAAAGAGTCGAACACGACTGAGTGACTGGACTAAACTGAACTGAACTGAACAGAAAATAATCAATGGGGAACTGGAGAGCTTAAAAAGACAGAAAAAAATAAAAAAGAAACCACAAAACCCTAATGCTTTGCACCACCTATGTAAGTTCTGGTCTAGTCAGTTCAGTCCAAGGCAAATCCAAGACATCAGTATTATTTTTTAAAGTTCCTTGAGTATAGAATCATTTGAGAACTAAGGTTTTAAGGCAGTGATTCTGAAACTATAATATGTGAATTACTTCAGTTCAGTTCAGTTGCTTAGTCGTGTCCGACTCTTTGCGACCCCATGAATCACAGTACGCCAGGCCTCCCTGTCCATCACCAACTCCCAGAGTTCACTCAGACTCACGTCCATCGAGTCAGTGATGCCATCCAGCCATCTCATCCTCTGTCGTCCCTTTCTCCTCCTGCCCCCAATCCCTCCCAGTGTCAGAGTCTTTTCCAATGAGTCAACTCTTCGCATGAGGTGGCCAAAGTACTGGAGTTTCAGCTTTAGCATCATTCCTTCCAAAGAACACCCAGGGCTGATCGTCTTTAGAATGGACTGGTTGGATCTCCTTGTAGTCCAAGGAACTCTCAGGAGTCTTCTCCAACACCACACTTCAAAAGCATCAATTCTTTGGCGCTCAGCCTTCTTCACAGTCCAATTCTCACATCCATACATGACCACTGGAAAAACCATAGCCTTGACTAGACAGACCTTTGTTGGAAAAGTAATGTCTCTGTTTTTGACTATGCTATCTAGGTTGGTCATAACTTTCCTTCCAAGGAGTAAGTGTCCTTTAATTTCATGGCTGCAGTCACCATCTGCAGTGATTTTGGAGCCCCCAAAATTCAAGTCTGACACTGTTTCCACTGTTTCCGCATCTATTTGCCATGAAGTGATGGGACCAGATGCCATAATCTTCGTTTTCTGAATGTTGAGCTTTAAGCCAACTTTTTCATTCTCCACTTTCATTTTCATCAAGAGGCTTTTGAGTTCCTCTTCACTTTCTGCCCTAAGAGTGGTGTCATCTGCATATCTGAGGTTATTGCTATTTCTCCCAGCAATCTTGATTCTAGATTATGTAAAAATCTTGTTAAAAAGCAAACACTGACCAGTAGGTTTGGGGTGGGCCTGAGGTCATGCTTTCCTGACATGGTCCCAGTGATGCTGAAGCTGCTGGAACAAGGACCACACTCTAAGCAGCAAAGACCTAAAGGACTCAAAGTCAGGCTCATGGTCATGGAATCAATCATCCTTCTAATCCCAGCTGGGGAGTAGGAGGCCGGGGAAAGATGATACTGGGGTCTGGATACCTAAATTTTATGTATCTATAATTAATAAAAACCTATGAATTAAGTCCCTTGCACAGCAAGAAGATCAAACCAGTCACTCCTAAAGAAAATTAGCCCCGAATATCCATTGAAAAGATTGATGCTGAAGTTGAAACTCCAACAGTTTGGCCACCTGATGTGAAGAGTAGATTCAGCACACCAGGCTTCCCTGTCCTTCACTATCTCCCAGAGTTTGCTCAAACTTCTGTCCATTGAGTTGATGATAATGCCATCCAACCATCTCATCCTCTCTCATCCCTTTCTCCTCCAGAGGATGAGATGGTTGGATGGCATCATCACTAACTCAATGGATATGATTTTGAGCAAACTCTGGGAAATAGTGAAGGGCAGGGAAGCCTGGCATGCTGTAGTCCATGGGGTTGCAAAGAGTCAGAGACAACTGAGTACTGAACAACAACAACAAATGATTTATAAGCCTAATTTATAATTTTTAAATTTATGACTTTTGTCCAAATCACTTTATTTTGCATACAAACCGAAAAAATATGTACACCAAAGGTCTCTCTAGGAGAACAAGCTAGACAGATATTTGAACATATTTCATTATTGTTGTTGTTTAGTCATTGAGTTGTGTCCAGCTCTTTTTGTGACTCCATGGACTGGAGCCCACTAGGCTCCTCTGTCCATGGGATTTCCCAGGCAAGAATACTGGAGTGGGTTGCATTTTATTACTATTACTACAACTACTGCCACTAAATGCAATTACTGTCATCGTAGCATTCAATTATTGAGAATCTCTTATGTACCAGACACAGGGTTAGGTGCTTTGCCCATACACTGATCCCAGTTTTATTATCTCTATTTTACAGAGGAATAATCTGGCCTGCCTGGGTTAAGCTGTTTATAAACTATTTAGAATTTTACTAATATATTTTATCATGCTTATATTCTTGGGAGGGCCTGTGGATCGCTTTGTTTTAACTCTCTGCTGGTTCTTTTGATCCCTCACTTTTTCCTGTGTGCGTTGTCGCTCAGTCGTGTCCAACGCTTTGCTACCCCTGGTACTGTAGCCCACCAGGCTGCTCTGTCCTTGGGATTCTCCTGGAAGAATAACAGAGTGGGTTGCCTTTTCCCAAGCTGGGATCGAACCTGGGTTTCCTGTGTTTCCTGCATTGCAGGCAGATTCTTTACCCCTGAGCCATCATGGAAGCCCTTTCTGTTCTTGGTAATTTCAATTGTCCAACCTGAAGTTATCTTTCACTGAGGAAGTAGGGACAAAATGTACCTAAGTAAATGCTTCTTAGAAGAAAAATAATCCTCTGTTCACTTCCATGTTCTGTGTGTGAACAGGCATATATACGATGCATTAAGATTTAGTTCCGACTCTTTTCCCTGCTATTAGCCTCACAGGTGTGACCTTTACATTATATTCTGCCTTTCTGGAATTATCCAGAGAAATCATTTAACTATTTTACACCACAGTTCAAGAGCTAAACCTTTTCATCTCAAACAACAATTTAGAGAGAGAACCCAACATATACATATAATGCTGTGATTTATTCTATATTTACTGAAATGTAATATTAGCTTAATTCTGGTCTTTTTATCAGTTTAAATGTATACATTTAAGTTTCTAATGCATCTTTTTTTAATATTGTCATTTAAGAAAATAAAATGATAGTACTCACACATACATCACATAAAAAAGCCAAATAAAGAAAATGTGGACCTTTGGGATTTTTTTCCCTTTCCTTTTGACCTGGTTTGCAGGTGTGCTTGTGGTATTCAAATTTTTGTGGTCTTGGCATGTCTTCAGAGCATAGAGAATTACTGTTCTGTGGAACTGGAAGTACAAATGTAATTAACATTCTTGTTTTACAGTATTAGTGATAGCTGAGAATTTATGATTTTTATTTTAGGTGTGAAACTATACTGTAAAATAGTTTTTAGATGGAGATGTGCAAAGAAATCTCTAGTTCCTATAAGAGATGTTCTATAACATCTCTTATATAGTTGCTATAAGAGATGTTCTTAATACTTTACATATTAATGTATTTTCCTAAGGATTGAATGTCTTCCTCTTTGTTTATGATCTAAACCATAAATATTTTTTCACTCAGCATGGTATTATATCATTCCCTGTCCCCTCCATCCTCTTCCTGATTTCACACAACTACAGATGTATGAGAAAAATAAAAACTACTAAAAATATGAGAGAGGTGAGTAAATGCTCACCTCTCAGACTCAGAGGGTATCAAATCTTCAAGCGATGACAAGAAATAACCGGTCAACTTTCTCTGCCTCTATGTGTTTTGCAATACCGAGATTATTCAAAAGTATTTCAAGAGAGACTTAATTGTCCACTTTTTTGTTAGGGCATTTAAAAGTTCATTAGCCAAAAATGCATATTTCTTGTGGGTTTATTTTGTATTGATACCAGAAATGTTTCTGAAAATAGAGTGTTGTTTCTCATAAATCTCAACAGAATTTTGCACATAAAGTCAGAGAGAGAGAGACACGGTGGGGAAGAAGAGGAGAGGAGAGAGGAAAACGAGGTCACACACTAAACATCATTTGAGAATTAAGCACATTTCATAGCACAATCTGAAAACACTGAAAGATGAGAATGCAATTCTGAAGAAATGATAGGAATTTCAACCTGCTAAATACTTTTAGCATGCTTGAGCATGGTGAGAGTAAATCAAGGAAGAAATTACGAGGGGGAAACTACACTGAAATCACACCTATTCTTTTTAATTTAGGATACATGTTTTGATGTTAATCTGGACAGAGATCCCTGTCTTTTGGAGTAAAAATCATTGTTGGGGACTTTTGAAGATCTTTCGGGGACTTTTGAAGATCACATGGCAAATAACAGATAGAAACAAAGAGTCTCTGTTTTCAGCAAGCTTTCAGCAAAGTCTCAATACCAGGGAATGGAAAAGTATTTCTGCTGACCATTTCATTCAATACACTTGATCAACAAGTCAATCATGTGATTTTCTCAGGCAAAAGTCAAGGCATAACTCATGGGTGGAAGCTTGTGAGTCACAGGCTCAGGTTGTAGAAGCAACACAAGAAGGAGAAAGAGGTGCTGGACAGAGATCAGGGTGAAAGGAGCTGAGGCAAAGGAAGAGCAGAATGCTTCTACCAAGAAATTAGGAAAACTGGAAGGGTCATCCAGGCAAGAAGATAGAACACATCTGACAGGTATCTCAGAAAGCAACCACGAGATTCCAGCTGAAGAGTGCAGAATGTAGAGGAAACAAGGGCTTAGAATAAAGCCAATGGGAAATGCAAATACTAAAAAAAAAAGATGTTTTTGGAGGACTATATCATTTTTCAAAATCAGTCCAAAAAGATGATATAGCATAAGTGTGATAATTTGTGTCATCCATCCTTCTTGCCCCCGAAAATCTGAGAACGCTTGCAAATTGTAACTTATATATAGTGGCAACTTGTAACTTATATATGGTGGCAACTTGCTGCATGATGCAGAGAACCCAAATCTGGTGCTTGGTGGCCATCTACAAGGGTGGGAAGGGGTGGGAGGAGAAACGGGGATCCAAGAAGGAGGAAACATATGCGTGCCTGAGGGTGATTCATGTTGATGTACTGCACAAACCAATACAATATTGTAAATCAATTATCCTCCAATTAAAAACAAAATAAAATTTTAAAAAATATTGCTATTTTTATATTAGTGTTTTCATCACCATCATCATGAATATAATTACACTGAGTCCCTATTATTTTGAAATGTTTTCTAAATCATGATATACCTATAATGAAATGCATTCACTAATCTGTATTAACTGTATATTGAAAGTGAAACTAAATTTCTTGGTCCTCTGCACAGTATTAATATTTCCATTGTAATCTGCTAACATCTTCAGTCTGGGACATTTTAGAGCAGACTGTTCAGGAAGAAGAGTTAGGGGCCAATTTAACTCAGGGCTTGGCTTCAAAATCAGGCCATTATATGAGATTTGGAAATTAATAAACAAAACCTTCTGCATGGAGAAGTTGAGGTGGGGATGGAGGTGATGGGGAAGAGAGAAGAGCACTTTGCATAATCTGGCTGCCTAAGTAGCTCGGCGCAAAACAAGGGAGAAATTTGCTAGCATATGGACAGCAAAATCCAGCAATATTTGAGGGATACAAAGAGCCTTGCTGAATTGTCAGTCTTTTCATTATGCACATTGTTAAAGGGACACTGAATTTTAAAACTACAACAGTGTATTTGTATGCCACCTTTATCACTTGATCACACTCTATATTAATGTTCTATGATCTGGACAACTAAAAGGGAAATTTTTTTTCTTAGTTTTCACTTTACTTCAAATAATTTTCAAGAGGCAGTACTTAACCAAGACCAGCTGTATCCTCAAGTCCCAATCATTATTATGAAATCATTTCTAAGAGTGCTTTGACTACTTTAATGTGGTTTAATTTTGAACATTCTAGTAAAACCTTATATAGCACACAAATGGAAAAGCCTCGTCAGTCTTAAAAAAGTCTTTAGAGCACATTTTTTCCTTTCTTTCCTTGTTCATTCATATTGAAGTTCCTGAATTCATTTAGGGCATTTTCCAGAAAATAACTTTTTTTTGAGATCTCTATGCACATAAAACATGCAATCAGATGTCTTTTATTCAGCAAATTCATGTTAGGCATACTCTTTTAAGCTGGAACTATCTGATAATGGTATGAGAGTATAAAATAATATATTTTCTTTTTTAATTGTAAGGGGAATTGGAAAGTGGGGGAGTCATCTTATGATCAATCCACGTCTATCAGACATCCATACTTTCTGACATACTTAGTGTCAATTGGCCAAAAAAAAAAAAAAAATTATCTTTGTTTCTCCTTAAATACATGGGAAGAAAGGACAGCATGATATAGGGAAAGGATCTACATTTGGAGCTAGGTTGGGGCCTAATCAATAGGGGTTGATTCTACATCATGGGAAAGTTATTTATCTGATCTGTAATTCCTTCCTCTATAAAATGGGGATAACTCCAACATTTTGAGGTGATTCTGAATATTAGAAAATGAGTAAGTAATAACAGTATATTAGTATTTATAATTCATTGGGCAGATAGTGATGAATATCATCTGGATAAGAAAGTTAAAACGCAGAAAATAAAATTCCAATAAAAGGAACGTGTAATTGTATTATCAAATAATCCCTTTAAATAGTGCTTTATTTCAGGCTAAACAAGCTTGTATCATCTGATTCACTCATAACTGATCCTGAACTATCCAGGATTGCATGCTAGCTTCATCAAAGTCATCGTTTCTTCTCGAGAACTCACTAAATACATTTTATTTTTTTCACAAGGTATGTTAGTCACAGTTTGTGCGAGTTCACAGCCCTCTTAGTCACTCTCTTGAGTATAACCCCATTAAAGGGACAATGTGGGCCACCAGATCAAAGGCACCACCTGTGGAGCACCATGGAAAGAGAAATAAATGTCTGGTCAGGGAGTGAACGGTTACTGCCTGCCACAGCAGAATCTCCTCGTAACAGAAGTGTGATCTTGCGATATAATTAGAAATATGTATTTGGTCTTTGTCCCCAGTTCCTGGCACAGAGTGCCAAAACTCCTGAGTGATAGGGCTGAGAGAAATGGTTTCTTTTTTTTTAAACTCATAACAAGCCTCTTTCCATTATACATAAACTTATGCTAAAAGGTGACTCTTGATAACTTCAAGATGGGGGCTGGTTGCCAGAGGAATTAAGGATATGATTAGATGGTTGGAACTTCTGGCCCCATATCACAACCTCTGGGCATGGACGAAAGGGTGGGGATTTAGTTAATTACCTATAGCCAATGATTTAACCAATCATGCATATGTTGATACCTCCATAAAACCCTAAAGGGAGGAATCTAACGGGCTTCCAGGCTGATGAGGCCATTCACATGCTGGGAGGGGAGTGCAGCCTATACTGCACAAAGACTGACGCTCTTGCACTCAGGACACTTCCAGACCTCATTCTAGCTATGTGCCGCTTTATCTGGTTGTTCTTTTTGCTGCCTTTACAATAGCCTTTATAATAAACCACTAATAGGAAGTAAGTTACATGAGTTCTGTGAGTCATTATAACAAATTATAAAACCTGAGGACGGGATCATGGGAATCCCTGATTTGCGGTCAAATTGGACAGAAGTGTAGTCACCTCAGGAACCATCGCTGTGACTGGCGTCTGAAATGGGAGGCAGCCTTATCAGACCGAGCCGTTAATTTGCTGGGTCTGCACTAAGTCTGGGTAGTTAGCATCAGAATTGAATTAAGTTGTGGGACACCCAGTTGGTGTCTGCTGGGAATTAGATAATTGCTTTGTGTGGAAAACTCACACATTTGTAGTCAGAAATATTGTGAGGAGACAAACAACTTTAAGAGGTTTTGCAGTTAACCTTGGAGAAGGAAATGACAACCCACTCCAGTATTCTTGCCTGAAGAACTCCATGGACTGAGGAGCCTGGTGGGCTACAGTCCATAGGGTCGCAAAGAGTGGGACATGACTGAGTGACTAACGCTATAGTTAACCTAGGATTCACTTTTTTTTTCTTTTTCATTAAAACGTACATAATTGACTTGTCTTGTAAGTGGTACAGCATCTGAGTTATTTATTAAGAAAATTCTCTAGATCAGGTTTAAGATGTTCCTTTTATTAAGTAATGAGGGTTTTTGTTTTGTTTTGTTTTCTTTTTTTTTTTAAAGTAGTCCCCAGAAAGCTGTGGGCTTCTCTGGTAGCTCAGCTGATGAAAGAATCCACCTGCAAAGCAGGTGACCCTGCTTTGGAAGATCCCAGGAGAAGGGAGGCTACCCACTCCGGTATCCATGGGCTTCCTTGGTGGCCCAGATGGTAAAGAATCCACCTGCAACGTGAAAGATCTAGGTTCAATCCCTGGGTTGGAAAGATCCCCTCGAGGAGGGCATGTCAACCCACTCCAGTATTCTTGCCTGGAGAATCCCCATGGATAGAGGAGCCTGGCAGGCTACAGTCCATGGGGTCTCACTGAGTTGGATATGACTGAGAGACTAAGCACACAACAGCACATCAAAAAGCTGCATGAATTTCTTAAGGGACACCATTTTGTTATGGAGCATTGGATCATAAAACCAAGTACCTTCTTCAAAAGAACAAGTGACCCCACCCTTAGCTTCAGACCACAGCTAAACTGAGAGCACCAATTTCATACATAAGTGACATATTCTGGCTCAGAAGAGATGAAGTTGATTGAATTCTCAAGATTTTGACCTGAAAATGCAGAGATGATGAAAAACTACTAGTTGCAATAGAAACTAAAAGAGTGACAAGCAGAGGTGGTGTCACAGCCATGAGATTGCATGAAAGCCAAACTTATCAAGAAGCAGTGGCCACAGGACTGGAAAAGGTCAGTTTTCATTCAGATCCCAAAGCAAGGCAATGCCAAAGAACGCTCAGACTACCACACAATTGCACTCATCTCACATGCTAGTAAAGTAATGCTCAAAATAATCCAAGCCAGGCTTCAGCAATATGTGAACTGTGAACTTCCAGATGTTCAACCTGGTTTTAGAAAAGGCAGAGGAACCACAGATCAAATTGCCAACATCCGCTGGATCATTGAAAAAGCAAGAGAGTTCCAGAAAAACATCTATTTCTGCTTTATTGACTATGCCAAAGCCTTTGTGTGGATCACAATAAACTGTGGAAAATTCTGAAAGAGATGGGAATACCAGACCACCTGATCTGCCTCTTGAGAAACCTATATGCAGGTCAGGAAGCAACAGTTAGAACTGGACATGGAACAACAGACTGGTCCCAAATAGGAAAAGGAATACGTCATGGTTGTATATTGTTACCCTACTTATTTAACTTATATGCAGAGCACATCATGAGAAATGCTGGGCTGGAAGAAACACAAGCTGGAATCAAGATTGCCGGGAGAAATATCAATAACCTCAGATATGCAGATGACACCACCCTTATGGCAGATAGTGAAGAGGAACTCAAAAGCCTCTTGATGAAAGTGAAAGAGGAGAGTGAAGAAGTTGGTTTAAAGCTCAACATTCAGAAAACTAAGATTATGGCATCCGGTCCCATCACTTCATGGGAAATAGATGGGGAAACAGTGGAAACAGTGTCAGACTTCATTTTTTGGGCTCCAAAATCACTGGAGATGGTGACTGCAGCCATGAAATTAAAAGACACTTACTCCTTGGAAGGAAAGTTATGTCCAACCTAGATAGCATATACAAAAGCAGAGACATTACTTTGCCAACAAAGGTCTGTCTAGTCAAGGCTATGTTTTTTCCAGTGGTCATGTATGGATGTGAAAGTTGGACTGTGAACAAAGCTCAGCGCTTAAGAGTTGATGCTTTTGAACTGTGGTGTTGGAGAAGACTCTTGAGAGTCCCTTGGACTGCAAGGAGATCCAACCAGTCCATCCTAAAGGAGATCAGTCCTGGGTGTTCTTTGGAAGTACTGATGCTAAAGCTGAAACTCCAGTACTTTGGCCTCCTCATGCAAAGAGTTGACTCATTGGAACAAGTCTCTGATGCTGGGAGGGATTGGGGCCAGGAGCAGAAGGGGACAACATTGGATGAGGTTGCAGGATGGCATCACTGACTTGATGGACAAGAGTTTGGGTGAACTCCGGGATTTGGTAATGGACAGGGAGGCCTGGCATGCTGCGATTCATGGTGTCACAAAGAGTTGGACACAACTGAGTGACTGAACTGAACTGAACTTATGTGGCCATGTCCTGGGGTGGGGGTGGGTGATAACAGGGGACCATTACATAGGCCATCAATCTCCACTGGCTAGGTTTCAGACTTGGGATGGACCTCGTTATTGGGACACTTTTTTTCGAATTTACCCTACCCATAAGGGGGTAACTTACACAATTAATTTACTAAGAGATTACACTGTTTTCTTAGTCTAATCAAGATAACCTTGATGACAAACAGAAATTGTACAGTGAAAGATGCTGAAAAGAATATGCTCATGAATCTGGAGTAAAGGAACAGAAGCAAACATTCAGCGTATCTGGACTAGTTGTTTTCTGATGAACCCTTAAATGAAGACGCACAATTTCTTTTGATGCTATTCCTATAATTGTGTTGGTTCATTCCTTTCCTCAAAGTGCATCCAGTCCTCCATAAAGATCAGCTGAATAGATTCCTGATTTCTAATCACAGTTTATTTTTCCACATAAACATTCAATAATTTTTACGTATTGTTTTACTTTAGCTACATGAAACTTTGTCCCCTACTATGAAAATAACCCTGATGCTGGAAAAGATTGAAGGCAGGAGGAGAAGGGGATGACAGAGGATTAGATGGTTGGATGGCATCACTGATTCAAGGGACATGAGTTTGAGCAAGTTTAGGGAGCTGGTGATGGACAGGGAAGCCTGGCATGCTGCAGGCCATAGTGGGTGGCAAAGAGTCGGACACGACTGAGCAACTGAACTGAATTGATGAAAATAACATAGTTAGAATATTCATCTTCAATGTTTTCTAGTAATTGCTCCATCTCTTTTGTGTGTGTGTATGCCTGTGTGTAGGAGAGCAAACTAATTCGCTCCCATCCAGGGAATTAATATGTGTTTTAAACAATTCACCTTCTATGATGGCTTTTGTAGTCCTATAATATAAAATCCATTATCTTCCTATCCAGCTAATTCATCAACCAACTTATGCAAACATGAGCCTTAGCTTAATGGAGCAATGACACTGACAACAGGGTTAAGTTTTAAGACTTGGTCAAACCCAGAGAATAATATGTGATTCAAAGGAATTTAGAATTCTAAGTTAGCTTAAATTATTTTGCTATTAACAAAAGACGTAACTAGGAAAAAAAAGTCTACTCTTTAGTTCAAAACCATTAAGAGATTTTTGAGGCTCTAAAAATACAGAGGATCATCAGTTTCTACATTTACTTCCACATTTGCAAAGGGATAAGCTAGACAAGACAGGCCTAGAAGATGTCTTAAAATCTAAAACATGGTGATATTCCATATGTGTTATAGAACAAACATCAATTAAAGCAAAGCATTTCTATGAAATGATTATTTGAAAAAAACCCAGAGAACTAATAGTACCTATCATTACCATGCTTTATCCATTGTTTTAGTAAATATATGATGAAGCACATATTATGTTCACTGTTGCATAATTATAACACAAAATAGATTCATGTGAAAGCAGAAATTCTGAATTTCACTAGAAATAGAAAATTAAATATAAGAGCTTGTCAGATGAAATTATATATATTGTCTTTCAAGTGAACATATAATATGCATTTACAAAACACAGGACATAAAATTTACCATCTTTATTCAATGTAACATAAAATTTAAATAATCTTCAGTCCTAGAGTGTAACAAATCAGGTACACACATCCCAAAGCTTACAAAGGAGATGCAATGAGAGCAGGGAAGATATCTGATACTTGCACAGTCTCTCTTTCACTTTCTTTCTCTCTCATTCTTTCATAAATAACTCCTTCCCCAAAACACACAAACGTATGCACACAGATGGACACTAACATCAGTGGCATATCCCATAGCCTTTGATCAACTATCAAATCATCAAATTTGTCAATTCTGACATCAAAGTGTTTAAGGGCCAGGGTGCCGTTCCACAAAGCGAACAAGTTAACTGTGCTTGCTAACTATCGTTTTCCTTCAGTACAGAAGCATGATATCTAACTTTAAGCTAATTCACAAAATGAAAAGGTTCATTGGGTTATAGAAGAAGGCAGACACAACTTGGTGACTAAATGACAACTTAAAAATGATTCTGCAAAAATTGAACATTGACTACTGTAATGATAAAGTATATATTAGGAAAAAACAATAAAAATAGCAAAACATCACTTCCTCCAGAATGAACTCTTCTTCAATTTAATTAGAATCTATACAAAGAAGATGGCCAAAAACTTTCAAAATTATTGAGATGGCTATTTAAAGTAAAGATTCATTATCTTTACTGTAAACAATAAAAAGATATTCTCTTTATGTATTTTTATGTCTTTAATAGTATGAGGTCATCATAATAAGTATTATATATAACTTATTTTAAATGAGAATAAAAATATTCAGTATCTTCAAAACAAATAATTTTATGCTATTAATAAAGGTGATATATTTTAAAAATATTCTTCCACACATCCTTAGAGGAAGACACTAAATAAATGAAATGTGCACTAGAAGAGGGCATGGCAACCCATGCAAAGATTATATACAGTAGTCCACATGGAACTCACTCCAGTGTTCTTGCCTGGAGAATCCCAGGGATGGGGGAGCCTGGTGGGCTGCCATCTATGGGGTCGCACAGAGTCACACATGACTGAAGTGACTTAGCACCAGCAGCAGCAGTCCACATGGGCCTCATGACCACAGATATGACTATTAATCTCCATGTCTCACTCAACACATCCTAAGACCTAAGACCTTGCAAGATTCATAAACAGGTCCATTATTCTAAAGGGTGTGTGTGTGTGTGTGTGTGTGCATTTTTCAGTCAAGATTTCCTGGACACGAAGTTTCCTACTACCAACCACCTCCCCCTAATCCCCACCACCTGCTCACCAGATCTGCCATTTTTATGAGTTTGTTTCTTAAAACAATTGGAGTTATTTAGAAGTAGGGAAAGAGAGATGAGGAAATGTGGCAAATTAGTAGAGGTTTTTATAAGGCCTTCCATGAAAAGGACATAAACACAGCATATGAAATTCTAGAAACACTAAAAGAAACATAGACATATGCAAAAAACAAAATGAAAATATGCCCAGAATGAAGTCTTACAGTGCTCTGAAACTTGTTCCTTAGAAGCAAGCTTCATTCTATAAAGGGTACAGTAGAACTCACTACTTTTGTCTATCTGCAAAAGAGCGGATCTAATGATAACGTATGTTGAATGTCCAACTGTCAATATTTTTTTGATAAGGATGGTCATTGTCTTTGGGGAAAAATAAAGACAGAGGATTTTACAGTGCATAATATTACCTGAAATGAAACAATTAGAACAATTTTGGCATAGCCTAGAGAGTAGAAGTCAGAGGCAAATACCAAAATTAACTAATAATTAAGTATTCACCGACACTGTAATATGCTCAACACTAATTATGTGTGTGAAGTTGCAGGGCAAGTATAACAGTTGACCTCTGCAATGCATGAGCTTATACTCTGTCAGGCAGATGATGACCAAGACTCTGATGATGATGGTGGAAATGCTGATATATGTCTCATCTGAACTGCATGCTGAGCACTCTGATAAGTACTTTTCAAACAGAAAGTAACTGCTCCCAATGAGCTGATTAGTTAGCTAAAGTTACACAAATGAAGAAACCAAGGCATACAAAAATCAATTTAAGTATTATTCTAAGCTAAAGAATTATCAATTAAAACAGTATTTCTCACCAGCTATAACTGGAAGCCTGTGCTTTTAACCACTGCTACACTATATTGATTAGCATGAAAAATAATAAAAGTCCTTGTTCCCATCATACAATACATCTGGTAACATACTGACTGATAAAAATGTTGAAAAGATGAATATTGTTATGACCCAGAGGTAGATCCTTGAGGGAACATTTCATAAATGCTATGAGCCAGCCTCTCAATGATGACTATGATTTGAACCAGCAGAGGACAGACACCAGAGCATACTATACTGAGAAACAAAGAAACAATGGAAGGCTATAGACATAGAATTGATGAGGTATGTAAGAGACAGCGGGCTCCCTGGTGGCTCAGCGGCAAAAAATCCACCTGCATTGCAGGAGTCACAGGAAACATGAGTTCGATCCCTGGGTCAGAAAGATCCCCTGGAGGAGGGCATGGCAACGCTCTTCAGTATTCTTGCCTGGAGAATCCCATGGACAGAGGAGCCTGGAGGGCTACAGTCCATAGGGTCACAAAGAGTCAGACACAACCGAAGTAATTTAGCACACAGCACATGCGCATGCAAGGGACCAAAAAGAGGATCAGCTCAGTTCTGTCGTCCCCTTCTCCTCCTGCCTTCAGGGCAGCATCAGGGTCTTTTCTCATGAGTCAGTTCTTCTTCACATCAGGTGGCCAAAGTATAGGAGCTTCAGCTTCAGCATCAGTCCTTCCAATGAATATTAAGGACTGATTTCCTTTAGGATGGACTGGTTGGATCTCCTTGCAGTCCAAGGGACTCTCAAGACTCTTCTCCAACACCACAGTTCAAAAGCATCAATACTTTGGTGCTCAGCTTTCTTTTAAAGTGTCAGTTGCTCAATCATGTCCAATTTTTGCGACCCCATAGATTGTAGCCTGCCAGGCTCCTCTGTCCATGGAATTTTCCTAGCAAGTACACTGAAGTGGAAAGCCATTCCTTGTTCCAGGGGATCTTCCCGAACTAGGGATCGAACTCTGGTCTCCTGCACTGCAGGCGGATTATTTACCATCTGAGCCAGCAGGGAAGCCCAATTTTCTTTATGGTCCAACAATACGGTAAAATAAATAAGACTGATCTTAAATAAATGTTTTAAATCTCTACATTGCAGATTATTGCTACCAGAAGACTTGTAAATGGGTTGAATATTTACTTTATCCCAATGGAATTCTATTTAAAAAGTTCAGCTTAAATGCTGGTAGCTATACTAGTAAGAAAGAAAATTTTCTATAGTAAGAACTGACTCATTTTTTTTTATCTCCAGTAACTATAATTTTCACTAAAATGTAATATTATCTGCTATACCATGTTTTCTTAAGGAGTAAAGTCCCCTTGAGAATATTAGACATTTCTGAAAAAGTTCAGATACCAGTAGCGTGATAGAATTTAGACCTCATTTTAGCAAACAGAAGTTGAAAATTTCAATGCCATTTTATCAACCTGAAATAGATAATGACCTTTATCACTAGGGAATATTTGGAAAGAAGATGCAAGTGAGTTAGTATTGTGAATCTACTTCTAAAGAGCATTTTATTTTTGATATGTACAGTATTTTAGTTTAATAACCGTTACACGCTTTGCCTCTCTTCACTTGTCTTAGTCTAAAAAAAGTTCTAAATTATAAAGGAACAGAAAATAAGCATTATGGCTTGAGGACTTGAGTTGTGAGGAAAAAAATCACTCAAAAAAAATGGGGATGGAAGCAATGTTTCCATGTGAACCAAGGCTGAGACTGATGTGCTAGCCGACATGTTTTCTTTTTGTGTGGCCTAAAATTTTTAAATTCAGTTTTGGGCATGAAAAGACAAGTAAAAAGTTACTCTTTTTATTTTATAAAAGATGTCTTCATTACAAATGTAATATTGTCTTTTTCACAAAGGTTTTATTTTCTATCTAACTCCTTGTTATTGTTTAAATATGCACAAGAACAATATTTATCATATATTTAGTTAAGCTAAAAATATATTTGTCACATTTCCTACAAATCTTAAAGAAAAATTAAACATTTTAAAGTGTATAAAAACAGTCTCCCATTGTAATGTCGAGGGGCAGTCAACTGGACCTTCAGTGCTGCCTCAGATCACACTGCATCTGGCTAGGTCAGTTCAGTTCAGTTCAGTCGCTCAGTCACGTCCGACTCTGAGACCCCGTGAATCACAGCATGCCAGGCCTCCCTATCCATCACCAACTCCTGGAGTTCACTCACACTCATGTCCATTGAGTTGGTGATGCCATCCAGCCATCTCATCCTCTGTCATCCCCTTCTCATCCTGCCCCTAATCCCTCCCAGCATCAAGGTCTTTTCCAATGAGTCAACTCTTCGCATGAGGTGGCCAAAGTACTGGAGTTTCAGCTTTAGCATCATTCCTTCCAAAGAACACCCAGGACTGATCTCCTTTAGGATGGACTGGTTGGATCTCCTTGCAGTCCAAGGGACTCTCAAGAGTCTTCTCCAACACCACAGTTCAAAAGCATCAATTCTTTGGTGCTCAGCCTTCTTCACAGTCCAACTCTCACAGCCATACATGACCACTGGAAAAACCATAGCCTTGACTAGACAGACCTTTGTTGGCAAAGTAATGTCTCTGCTTTTGAATATGCTATCTAGGTTAGTCATAACTTTCCTTCCAAGGAGTAAGCGTCTTTTAATTTCATGGCTGCAATCACCATCTGCAGTGATTTTGGAGCCCCCAAATATGAAGTCTGACACTGTTTCCACTGTTTCCCCATCTATTCACCATAAAGTGATGGGACCAGATGCCATAATCTTCGTTTTCTGAATGTTGAGCTTGAAGCCAACTTTTTCACTCACCTCTTTTACTTCATCAAGAGGCTTTTTAGTTCCTCTTCACTTTCTGCCCTAAGGGTGGTGTCATCTGCATATCTGAGGTTATTGATATTTCTCCCAGCAATCTTGATTCCAGCTTGTGTTTCTTCCAGTCCAGCGTTTCTCATGATGTACTCTGCATGTAAGTTAAATAAGCAGGGTGACAATGTACAGCCTTGACATACTCCTTTTCTTATTTGGAACCAGTCTGTTGTTGCATGTCCAGTTTTAACAGTTGCTTCCTCACCTGCATATAGGTTTCTCAAGAGGCAGGTCAGGTGGTCTGGTATTCCCATCTCTTTCAGAATTTTCCACAGTTTATTATGGAAAATAGGTCCACAATTTTCAGGACCTTTCAAATTCTAATATGAAAATGAATCATCCAGATTTTTCATTTTCTAACACACTTCCAGGTGTAACTGATGAGGCTGACCTTTTCACCTCAAGTTAGTTAGTGAGGCTCTAGAACAGGGATCTCTATCCTTGCACTACTGGCATTTTGAACTTAATAAATATTTTGTGAGGGGTCTGTCCTGTGCAGTGTAGGATGTTTCACAATATCTCTAGCTTGCAGCAACCAAAATATCGCTCTGCTGCTCTGTGCCCAGTTGCTCAGTCATGTCCAACTCTTTGCGACTCCATGGATTGTGACCTGCCAGGCTCCTCTGTCCAGGGGGATTATCCAGGCAAGACTGGGTTGCCATGCCCTCTGGAGTGTGTTGCCATGCCCTCCTCCAGGGGATGTTCCCAGCTCAGGGACAGAACCCAGGTCTCCCAGGTTGCAGGCAGATTTTCTACCATCTGAACCACCAGGAAGTCCTAGGTTTTGCCAAGTGTAACCTGGCCAGGGCAGAGATGAAGGATAAAACCATTTTGAGTTGAGAACCACTGTTCTTGTTAATTCATTCACCCTTTTCCCAGACCAGTGGCTTCTCTTTGGAGTATGCACATCCCAGGGAGTACCCAAAGCTTTATTCCATGACATGAACAAGTTTCAGAAAATCAGTTTGAAACAGAGAACTTCCATATGCGCTCTTCTCTGAACTGGTCTAAAGCACGCCTGCAGTGTAGGCATCAGCCAATTTCCTCTTTCCTATTCTATTCACAGTTATCATCTATCACTTGATAGAAGGTCCATCTCACAACCATCCGGAATCTTACTATGGTACATTGCTCCATGTATAAAAACTGTGGGACATCAAACGAAAGGATGATTTCAGCATTTGGAACCTTGGTAACAAGAAGCCTCCTGTAATTAGGGCACCTCGCTGGACACATGCATTGATCTTTCCCACACTCCTCTGTTAAGGACAAAACGCGCTGATTAGAAACAACGTACTTTGGCTACCAGTGATGTATTTTGAAATCAGATATATTGAAAAACCTATATTGTAAAATGATCCAGCAGAAGTACTGGCAATTTTTATTTAACTACCTCTCTCTTCCTTGCCCTTGCTACTCTCAAAGGGGGGGGGGGGAAATCACACCGAACAGTGTCCTATATGATAAAAACAGACAGTTTTGCAAGAAATTGAAGGTCTCAGTGCCTTGCTCATCAAAAGAACAAATTCATGGCAAGACTTACACCTTATATCTATTTATCATAGAATTAGGATTTACAGTGATATGAATGTCACAAAGATATGCATTAACAGTACGATTTGAATTAAAATAAGTAAAAAATTCTGAAAGACAAATCTAAGTTGGCCATTTGGTTAGAAAATGACAACTTAATTTTCCAGGTATCAATAGCTCTGACAGACATGTTTTGCAAACTGAATGAACTAAAGCTACAGTTGAAAAGTTTTGATGAAAATATGCTTAGAACACATTTTAAAATAAAAACACTATATCAAAAATTATTGTACTAGCGAACAGTGTCTATAGAATAAAACATTCAGAATTTTGCAGTCCTTTATGATTATATAGATTCGACAGAAGTATCCCTACATGAAAAAGTAATGTGTGTTTTGGTCACTAAGTCATGTCCAACTCTTGCCATCCCATGGACTGTGTCTGCCAGGCTCCTCTGTCCATGGGATTCTCCAGGCAAGAATACTGGAGTGGGTTGCCATTTCCTTCTCTAGGGTATCTTCCCAATGCAGGAATCAAACCCAGGTCTCCTGCATTGCAGGCAGATGATTTACCAACTGAGCTACGAGGGAAGCCCTGAGAAGGTAATAGGCATAACTAATTGTCATTTCATAAATGTTGGTAAACCTTTCTAAGGGGGTTTCCAGGTGGCACTCATGGTCAAGAACTTGCCAGCCAACATAGGAGACATAAGAGACATGGTTTTCATCCCTGGATTGGGAAGATCCCCTGGAGAAGGAAACGGCAACCCACTTCACTCTTCTTGCCTGGGAAATCCCATGGACAGAGGAGCCTGGTGGGCTACAGTCCATGGGGTCACAAAGAGTCAGACATGACTGAGTGACTGAGCACAGTACAAACCTCTGTAAGAATTATTTCCTAAGCACTGAAACAAGCACTGAAAAAAGAAATAACGAATAGTTCGGAGGGAAAACTGCAAGTTTTGTGAATGTGTGTGTAACTCTTGAATTGCACCAAAATGAAAGGAGGGCCTAGTTGAGTTGTCAGCTGATAGATTACTACAAGTAATTCTTAATGATTTAAATTTATTTGATAGTTGGGACATATTTGAAAGGAAGTAAAAAACATGCTTGTTTTGTGAACACTGTTTCTTAGGATTCATAAGCACATGAAATGTAATTGATGATGAACCCCAGATGATTATATAAATGAAGCAATATATAGCCACACAGATATATGAACTTTGATGCAAAAAGTTCATCTATCTTATTAAAAACGCATTGTTGGTAACACTTTGTATATCTGTGGTGATGAGAGAAAATTCACTGCTGGGAGCTCTCTTCAAGAAAGAACTTTTTGTTGAACTGCAAGGCTCACAGTCATAGGAAAACCTCAGCACCAGCATCTCTGTGAACTGATGCTTCAGCTCCCCAGCCACAGCCAGGCTCTTCCTGGACAGCCCTCTATCAGTGACTATGTGCCGAGTGATCACTGTGCTCGGCTGCTGCTCAAGGCAAGATTTCTCTAATGGGAGAATTTTGCCCTGTAGCCTCTGCTGGGTTGGCAAGACTTTGTCAGATGTGCATGGCAGTTTGAGACTGTCCCACTCACTCTCTTTCCACTCTCTTTTAATTTTTGCATGGGTATCCATTTTCCCACCCCTACCTCACCCTCTGTCAGTTCAGTTCAGTTCAGTCACTCAGTCGTGTCCAACTCTTTGTGACCCCATGGATGGCAGCATGCCAGGCCTCCCTGTCCATCGTCAACTCCCGGCGTTTATCCAAACTCATGTCCATCGAGTTGGTGATGCTATCCAACCATCTCTTCCTCTGTCGTCCCTTTCTCCTCTTGCCTTCAATCTTTCCCAGTATCAGGGTCTTTTCCAATGAGTCAGCTCTTTGCATCAGGTGGCCAAAATATTGGAGTTCAGCTTCGACATCAGTCCTCACCCTCAATAAGCCTCCTACAAATCTAACTTAGTTATGCTGTGTGGTGTGCACTCCCAGAAGGATCTAACAAATGTTTAATAGCTATGCACATCTGTAACTGGGCTTCCCAGGTGGGCAGAGGTAAAGAACCTGCTAGCCAATGCAGGACACATAAGAGACAGGGATTTGATCCCTGGGTCAGAAAGATCGCCTGGAGAAAAAAGTGGCAACCTACTCCAGTATTCTTGCCTGGAGAATCGCATGGACAGAGGAACCTGGCGGGCTATGGTCCATGTGGTCAAAGGAGCCAGACATGACTTAACAAGCAACAACAGCACCTATAACTCTATATAATAATATTATATATAATAATTGCATCATATGTTGTTACATTAATTATTGAGTACAAATACTTTTAAAGTTGTTTCACAATAAAAGAAATTTCTAAACTCTTGTCTTCTAACACATTACATGCTGTAAAAGTCTATTTGTATACCTCATTTTCTTACAGAGAAGTATAATAAGATGAGTAATAAAAGATTTCAAGCATAAATATATCTCCTTAGGCTCAAATTCTGGAACTCCATTTCAAGAAGAAAAGAAGACAAAGTTAACATTTCTGAGAGAGAAAATCTGTTCATATTATATTTTTGAATGGATAATGGTGAGTTTAAAATACTTAATTTAGGTTCCATTACATGCATCTTAAAAGTGATGCAAAACCTTAATTGAAAAGTATCAATAATTACAATATGCCAGAAAGTATCTAACATTTAAATACATGGTGAAAAATTGCAGATATTAATTTTTAAATGCTTGTGAAGAATAATATTTCTCAAAATTCATTTACAAGGTAAAAGAGGCTAAGCAACAATTTGAACTACTGTCATAGGTGATTGTTGTCTTTCAAAATCACTGGTTCCTCCTGCTACTTTCCCCATTATCTGATAAACTTGCTTCCAACTTCACTGATTAAAAAAAAATGCCACCAGGAGAAAATTTCCCCCACTCCTTCCATTCCTCTATCTACTTCTCAGAAGCTGTGGCACATGTATCTGGCCTTCAGTTCAGTTCAGTTCAGCCACTCAGTCGTGTCCGACTCTTTGTGACCCCATACATGCAGCAGGCCGGGCCTCCCTTTCCATCACCAACTCCTGGAGCTAACTCAAACTTATGTTCATCGAGTCAGTGATGCCATCCAGCCATCTCAGTCTCTGTCATCCCCTTCTCCTCTTCTCCTCCTGCCTTCCATCTTTCCCAGCATCAGGGTCTTTTCTAATGGGTCAGTTCTTCTTCACAACAGGTGGCCAAAGTACTAGAGCTTCAGCTTTAGCATCAGTCCTTCCAATGAATATTCAGGGTTGATTTCCTTTAGAATTGACTGGTTTGATCTCCTTGCAGTTCAAGGGACTCTCAAGAGTCTTTGCAAACACTACAGTTCAAAAGCATCAATTCTTTGGCGCTCAGCTTTCTTTATAGTCCAAATCTCACATCCATGCATGACTACTGGAGAAACCATAGCTTTGACTAGATGGACCTTTGTTGGCAAAGTAATGTCTCTGCTTTTTAATATGCTGCCTAGGTTGGTCATGGCTTTTCTTCCAAGCAGCAAGCATCTTTTAATTTCATGGGTGCACTAACCTTCTGCAGTGATTCTGGAGCTCAAGAGTATAAATCTGTCACTGTTTCCATTGTTTCCCCATCTATTTGCCATGAAGTGATGGGACTGGATGTCATGATCTTAGTTTTTTAAATGTTGAGATTTAAGCCAGCTTTTTCTCTCTCCTCTTTCACTTTCTTCAAGAGGCTCTTCAATTCCTCTTTACTTTCTGCCATAAGGGTGGTATCATCTGCGTATCTGAGATTATTGATATTTCTCCAGGCAAACTTGGAAAAGAGTACATCAAGGCTGTATATTGTCACTCTGCTTATTTAACTTATATGCAGAGTACATCATGCAAAATGCCAGGCTAGATGAAGCACAAGCTGGAATCAAGATTGCTGGGAGATATATCTGGCCATAATACTCTTGTGATTATGGATGGGGTGTACCTTCTCGTTCTCTTAACTAAGCCCACCCCCTCCATTTATGCAGAAGCAACAAACTTCAAATATTCAAAATTTCCAAGTTCCATCCAATGATTCTTTTCTTTTTTTTTCCCATTAAAAAAAAAAGAAAAACAACCTCTCTCTATCACACATGCCACTCCAGCCACCATCTCATTTCTCTGCTCCCTTAATATTCCACTCAGCCTTTCAGCACCAGCCTTCACCAAGGCTGTTGTTGTCTAGGCCTCTAATGAGCTGCTAAGCCCACTTGTCAGTTCTGAATCATCAGTATTTAATCCATCAGCACCATCTGACACAACTGATCCTTCCCTCCTCTTCAGACACTCTTCACTTGCTTCTAGGCCAACAGACTCCCCTGTGCCAGTGACTTCTTCTCTGTTCCCTCTGCTTATGTCCCCTGATTTTATAAATTTTTAAAAGTTGGAGTGACCCACAGAACACTTGCAAACCTCTCTTCTCCTGTCTATTCTTACTAGCTTGGAGAGCTGTCATCCAGACTCAAGAATTTAAATAAGCTGAAGAGTCCCACTTTGAAATCTCCAGCCTGGACTTTCCTTCTGACTAAAGAATTACACATCCTAATTCCTATGAACTGTCTCCAGTTGACTGTCTGAGGAGCACAGCATAGGTAACAGATCACAGAGAACTTGGATCAGCTCCATGAATAACACCCCATTTTAAATGTATCAACCATGATTTCTCTACTTCCAAAATATATCCAGAATCTCATGACTTTCATATACTATGACCTGGATCCAATCAGTCATTATCTTTTGCCAAGATTTTGCAATGGTCTCTGCCACAGTTCTCTGGCCATCTAGTACTTAACACAGTATTCAGAATTAGCTTATAGGAACAGAATTTAGATCATGGTTTAAATCCTCCAATACCTTCCCATCTAGCTCAGAATAAAGGCCAAAGGCTCTATAAGCATCAACAAGACTCCATAGAGCCCAACCTCCATCCCCACCCTATTCATCTCTCTGATTTCATCACATGATACCACCTGTCTTGCTCAGTCAGTTCAGTCACATTGGCCTCCTAGCCACGTCAGGCATGCATCCTTTAGGACATTTTCAATCACTGTTTTTTGCCTGAAATAGTCTACTTCTAGATACCTGTAAGATTCCCATCTTCTTCTCATTCAGGTCTATAAATGTCACTTTTACAAAGAGAAATTTATTGGTCACCATATTAAAGTTTCAGCAACTCTCAACACCTTCATTGTACGTCCTAACCTCTTCCTTATGTATATGTACGCTCAGTCACTCAGTCGTGTCCGACTCGTGGCCCCATGGAGTGTAGACTGCCAGGATCCTCTGCTCATGGGATTTTCTAGGCAAGAATACTGGAGTGGGTTGCCATTTTCTTCTCCAGGAGATCTTCTCAACCCAGGGATCTAACCCACATCTGTGTATCTTGTGCTGGCAGGTGAAGTCTTGACCACCGAGCCACCTGAGAAGCCCTCAACCTCTTCCTTGGTTCAGATTTTTTCATGTTATCAATCTCCTGCAATGCAGGAGGCCCAGGTTCAGTTCTTAGGTCGGGAAGATTCCCTGGAGAAGCGAATGGCAACCCACTCCAGTATTCTTGCCTGGAGAATTCCATGGACAGAGGTGTCCGGCAGACTACAGTCCATGGGGTCACAAAGAGTCACACAAGACGGAGCAGCCAACACATTCATCACCTTCATGGTACACCCTAGTCTCTTCCTTGCTTCAGATTTTTTCATATTACTGTTCTCATCTAATATTTCAATATTTTATTAATATCTTTATTCATATGCCCTTATTTTAGAATGGAATAACCGTGAAGACAAAGATGTCTGTATCTTTTCCCACAATATTGGGAGAGTCTTGTACTGCACAGGGAAAGCAACAGCATCAGCCTCTCAGTCGTGTCCGACTCTTTGCAACCCCACAGACTGCAGCCCACCAGGCTCCTCTGTCCATGGGGCTCTCGAGACAAGAATACTGGAGCGGGTTGCCATGCCCTTCTCCAGGGGATCTTCCTCATCCAGGGATCGAACCTGGTCTCTGTAAACTCTTTACTGTCTGAGCCACCAGGGAAGCCAGTGTTCTCTTTAAATGTCTGTTCCGTAAATTCATAAATAAAAATCAGACAAAGAGAGCCAAAAGTGAAAACTTTTTATTTCCTTGTGAGAATTTCACTTATAGAAATCTCCTTGATTGGATCAGATGACCCAAGCCAACCATGGGGATTTTATTTAATTATTTATTTAGTGGCCTTGCTACATGGCTTGCAGGGTCTTATTTCTGTGACCAAGGATGGAATGCAGGCCCTCAGCAGTGAAAGAGCAGAATCCTAACCACTGGACCAGCAGGGAATCCCAACTGTGGGGAATTTAAAACTATTGATTTCAACTACTGTCTTTTTTTCATGAACCAAATACATGAATAAATTATGTGAATATTACATATTAAATGAATATTCTTGGTCTGTTGGAGATAAAGATAAAATAAATGAAATAAATCCAATTGAAACAAAATAATATTGAATTCATACTTGGTTTGTAGACTATTTTTGTTTCTCTAACTGAACTCATTTTAAGATTGCATAGGCAAAATATCAGTTTCCCTATAGAATTAACTTACTGTATAACTTTGCTGTATAAATGTTAACCTTTGCTGTGTGTCTGGAACTAGTTTAAGTAGTTTTAGGACAATGGAAGATGAAATCAGAGAGATAAAGTATATTGACCTCCTGCTCACTCAAAATTCAATTTAATTTCCTTGTAAATAATCTCTGTTGAGAGGAAGTGATGGCAGAAATGTCTGTGAATCTCCAATAAAATGAGTAACAGTATGTAGTTATTAAAAAAAAAAAAAAAAAAACTACTTCTCCATTGAAATAATTTAGACACCTCTCACCTAAAATGCGGTTTAACACTGGGCACCATAAAGAATCACTTAATGAATTTCAAGATATATTGCAAGGGCCCTAGAATAGAATGAGCGATAGATGCCTGGATTTACCACATTCCACCAACTTTTCATTAAATTTAAAGAATCTGTTTGTAACCGAAATGCTATTGATTTTGAAATAATGTCACAAGAAGCAATTTTTTCACTTGTGTTGTTTCTTGTATTTGCTTCAAAAAGTTGGGACACAGAAAGTAAACCCTTTAAGAAGTAGATATAGCTGAGTCAACATTTGTACAGGGTACATTGTTCTAAGCCCCGAGTGAGAGAAAGAAAACATAAAATTCTTGTCATTAAGTTCTTGAGAACATTCCAGTGAACAGTGGCTGACTTCTAAACACCACAGGACAAAATTTCAGGATTGTAAGAGATAATAAGCTGCTACCATAGGGAGATGCAATTTTTTGAAAGTGACTACAGAGCCAAACTCCCTCACTGCCATTTGGGAGATGAGTGCATGGAAGAGGAGAGAGGGAAGGAGTACATCAAGGTATATTGTAACCCTGCTTGTTTAACTTACATGCAGAGTCCATCATACGAAATGAGGACTGGATGAAGCACAAGCTGGAATTGGGATTGCCGGGAGAAATACCAATAACCTCAGATACGGAGATGACACCGCCCTTATGGCAGAAAGTGAAGAAGAACTAAAGAGCCTATTGATGAAGCTGAAAGAGAACAGTGAAAAAGCTGGTTTAAAACTCAACATTCAAAAAACTAAGACCATGGGATCCAGTCTAATCACTTCATAGCAAATAGATGGGGAAAAAAAGGAAACAATGACAGACTTTATTTTCTTGGGTTCCAAAATCACTCTGGACAGTGACTGTAGACATGAAATTAAAAGATACTTGCTCCTTGGAAGGAAAGCTATGTCAAAACTAAACAACATGGTAAAAAACGGAGACGTTGCTTTGCCGACAAAGTTCTGCAGAGTCAGAGCTATGGTTTTTTCAGTAGTCATGTGTAGATGTGAGAGTTGGACCATAAAGAAGACTGAGTGCTGAAGAACTGATGATTTTGAACTGTGGTGCTGGACATTCTTGAGAGTCCCTTGGACTACAAGGAGATCAAACCAGTCAATCCTAAAGGAAATCAGTCCTGAATATTCACTGGAAGGACTGATGCTGAAGCTGAAGCTCCAATAGTTTGGCCACCTGATGCAAAGAACTGACTCACTGGAAAAGACCCTGATGCTGGGAAAGACTGGAGGCGGGAGAAGTGGGCAACAAAGGATGAAATAATTGGATGGCATCATTGACTCAATTGACAGGAGTTTGAGGAAATTTAGGGAGACAGTGACGGAGAAGGGAACGGCAAGCCACTCCAGTGTTCTTGCCTGGAGAATCCCAGCAATGGGGGAGACTGGTGGGCTGCCGTCTATGGGGTCGCACAGAGTTGGACACGACTGAAGCGACTTAGTAGCAGCAGCAGCAAGGAGACAGTGAAGGATAGGATGGTCTGGCATGCTGAAGTCCATGGTGTCCCAAAGAATTGGACATGACCAAGCCACTGAAGAGGGCTTCCCTAATAGCTCAGTTGGTAAAGAATCTGCCTGCAATGCAGGAGACCCCTGTCTGATTCCTGGGTCATGAAGATCCGCTGAAAAAGGGATAGGCTACCCATTCCAGTATTCTTGGGCTTCCCTTGTGGCTCAGCTGGTAAAGAACCACTGAACAACAAAAAATATATAGTTGTAAAATAATACAATCAGTGACACTAAAAATGAATGAGGAATATTATTTGATTCATCTAGGAAAAGGTGAGTTGAGGCATTCATAAGTGTGTGTGTTTTTTTTTTAATTTATGATATATTTTTTTAAGATCGCCAGTGGAAGCAATAGTCTTCAGCCATTATCCAAGTGCTCATTCTGAAGTTCATCATGTCAACTGTGGCTTTCTTATGAAGTGTTAAGTTTATAAAGGAAAAAAAATAGTTCTTTGTATTTGAAGAAACTAAAAAGAGAAATTATATTTGACTACCATTAAGTTGCATCTGAGCCCTTTTTGATTGGGACTAAGCAGACTAAATATTGTGAGCTTTATTTAAAAAAAAAAAGACTGTTTTCAACATTGCCTTAAGTCTTATAACCCATAAACATATATGATATTCCATCAATATTTTGATTAGGAAAGACCTTTTTCTGACCACTGGCAACTTGTCAGAAGAAACATGCTAAATCTTCAATTATTCATCCTAATTTGATGTTTGAGTGTCAGTCACATGGCTAACATTCAAACAGTTTCTTTTTGTCTCATGTAAAGCCTACTTTTAAAGCACTGAAGTAATTTTAGTTAGAATTAAATTGAAATATGGATTTTCAGAGGTGAAACATGTTTTTCCTTGAGAGATTTCTCTGAGATGGTAAACCGGACTGTACTAGGAGTCAGATTTCTTGTTTTTCCTTCTCTTTGTCAATATGGATTTTAAGAAGTGGTGGACTGGAATACAAAGGATTTAACTGAACATCAGAACCAGTCTTCACATTGGAGGATAAATCCACAGGAACACATCATGAAGAAAGTCAGTGAGAACCACAGAAGCTGGTGCTCTTGTGCTGAAGTTTGTTTTGTTTGTGTTTCATTTTTATTTTGCCTTATTTCTTTAAGAAAAAAGATATTAGAAGAGTAAAGTGGTCTAAGTTTCAGGAAAACAGTCAAAAACAAAGGAGTAGCCAGAATAGTTCACAAGAAAGAAAGACGAAATGAGCAAGTAATCAAGAAAGCAAATAGCAAATGGTTTGTAAAAACGTCTTTATATTAAGGATGGTACCTCCTCAACCTCAGATATGCAGATGTTAGCACTCTAAAGACAGAAAGTAAAGAACTATAGAGCCTCTTGATGAGGGTGGAAGAGGAGTTAAAATGCTGGCTTAAAACTCAATGTGAAACAAACTGAGATCATGACATCTGGTCCCATCACTTCATGACAAACAGAAGGGTAAAAAGTGGAAACAGTGACAGATTTTATTTTCTTGGGCTCCCAAATCACTGTGCACAGTGACTACAGTCATGAAATTGAAAGATGTTTGCTCCTTGGGAGGAGACTTATGACAAACCTCTACAAGGTATTGAAAACCAGAGATATCACTTTGCCAACAAAGCTCTGTATAACAAAGGCTATGGTTTTTCCAACAGATAGTCATGTAAGGATGTGAGAGTTGAACCATAAAGAAGGCTGAGCATCAAAGAATCGATGTTTTTGAATTGTGGCACTAGAAAAGATTCTTGAGAGTCCCTTGACCTGCAAGGAAATCAAAACTAATCAATCCTAAAGGAAATCAACCCTGAATGTTCATTGGAAGGTCTGATGCTGAAGTTCCAATGCTTTGGGCACCTGATGTGAAGAGTCAACTCATTGGAAAAGACCCTGATGCTGGGAAAGATTAAGGGCAAGAGAAGTGGGTGACAGAGGATGAGATGGTTAGATGGCATCACTGACTCAATGGACATGAGTTTGAGCAAACCGCAGGAGATAGTGAAGGACAGGGAAGCCTGGTGTGCTTCAGTTCATGGGGTTACAAAGAGTCGGACATGACTTAGTGACTGAACAAGAATGACAAACTCTATCCATAAATGTATTTGTTATGTAAGACACATTATTCTTATAACTTCCCAAATCCATCTTTTCCCAGATCTTACTAGCACATAGGCACAAATGGGCCACATTAATGTTAAGGTAAGTCAGGTGGCCCTTTGTCCTGACATGGGCAGTGCCCAACACTCATGCCTCCCTTTGTCACTTAGTCAAAAATCAATGAAGCTGTTTAGTTGCTCAGTCATGTCTGACTCTTTGTGACCCCATGGACTGTAGCCCACCAGGCTCCTCTATCCATGGGATTTCCCAGGCAAGAATACTGATGTGGGTTGCCACTTCTTTCTCCAGAGGATCTTCTTTACCATCAGTAAAAGGCGGTATCACTTCTTTTCTAGCTTCAGTGGCAAAGTTTGGGCTTCAAGACAGTCTCCGCAAAAATTTTTATACCATTATGTGTAACGATAAAATCCTCTTTTGTTTCTTATTAATTAAGGATTTAGAAGTTCCATATTTGTTCAAAATAAAGGGAGCTGCAATTAATGTACATTATTTTGGGGGGAAGACCTGGGAAAATAAATGTCATACAAGCTAGCAAGAGTTCGCAAAGTTCCATTTACTAAAATGTGGTATTTACCTAATTCCTGAGCAGAGAAATGGAGCAGTAATTAAGAAGTTACAGAAATAGTACCAACTAAGGGGAGTTAATCCAGTGAACCAAGTGTTTAGGTAATAAACCACTAACTCTTCTTTCTTCTCTCCCTTCATCTTCTATTTTAAACTCGAAATGGCTCCCAGTCAGGTACCTCATAATTTAGCCTGGCCTCTGCTGTTTTTCAGTAACTTTGATGACAAGTGGCCGTATAGACAATTTTGTTGGCCAGGTGGTTCTGCAACAATTCTGGTTCACTTATTTGGGTTCACATTACAAGTGAGCTTTTTAAAATCATCTTATATGATATACATTTCATAGAAAGAATGGGCAAAGACTAATGGCTAATTTAGATAGATGAAAAATTATACTCAAAGGACCCCATATAAAGATGGCATGCAGGAACAAACTAAAAGAAGAGGAAATAAATGATCATATTGAAATAGATCATGAAGGAATTCAAAGCCCCAAAAATTGGGCTTTGGAAATTACTGCCTTGATTGACAGGGAGGGAGGCTGTGATGTCCATGGAAGGGACTTAAGACCGTAAAGTTGGACAGGGCTCTGAAAGGAGCAAGAAGGAACATGGATTACTGATAAGAACTGTGTCACGATCTGTATGTCACAAATTTATTATGCTTTTCTGAAATTAAGCTGCCAGTTGTCACGTGAGGTACTTCAGTCCAACAGGCCTGGGTGCTGGGAGAAGTGAGGTTGCTGCTTTGTGGCCAGGCAGGTTTTCTCATTCTGACAATGGTTAATGAAGCTGCCTCCGTTCTCAATCTGAATTAGGGCTCAAATTACTTTACCTCTAAAGAGCGATGCATGCTGGACAGAGAGACAAGAGTAACACTATTTTTTACCTATGATGATTCATTAAAATAACATTTACTTATCCTGTCCCCTGGAGGAGGAAATGGCAACCTGCTCCGGCATTCTTGCCTAGAAAATACCAGGGGCAGGAGGATCCTGGAGGGCTACAGTCCATGGGGTTGCAAAGAGTTGGACATGACTGAGTAATTGAACACATGTGTATTTATCTTATATGACAATCAGGAAAAGTAATGTATAAGATTTTAGTAACATTTTATAATTTTACATGTTATATGCTCTCTAAAAATGTTCTAACTTTCCTTCTCAAGATCTTACTACTCAATAAAAATGTGCAAATGTAATATTAACCCATAACTCCCAGGAAATGCCTGATCATGGACACTACAGACACTCTTCTCTATCAAGGCACATGATATTGAGTACTGCATTGCCGTATACCAAAAGGAAAATGCCAATGTATAATCCAGAAACAACAAGAGTTTAGTGGCTGTGGGACTGATATCTGTACAGCACATTGCTGTACATCAGAATTTTATAGAACCTCTAGGCAAAAAAAAAAAAAAAAACAGCTAATAAATCTGTTCCTATTCTAGTATAGAATATAAAGACCTGAAGCCTTCTGGGGGGAGGAAAAGGCATTGCATAAACATTAGAGCATGTTAATAACTTTCTTGTGCACATGTCTGCCACATGTTTATGTACAAAGAAATTTTTAAACTACAGAACTGATTCAGACATTAAAAATGTCATATTTTTATTGTTGCTTATTGTAAAAGGTAATACATATTTTTTGCAGATATTTGGAAAACACAAAAAAGGAGAAAAATATCTCAGGCCCTGATCTACTTTCAGACACCACCATTGTTGTCTATTTTCTAGAGAGTTGGCTTTCTTAAATATCCTCTCACTGAGACTAATCCTGATTTGAATAAGTGTCACCTGAAGCTGGAGGTATCCATACAGCTCTTATTCACTCTCCCTCCCTCTGGGGTACCACCATTCTATTAATAAACCAGTCCACATAGGTGCAAAAGAATATTCTTAACATGCTCTTCATGGCTAGTTCACTCTCTTGGCCTTGGCTTAAATATTGAAGGATGGAGATATAGAAAGGGAAGCCATGAAAAAGAAGGAGGAGTATCTTTGTTGGTAATTTGTTTTTCAAAAAGATCATAAGAGGCTGTTTACATTATGGCAACCTCTGACTTGAACAGATGGTTCTGTGAGATGTTGTAAGCAATGAATTTGATTATTCACCAAAGCACAGGCCTAAGTAGACCAAGGTGTGACATTTCTGGGCCAATTGGCTTCATTTAGCAATGGCAAACGCCCCATCTCATGGTCATAAACTTCACCCTGACATCTAGAGAAAAGTCTTTCAAACATCTGCTGCAATTCCAAAGGAAGCTGAGGGGAATGATAGATGCAAAAGTATATATTTGATCAAAAACACAAATCCCACTTCATTGTTGGCAAAGGACTTTCCCATGTAGATTGGGCTGGATACATATAGAAGGGAATGCCTTTACTGGTGCAGTATTTTGAGGATAACAGAAGATGGAAGCATAGAAATAGAAGGAGAAATAGCAAGCATCATTAATTCCATGACAAAAAATTAAAAATACATATACCAGACTGAGATCTACTAAGCAACAGCTTCAAACACAGCTTGGGGGTCAGAAGAACTTCTTGGAATTGTGTGATGAGACTCTACCTGCTGCAGGTGAAGGACAGACCGAGATGCAAAATTCTCAGTCTAGCAGATCCATGCCAGAGTCAGGGGCCAATAAGGAGGGAGAAACATGCTAAAACTAAATATAGGGATACCTGAAAAAGAGAGCTCTGCACAGTCAAGAACCTTGAATCCTCACTTTTTAAACACCCTCTGGACCTGTGGGGAGTCGGGTGTTGAAAGAAATAGCCCTTCCTTCTGCTCGGTGATTATACAAAAGCCTCCAAAGGGCCAATGCCTTATAAGAAAATGCTTGTCCTCTTAGGGATCTGCTCCCACCATGCCTCGAGGCCACATACTCATAATCAGTGCCACAGCTAGGCAAGCTCAACTGCAGACTCACTGGGTCTGTTACATAAAGGGAGATATTGTTTGCCAAAGGAGATGTAGGACTGGAGGCATGTACCCCCAGGAACCCAGAGGGTAACTTAGGACTGAGTCCTGAGGGACCTGGTTCAAAGCAAGTGGAGAGAGTAGTACGTAAAGCAATAAGGGAAACTGACATGTGGTCACTCAGTACCCTGGCAAGAGTCTTATGCTATAATTCACATACTGTTGGGATGGATGGTTCATGCTGCTTAGCAGGCTGGTCAGTCACCTGGCTGAAAGAGCACAAGAGACTCTGAGACAAGGAGATCTGGGAAAGAGGCACGTGGGCACAAAGGGTGAGTTTCCTTTTACTAAACATCACTCCCTGAATAAACGACAGAGATGCAGGTTTAATATCAGTGCCCATCTGACAACATTCACTGCAGAAGTGGCACTAACCAGGTGGACAGAAAACTCGGTGAACAAACGCAAGCCAGCTCCTTTACTTGTTTAACCACTGACTGCAGAGTGGACGAGTTGGTGATGCACAGGGAGGCCTGGCCTGCTGATGTTCATGGGGTCGCAGAGAGTTGGACACGACTGAGCGACTGAACTGAACTGAACTGCACAGCGAACTTCGGGTAAGATGGTAGAGATTATAAGAGATGTTCCTATCACACTCATATACATACGAAGAAGAATAATCGCAACAGAGACTTCCCTGGTGGCACACAGGTTGAGAATCCACCTTGCAATGCAGTGGGTGTGAGTTCGATCCCTGGTCTGGTAACTAAGATCCCGTTTGCTGCAGAGAAAATAAGCCCTTGCGCCACAGCTACAGATCCCTCATGCTCTGGAGTCTGTGGGCCACAACGAAGATGTGCCAACGCAGCCAAATAAATAAATAGCAACAGTAATTAAAAATAAGAGCAAGGAGGAAATGTTTAGAGATGATAAGCTTATGGCATAAATTGTAGTGATAGTTCCACAGGTCTATACTTATCTCTAAATTTATCAAGTTGCATATATTAAATATGTATGCCTTTTTAAAAATGTCAATCATATCTCAGTAAAGTGGCATTAAAACAAGAGTATGCATGGTAACAGAGATGAAGACTACACATGTGTTCAAAAACACGAGGAACCTCTCACCAGGTCTGAGATGCTATATGGGAAGCAGAAAATTTCAGGACGTTATTCCCTCTCCTATAGTTAACACCCTTATCTCCATCTTCCACACATCTCTCCATATTTATAAAAGTGTTTGGGACTTTGCTGGTGGTTCACTGGTTAAGACTCTATAGTCCCAGTGCAGGGGGTGCTGTTTGGATCCCTGATCAAGGAACTAAGTTACCACATGCTGTATAACACAGCCAAATAAATAAATTAAGTGCCTTTACAATTCGACAATAAAAAGATAACTCACAAAAAACATGTCCAATTGAGTTTAAGATCCATGGAGTGTACAGGCTGAGCCTCTGTTGATGTATTATTCGTGAAAGCTAATTCTCAGCTTAACTTTCAATATTTTGCTAACTCCTACAACCTTAACCTGAATCTGTACCATAAAATAAGCCTCAGGTTACCTGTGCTTTTAGTTTTTTCTTTGATAATGTAACGTTTCATAAGGCTCAGAATTTCTCTGTCATAAGATACATTTGTGTTGAAAGTGTCTGCTATATTTCTGTCTGAGACAATAAATTGAAGAAGATGACCATGGGCCCTATCTTCGAATCTATACAAAGAATGAAGCATGTTGAGAAGGTGGAGAGTCTGCTTTTACTGATTGTCATCATTCTGTAAAGATGTCATCTCCCCTCCCACTTCTGTCCCATGTGGATTTTATCACAGCCTCTACCTTTCATTAAATGAGACCCCTGCTCTGTGGCCTTTATGTCCTAAAACGCATCAGCCAAGGTCAAGACTAAACAGAAATAAGGACAAAGAAACAATAAAAAAAAATAGCATTCCCTGGATCTACTCTCCTTGAACTAGATACTGAAAGAGTATCTTGATCAAAGCAATAATTTTGGAAGACTGGAAACTAGGAGGTAATTATGTTTTCTTTAGAGATTAATTATAAGATAAATGCAGAAATCTAGTCTTCTAATATAAATGAAGGGAAAGCTTCATTTTTTGAGGTGCAGAACAAAAATAAAGAATTTGCAGACCAACTCTTAAAGTAAGAATGAAGCAGATCAGAAGAAACTGCCTCTGATGCTGGGAAAGATTGAAGGCAAAAGGAGCAGGGGATGGCAGAGGATGAGATGGTTGGATGGCATCACCAACTCAATGGACACGAGTTTGAGCAAACTCCAGGAGACAATGAAGGACAGAGAAGCCTGGCGTGCTGCAGTTTGTGGGTTTGCAAAAGGCCGGACAGTACTTAGCGGCTGAACAACCACCACCACCGAGTCCCGTGATGGTCAGTGGACAACTTTTGGGCTGAGCATCTATAATTCAACTCAAAATTGACACTACCTACTCTGGCAGCACCAGATTCCATAGGTTAAGGGTTAAGTCCTACCAGACTGCCTTTCCTTGCTCCCTTCAGAAGCCAGTCTCATGCCCAGATTGTTACTTGTATCTCGGACTGAATGGCTGTAAATCAGAGGTTCACAAGACCCCTTCTTATGTTCAGTTACTTCACTATAGTGACTCATGGAATTCAGGGAAACATTTTACTTACTAGATCACTGGCTTATTACAAAATACATATACATTCAGTAACAGTCAGACGGGAGAGATGCATAGATATATGGGGAAAGGGCTGGAAGCTTCCATGTCCTCTGGGAGGGTGTCATTCTTGCCCATCTCCACATGTTCATCAATCCAGAGTCTCTCCAAACCCTGTCCCTTTGGGTTTTTATGAAGGTTTCATTACATAGGCATGACTGACTATAAGATTGGCCACTGGCTACTGATTTGACCACTGCCCCTCTTTCCTCCCTGGAGGTAAGATGTGACACTGAATGTTCCAACTCACCAATCACGTGGTTAGTTCTACTGGCAACCAGCTCCCATCCTTAGGTGTGGTCCAAAAGCCATCTCATTAGCAAAGTAAAAGACATCTTTAGGATTCTCCTTACTTTGGGAATTCCAAGTGTTTCTGTGCCAGAAACAGGGATGCAGTCCAAATATATACTTCCTAGTATAAATCACAGTATCACATCTGCCTCCTATTATCCTCTCCTGGAAATTACCATTTTTTAGCTTATAAAAAGATTCACAAAAATCCCCAAACCAAGCAAATACATGCTTTTTTGTATATTACTGTGCCTTGTTCCAACAAACTTCACCAATCTAACTTTTCATTTAAGTACATCTAGATGTTCAGATCAGATCAGTCGCTCAGTCGTGTCCAACTCTTTGTGACCCCATGAATGGCAACACGCCAGGCCTCCCTGTCCATCAGCAACTCCCGGAGTTCACCCAGACTCACGTCCATTGAGTCAGTGATGCCATCCAGCCATCTCATCCCCTGGCATCCCCTCCTCCTCTTGCCCCCAGTCCCTCCCAGCATCAGAGTCTTTTCCAATGAGTCAACTCTTCGCATGAGGTGGCCAAAGTACTGGAGTTTCAGCTTTAGCATCATTCCCTCCAAAGAAATCCCAGGGCTGATCTCCTTCAGAATGGACTGGTTGGATCTCCTTGCAGTCCAAGGGACTCTCAAGAGTCTTCTCCAACACCACAGTTCAAAAGCATCAATTCTTTGGCACTCAGCTTTCTTCATAGTCCAACTCTCACATCCATACATGAACACAGGAAAACCATAGCCTTGACTAGACGAACCTTTGTTGGCAAAGTAATGTCTCTGCTTTTGAATATGCTATCTAGGTTGGTCATAACTTTCCTTCCAAGGAGTAAGCGTCTTTTAATTTCTTGGCTGCAGTCACCATCTGTAGTGATTTTGGAGCCCAGAAAAATAAAGTCTGACACTGTTTCCACTGTTTCCCCATCTATTTGCCATGAAGTGATGGGACCGGATGCCATGATCTTCGTTTTCTGAATGTTGAGCTTTAAGCCAACTTTTTCACTCTCCTCTTTCACTTTCATCAAGAGGCTTCTTAGTTCCTCTTCACTTTAGATGTTAGTGTTCAGCAAAATACCATTCATTTGGGAAGGGAAATGTCATTAGACGGTGCTATGGTTTCAATTGCTTCCCCCAAATATTCATATACTGAGGTCCTAATTCTCAGTATCTCAGAATGTAACTGATTTGGATACAGGGTCTTTCAAGTGGTTGTTGTTTAGTTGCTCAGTCGTGTCCAACTCTTTGAGACCTGTGGACCGTAGCCCACCAGGCCTCTCTGTTCATGGGATATTCTAGGCAAGAATACTGGAGTTGGTTGCCATACCTTCCTCCAGGGGATCTTCCTTATCCAGGGATTGAACTTGATTATCCTGCATTGGCAGGCAGATTCTTACCACTGAGCCATCTGGGAAGCCCCTTTCAAGTGGTTATTTAAGGTTAAATGAGGCCCCTAATCGAATATAACAGATATTTTATACAAAGAGAAGATTAGGACACAGACAAGACTGTGTGAAGACAAAAGGAGAAGATAGGCACCTATAAGACAAGGAGAGAACCCTCAAAATGAAATCAACCCTGCCAGTACCTTGATCTCACTTGGACTTCTAGCCTCCAGAAAGGTGAGAAATGCAGGTGTGTTTTTAAGCCACTGGATCTATGGTACTTTGTTAAAGCAACCCTAGTGAACTAACGTATTCAAAAAAGTCGTATGTTTCCAGACATTTGTTACTTTTCATAAAAATGTACATTAAGGGAGGTTAATTAGGATAAAGTTAATGATACTTTCATGTCAGCAATTATACTATTAAAGCCAGTATATATCTCCAGAGCTCTATTAACCTGCTAAAGTCAGAATAGAAAATATTTCATAAATGAGGTAAAATCTTATACAAGTTAAGTGTTGATCCAAAGTCACAGGTTCAGAGAGTGCAATTGCCAGGACCAGAACTGAGGTCTTCTGATTACATGCCCGGTGCTAAATCACAGAATAAAGGCATTATTATAGAACTGGTCTCACCACAAACAACCAAGAAACCACTCCCAAATGACAAATTAACAGTCTACTTTTCACTTAAGAATCATCCCAGTAAGAATAATTAACATGTTTCCCATCTGTGGAATTTTTTTTGGAAGCCACGCATTTCTAAAGAAAATTTTGATTAATCATTTATAACTTAGATATGAAACTCTGTATTTGGACCGCTTGCTTAATATACCACATGATTCTTGATGGATTTGTAACTGCTTCTTGGGAAACTAGTAAGCACAGTGGCCAATAAATGTGTGAAGCTGTGAAGTGAGAGATATTGAGAAAACTGAGTCTATGCAACATGATGCCTAAAGGAAAATGGAGATCATTTATAAATTAAGTATACCAATGACGAGATTGCAGAGTCTGGAAAAGATATCCTACTGTATCATATTAAACTATTCTTTCATCTTACCTGATATATTAAGAATCTGAACCTACTGAATTCAGCATATAATGCTTGAAAATATTTAACAGATTAAGATATATTTTAGTTAAATAAAACAAAACTCAGCAGCTCCATTCTAATAAAAAGAAGGCATTTGTGCACAATGGTTTTCATTGGAATGTCAATTCACCATCATGATCAGTGCAAATCGTCACTTTGATCTGTCCTATGTAAACTAGAGGGATGAACAGTAATACAGATTCTGGCATCTACACTGATGATCAATAAATCAAACAATCTATTATTATCTAGGTCTTAAAATATTTAAATTTCTGATACAATTTTGAGTCATGCTAAGTAATATATGCCAACTAATCAATAGATGCAAATACATAATTAATGTTCCTTTCTTCCCTTCTCTCTGCTAGTTTCCAAAAGAATGAATTAATAGGATTGTTTCCATTTAATTTTTCCATACTTATAAGGGTTAATATTTCTATGTTTTGAAAAAGTACAGAAGGAAAAAAAAGCTGCAAAACTTATAAATAACTGTAAATATACCACCTGTCTTCAAAGAAAAGATTTTCCTTTGGGTGAATTTAAGTCATTCATTTGCTTTTATCATAATGCATGGCCATCATTATCTACTCAGTCATGCACATTCTAATCATGACAGGATGAGGTGTCAGCAGCTACATAAATATGAATATTCTACTCATAATCAAAATTGCAATATAATGACTAACATCATGCCTAAAGGGGAAGGCAAGACTTCCAAAAAAAGATCCATGAGAAGATTTGGTTCCGTCATGTTTTAACTAGAAAGCAGAGGTTATTTCTGAGGAGATCAGCCTTAATCATGCTAAAGTATTTGCAATCAGCATTAGACTATTTTCGCAGGCCTAGAACTGAATATTGCAAAATGCTGACCTCAAAGCACACTTGGTTTTATCTTTACAAGACCAATTGGCTCTCATTTTAATTCGGTGAACTATTTCACAGTATTTGCGATTTTTAATGAACAACTCCAAAGAACAGACTTATAAAAATGGCATTTTGTTTTCTTCTGACTGTATTAACTTAAATAACTAATGTGAGAAAATAGTACATAATTTAAAAAAAAGAAGTCCTCCCTATTTACATGGCATTTTAACTGCAAGGCTTAACAATCAACAAGTTCACCATAATCTTATTCCCAACAAATGTGGAACAACCTAAATCTCCACAGGAGTGCAACAAATAAATACAGAGTATATATTATGTGATAACACTGCATCACTACAATATGTATTAACTAACAAATCTTAATAAATTGGGAATATGTTTACAATAAAATGCAATGAGAGAAATGAAGGAAATCCTATATAAATACAGGATCAATCATGTATGGCAAATGCATTGAAAATACACCAAAAATATCTTCAAAGTGGTGTTTCTTCATCAGGATAAGAGTGATTTTGCTATCTCTTGCAACATTTCCATATTTTTCAAACTTTTTACAGTGGCCATGTAGTACTTACATAATCAGAAAATGTCTCTTTTGATTTACAGTTTGTCTAGGTATTCTTGGTCATGGTCCATTTAAATCACCGAGGCACCACTGAGTTAAACATGTCCTATACTCTTTCATGCCATATACCCTTCCACGCCCTGGCAAAATTCCAATCCCTCTGAAAACACACTGTGCTTCACCCCACTTTCAGAGGCTTCATTCTTTTTATTTCGTATGCAAAGCACAAATGTAGGAAGCGGCAAGCTTTATCAGAGCCAGATCAGCATCAATGGCTTTATGCTATTCTCTTATAGTGTCTTTTTTGTTTGTGAATTCTCACTAATTACATGACATCTCTTGACAGCAAGTAACAAGAGGAAGACTAGGGCCATGCAACGTAAGAATCAGCCAGGCACTGAAGGAGCTTAATATACTGGAAGGTGATGCCAAGAAGCAAGTTGGGCTTGAACCTTGTCCTGGCAATTATTCAGTTGGTACAGCCTTTAAACTCCCTGAGTCTGATTGCTTTGCATCATATTGGGAAAATATCTATATTCTATGCATTATTTCAGACTTATCTCCACATACACAACACTGAGCAACTTCATTTCCTACTCCGGAGCAATCGCTCCCAAAGTGAAAGTGAAAGTCGCTCAGTCCTTTGCAATGCCACAGACTATACAGTCCACGGAATTCTCCAGGCCAGAATACTGGAGTGGGTAGTGTTCCCTTCTCCAGGGGATCTGCCCAACCCAGAGACTGAATCTAGGTCTCCCACATTGCAGGCGGATTCTTTACTAGCTGAGCCACAAGGGACGCCCACAGCCCTGACAAGTGCAAGGCTAACATTTTGTAGTTGAGAAATATGAGACCAATTTCTTGCCTTTTTTCCTGCAACTGTGACGCAGAGAATAGTTACTCAATATTAATGAAATCAGACTTTCTGACTTCCCTCTGCTTAATTTTGTCTTTAAAAATCAACATAATTAGTTTTGTCTTTTACCAAATATTACCAGCTTTCCCTTCATGTTTGATGACTCATTCTGTCCTAAATCTATGACTGTGAGTAAATGATTTCAAAGTTATTAATCTGATGAAGCCAAATAGTAATCAATGCAGGAAAAAAAAGAAACAAAGACAAAAAAGGCAAGAGGATTCCAACTGAAATTTGACAACAATGACTATATGAAGTATTCCAGCTTCTTGAATTGGTTAATGAGGAAATGCACTGGGAAAAATGTTTCAGAAGCAAATTGATTAGGCATCTCACAGAATAAACGATGTGACTGTTGGAAATTTAAAGGTCAAGAGTAAACTCTGGGTGTGCATTTCAACTCCCTACGTGTACCATATAAGAGGCTTTTTCAATTGCATGTTAGATCAAACAAACTTCTAGCAGAGGAGGGGAGGACTGTTAGGACTTGATTAGAAAGAGGTATAACAGATGTAATATGAAAGTATTTGTATTGAGCCATCTATCATAAGATTACAAGTGAGCATAGCAGGAAGTTCACATGTTGGGAGCATTTTCCCCACTACTCCTAACTTTTAGTCAAAACTCTACTGGAAAATCATTGTTATTTCCCATTCTTTCTATAACACTCCTTCAACATGTTGGGGAGCGGTACAATCGGTAATATCCCTTACTTTCTCTGTAGTCTCACCTAGGATATCTTATATTCTTATGTTCATTGCCCCCTCAATTTACCTAGTCCTAGTTCTTTTCTTCTGAATGTGGTTGAATTGTCTTTTAGACTTCTCCATTTGGGCATCTAATAGACATCTTAAATTTAACTCAGTCCCTACCTGACAAAGCAATCATGATCTCATATTTACCAAGTCTTTCTGATCTTAGTGATAGGTGATAACTCTCATCAACTGCTAAAGCCAATTCCTAAAGCCATCCTTAGTTGTCTCTTTCTCTTCTATGACACAGTTCTATTCATTTTTTTCTTTGTTAAATTAACTTATTTATTTTAATTGGAGGCTAATTACTTTACAATATTGTAGTGGTGTTTGCTATACATTGACATGAGTCAGCCATGGGTGTTCATGTGTCCCTATCCTGAACCCCCCTCCCACCTCCCTCCCCATCCTATCCCTCAGGGTCGTCCCAGTGCACTGGCTTTGAAATTTAAAAGGTATCCCAATTCTAAACACTTCTCCCCATCTCCATTATTGAGGGTGCAAAACATTTGGAGACATTCTTACCAGATATCAGTTTTAAAGGGCTGTTGTTGGTCAGCCACTTAGTTGTGTCCAACTCTTTTACTACCCCAGGGACTGTAGCCCCCCAGGCTCCTCCTTCCATGGGGATATCCAGACAAGAATACTGGAGTGAGTTGCCATTTCCTTCTCCAGGGGATCTTCCTGGATCAGGAGTTGAACCCAAGTCTGCTCCACTGGCAGGCAGATTATTTACCAATGAGCCACCTGGGAAGTACAGTTTGACAGTTTAAATCAGTTCATTTACCCTTAGGTTTCTCAGAGCTTTTAATATGGAAATATTCATCAAGAATTTCATAGAGGGTGATATAGTATCAATGATATTGAAAACCTATTTGAACAGGAATCCTCTTTGAGGTGAATTGCACATAGGTTTAGGAAACATTACCATGACTAAAATGCTTAAACTTTACGTTTGTTGACACTTCCTATTTCAAGATGCTTATTCTTTCAGCTTCGTTGTTGTTTTCACAGCTGTAATTGTTCTTTAGGGCTTCCCTGGTGGCTCAGTCAGTAAAGACTCTGCCTGTAATGCAAGAAACTAGGTTTGATTCCTAGGTCAGGAAGATCCCCTGGAGGAGGAAATGGCAACCCACTCCAGTATTCTTGCCTGCAGAATCCCATGGACAGAGGAGCCTGGCGGGCTACAGTCCCTGGGGTGCCAAGAGTCGGACATAACTTAGCAACTAAACCATTGTTCTTTATGTTGGATCTTTTCATCTTCCCAAACTCTAAACATTGAACTATTCTTTTACTTCTTTAAATTCCTTTTTCTAATTCCACAAGTGATTATTGCACTCTCATGGTTTTAAACACATCAATACATTAAGATATCACTAAGTCTGTCTCATAACTACCCCTTATTGCCTACTGAACATCTTCTCTGGATACATAAGAAACATTCCCAAGCTAACTCTTTATTTGCCCCCACCCCACTAGCTTTGTCTTGGCTTGCTATTTTAATAAATGGCAGCCACATTTTTCTAGCAATTTAGGCCAAAGAAACATTTGGGGTCATCCTTGACTACCTGCTTCTTTTCTCATGCCACATAACTTAATTATCAGTTACCACTGGCATTCATCTCTGTTAAGGCCATTAATTCATACCATTGAAATACCACAAACCATATTCCTCCTCCGTCTAACGCCTTCCATTGGCTCCTTATCTCACTCAGAATAAAAACTTTTACTAGGCCTAAAAGCTCTTACACACTTTCTCCTAGAATAATTATCTTGCCTCATGTCCCTATCACCTCCTCTTCTCTCATTAATTCTTAACTGAGAAGTTCTCTTTGCTGGTCATAAGCCATGCTAACGTGCTCCTACCTCAAGGCCTTTGAACGTAGTTCCTTCTGTGTTAAGTAGTTGGAACACTGACCATCAGAGAAGTCTTCCTTAATCAGCCTGTCTGAAATAGTACTTTACTTTCCCCATCACTTCATCTCTTTATTTTGCTTTACTTTTGAAAAATACTACTATGATGATTAATTTTATGTGTCCTCTTGGGTGGTTACAGTGCCCAGCTGTTTGGTAAACACGAGTCTAGTTGTTGCTGTGAATGTATCTTACAGATGTGACTAATATCTAAAGCCAGCTGACTTTAAGTGAAGGAGATTACTCTTGATAATGTAGGTGGACCTCATCTAATTACCAGAAGCCTTGGGAGCAAAACATGAGTTTTCCTGGAGAAAAAAGATTTCTGCTATAAGTCAAGAACATAGAATCAGAGTGCCCTATGGACTTCAGTCCCAGCCTGCAATATCAACACCTACCTGAATTTCCTGCCCTACCAATAGTCTTGCCAGACCCCACAATCAAGTGAGCCGATCCCTTAAAATATTTAAGGGATATAAAAATCTTCTTAAAAATCCCTTAAAATCTTCTTCTTCACACACAACACACACACACATACACACCCTATTGGTTCTATTTCTCTGGAGAACCTTGACAGGTATAACTACTTATTACCACCTGCTGTATTATGTGTTCCTTTGTTATTATTATCTTTTCCTACATCACTAGAATATAAATTTGTGAGACAAGAACTTCATTTCTTTGGGGCATTATTCTTTATCATCTTCTACAAATGTACCAGCAACATAAAAGGCCCTCATAAAATGTGTATTGAATGAATAAGTGAAGGTTATTTTGTGAACAACTTAAATCAGGGTAATCAAATCAAAATAAGAGCAAAACAGAACATCAAGTCACCATGAAGTTACTACTGCATTATCTGTTGTGCAACTTTCACAAGAATTTCCAGGAAATGATCTATGTATGTCCAAATGCATAGTGTAAAAATAACCAGAAATATCACCCTGTGTATCTTCTTATTTAGCCCCATAATCTTTTATGTAGCTAATAAGTTCCAAGAATTTTCACATTTGTGACATTTAATATTCACAAACATCATACAAGCTTTGAAATTATATTGGAATTTAAATATAAGAAAACCAAGGCTCAAAACGGGTAATGGGGTGAAACATAATTTTGCTGAAGGGAGGAGTAGAATGCTGCATTTAATAAAGAGTCAAATTGAAAAACATAGTTTGTTATTATACCAAATGTAGATAATCAGAAGTAACAAGTATTCACCACTCTTTTATTAAATTTCCAATGCAGTTGCATGTAGTCTGCCACGATTCATCTTTTTACAAAACAATAATAATATTATGGGTTGGGGAGGTTGTAAAGAGCTACTTCAAGCAATTTATATGACAGCACCTATCATAATTTATAACAGATGTAGAATTTGAAAATTATCAAGTTTGAATCCTTCAAATTCATTCTTGAATTTAAAAGCCAAAGCATAAGCCATGAATTTTAAATTGACACAAGACTATGAAAATGGAATACACTTTTGGACATTTTGAGTTGATATACATACAAGAGCAAAATCTGAAAAATATTTCTTAGTAGATACCCTGATGTCACTAAGAATATAATTAGCCACTGTGCCAAGGTTACTTCTATGTGAGATTTATTTGTATTCTGTCCTAAAAATGTAAAGTTTATATGAAGTTTCCATGTGACCTTCTAACTTTACTACAATGATTTATTGTGATGTATCATTTAAAGCTAAGAAAACAGCTTTAGATATTTTATAGAAATGTTATTCATTCATTTACATTTGTTGTAGAAAGTTCAATTTTATTCTGCTTAGCTTACTATGAATTCACTGATTATGTTATGATAAACTCAACAAGAATGAAACCTGGTAGTAAACACCTATATTTTTTCATGTACCTATTTTTGGAAGAGTTAAAAAAATAATGGGGCTTCCCTGGTGATCCAGCAGTTAAGACTCCACACTTCCATTGGAGGGTTTGATCCCTGGTTAGGGAACTAAGATTCCACATGCCACGAGGTGCAGCCAAAAAAGAAACTATATATATAACGGCAATGACATGTCCATAGCCCATCACCAAGTTCTGACTTTTCCTTGATTGTTCCTACCACTTTATGTGGTGGATGCTCAGTAAATCTGAATTAAATGTGAATTACCTTAAAATCTGAGTTCACTGTCTCAAAGGAAAAGATTCATAGTTTAAAATAAGGCACTTAAATTATGCTTTGTTAGCAGTCTATAAAAACCATACATATATATGAGGGTTTATCTTAATCACCCCGATAATTTTCTTCACATCAGCACTGTAATTTGGATGTGTTTTCAAAAATCCAACTAGCCCACTGCAAGAATTGATAGCTTGTTTGATTGAAAATTTGATTGCTTGACATTTTACAAATGATGGTGTTCGGAGTCAGGAATTTATCAAATGGCTGCATTTTCCTCATAAGATTTGAGGATTTTTGGAAAACATTTCACTATCTCCATCATTCAAAGGAAAACAGTGTGTTTGCCTTTCATGACCAAAGCATTTACTTTTCTGAAAATGTTTTCACCCAAGGAAAAGGTTTTCATTTAGAAATGTAAACATTTTGGCTATTAGGGTGGCACCGAATAAAAGATTCCTTGATCGCTTGAAATGAGCCATTTAGCAGCCCTTGCCAATGCAGACAGCCAGTGTGCCACAGTGTGTCAAAGCAGCCCACCTCACTGGTGCTCTGTAAATCACACCAGGGATTCGGGTAAATTAAATTGGTTTCTTCACTAGGAACCAGATGTTGCACCTCCACTGAGTTTTACTTGGGAAAACAATGCACTATTAAGTGACTATGAGCCATGCAATGAGGAAGAAATATTGCACCTGGCTGTCAAAAGCTATACCAAGTCTCAACCTGCAGCAACAGAAAGTCTTCAAGGCAATACTCAGTCCCCGTTGACTGGAATCTGAAATCTAGATTCCAAATATTCTAAATTTCAAGGATGCTTGATAAACTATCAAAAGCAAGTTAGGTCAAAAGCATCTCTAGTAGAGTTAAGAAATAGATTGATGTGTCTAACATAAAACAGGATGTGCGTGTGGTGTGTGTGTATGTGTGTGTGTGTGTGGCAAAAAGATCATATCAAAAAAAAAAAAAAAAACGACTATTGAAATCAAAGACCTAACTCAGCCAGTGCGTTCAGATTCTAGATGCAAAAGTAATTGAACTGTAGAAAAAAAAAAAAAAAAGAGAGAAAGCAAGAGAAGGGAGTTAGGCAGAGGAAAGAATGAAGGGAAACAAAGATAAGAAGAAACAGAGGAGGAAAGGGGGGAAAGAAAAGCAGGGGAGGGGGAGTAAAGAAAGAAGAAAAAAGGAACTTATCATGTAGAAGTTGAAAATATATTTATCAAGACTGCTGCTGCTGCTGCTGCTGCTAAGTCGCTTCAGTCATGTCCGACTCTGTGCGACCCTAACGTCAACTATAAATTGTCACTTGCCATCTCCCTATCTACCTCTGCAAGGATTAAGCTACACGCTGCTGCAGCTACTGACCTTCAATACCCCTTGAAAGGAGGAGAGTATACCTGAGACACTCTGTGCCCAGGGAAAAACTGGCAAGACAGGTCCTCAGATACTTAGATGTTTTCCTCTCTAACTAATTGTAAGAGCCCAGTTCTTGTATCTCCTCAAATCTAGAGAAGTGCCAAAATCCTTCATGGTGATGACTGTTCCTTGTGACTAGCAGAAGCTTCATGAGACTAGCAGGAATTTTCTACAAAAAATTCAGTGCTTGATTGCATGTATTCCCCCTTCACCCAAATCTTTATATAAACTTTATATCTTTATATAAACTTTATATAAACTTTATATCTTTATATAAACTTTATATCTTTATATAATCTTTGTACCTTTATATAATGTTTCTTTATATCTCTATACAATTTTTATATCTTTAATCTTTACATGCACACCATCTTTTCTCCCCACCTCTTTGGAGCAGTTTCTCGGAGCTATCTGAAATGCTGTCTCCCAAGCTGTAGTCCCCATTTTGCCCCAAACAAAATGTGACTTGCACCTTGAACGTTGAGCATTTTCTTTAGGTCGAAATTAACATATGTCTAAGACCTCCCACATCGTGGCTATGAATAACTGCACTTTTCACTCAACCACAGGACTCCAAATTATTTAAGAACACCCCAGTTTTTCTGAGCATCCTCAAATGAGGGGCCCATATGAGCAAATAGCTTGCCTGCTGCAGTCACCACACAGCAGCCCACAGCCTCTGCCCTGTTCTTCACCTTTGACTCGTGTGTCTACTTGTCCCTGATATGCCTGTGCAGCCAAATGCTGGAAACTCCCTGCCACTGCCCATTACACGTCCTCCTGCCTTTATCCTAAGGACGCTAACCCATGTGGCATAAGGAATCTTCCACGTATCCGAAAGTGTCCCAGAGTACTAGAAGTACACGGTACGATGGTTTACAGGAAAGAATAGGAGAATGACCTCTTCTCTAAGTTCCCTATTTCATGGGAGTTGACACAGGCACAGGTGGCGATTACCGTTGCTGACATAATCTTCCTTACGTCAGCTTTTGTTCTTTCTTCTCTGCTGCAGGAAACCGAGCCTAACCCAAGACGGCCATGAAACACACAGTTTTCCACGTTTTATTCCAGGTTCCTCGACTAGCATTATCTCCCAACTCTGAACTCTTTCCCTTTCCAAATTTGAAAAGAAAACATGTCCTCATGTGCCAAATACAGACACAGGTGAAAAGATGTCCACGGGCCAGCAAGTTTGCACTAATACAACCCTAGATCAGGTAACTCCTTACATACACGAAAGTGAAAGTTTAGTCACTCAGCTGGTCTGACTCTTTGCCACCCCATGAACCATAGCGTACGAGGCTCCTCCACTGATGGAATCCTCCAGGCAAGAATGCTGGAGTGGGTAGTCATTCCCTTCTCCAGGGGATCTTCCTGACCAGGGATAAAACCAGAGTCCCCTACATTACAGGCAGGTTCTTTATTGTCTGAGCCCACCAGGGATGCCTTTCCTGCATACTTAATATATAAATACATACATATTTTATATCTAACTGTACATGTTTTTCCTGGTGGCTCAGCGGTAAAGAATCTGCCTACAAATGCAGGAGGCATGGGTTCAATCCCTGAGTCAGGAATACCCCCCGGAGAAGGAAATGGCAATCCACTCTAGCATTCTTGTCTGAGAAATCCCATTGACAGAGGAATCTGGCAGTCTACAGTCCATGGAGTCACAAGGAGTTGGACACAATTTATCGACTGAACAACAACAGCAATGGATGTATTTATATAATGTGCAACCAGCTCCCATTTTTATGTTATAATATCAGTCATATAATAAGCTTTTTTCCAAATCACCTACATCATAAAATTTGTAATTTCTCTAAAATACCCTCACTGCATTTTATGGAAGGAGGAAAAAGACATTTCAGACAAATTACCCATTTTTTTTAAAGGAAAGGTATTGACAATCAACATTTCAGAAATATTTTTATTTGATAGCTTCACTGAGTTCACCGATTGTTTTGCTGAGTGTACTATCAACTGCTGAATTTTAAAATTGCCCTAAAATTGTACATAATAGTTTAAAATAAACATGTATTATATTGTACTCTTTGTTTGGTTCGGGACGTCAAAGGCAATTTTGCTGAGTGGTTGGGGTTTAGATTCTTTCATGAGACTGCAGTCAAGGTGTTGGTCAGAGCTGCAGTCATCTAAGGCACGACTAGAATTGGAAGATATGCTTCCAAAATGGTCCATTCACATGGCGGTTGGCAGGAAGCCTCCTTTTCTTGCCAAATGTCCTCTCCACAGGACTGGCCCAGCATCCCTGACATTCATTCAACATGGCACCGTCTTCTCCAGGAGGAATGTAGCCAAGAGAGAGCAATAAGGACATGATAATGCTTCTTACACCCTTGTCTCAGAAGTCAGACACCGTCATTTCTCTCACATTCTCTTTACTAGAAGTTAGTAAGTTACTAAGTCCAGCCCGTATCCTAAAATAGGGGAGTTCAGTTGCACCTCTTGAGAAAAGGAGTATCCAGGACTTCTGTACATGTTTAAAAATCACCTTAAGAGGAATACGTGAGGCACTTAACAAAAGCTCAAGAAAAGATACGGCCAAGATTAGATGAATCTGGGTCCCCTTAACTGGAGATCCAGATTAAGAAGAAACTGTTCTTTGAGAGGAAGAGGAAAACATCTTAAGGTATAACAGCATCATTTGACTAATATCTGTGTTGGATCTGTGTAGGTTTTAGCCTGTTTCAAGGTCTTCCTAAAATTACAGTAGAGACAGACAGACTTCATTCTCAACCCTTTAGTCCTTTGCATTGTTGTTAATATGTCCGCGATTCCTTTTCTAGTAAATGATGAGAAACTCTCTTATTTCAACAGTGGTGCCTGCACTGGCAGATGGCACTTTGGAGTGGACTGAACAAACCGCTTATAAGAGGCATGAGAATGGCATACACGATTTTCTTATGGGGAAGCCGTAACATTACAGCCCGAACCACACTGCCGTTGGCATGGCAGTTCAAAGTACTCAAATGGACTAGAGGAACATTAGAAGACAAATGAATATGTTACAATAAATTACATTATGATAAAAATCTGTTTCAGCATTACATCTTAGGGATCCGTCAATGTAACAGCAACACAAAAATAAGCTATTTCATTTTTCCTTCCCTGAGATTAGCAGTTGAATATGCAGGTGGCAGGATGGATAATAGACACCTGGTTTAGCAGAAGCGAGTGGCAACAGTGGCAGCAGGGGCAGCACATTTGTATAACATTAGCAATTCAGCTCCAAGTATCAGATTAGCACAGTATTAGACTCATTCATCGGAATATGCTCGGAGGCCAACACTTTCTCAGCAAAACTTTCAATGAATTTTAAGCAAAATAATATGGTATTTGTCACTGTATGTATCAAAATATGCCATCCAATGATATTAAAATAATATTATGTTCAGCCATAACCCTCATGTAATTTACAAAATCAAAAATTCATTTGAGTCATGGATCAAACGGAGCATTCTAAAATGGCAGCCCAACTGCTGTTATCCCAACTTTAGACGCTCATGGAAAATCTTTCAATGTCAGCATTTAAGAGAAACTCTGGCTTCTGTCTATTCTAATTCAACTTCTAAAGTATTTAAATTGTGACTTGTTTTCCATTTGTCACTCAAATATCACCTATGAGGTATATAAAATGATTCATTACCCAATTCAACTATACCAAACCAGTGTCTAGTCTTTCTTCTTCTGCCAAATAAGTGAGGCATCCTATTGATAGAGTTGGTAGGAACGTCCATTTTAAAATAACTTCTTTGAGTTTAATATTTAAACTTTACTTATGAGGATATGGTTACAGTAGTGCCAGTGTTTTATTTTTCCACAAAACCTCATGATGTTTGCTTTCGCCTTGTAACAGATCACACTCAATCCTGGTGAATTAAAACTACCACCATGTTTGACTCACAGTTCTTTGGGTGGACTGGATGATTCTTCTGGACTGAGCCAGCTCAGCTGACCATGACCATGTGTCTGTGGTTGTCTGACGGGTCAGCTGGGGGATGAACAATCTAGGATGGTGTCACACCTGCACACCTGGCAGATGACAGCCAGTCACTTGAGACAACAGGGAGGAGGGTGGAGAGCCTACCTACAGGGATTTCATTTTGCACCCGAGGGAGCAGTATATTAAACACAGGGCGGGAAATGTTTGTTGAGGCATGTTCATATATTGTTCCACAGCCTTCCACACACACACCAGGGATGCCCCATGCACTATTTAGAGATTATAAGAGTACTTCACAGGGTTATTTTAAGGGAGTCATGACCCAGAGCAACACCCATTATAGTCCTTCCTTTAAAATTAATGGAAGTACATCATAATACACTGTCTAGCCCCATGGAAATAATGAAAGAAGGCTTTATAAAATTCAGTCCACTGGCCCCCCTCTCACTCCACTCCCTCTGAACCCTGACATCCAATCCACCACCCTCTAACTCTCTGTTGTCTCTGGAATCCACACCTCACTATCAGAAACACAAATGTCAGTTTAATCTCTTTATGTTACACATGTGTCCAATATTTCAGATCACACTTGCCAACATTAGTGTGAAATATCTACTTATGATTACATTTGGAAGATAGGGATTCAATCCTCCTCTGATTATCTACTACAACAGTAGTGTGATTGAAAAACTACATGCCAAGAAAAATTATCTAACTTATGGTGCACGTTCAAAGGGAAAAAGAAAAATATTTGTTATTCCACAAGGAGGATGAGTCCACTTCTACAAAATCATAAAGATCAAAATTTTAATTTGTCTAGGGTAATTATTTTATTTGCATTAAAAAAATCAAGCATACCCCCATTTTAATTCAGTTTGGCTTGTTTTAAGAAATTGAAAACAGCACTTTGAGTTTATATTTATAGCTCTGTTACTTTAAGATGAATACATTTCAATGATGAATAAAGACCAGTAAATTTTTGAGCCTTGAATCTTATTTTATATGTCTTGGGAGGCAATAAATGTTCTTTGAACCAACATTGTTGGTGAAAAAAAAAAACATAAGAAAACTTTTGTCTTCTTTTTATTTTTCCCATTCTTTCTACTGTTGTCCCTATAACATTATTTCTTACTCTCCTCCTCACAAAACACCACAAACAAACATGGTATAGAAATTATTCATAATTACACAAACAAATCATTTCCTTCTGTTTTTCTGTAGACTAAAATAATAACTCATCAAGAACAGCTTATGCAAGCAATTCTTTGCAGGGCTCAAAGACTCATGTCTACTAAATGATGATGATTTCACTATATCATGTAGAAATCCATTTCCAATTGTGCAGTGTTGGTATATTAATTACTAGTTGCTCCGTTTTAGAAAAAAAAAAAGGAAGCAGCCATCAAGTATGCCCAAAATATATTAATGATATCTCTATGTAATATATATTTTCATGTTTATTGGCATTTATTCATTTGACAAATATATATTAGTAGTATTAATCTTGTGCTTAGTCACTCCATTGTGTTCAACTCTTTGTGACCCATTGGGCTGTAGCCCACCAGGCTTCTCTGTCCATGGGGTTTTTCAAGAATACTGGAGTAGTTGCCAATACCTTCTGCACAGACTCTTCCAAACCCATGGATTGAAGCCATGTCTCCTGCACTGCAGGCAGATGCTTTACCTGCTGAACCATCAGGGAAGCCCCGATATGCCTTGCAATTAATCTCACTATATTCCAAGTACTCTGCTAGAAATTTGTAATAAAACATTATATAAGATACAATAGGAGAGACAAGCTTATTAAAGAAAACTATGAAGGCAGAAAAGACAAGCCACTTTACTATTGCTAAGGCTCAGGAGCATCAGAGAAGATCCTACAGAGGTGATGAGTGTAAATAGGGAACAAATGGAAGGTTTAAAGGTTTACAAAGAGAGGAATAAACAGTAAATGAGATAGAACTGTGTCTAAACCCAGAGGTGTGAAAGGCCTTCATGCAATCTGGACCCAGTAAGTGTTTTGATTCTGTAGAATCCTAGGTCCTTGTATAGTTACAACAGGGAATGAGGTACAGAACATTCAGTTCAGTTCAGTTCAGTCACTCAGTCATGTCTGACTCCTTGCAACTCCATGGGCTGCAGCACCCCAGGTCTCCCTGTCCATCACCAACTCCTGAAGCTCTCTCAAACTCATGTCCATCGAGTTGGTGATGCCATCCAACCATCTCATCCTCTGTTGTCCACTTCTCCTCCAGTCCTCAATCTTTCCCATCATCGGGATCGTTCCCAATGAGTCAGTTCTTCACATCAGGTGGCCAAAGTACTGGAGTTTCAGCTTCAGCATCAGTCCTTCCATGAATATTCAGGACTGATTTCCTTTAGGATGGACTGGTTGGATCTCCTTGCAGTCCATGGGACTCTCAAAGTATTGGCAAGGGCCAATTGCTGAAGAACAGTTTTATGCTGGATTAAATAGTTTAACATTAACCTTGAACATATCAAGTACCCATAAAGAGTATTAAGAGAGATGTGGATGAGGAAAATTAATTTGGAAGCAGCATAGAATCTGGATTGATCAATGAAGAAATGATATAGAAAGCTCCCCTAAGTGAACACTGGGACGAATTTTACATTGCAGGAGGGTAGAATGGGCTCTACAAACACAGAAAGTAGAACAAACAATGTTCCTAAATAGGAGTCCCAAGAGTTGGACTAGGGAGACCCCAAAAGTACAGGGAGACCACACTGCAAGTTTGATCAGTTTTTACATAATTGTGCCTAAGGCAATGTTATCCAATTTTTAGTCTCCATTCACAGTCAGAAATACAGTCATTTTAACTTATGAGCCATACACAAGTCTCTGTGACTCTCCATTGCCTAGCCCCTACCCCTTGCATACACCTCTATGTTCAGAAGCCTTTACAAAACCATTACCCATAGTCAATGACATGCACTGTGAAATTGTCAATTCTTTCATATCTATTTCATTTAGAAATGATAGATAAGATCACCTAAACTGACTGTACAACCTTCTGCATGGTGATCAGCAATTTGAACAACACTAGTTTAGAAAATAAGAGAGTTTGAATCACTTGAGTTTGTGGTTGCCTGTGTCCAGGTCCAGCCAAGTGCATGCTGACTTGAAAGACTGCTATAAAACAGCTCTGGAGCAATTAAGACAGAACTTGCCCAGTCAGCTGCACTCGATACCCAAGAAAAGTCACCGGTTTCTGAATTAATTCTATTCTATCTCTAGCTACTTTATCAGCCACTACTGAGGTATCAGTGGTTCCAACAACATATTTTCTGTAACTAATAAATCTTCCCTGGGCATATCCGAGCACTGTATTTTACAATGGGTTAGCAGTAATTATAGAGTTACTGTTACATGAATTGGATGGAGTTCTAATTGATCTTTTATCAAACACTATTTTTTATTTATATCACTTGAAAAACATCCCCAAATGCATTATATATGCATATATATGATATTTTCAATACTAAGCAATTGATGCTTTTGAACTATGGTGTTGGAGAAGACTCTTGAGAGTCCCTTGGACTGCAAGGAGATCCAACCAGTCCATTCTAAGGGAGATCAGTCCTGGGTGTTCGTTGAAAGGACTGATGCTAAAGCTGAAACTCCAGTACTTTGGCCACCTCATGTGAAGAGTTGACTCATTGGAAAAGACTGATGCTGAAAGGGATTGGGGGCAGGAGGAAAAGGGGACGATAGAGGATGAGATGGCTGGATGGCATCACCGACTCGATGGACATGAGTTTGAGTGAACTCCGGGAGATGGTGATGGACAGGGAGACCTGTCATGCTGTGATTCATGGGGTCGCAAAGAGTCGGACATGACTGAGCGACTGAACTTAACTGAACTGAACTGAAGCAATATATGTCATTATCACTCCCAAAACCACAAAGATTAATTTTTACCAAGCAATCTCACTCCACTAATACTTTTTTATTCTTTTCTTTTTGAAATGTTTCAAATAACACTCTAATATGAATTAGTTTCTTCTTGTACCATGAGTTATACTGGAACATTTGGAGATATTTATCCTTTATCCATAGGCTTCCCAGGTGGCGCCAGTGTTAAAGAACCTGCCTGCCAATGCTGGAGATTCAAAAAATGTAGGTTGGATTCCTGAGTTGAGAAGATTCCCTGGAGAAGGAAACAGCAACCCACTCCAGTATTCTTGCCTGGGAAATCCCACAGACAGAGGAGCCTGGTGGGCTACAGTCCAGGGGGTCGCAAAGAGCCAGACATGACTGAGCTGCACACACACATCCTTTATTTAGCTTTGCTGTATCCACAACTGTCTGTGTGTACACCTGAAAGTGAGTCTTACAAGCCTTTTTCAACCTGTTTCCTTAAAAATACAAGTGATAGTTTTTGTTGTTGTTGTTTAGACCAACTGAAATTTCAGTAAAACAAAATCCAGGCAAACAGAAGTTTTTTGTTTTTTGGGGTTTTTTTTTTTTTTGCCTGCTAAAAGCCTTTTACAACTTAGACTTTGGAGATTGAAGCTTCATTTAAGAACTATTTCTTGAACACCAGTGGTAAGGCAGGTGCTATGCCAGATGTGAGGAGTGTTGAGCAAAACAGACACAGTTGCTTCCCTCATGGAGCTTTCAGTCTCGGAAGAGTTAGGTAGCAAATAAGTAGTTACAAGTTGCCCAGGACTCTGATCAGGAGAGAGACCAGCTCATGCATTTGGTGGGCCTCAACTTGACTGGAGATTTCCCTGGTGGCTCGGTGGTAAAGTGTCTGCCTACAATGTGGGAGGCCTAGGTTCAATCCCTGGGTCAGGAAGAACCCCTGGAGAAGGAAATGGCAACCCACTCCAGTACTCTTGCCTGGAAAATCCCATGGATGGAGGAGCCTGGTAGGCTACAGTCCATGAGGTCACAAAGAGTTGGACACGACTGAGTGACTTCACTCACTCACAGAGTAGAAAGCTTCCATTCCACTTCATAAAAAAAAAACAACAAAAAAACAGTATCACTCGATGCTCTGTGGTGACCTAAACAGGAAGGAAATCCAAAGAAGAGGGGATATATGTATACATACAGCTGATTTACTTTGCTGTACAGTAGAAACTAATGTAACATTGCTAAGTAAGTATTGTGCATGCATGCTCAGCCATGTCTGACTCTTTGCAACCCAATGGATTGTAGCCCATTAGGCTCTTCTGTCTATGGAATTTTCCAAGCAAGATCAGTGGAGTGGGTTGCCACTTCCTGCTCCAGGGAATCTTTCCAATCAAGGGATCAAACCCATGTCTCTTGTGTCTTCTGAACTGGCAGGCAAAGTCTTTTACCACCGCACCACCTGGTAGATGATAAGTAACCATACGCCAAATTTATATATATATATATATATAACCTACATATTTATAAATATTTGTAGTAAAATTCCTTAATATTTACAAATAACCAACCCTTCTCAGGAGAAGGCAATGGCACCCCACTCTAGTACTCTTGCCTGGAAAATTCCATGGACAGGGAAGCCTGGTGGGCTGCAGTCTATGGGGTCGCTAAGAGTCAGACATGACTAAGTGACTTCACTTTCACTTTTCACTTTCATGCATTGGAGAAGGAAATGGCAACCCACTCCAGTGTTCTTGCCTGGAGAACCCCAGGGACGGGGGAGCCTCATGGGCTGCCGTCTATGGAGTCGCACAGAGTCAGACATGACTGAAGTGACTTAGCAGCAGCAGCAGCAGCAGCAACTCTTCTCAATCTCACCTATCCCATCATACACATATATTTAGTTGGTTAGTCGATTAGAGAACTCAATATGATTTAAACTATGTTTATTCAAAAACTGATTTTATTCTTTTAATTAATATAGTCTCATAATTCACAGTATGAATTTATAATCAGGCCCCTGAAAACTTTATGTCCCATCTTGGCCTAACCTGCTTAGGCTAATTAGTATTAAATTTTAATTTTCTAATTAATGATAAGCTAAATTTCCTTCTTTGTTAAAAATGGAGATAATGAGAGTATCACCTTATGGAGTCATCATGAGAACTGAATAATCCAGAACTTTTCACATAGCAAGGATTTATTAAATGTGAGCTATAGTTATTTCAGCAGAAATGTGTGACCTCAGTGCTTTGACATAATAAGCTTCTAACTACATCACCTTCCATCTCTCAACCTGTGCTCTTAACCTTCCATCTCTCAACACTGAAAAGCTTGACTGAACTGCTGGAGTTCCATGAAGGCTGGGGATGGGCTTCATCATTTTGTTAACCATTTGCAATCCTTTTAAGTATATCATTACCTATTGTCATAATTTATTTATTATAGATTTCATAAGTGTAGTTTTATAAATATAGTTACTATATTAAGGTTATAATCAAGATATACAATGTGTTCTCTCATCGTCTTCATTCTTTATCATCCTCAGGAAGTAAAAAAGTTTCAAATCAGCAAATCCCCACCAAAATGTAATTAATTAATTAAAGCAAACTGTCCCAATGTATTACTTTCCATAGCTTTGCACACTGAAAACCATTTGGACTTACACAACAGTATTTTCCGAAACAGGGGAACAAAGATTCAAAAATGAAAAATGATAATAATAAAAAAATCCATGATACTGGTTTAAATTCTTCAAGGTCTTTGATTCTGCTCTGCGTAATCACTACAAGGCCAAAAACAATATGTCTGTATAACTGTACTATCACGACAGTTTGATTTGGAATATTGTAAATTTCAGGAATACCTCCACTTTAATTATTATCTTATATGCCTAGAAAAAAATTGTTGTTGGGGCTAAAGGAATTTCTTAGCAAATAGTCCACTCCCACCTCCTGGCCTCATGTTCTTTTCCTCTATCATCATAGGTAGTGACTCATTTGGTTAATTGTACCACAAACAGAACGTCAATTACAGCTTGAGTCTCAGTTTTCAAAGCAAAAGGCTCTGTAGGTTGTTTCAGAAGCACTGGCACTGCAGCGCTGCCAGAGAGGAGCTCAAGGAGAGGCCCACAGGAAGACACTGGACAGGAGGGCAGGGTGGTGGGGGGGTGGCTTTAGCTTCTCTGTAAATATAAACCCAGAGCCAAATTATATTAGTGGACATTGAACAAAATTGTCCAGACCTTTCCAAACCCACTTGCATTTCCTCTTAATTTAAAAAGACATTCTTTACCATGTGGACTAGTATTTCCAAGTGAAAGTGAAAAGTCGCTCTGTTGTGTCCGACCCTTTGCGACCCCATGGACTAGATTCTCCAGGCCAGAATACTGGAGTGGGAAGCTTTTCCCTTCTCCAGGGGATCTTCCCAACCAAGGGATCGAACCCAGGTCTCCTGCATTGCAGGCAGATTCTTTACCAACTGAGCTATTAGGGAAGCCCAAGGGAAAAATACTTGGAAAAAATTATTTCCAAATATTTATACTTAATGTCACATATTCTCATTTTAGATAAAACCTGGAATTTTTTCCTCAGATTTTGATTCTAAAAATTTGTGAATTCAGCCAGCCTGAGTTCAAGGACTGACTAGTTCCAGGAATGTAGCCAGTTTTGCCATGTCTCAGGGTCTCAGGGTTCAATCCTTTCTCCTATAAAGAGAAACATTAGACTTTATCTTACAGGCTTGTTGGAAGATACAAATGAGGAAGTAGATATCTTATTTAGGACCTCCCAGGCGAGTCAGTGGTAAAGAATCCGCTTGCCAATTCAAGAGACGCAGAAGAATTGGGTTCGATCACCAAGTTGGGAAAATCCCCTGTAGGAAGAAATGGTAACCCACTCCAGTATTTTTGCCTGAAAAATTGCATGGACAGAAGAGTCTGGCAGGCTACTGTCCATGGGGGTCACAAAGTCGGACATAACTGAGTGAGCATGCAATTCTTGTTTAAGAGTACACAAATAATAACTACAGAAAAATATGAAGAAGTTTTTTTTTTTCATTTACAATCTCAATAACTGATTATGCATTTTTAACTGTCACTTCCACAGTCTCTTTAATGCTGCAGAGCAGCATCCTCTTTCCCATCTTACATCCTGTGTCCTGTGCACTTCTTCTGCACATCTTTCCAATGTTTTATCGTCTCAAAATGCAAAAACCAGGATTGCCCACACCATCACAGGTGTCTGCGTGTAACCCATCTCTTGCCCTGAAGGTGATGCTTGATTGGCATTCCAGTGCCTTTCCTGACAACATCTCATGCTGTGTTGTCCCACTTACATAGTTATGGAAGATGAAAGGACTGGGAAAAATTGTGCCCGTTTTAAAACACATTCCTTAATCCACTCTGCTGGGCCATGGTATGGAATGATAGAGAAGGACAACATAGGTGAGAAGGCAGACTCAGCAGCTGCAAGGCAAATGCTACAAGCATGATCCACGGGCCAAGAACAGGAATCAATACGTCAGAGGCCTCTTTCTACACATACAGCTGAGCTGTTTCACTCTTCGCTTTACACTACGCTGGCTGACACTAAGCCTTATCAGGGACTGTTCTGCTCACTGACCCAGGTACTTAAGATACGTTTATAATCTATTCTTATGTGACTGACTCTGCATTTCTGAAAAGCAATAAGGTCAAGTATAAACTCAGAGATTTCACTCAGTTGCCAGCCTACCCACTTTAAAAAGTATTTCTTAGTATGTATCGTCAGTGTTTATAATTGCCCTTAGAGATAAACACGACACTTTTGCTATTCCATATTGAAATCAATTGTCTCCATAAAAAATCAACAAATGAAAACTATCCATTCCAGGAATAGCAATTTTTATAATGTGCCTGCAAGGAAGAGCATTATAGTGCATTTTTCAAGTATGACCAGATCATGTATCCCACTTCACCTTTAGCTGTACAAGAACACACCTACTCCAAACCTTGCAAAGTAGCTTAGATCGAAGAACCTTCCCTTGAGGAAAGGCTGTGGCCACCTGCGTGAATGAGTCATATTTACATTAGGGCTTGCAGAATTGGTTAAGTCGCTATAATTGCAAGAAGGTAGGCTTTGTCATCAAACTTGCCCAGGATTGACTCTCAGCTAAGGACTTAATGTGTGTGTGTGCGAGTTCAGTCATGTCCGACTCTGACCCTTTGGACAGTAACCCACCAGGCTCCTCTGTCCATTGGCTTTTCCAGGCAAGAATACTGGAGTGGGTTGCCATTTCCTCCTCCAGGGGATCTTCCCAACCCACAGACTGAACCCGAATCTCCTGTGTCTCCTGCATCACAAGCAGATTCTTTACCCACTAAGCCATCGGGGAAGCCCCAAGTATTTTTCAGATGATTATTTTAGAAAGTTAGGAACATCTCTGGTCATTTTCCACATTAACATTACCAGGTATACCATATCGTTAAACAATTATTTTTAAATAACTTTCTTCTCTTTTCCTGTAAGTTTTTAACATTTTTTAAAAAGATTTATTTGATGTGGACCATATTTAAAGTCTTTACTGAATTTGTTACAATACTGCTTCTGTCTTTTTTTGTTTGTTTGTTTGTTTGTTTTTTCGTCAGGAGGTATGTGGGATCTTAGTTCCTCCCACCAGGAATTGAACTTGCAGCTCCTGCCTTGAAAGGTGAAGTCTTAACCACTGAACTGCCAGGGAAGTTTCCCTATGAGGCTTTTTTTAACCAAGCCTGCTTACTTGCACTATTTTTTCCCCAGCAACTCATCCATAATCATTTCCTCAGGAGTCTCTAAAGTTTGCCTTCCTGCTTGTATAGATTTTTCTCTATTCTTCAATTTATATAGATTTTTCTCCATACTTCAATTTGTTGGCAATTTGTTAACTTGTTCCCTCTTTCAGGAGCACTTTCTGATTCCTCAGCTTCTGTCTGCTTTGCTGCATTACTTGAAACTTGTGTTGGCAATTTCTCTGAGATCCTTGCCCTGGTGGTCGCCCTCCTACCATGAGGAGGCCCTAGACAAACCACCCTGCCCAAGCCCTGCTTAAGGACTAGCTTTGCTCTGAGTTTATTAGCATCTTTCCCACAAGTTTCTTGAGTGATAGGGCAAAATGCAGTATCTACAGCAAAAGCCAAGAGGTGTGCCACGTGGCAGCCCTGTCAAAGTCAGGGCTTGAGTCTGCAACTGATTTCTCTGATAGAGTCCCTGCCCTCAGTAGTGACAACTTTATGAACATAGATAATTTTTTAAGAATTCTGAGAGGAGAGCCTGGATGAACCCTGAGCTTCATAGCTGATAGCTTTTCTATCCTTAAAATGGTTCATTTCGATCAAATCAGACTTGACCAGGTCTCAGATTCAACTATATTTCATGTGGGTGCTAGTCTTCCTATGAATGCTTTAGAGAAAACTGGTTTAAGTTTGCAGCAAATCTTACAGCTTGCTGCTGCTGCAAAGTCGCTTCAGTCGTGTCCGACTCTCTGCGACCCCATAGATGGCCTCCTACCAGGCTCCTCTGTCCCTGGGATTCTCCAGGCAAGAACACTGGAGTGGGTTGCCATTTCCTTCTCCAATGCATGAAAGTGAAAAGTGAAAGTGATGTCGCTCAGTCGTGTCCGACTCTTAGCAACCCCATGGACTGCAGCCTACCAGGCTCCTCCATCCATGGGATTTTCCAGGCAAGCTTGATTTCCCTCTTTAATACTGTCCATGGCCACTCCCCCACTGCAGACATTAGAGTCAGTTTTGCCCTGCACAACTCAGGGGGCAAAACCGATACACCCTTGGCCAATCGCCTTGGCATGGCCAGTGAAGCCGTTTTCTTCATGATCTGTCCTGATCTACCCCTCCAGCTTCAGTGCCTCCCACTTGTCTTCAACTTACACACTGCACTTGTGCATAATGAATTGTTTTTATCCTAAAGACGCCATGGTCTAATGTTCTGTGGCCTTGTAGACACGGCTTATACTTTAGGGAACGTTGCTACCATCTTATCTGCTATTTCCACTCAATCTTTAAGTTTGAGTCTCCTCCCCTCTGGAGATTTTGTCTGGAGTTAATAGTTTTCCTCTCCTCCCTGATCGTCTTCTACTTATATTTTCTTCTGGCTTAGTGGGTTTGTCTGTCTCCTCTCTGGACTTTAAAGACCTTTGGGAGCAGCCTGTGCTGTGTTCATCTCTGACTCACCGTTCTTGACAAGGACGTGGCCCAAGGAAATTCTAAAAGGGTTCATATGGCAGACTCAGAAAACATGTTCCCTTTGTTCCATTGCTCGTTCCAGCCTTCTGTCACTTACACACTGTGCTACGTGGTCCAATTGCTTAACCTTTCTGTGCCAAACTTTTTTCAACAGTAAGTGAAGTTTGCAACAGTGTCCATCATACAGCGTAATTGTAACTAGTAAAGGACTTAATGCATGAAACATGCCTATAAGGTTGGGTTAGTCACTCAGTCCAGGAGTTAATATATGTAACATACCTATAAAGGTGTGTGTGTGTATTAGGCACTCAGTCAAGGACTTACTACATGTAATATGTCTATAAACGTGTGTATGTTAGTCCATCAGTCATGTCCAACTCTTTGTGACACCATGGAATGTAACCTGCCAGGCTCCTCTGTCTATGGGATTCTCCAGGAAAGAATACTCGAGTGGGTTGCCGTTCCCTTCTCCAAGGGATCTTCCCAACCCAGGAATCGAAGCCAGGTCTCCTGTATTGAAGGTAGATTATTTACCATCTGAGCAACCAAGGAGGTGGTAAGTGATAAACATACGTGAAATATTAGATATTAATGTTATATTGGTATAATCACTATGGTTATTGTATTATTGTCTCTTTCATGATATTGCCAACAAGTAGTTCTCAAAATTTGGGATGCTAGATAAATGCTTTTAAAACCCAGAATGCTAGACTTCAGGGTCCTGGGCTCTGCATTCTTACAAATAATTCCACATTTTTTAAACACCTTTCCAGCACTGTGATAATTCTGGAAGAGGTCATAAAATGTCGAGTAATCCTAAGATTCTAAACTGTCACATAAAGATTTTAGTATTCCTTACGGTGATTAATACGCACACACAAAAAAACATACATACCATCACCTTTAGCTACTGAAATTAAGGCAAACTATTTTTTTCCTAGACTATCCTCAGTGTCAGAAATGTGTATATACCTAAAATTCATTATCTTTCTTTACCATATTAGGCTGTTTAAAACTCTACTTTTGCTGTCTAGCATTTATAACATTAACAATATCTCATATGTTTATTTGAAGCACTCTGCAATTTAAAATCCACTTGCTTCATGATTTTTGTACATCTTTTACAGATAAATCTAGTCATTCAAACAACAAAGCAAAATTAATTTTACAGTAGTGATGTTGAAATACACAAGGAAAGACCAATAAAAATCTGTATCTTGCAAGTTTTCTTGCACTGTAGGTCAAATAATAAACTATCCTCCCCAGTATCTGCATTGTAGTTGAAGTTCTAGAAAATTCTATCTTCACCATTTATTATACTCAAGGCAGGTGTTATTTGCTCTAAAAACTTGAACATGCTGTATTACTAAGTGTGTATAAGGGAGAGTAGATTTGTAAAGCCAACAATTTGGAACAACTTCAGACAAAATTTCAATTGATTTTTATTTGGAGTGTAAAATTCAGGATAAAACTCAACACATTCCTTCTGGACTATATGGACAATAGCTAAAGAGTTTTTAAAGTCACATTTGAATGTGTCCATTCCTGTTGTGTGCTTATAGGAATACTCAGTAAATAATTACTTTAATAAAAAATGGGGTTAAGAAAAAATATAAGTTCAACATCATGACAGAGAAGTATTTTTAAAGTATGTATTTCTGTAATAAGATCTTTTTGAGTCTAAAATAGCAGTCCCAGGCCATAATGTTCTTCTTTGAGACTGTCTATGATAGCCATAAGGTGGAAACAATGAGAAATCAGGGAATTACAGCACATGTTAAAAGCATCCTTACTAGGAAGGGATAGTTCAGACTTAACATTAAGCTACAATTCTCCCTATTCTGTATATTCTGTACTTCACTTTTAAATTCTCCATTTAATACCAAGAGACACATTCAAATACCCAACAGATATGAAATACAAGATATAATGCTTACTTGGAAGTAGAACAAGTTAACTTTCAAGACAGTTGGTTACATTATGTTTGGTATCCTGTTTTAGGTTTCATCTTATTTGGCTTTTGCTCCTGAGAGTGTATAATATGACAATCTATAAGATTCCTTTTCCTCTTCAATACGTATGTTTTCTGCGTCTGCTATGTGCCCAGCACTGTTCTCGGTGCTGGGACAAGAGAGAGCCAAAGGCTTGACCATCACGGAGCTTACATTCTGGCCCTGGGAACAGACATCCATGTTAAAATGAATGAATATATTTCAGACACAGTGAAAAATGCTAGGAAGCAAACGAATTCAGGGCAACAGCATGGCTGAAGGGTAGCAGGCAATATGTATCTGGGAAAGGTGAAACAGGGCCATCCAGAGAAACTACACTTTATCACAGACAACAGCGAAGGAATTTGTCTTGCAACTGTCTGTGAGGAGCGCTTTAAGCAAAGGAACAAGCAGGCACGAAGGCCAGGAAGGAGGAGCATGTTTACTAAGTTCACACTGTTGACTTTTCTATTTGCTGCCTCCAGACACTCTACCTACTTTGAAACTTAGAAAGATTAATCACCTTCTAGCTTTTCAGCCTCTGTCTCAAAGGGCTAAGTTTTATTTTCTTTTTTTTTTTTGTCTTGTACTAATTTTCTAAAAAAAAAAAAAAAAAACAATTACAAAAGCAGTACATGACTTCTGGTAAAAAATTAAAATTATATAGCAAAAGCTTCCCTCTCCAATCTCCTGTCTTACAAATAACCACTTTAGCTACTTTTCATATCCCATTATTTTTCATTATGTTTTCTTTGCATTTACATATATACTTACACATAAAACAATCTGTGTGTGGGAATTTTGTATGTATTTTGGCATATGTGTATACACACACACACACACACCAGGGCTTCTCTGGTGGCTCAGACAGTAAACAGTCTAAGCCCACAATATGAGATAGCCAGCTTCCAATCCCTGGATCGGGAAGATTCCCTGGAAAATGAAATGGCAACCCACTCCAGTATTCTTGCCTGGAGAATTCCATGGACAGAGGAGCCTGGTGGGCTACAGTCCACGGGGTCGCAAAGTCAGACACAACTGAGCAACTAACACACATATATACACCCTAGAATTACCACTCTTTTCTACTCATAGTCAGAAACAAAAAATAAGTCCACAGCTCAACCCTTATTATTTCTACCTTCTTTGCTTAAACACTGAATTCACCATAGTGAGTTTAGTCTGAATAGCTACTATAATTGAATTCTTAATTACATCTACCACCAACAAAATGTATTCTGAGTCTGTCATCACTGTGATCCTTCTCTGTTTATCTTACTTTTTGACTCAAGCTGCTAAGTATCTAATGTTCACAATGCTACAGGTAGCATGACCTCATGAACACATGACTTCACTGGCTACGACTTTCTTTCTCTTTTCTAGTAAATTCTGCCCTATATTGGCATCTCTGGCTGCATTATTTCTATAATCGACCCAAAGCAGTCAGTTTTGTTTTATTCTGATGGTTACAGGCTTGAGAAAAACCAAAGTAATTTTATATCTTTTGTTTGCTTGGCTCTTTGAACTGCCCAGGGCTTTGCAAAACAATTTTAAAATATAGTTATGATGGTTTTCTCAAAGTACATTTTAAAATTTCTCATAAATGGCTTTTTGGATTGTTCCACTGGACTAATACAGAGAACCAAAAATAAAAGAACCATTTTTTTTCACTTCCATGAGGCAAAAAAAAGTTTTAAGTTTCAGTAGGCCAAAGGACTTTAAAAGTTATTTGCTTTTTTTAAAATTTTCTTTTCATGAGCAACTTACAAAAGGGCTCCACCAATATTCACAATTATGCTTACAATTTTCTTCCCACAACTAATTGAAGATACAAAACTCGCACCCACAAGCAGCCACAATGACCACAGAATGACAATGGAGTGGCCTATGGTCAGCAGTGATTCATTATGCCTGAAATGTTTGCAATTAAACTTAATGGAGGGGAAACAGACCTCTCTTTATAAGCGGTCGTCTCCTTTTTCCCATTGATTCAACCACAGTATTAAACACATATAAGAATATATTGTCTCTAAAATTCACAATTTGATTGAAGTGTCTGTTAACTCAAGTTAACACAAACAAACTCAACTATCTGTTTTTAGCAGTATTTTGTGAAATAAATAATTGTTGTTGATTTAGATTTTCCAAATGTTAATATAGATCAGAGTCAAGAAAATCAGAATGAAGGTACAGGGCATTAAAAGGAAGCTATAATTATCTAAACACACTATGGCAAAAGCAAATTCCAAAATATCATTGAAGATCCCATAAAATATTTTTTTAAAGCCTGTAAATAGAGTTGCTGTGATCAGACATTTCCCTCCCATACATACTTTAAAGAATAGGAGACTGAAAGAAAACAAAACCAATAAAGTAAAATATCCATAAACACCATCAGGAAATCATCAATTAAACTGACCCTAATAAGTTGTTTAATAAGGCTTTATACTAACAAAGATCCCATTAAACCACAGAATGAACAAACACCACATCACTGTCGCCAGTCCCTTTACCTCTTTTATTTCCTGTCATACACAAGCTAGAAAGAACACAGAATATACTTGACTATAACCTGTCTAGATTTGTTAAGTGAACAAACTTTCCTTCAAACCCAGATCACACCCAAATAAAACTTCCCATTCTACTGACCCAAATGTAAGGACATGCAAAAATGTCAATCTCTTCAGCCCATTGTTGGATTCTCATTGATACCAACCTTAAAGTCTTCTAAGAATTCAGAATGAATTTAGACTAAGTTATTTCCAGAATGTAGAATAAGAGTCTGCCACTATATAATTGTGGAATCAGGCTCCAAAGAACAGAATAGAATATATAATCAGAAAATTACTGAGTTCTCTGAAAAAGCAAAAAAAAAAAAAAAAGAAAAAATAATATGGAAGTGTTCAATTCCTCTTGCAAATATGCAAGAGTAATTTTCTGCAGTTGAATTTAGGATTCTTTAATCATTTAAGTGCCTAGCATGATATTTGAAATATTTTACTCATAAAATTCTGTTGGTTTTTAGAATTTTAAATGTACATTTTGTTACTTAATGAGAATGTTATGGTGTAAACATCTTAAGATATTCAAGACACAATAGTTTATAAGGCTGAGATTTTATATAAAAGCAACACAAATTCCGCTAGCCAGTAGGAGGAGTCAGAACGGATCTCTAGATCTTCTGAAATTACATTCTTTTATTCTCTCTTCTTCCTTTGCTATTTTGTTGTTCTATTCTAACTATATTTCTACCATTTATTTGCTTTTTCAACCTGTATTCACCCAAGACGCATATTTTGTACTAAGGCATTTTTCCGGGCACTTACCTGGATACAAAAGGAAAATAAGACAAAAATTTCCCATTATATTTTAATGCAAACAAAGGAATTATATACTGTGATATGTTAGAAGGTCCTAAGTGTCAGGCAGAAAACTAAATCAAGAGTTTGGACAGAGGGTAATTGTAATTATAATTACGGGTATGGGCACTCTTTGTCCCAAGGGACCGAAAGATTAGTTAGCTCCACTAAGAATGACTGAACATCCTCTGTGGTCATAGGCCCAAGCTCAAGCAAGATCCATTTCATCTTTACAAGCACACAGACATGGATATTTATCCCACACAACTGTTAATTACATGTGGCTTTTCCCATGATTAATTAAATGTGGCCTTGACCTTTGTCTTTTCTTTGCTTCAAGTTACAGTCTTTGCACCAAGTCAAACCATTTTTTTTTTTAAATAGATTCTTCATCTCCCTTCGGAACTCCTGGTGGTATTCAATTACATTTTTCAATTTTCTTGTTTTGCTCCTTTTACTGTGAGACATGCAGCGCTAACGTGAATTCCCTATCTGAAAAATTATCCATTTTCTTATCCAATCTTCTGTAATTGACAGGTTGTCCCATTGTGCAACACAATACATGGTTTTACAAAGTATACCTTGTCTACCAAGGCATTCATAGGGCTGGAACAGAAATCAGGTATCATCTCAAATAATTATTCTCAACTCTGGCTTGATTTTTGCATCACCTGGGTAACTAAAAATATTGATGCCTGGACCTGGAATGCCTACCACACGTTTCATTTCAATTGTCTGAGCTAGGACTCAGGCATCGGATTGTTAAAAATCTCCGTAGGTTCTTCTACTGTTCAGTCAAGGACTACAAGAAACTGGAATGAGCCTTTTTGTTCAACCTGAGTCAGTATCACTGGCATAAAGTGGGAGACTTTTAGAAATGCAGAATCTCAGGCCCCATCCCAGAACTACTGAGTCTGGGATTTTTTTTAATTTTTTATTTTGTATTAGGGTATAGCCAATTAACAACACTGTGATAGTTTCAAGTGAAAAATGAAGAGACTCAGCCCTACATACATGAGTATCCATTCTCCCCCAAACTCCCCTCCCATCCAGGCTGCCACATAACACTGAGCAGAGTTCCCTCTGCTCTATAGTAGCCCCTTTTTGGTTATCCATTTTAAATATAGCAGTGTGTACATGTCCATTCCAAACTCCATAGCTATCCCTTACCCATGTCAGACTCACAGACTTAGAGAATGAACTTATGGTTGCCGGAGGGGAAGGGTGAGGGAAAGAACCTGCATTTTCAACAAGATCCTAGGTGATCTTTATGCATACTAAAGGTAAAGGAGCATTGCCCTAGATACACATTTTCATCTTGCAGATAAGGTAATTAGGAGAAATCATTTGCCCTGCCCGCGGTTGGTACAGCAAACTAGGGGAGGGTTTTGAGGTGTGAACCCAGGTGTTAGGTGTCTCCATCGTGAGCTGCCCGTCTTGGCTACATATGGCCCTCAGTACAAAGAACTGTCAGTTATTGTAAGTGACTGCAACCATGATGCAAATGGGAAAAAAAAAAAAATCCCTCCATGGATTAATTAAGGAAAGAAGAATATATATTATTTTTAAATAAGAATTATAAAATACTTTAAAATAAAAATCACTTTTTAGAGCAAAAGGACTTGAGTAATTAATACTGATAATGTGTTCCTACTTTAATGAATATATATAAATTTACTTGTCATAAAGATCTTGTAGAAACCTTTAGAAATATATATACCAGTCAAGCAATACATTTTCTCAAGGAGACTGCCCTATGGTATTTCTTTTGCTTTGTTTTACTTGGTTAATCCTTTTATCAAAAACTGAACAAAAGTAAACTTTTTATAGACATTAAGTATCATAAATTCTAAGATAGTAAAATTAGCTTTAATGTGATTTTCCCATTCAGAAAAGCAATTTGATTGATGTCAAAACATTTAAATATGGTTAGAGCATATAGAATGTTCTAAAAACAAAACAAAACTTTTCTTTTTAACTAAAGAAAATGCCTAGAAGAATTTGCAACCTAATCTGTACCCATTCAGCTATTCATTACCAAACGCAAAGACCTTTGAGCCAAAAGCACACTTTATTAAAAAAAGATTGGCTTAAACAATTTTTGTGTGGACATTTCAGTTTCTTAATCTTTATGGAAGAATATGGCTACATCTCCCCTATTACCATAAATATTTTCCTATCAGGTAAAATATTTAAACATCTATTTTCAAAGAGTAGAAACTGTATATTTAAGTTAAGCAAAATCATTTAAAATGAGGTAGTTCTCATATTTATCATAATTCAAAACTACAATAAAAAGTCCTCATGTGGAGTTACAGTGTTGTGTTCTACTACATACTAGTATCTTTTAAAAAATTTTGAATCATTATTAATTTAAGTAAGTAATTATTTGGGTCCTTATTGACTAAGATTTTATTCCCCCCTCAAGGAAGCTTGGGGCTTTCCAGGTGGCACAGAGGTAAAGAATTCACCTGCTGTGCAGGAGACACAGGAGACATGGGTTTGATCCCTGGGTTGGGAAGATCACCCAGAGAAGGAAATGGCAACCCACTCCTATATTCTTGCCTGGGAGATCCTACAGACAGAGGAGGCTGGCGGGCTACAATCTATGGGGTCGCAAAGAGTTGGACACAACTTAGTAACTAACAGCAGCAGCAGCAATGAACCTTGAGAAATAATTGTTTTCTAAGCTAGTGTCATTTGTCTTATTTGAGCTAGTAACTATCTTCATTGATTTTGGATGAACTACCTCCTTAGCTGTTACACTTATGCCAAATTAATTTCACATCAAGAATATCTCCCTAAAAGTATATCTTTCACCCATATCCTTTACTACAGGTTTATATGATTTTTATCATAATTTACTCTCCACTCAACCCTTATAAGATTTTCTTTCTCATTCTCACAATCGGGATATATTGTACTGTTTGAATCTACAAATCCCATTAAACTATTTCTAAGTCACAGGCTGCAAATCAGAACTGGCTGTGCTGAATTCAGAACAAGAATAAAATGCCCCAAAGGGGAAAAAAAAAAAGACACTTCAAGAGATAATGAACAGAGCTTCCTACTTAGGAAATGCTTGAAATCCAAAACTTGAAATTGAGATCCAAATGTTGTTGCAAACATTTTGAAAATAAAAGTGCACACACTTTTGATATTTAAGATGTTAATTTAAAAATAACTTGAAAGGGCCTTTCCTCAATTTGGCCTGTGCTAACTACAGAAAATAGAAAAAGAAGAAAAGGGAATCAGATCTATAAATGGAGAGAGAAAAACAGATTTTCGGAGAAAGGGAGAGAGGAGAAAGGAGGCCGTTGAGCAGGTAACATTTCAAACCTGGAAAAATACAGTAGTTAGAAGCATATATTAACAAGGACAAATGTCCTTTGATTGCTGTGAGTGGAAGAAACAGGGGTGCTTTAAACATCCCGGCTTATATATAATGACCCACACAAACTTCATTAAAAGAACATTACAGCTGTTTCAGGAAATTCACAGTTCAGGGTGAAATATACCATATGTCCGCGATACCTACGCACAGCAGGGTGCATGGAGATAGCTATTAGGCTGACTCCCTGTTGTGCCCAGGTACTGCATGACATATGGCGCCTTTCACCCTTGACTAACATTTCCTTCCTTGCATTGTTTCCTGCAGTAAGTTGAATGTCTTCTGAATATTGTTTCCCGGTCTAAGGATTGAGTTTTCATCGACCACTATCCCCCATGACAACACACATATATGCATTCATATATGTATGTTGACATTCCAAGTGTTGGCTGTCGGGGAAAGTTTACTACTATGTTGACATAAGCATTTATTAAACTTTAGTCCTCAATGAATACGGTCAAAAGATATATTTATATTCCTTAGCATATCTTCTGTAGGGGAAAAAAATCACAAGGACAATGAGCTTCTCCTTGTGCAGAGAGATTTTTCTCTGGGTAACCTATTGTACTTGGCAATACATCACCATACATCATCTAATCAATCTGGGAACAAGTTTAACATAAAACAATGACAATATTGTTGTAGGTGGGCTGCAAAATGGAACAAGGTGTTATCTCTAAACTAAAGAAGGAAATGTTATAGATAATGAGAGAGGGGGGAAAAATGTGGTTAACCAAGAAGGACTCTTAGGAATGAAATACAAGAAATTCAGCATTTTCTTCACCATCTGAAGCAAATGTATTTTCTGAAGTTCATCCTAATATTCAGGGGCTTTCCTGGTGCTCAGAGGTAAAGAATCCACTTGCAATGCAGGAGACACAGGAGATGCGAGATTCAATTCCTGGGTTGGGAAGATCCAATATGCAAACATACTTCTGACCAAATTTATTGAGGACTAAAGTTTAATATAATGCTTATGTCAAAATAATAGTCAACTTCCTCCCCCTCCGACAGTCAGCGTTTGATCAAATGTCTACATTCGATGAATATTCAGGTAAGAAATATTGTATAATCCTACTTGCTATCCCCAGTGTGTAAGACTCGGCTAGAACACTTTTGTTCATTATTTCCATTAATTCTTTTTTTTCCCCATTTGTTTAACTGAAGTATAGTTGATTTAAATATTTTAGGCATATAGCAAAGTTATACACATACATACACATGTTCTTTTTTACATTATATTTCCTTATAGGTTATTATAAATGATACTGAATATAGGTACCTGTGTTATACACTAGGTTCTTGCTATCTATTTTAAATATACTAGTATCTATCTATTAATAAAGAGAAGGAAATGGCAACCCACTCCAGTACTCTTGCCTGGAAAATTCCATGGATGGAGGAGCCTGTTAGGCTACAGTCCACGGGGTCGCAAAGAGTCGGACATGGCTGAGCGACTTCACTTTCTTTCTATAGTTTCTTTTGGAGAAGAAAATGACAACCCACTCCAGTGTTCTTGCCTGGAGAATCCCGTGGACAGAAGGGCCTGGTGGGCTACAGTCTATGGGGTTGCAGAGAGTCCGACACGACTAAACAACACACACACACACACACACACACATGCCTGTTAACAGCAAATTCCTAATGGATCTCTCCCCTTCCCTTTCCCGTTTGATTCTGTAAGTTTGTTTTCTCTGTCTGTGAGCCTATTTCTGCTTTGTAATAAGTTCTTTTGTATTACTGTCTATAGGACTGTCTATGTTGCTGCAAATGGCATTATTTCATTCTTTTTTATGGCTAATATTCCATTGTGTGTGTGCACATAAACATATCATATATATGTATAGCATATTTTCTTTATCCATTCATCTGGTGATGGACACAGGTTGTTTGTGTGTCTTGTCTACAATAAATTGTACTGCTATGAACATTGTGGGGGCATGTTTCTTTTTGAATTAGAGTTTTCATCTTTTCCAGATAAATTACCAGTACTGGGATTGCTGGGTCTTCACCAGTATTCTTATTTGTAGATTTTTTAATGATGGCCATTCTGACCACTGTGAAGTGACACCTCACGGAAGCTTTGATTTGCATTTTTCTAAAAATTAGTGATAGTGAGCATTTTTTCATGTGTTTGTTGGCAATATGGATGCCTCCTTTGGTGAAATGTCTATTTAGGTCTTCTTCTCATTTTTTGATTGGGTTGTTTGTTTTTGCTATTGAGCTATATAAGATGATTGTATATTTGGAAATCTATCCCTTGTTGATCATGCTGTTTGAAAGTGTTTTCTCCCACCGTGTAAGTTGTCTCATTTCGTATATGGTTTCCTTTGCTGTGAAGACCTTTTTAACGTTTAATTAAGTTTCACTTATTTTTGTTTTTATTTCCATTATTCTAGGAGATGAATCCAAAAATATGGCTGTGATATATGTCAAAGAGTGTTCTGACTATGCTTTTCTCTAGGAGTGTTATAATATCCAGTTTTACATTTAAATCCTGACTTCAGTTTATTTTTGTATATGGTGTTAGAGAATGCTCTAATTTAATTCTTTGACATGTATCTGTCTAGTATTCCCAGCACTATTTATTGAAGAGATTCTCTTTTCTCTGTTGGATATTCTTGCCACCATTTTATAGATTAATTGACCATATGTGTGTGAATTTATTTCTGAGCTTTCTAAATTGCTCCACTGATCTACGTGTCTGTTTTTGCACGAGTTACACACTTTTCTGATCGGTATAGCTTTGTAGTATAGTATGCACTCAGGGAATGTGCTTCCTTAAGCCCCATTCTTCTTTGTCGAGACTGTTTTGGCTATTTGAGTTCTTTTGTGTTTCCATACAAATTTTCTTTTTTTTTTCTGTTGTTTCAGTTCTGTGAAAAATGCCATGGGTAAATTTATAGGCAATCTGTAGATTGCCTTGGGTAGTATGGTCATTTTAACAATATTGATTCATTCAGCCTAAGCATATTCAGGTTTTTTTTTTTTTTTTTCATCAGTGTCTTATAGTTTTTTGGAGTACATACAGGTCTTTTGCCTCCTTTAAGCACGCCAGCATACTTTTGGTCTCTTTTTCTCACAATAGGGAGATTTGTATAAAGAGATAAGACATAAGATACATTTAACCTGCATTTTAAGAAAGTACATTTATTATATTTTTAATCCCAAGGCCTTTGGAAATAACAAAATAGGTACCACCAACCATATTTCACTCATTTTGGTTGGTTAAAAGGAAAACAAAACCTAAAATGCTTCAGCCTTCTTCCCTCGCTTATGCAATGACTTAATCCTCACTCATTTTTCTCTCACCAAATCCCCAAGACACAGCACTGAGTAGAGAAAAGTATAGAGAAAAGGGAAAAGATGGCAAGGAAAGAAATTGAAGAATAAGAAAAAATTAGACCAATGGGAGAGGTCAGAAAAGGCACCACATATCTTCAGGGGGATGTAACTGCTGGGCCACTGAATTCTGTGTATGACATGCCACCCTGCGCTTGGTCACTCAGGGAAAAGGCTCGCCAACACCTAATGTGAACTAAGAACATATCATCTGTGTGTTTAAAGCAGAGTCCTGGTGGGGATGGAACACAAGGCAGCTTATAGCAGAACAAAGACATGAACCCGGAGGAAAAGGAATCTGCTGGAGTTGAAGTTCTGCTAATTTCTTCTCATTGTGTGGTCTTGGCCAGTTTACCTGACCTGACCTTCAATTGCTTATGAAGACTCCTTCATTGAAAGAATCATACTTAAGTAGAGTACCGTGGGAAGACTGAGATCGCCCACATGAAAAGCATATTGAAATGCATTATGCATACGTTCGGCAAGTCCTCCAATCTCGCAGCTCAGCAGCAGTGAGGTGAAAAGCTTCTGAGACACCATTTCCTATGAGCTGGTGAAGTTTTCCAGCTGGGGTGCAAAGGCTTTTGCCAGGATTGGCCCAGAGTGTTTGCTGAGAAAAAATTAAAATGAAAATAGCCTAAGTTTATTTAACTATCTTAACTTTCCAAAAAATGTATTTCTTTCATGTCATATATGATTTATTCCTAAACTACCAGGAATCTTTTAAACCAGATATTCTCCCCACTTTCTGAGCATGCCCCAGTCATGAGAAATCAGACATCCTACTTAAAACAATCTGCTTGTTGCTGAGAAAGAATTAGAGCCCAATCAGCTTATTCTCAGTCCAGAGAAGTTTCAATCTGTACTTTAGACTGAGTGTGTGTTAGTCATTCAGTCGTGTTCAACTCCTTGTGATCCCATGGATGATATCTCACCAGGTTCCTCTCTCCATATGATTCCCCAGGCGAGAGTACTGGAGCGGGTTGCCATGCCCTTCTCCAGGGGATCTTCCCAACCCAGGAATTGAACCTGGGTCTCCTGTATTGCAGGCAGATTTTTAAATGTCTAGGCCACTAGGGAAGCCCTCAGACTTAGTAAGTTCACTTCAGTTACTCAGACATGTCTGATTCTTTGTGACCCCATGCACTGCAGCATGCCAGGGTTCCCTGCCCATCACCAACTCTCGGAGCCTACTCAAATCAATGCCTGTTGAGTCGGCAATACCATCCAACCGCCCCATCCTCTACCATCCCCCCTCCTCCCACTTGGAATCTTTCCCAACATCAGTCTTTTCTAATTAGTCCGTTCTTGCCATCAGGTGGCCAAAGTATTGGAGCTTCAGCATCAGTCCTTCCTGTGAATATTCAGGACTGATTTTCTTTAAGATTGACTGGCTGGATCTCCTTGCAGTCCAAGGGACTCTCAAGAGTCTTCTCCAACACAACAATTCAAAAGCATCAATTCTTCAGTGCTCAGTTTTCTTTATGGTCCAACTCTCACATACATACATGACTATTGGAAAAACCATAGCTTTGACTAGATGAACCTTTGACTAGATGACTTACGGACCTTTGTCAGTAAGTAATACCTCTGTTTTTAATATGCTGTCTAGGGTGTCATAGCTTTCCTTCCAAGGAGCAAGTGTCTTTTAATTTCATGGCTGCTGTCACACTCTGTAGTGATTTTGGAGCCCAAGAAAATAAAGTCTCTCACAGTTACCACTGTTTCCCCATCTATTCACCATGAAGGGATGGGACTGGATGCTATGATCTTTGTTTTTTGAATGTTTAGCTTTAAGCCAACTTTTCCATTCTCCTCTTTCATCTTCATCAAGGGGCTCTTTAGTTCCTCTTCACTTTCTGCCATAAGGGTGGTGTCATCTGCATGTCTGAGGTGATTGATATTTCTCCCAGCAATCTTGATTCCAGCTTGTGCTTCATCCAACCAGGCATTTCGCATGATATACTCTGCATATACGTTAAATAAGCAGGGTGACAATATACAGCCTTGACTTACTCCTTTTCCTATTTGGAAACAGTCTGTTGTTCCATGTCCAGTTCTAACTGTTGCTTCCTGACCTGAATACAGATTTCTCAGGAGGCAGAACAGGTGGTCTGGTATTCCCATCTTTTTAAGAATTTTCCACAGTTTGTTGTGATCCACACAGTCAAAGGCTTTGGCATAGTCAATAAAGCAGAAGTAGATGTTATTCTGGAATTGCTTTTTCTATGACCCAACAGATGTTGGCAATTTGATCTCTGGTTCCTCTGCCTTTTCTAAATCCGGCTTGATCCTCTGGAAGTTCTCAATGCACGTAATGTTAAAGCCTGGCTTGAAGAATTTTGAGCATTAATTTACTAGTATGTGAGATAAGTGCAATTGTGTGGTAGTCTGAGCATTCTTTGGCATTGCCTTTCTTTGGGATTTGGATGACAACAGACCTCTTCTAATCTTGTGGCCACTGCTGGGTTTTCCAAGTTCACTGGCATATTGAGTGCAGCACTTTAACAACATCATCTTTTAGGATCTGAGATAGCTCAGCTGGAATTCTATCATGTCCACTAGCTTTGTTCATAGTGATACTTTCTAACACCCACTTGACTTCACACTCCAGGATGCCTGGCTCTAGGCGAGTGATCACACCATCGTGGTTATCTGGGTCATTATGATCTTTTTTTTGTATAATTTTTCTGTGTATTGTTGTCAGCTTTTCTTAATATCTTCTGCTTCTGTTAGGTCCATACTGTTTCTGTCCTTTTTTAGAATGTGCCATTTTCTTTATAGAAAAGAGAGATGACTTAAGCTGCAGCTTGTCCCCCTTGGGGTTAGGGAGCTGTATTTGAGTCATGGGTATAGAAATTTATCAACCTCACTTTTGCCAAATTGTCCATTCAATAACTGTCAAGTTTCATTTCTGTCTTTCACTTGAGGTGTTTAGAGGCAGGTGAGTTCTACATCTCCTCTTTTTAGCAGCCTGATTATCAAAAGGTATGTAAGCCTAGCCTATGGTAAAGTAAGGGACAAAACATGTCAGAGGCTAAAATAACAGTCTTATATCCATGGCATGGCAGGTCTGACCTTGTCCTTGTCATTTTTATTTGGGGACCAAGACTGACAGATAACAACTAAAGGGAGCACTGCCAGAGGCCATGGCAGAGGGCAAAGGGGAAGAACCCGAGAAGTCTTCTAGTGGCACTTTGATGCTCAGGCAGGAACTGCCTCTCACAACGTACTAACCACAAACACCAAGATGCAACATCCCATGAAAGATGAAGAGTCAGAGGAATGTGCTGCAAAGCATTAATAACTCCCTTTGTATTTCACAATGAAAGCAGGCCTCAGAAAAATTTCCCACACAGGCAAACATGTATTAGCAATCAACCACAAAGTCAGTCATATGTCTATTTATTTGCTTATCATATTTTTTTGTAAAGCCCAATTTTCATTTGGGTTTTTCTACACTTTTTGGCCAATCCAATAGAGTCCAGTCAGAAGACATAGTCCTGCATGCTGTAGGAAGAACACAGGAAATGACTCTCCAGACCTGGTCAAAAGGTTTTTAGTTTGCTGAGCTGGCTGGATTATCTGAGCTACAGAACCCAAATAATTATGGTGGTAGGGCCGTGACATATCTTGAACCTTATCCGTTTCATTTATAAAAAGTAATTTCTAGCAAACTATATACTAATTAACAAAACATTTGGTGTCAGTTTCAATAAGGAGTTTGAAAAACCTGAATAGTCACCTCTGGCAGTAGAGTTCTATTTAGTAAATCAAATGCTGACTGACTGTCCCTTGCTGCAAAACAAGTCACCTTACAGCTCAATAGCATACAAAAATAAACATGTATCTCTCATGCTTCTAGCATGTGCAGCTCATGGGGGTGAGTCTTTCACCAGTCTGTGAGTTGGCTCTGCTCCACACATCTCCCCTCTTTCTCCTAGGAGTAACAGACTTCCAGGAATGTTCTTCTCTAACTAAGGCAGAAGCACAAGAACTCAACCAGAAACATGCAAGGAGTCCTGAAACCCAAGCTCAGAACTGGTACACATTCATCACTGGGCCTAAGCAAGTCCCACAGCTGAAATGTGTAAGTCGCTCAGTCATGCCTAACTCTTTGTGATCCCGTGGACTGTTGCCTGCCAGGGTCCTCTGTCCATGAAGTTCTCTAGGCAAGGTTAGGATCAAAAGGTAGGAAAGTTCCAGGAGGGCATTTCAAAGTAACATGGAATTGAGAAGGGGTATTGAACTCAGGTCTCCTGCATTGCAGGCAGTCGCTTTACCCTCTGAGCCACCAAGGAAGCCCTACAGAATAATTCCAGGGCTTCCCTGGTAGCTCAGTTGGGAAAGAATCCTCCTGCAATGCAGGAGACTCCAGTTCGATTCCTGGGTCAGGAAGATTCCCTGGAGAAGGAAAAGGCTAAGCACTCCAGTACTCTTAGGCTTCCCTGGTGGCTCAGAGGGTTATGGAATTTAGAAAGATGGTAACAATAACCCTGTGTACAAGACAGCAAAAGAGACACTGATGTATAGATCAGTCTTATGGACTCTGTGGGAGAGGGAGAGGGTGGGGAGATTTGGGAGAATGGCATTGAAACATGTATAATATCATGTATGAAACGAGTCGCCAGTCCAGGTTCGATGCACGATACTGGATGCTTGGAACTGGTGCACTGGGACAACCCAGAGGGAGGGTATGGGGAGGGAGGAGGGAGGAGGGTTCAGGATGGGGAACACAGGTATACCTGTGGCGGATTCATTTCGATATTTGGCAAAACTAATACAATATTGTAAAGTTTAAAAATAAAATAAAATTTAAAAAAAAAAAAAAAGGAATCTCCCTGCGATGAAGCAGATCTTGGTTCAGTCCCTGGGTTGGGAAGATCCTCTGGAAGAAGGAATGACAACCCACTCAGTATTCTTGCTTGGAGAATCCCCATGAACAGAGTGGGCTATAATCCCTGGGGTCACAGAGTCAGACATGACTGAGACACTAAGCACAACACAGCACAGAATAACTGCAGTGATGACCGCACACTCCTGTCGCTGCTGCTAAGTCACTTGAGTCGTGTCCAACTCTGTGTGACCCCATAGATGGCAGCCCACCAGGCTCCCCCGTCCCTGGGATTCTCCAGGCAAGAACACTGGAGTGGGTTGCCATTTCCTTCTCCAATGGAGGAAAGTGAAAAGTGAAAGGGAAGTTGCTCAGTCCTTTCTGATTCTTCGTGATCCCATGGACTACAGCCCACCAGGCTCCTCCCTCCATGGGATTTTCAAGGCAAGAGTATTGGAGTGGGGTGCCATCGCCTTCTCCTACAGAACAAATAAAAATCGACTCACATATTCATACATCACTTTGCTTTTCATTCCAGTTTTCAAATTTCAAAATCCCACTGCTTACAGTGGGTTCTGATTTGTGCAGAACCCCATCACATGACTCCTAGCTGGGGTCTCTGACAATTACTGCTTTAGTAAAAATCAGTATTTTCTGATAGCTCTAAAGTGTACTAGGCAGAACAAAGGAAAGGAATTAGATCATTCTTCCAGCAGCTTGAAGCAGAATAAGGCATCAAGATAAAGGACTTAATTCTACAGCTATTCTGAGTTAAGATCAAAGACAGTCAATTCTTCAGAACATGAAACAAAAAGGTGATATGACATTTTGTCCCCTTCATGTATAAAATTATACAGATGACTCACATTTGTTTGACCATATACCTGTAGTTTATGCTTTACAGAGCCTGGGCTAATAGAAAAGAAAAATTGATTCCCTGTGAGATGTTTAAAAATCAGTGGGTTGGAATGTTGCTCCGAGTACATAAGTTTCACAAAGAATAAAAAGGTTCTGAAGAGAATTTTAGCTTCGTCTGATATCTGGTCATATTGTAACCATAAAAGTCTGTTTGTAGGGAGAAGGGTCTGGGGAGTGACAAAGTGCTATGTTCTCCTGATCAGGAAGTCCCAGAATAAGCTTGAATAATCCACGGGAAAACTACAAGATGTATCGTTATTTTCTCTGAATTTTATTAAAGCAATTTTAAAGTTTATTGGCAGCAGATAAAAGGTGGTATTACAACCTGGTTCGTGTTGGTTTCTGCCACATAAAGGAGATCTAACACTGATTTTGTGCAGGAAGCATATGCCCCCTTAATTACACAGAGCATTAAGTTACTAACAGGAGAATCGAGACCCATATGGCTCTTTAGGATCAGCAGTCAGAAGGTAACAGAGAGTAGGATTTCCGTGCTTTCTAACTAACAGAGATGCTGTGCAACAGAAGTTTCTTTTATAACTAGAAACCAGTGCAGAATTTCATCTTTTAACTCGGCTCATTCAAAAGCTTTTTACATTGTTCTAAGAATGGCTGTGGTACTGTAACACCCACTTAGATCGTTTTGACCCAGTCTGTCATATCTGTGGATTAGCACTTACTGGACTGCATCATGATGTCACCGTTCATGTACTCACAGAAGCGTGGGCTCTTCTAGGTCAAGGGCTCCAGCTTAGGCAGTTGAGTTTATTTGTCCTCAATCTGAACACACTCTTCCTTAAGACTGAGTCATCTTTGATGTCTCTAAAGACTGGATGAGGTTTATCCCAAAGCTCTCATTATGTTACTATAGAGAAAGTTAACATGTAGAAATAATGAAAAAAATGTGAATATTATTTTCTTCTTATATATAATAGATCTTGATGATGAAAGATAATAAGTGACCAGAACGTGAGTGCTGTTTAGAGGGTGAAAAGGAACCAAGTGGTTTTATTTTGAAGTTGATGTTGATCCCAGGATAGGATTTTTGAGACCTATTTTTCAAAGATGACTTTAATAGATCATTTTAACTTCTAAGTCATGAGATTCTCAAAGGTGCAATATTGAAACTTTTTTTTACAACTTTAAAATAATGTTTATAATACCCGCGTGTTTATGGTCCTTATGAAGATGCAGCTACAAGAAAGATGACCCTTAATAGATAAAGGACAAAGTAAGGGGATCTAAACCATTATATTCCCTAACACACACACATCTTTCACTTCATTCTTTAAAACTGTTTCATTAAGTTCAATGAGGTATCAGAAAGACCTACTCATGCTTTTATCTTATTTATGGTGCTTCATGGAAAAATCAGTTTTTCTTTAGTTCTGAAACATCAGAATTACATTTTCAAGTAAAGGAAAGGATTTAAAGGGATATCACTACTTCTTCAAACAAATAATAATATACATAATTTTAAATTATTATTTATCAAAGTTACTATATTAAGCAGCCTTTTTCAACTCAAAGTGTATCATGGGTCATTGAACATAATGATAATCATAATTTAATACATGTGAAGTAAGAGAATGGATAATGACTAAAAGTGAAATTAAATCAACAGTTCTTTGAAATAAATGTGTAATTTAATTTAAAATAAATGTGTAATTACTGTATCATTAAAATAAATGTTATATATTTGTAAAAATTGTGTATGTGTGCCCTATATACACACAAGAAGATAATGTTTAATAGGCATATAATTTTGGAGATTGCTTATAACAATTTTGATTCTGTCTCATCTCAAGGATCCACTTATTAGTTTAGTTGAATGTGAGATGCCTAAGAATGTAATACAAAGACATCATTTTGTTCACATGTGGGAATTTGTTGATTACATTTTACTAACCTTTGCCAAATGTGATTACAACACTACGTGGTTCCATTTCACTGAGTTTTGTTATGAAAAATTTTTCTGAAACGTATTGCCACTTTACACCAGCCACTGGGAAACAAGCCCGGGAATCTCAGTGCACACCTGCGTGTGCTGCATTTATATATATATACTGGAGAATAAAACTTCAAGGGCAGTGTACAGCCATGGTGCCTTTGCCTGTGGTCCCCAAACTGGATAAGTCCCAAGGAGTAGGAGATTAGGGAGAAGGTAAAGAGTTACAATGAGTACATGTGGAAAGTGTCTTCTCACTTGTAAAGAAATAAGCACACTTTTAAATTATTCTCATTGTTCTTTAAGGTAAGAAATATATTCCTCAGTTTTATTTTGTTCTCGAATTCATTTTCTCAATTAAAACAAAAATAGGCCTTGGAAATTTAAGTAATTAAAAGACAATAATAAAACCAAATAAGCAAAGAACAGAAAGTTTACGCTACATTTACCATAATAATTGAATCTTCTAGATGCTATGGAATACATAAAAAAAAAATTTTGTTGTACAAAAGTCTCCATAATCTGTTCTGATCCCAGTGCTACATTCTTGCTAATACATGCCATATCCTGCATTTTGGCTGGACTGCACCAGACTGCAAGCAGTCATCAAAACCGGTGTCCTTATTCCACCTTCACAACGGATGTGCCTGGAACTTTCCTGGTAACTTCCTACTCATATTTTCAACCCCAAATCAAATGACCCCATGGAACAAAACCCATCCAGGCTTTTGTGGGCACCAGTCCCTGCCCCTCAGCATATGGTAGCACAAGCCCCCTCTGCTATCGCTCCTGTGACATGTAAAAGTCAAAATTATTCACCATCCTCTTAGACTGCAAGACTGTAAATGTAAAGAAATGTTATATTTACTTTTTAACAGACCTTTTGTTGTTGCTGTTGAGGGGCTAAGTTATGTCTGACTCTCTTCCGACCCCACGGATTGTGGCCTGCCAGGCCTCTCTGTCCATGGAATTTTCGAGGCAGGAGTACTGGAATGAGTAGCCATTTCCTTCTTCAGGGAAATCTTCCCGACCAACTCAGGGATCAAACCTGCATCTCCTGTGTCTCCTGCACTGGCATTACCACTGAGCTACTTGGGAAGCAACAGACCCTTCAGAAACCTCATTAAGCAACATGTTCGATACCAAATTTAACAATTTAACCATTTAAATTTTAAAAGTGTAGAAACTTTCTAACTCTTCTAGTCTAATACAAAGCCATATTTTTAAAAGGAAAGGTGTCTTTAAATCTACATACAAGTGGCATAATCAGATTATCGTATTGTGCTGTACAAGATCATTTTAATGTAGTGGAATTGATATTTATCTCTCTAATGTAAAGCGCCAGCTTCACTCAGCCTATAAAATCCCTGAGAATATAGTTCATACCATAGAACTCTGGGACTCAACAAACCAACTCCAGTAACCAACAAAAACAAACATCAATAAATGCTTGATTATGTCTATGTTAACAAATGGCAACTGGCATATATTCCCTAATTATTATGTAACATAAATAATTGTATGATTTTTTTTCTCTTTTTCGGATGCCTTAATGTTCTCTAGTTTGGTAAACTGTCACAGAGTACTTATTCCTTTTGTCTAAATTCCCTTCCTAGCCATTTTGCTGAGAATATTTTACATACCTTTGAAGATTCAGCTTACCCTTTCCCAAGTAAACTCTCGCACACCATTTCCATCCCTCCACCCCAAGCTAAGTTAAACACTTCCAACTCTATGTTTACACCAAACTTAATAAACAATAATGCAAAATGTACAGCTCACTGAATTATCACTGGTATCTCAAAATATGATACCTTTACTTGAAAAGTGCCACACAATCTTCATGTGTATATCCCCCCATTTTCTGATAGAACTCTGCATATAGTAATGTGAAAGTGAAAGTCGCTCAGTCACGTCCGACTCTTCGCGACCCCGTGGATTATGCAGTCCATGGAATTCTCCAGGCCAGAATACTGGAGTGGGTAGCCTTTCCCTTCTCCAGGGGATCTTCCCGACCCAGGGATTGAACCCAGGTCTCCTGCATTGGAGGCGGATTCTTTACCAGCTGAGCCACCAGGGAAGCCCATAGTGGATTCTCAATAAATATTTTGCACATAGTAGATTCCCGACAAAAGTGGATTTAATGAACTAATGAGTGAATGAATGGTGTTAAAGACAAGCACACACACCAAATCAGGGTGCTGTGGTCCTTTCTGTGGCATGAGTGTGCAAGCATAAAACTGTGAGCAAGATCAAATGTATAAATGCTGCTTCTAAACCATTTGATCACTGCATACTCCCTGACTCTTAAGCACAAGTTGAAGTCCACTGAACACTGTAGGAACTCAATAAATAATAAAAAAGGATGAAAAGGCTATTTTACTAAATTGACTACTTATTCTAAACCTTGATCTTTTTGAGAAAAACACACTCACATCAAAGTAAATATCACTGACATAATTAAAATTCAAAGATCAAAAATATATTCAGTTATTATACCATACGTTATTAGGATACAAATACCCTTGCTTGCATGATGTGCTATAGAAACTGGGAAGAGAGCTCACATTTGCATACCAATGTGTAAGTCACCAAAAGGAACAGTTATAGAAAGGTATCTTTACCTACTATAAGAGGAAAAAGGGAAATTCTTTGAAGCCATATTGTTTGATTAGAAGTCAAGAAATAGTTGAATAAAAATGCAATGCAGTTTCCTTAATACACTTACTATAAAAAAGAAGTCTTTAAATGTGGCCCAACTGCTAGCTTATTTTTAATCAACTTGTAACACAGGTCATAACAGAAATTAAAATAAATTCTTTAGTATTGGCTTAAATGTGAGGTCTCAAATACATGGTCAGCAAACTATGACTTACAGAAATACATATATCTGTTCTGTTAACATCACGCAGTTTTAAAGAGCCCTGAAATTAGTCAGATGACAATACCAGTAGTCAAGCCCCTACTGCCTTGTAATGTGTGGTTACATCCACTCCTCCCTGACATAAATCTGAATTTGTGACCATTGACTTAAAACGCTACTTTTGTTTCTTTTTTAAAAAAACAGTGATCAAAGGACTTCACTGGTGGTCCGGTGGCTAAAACTTCATGCTCCCAGTACACGTGGCTCAGGTAGCATTCCTGGTCAGGGAAATGGATCCCTTAAGCCTCAACTAAAGAAATCGCATGCCGCAACTAAAGACCCCACATGCTGCTGGGACCATTGAAGATCCTGTGCACCACAAGCAAGACCTGGTGCAGCCAAACAAATATTAAAAAAAAAAAAAAAAAAACCTGTGATCAAAGAAGAGACCTGGTTCATCTTTTCTGCTTCGTCTTCTTCCTCTGCTAGACTCTTAAATGTTGCAATTGTGCACAACAGTCCTGGAGGCTCTTTTCTTCTCCCTTTATACTTTTTACATTTAAGTATCCTTTCAAAGCCAATGACCACAAATGGATTTCTCAGTCTAAGACCTCTCTTTAGATCTCAAAACTACATACCCTACTTCATTCTTGTATCCCTTTCAAAAACCTTTTATGTATTTGGAACGTCAGTCAGTTTAGTTCAGTTCAGTCACTCAGTCGTGTCCGACTCTTTGCCACCCCATAAAGTGCAGTACGCCAGGCCTCCCTATCACCAACTCCCAGAGTTTACCCAAACTCATGTCCATCGAGTCGGTGATGCCATCCAGCCATCTCATTCTCTGTCATCCCCTTCTCCTCCTGCCCCCAATCCCTCCCAGCATCAGGGTCTTTTCCAATGAGTCAAGTCTTTGCATCAGGTGGCCAAAGTATTGGGAGTTTCAGCTTCAGCATCAGTCCTTCCAATGAACACCCAGGACTGATCTCCTTTAGGATGGACTGGTTGGATCTTCTTGCAGTCCAAGGGACTCTCCAGAGTCTTCTCCAACACCACAGTTCAAAAGCATCAATTCTTCAGCACTCAGCTTTCTTCACAGTCCAACTCTCACATCCATACATGACCACTGAAAAACCATAGCCTTGACTAGATGGACCTTTGTTGGCAAAGTAATGTCTCTGCTTTTGAATATGCTATCTAGATTGGTCATAACTTTCCAAGGAGTTATGTGTCTTTTAATTTCATGGCTGCAGTGACCATCTTCAGTGATTTTGGGACCCCAAAAAATAAAGTCTGACACTGTTTCCCCATCTATTTCCCATCAAGTGATGGGACCAGATGCCATGATCTTAGTTTTCTGAATGTTGAGCTTTAAGCCAACTTTTTCACTCTCCTCTTTTATTTTCATCAAGAGGCTTTTGAATTCCTCTTCACTTTCTGCCATAAGGGTGGTGTCATCTGCATATCTGAGGTTATTGATGTTTGTCCTGGCAATCTTGATTCCAGCTTGTGCTTCTTCCAGCCCAGCGTTTCTCATGAGGTACTCTGCATGTAAGTTAAACAAGCAGGGTGACAATATACAGCCTTTTTGTACTCCTTTTCCTGTTTAGAACCAGTCTGTTGTTCCGTGTCCAGTTCTAACTGGACCTGCTTCCTGACCTGCATACAGATTTCTCAAGAGGCAGGTCAGGTGGTCTGGTATTCCCATCTCTTTCAGAACTGTCCACAGTTTATTGTGATCCACACAGTCTTTGGCATAGTCAATAAAGCAGAAATAGATGTTTTTCTGGAACTCTCTTGCTTTTTCCATGATCCAGCAGATGTTGGCAATTTGATCTCTGATTCCTCTGCCTTTGCTAAAACCAGCTTGAACATCTGGAAGTTCACCGTTCATGTATTGCTGAAGCCCAGCTTGGAGAATTTTGAGCATTACTTTTCTAGTGTGTGAGATGAGTGCAATTGTGTGGTAGTTTGAGCATTCTTTGGCATTGTCTTTCTTTGGGATTGGAATGAATACTGACTTTTTCCAGTCCTGTGGCTACTGCTGAGTTTTCCAAATTTGCTGGCATATTGAAAGCATATTACAGAGAGTAAAACACTTTACACAAAGTCTAATAATTTAAATATGAATCTCAAATTTGAAAAAATACATATGTGTGTGTGTGCATGTGTGTGTGTGTGTTTATCTTCACAAAAGTGCCAAGTTAGTGTCTAGACTTAGCCAAGCTGGAATGTGAAATTAACCACAGCAGTCTCCATCCCGACCACCGTTCTAGGCAATTGGTAAACCAACCAAATAGCTACTTTACTTTCAATCTCCTGGCCTGTAGGCCAACTTACACACTGCTGTCAGAATTATCCTTTTTGAAATACAGATTGGGTCACGTCACTCTTTTCTATTTTATATATCAAAGTGGTTTTCAGCCAAGTTACAAAGATGTGAAGCCATTACAGGCACTTCTGGTCTGGTCCCGCCAACCTTATCAGCACTTATTCCATTTTCTCCCTTGGAGTCCAAACTCTTAACTCTATTAACCCTCTCTCAGATCTTAGAATGCTTTATACTTCCTTCCTTCCTTCAAATACACCTCTTTTTCTTAGAATGTTCCTCCCTCAACACTTCAGCTGATGAATTCTTTGTCCTCCAGGAGTTGTTCAAATGTGACTTCTCCAGCCAAAAGGCTATCCTTCATATCTTTCATTATAGCATGCATGTCTCTTGCCAGCATTATCACAGCCTTTCAGAATTATATCCTTCACTAATGGAATTGCTTGAGGTCCATCACCACACAAACAGGCCTCTGTGAGCCAACACCTTCCCCCACTGCCACAACATAGTCAATTCTGTGTGGGGGAAAAAAAAAAAAAAAAAGACTTTCTCTATTTGGTTCATTCTGATATACTTGTTATTTGGCACAATATCCTGCGTGTAACACTCAAAAACGGCCATTGAATGAATCAGCAGGTAACTAAGAGAATGAATGAATAGATATCATTGTCTTATGTGGTTAAAATCCTTAGGCAAAAATCAATGTTTTATAGGAAGCTAGTTATCCTTTTTACATAGGAGAATTCTGGAAAATATTATAATAACCATTTCTTTCCATAATGTACTACATTTGCATCTATATGTTCCAGCTGTATCATACCTCTTTTTACCAGATAAGAAACTGATGTGAAACGACTGTCCGCTGTCCAACGCGATAGAAGAAATTCAAATACAAAACAACAAAATCATTGAACACAATTTTAACAGTCAACAAACAACACAGAAAGCAACCTGAAAATGGTTAATATTTATTTTAAATGATAAAACTTTAGCTAAGATATGGCCAAGTATGTCAGTAGAATATAACTGAATTCTGGAGGGTGAAAGTCCTGAGCGGTGTATTTCTGCATGCCCTGTCCTTCAGATAGCCTTAGGCTCACCAATGTGTGGCCATGTTCAAATAAAGCCTATTATGTGGCATAGAAATAGGAAGGAAACACTTCTCATTTCTATTTTAATATAAGCTTTAACAACTTAAGTAAAACTTAAAAGCACATCAATACATACTTTCCCTTGTTCATCCTGAAGTTACATATTAAGCAAAAAGATTCTTTACATATGTTTTCTCCACACTTCTTTGTTCATGTCAATCAGGTTATATAGACTTTGACAAATTTTTCCCTCAATTCTAAACAGAATGGGTTCAGAGTTTACGGATAAATTTTATCAGGGCTCAGATTCCACTCAGGGAGACAAAAATAGGCTTTTTGACTTAGTTTGGAGCAATTACTTGCCAATGTTTATCTCAATCCATCTCTAACAGTTTAGTTAAAAGTACAGTTTTAAAATGTATAGTATATTTTATTACATCTCAAGATTGGAAGGAGCAATAGTCTCAACAACAAACACAGATATTTCCAAACTAGGAATCATTCGCTGTTTTTTGTGTTTACAAATGCTTTGTTGGCTAATGTTGAACTTCTTATTGTAAACATTCCTGAATAATGCAGTGGCAAGATCTTATTTGAGCTGTTTATCTCTGTTAAACTTTGTGTTTTTCTCCTCGTCCATTACAACCAAAAGCCAACTTTTTCGTACTCCCTTGCCTCAGAGCTATAAGGAAAATAGCAGAAACTACTTATAGACTTATTTTTTTCCTTTGTAAATACCGGGTTTCACTGATAAGAGTAATCACTGTCTCAGGAGAAGACATAACAAGAGAAAATCCTTTTGGAAACTGGAGAAGAAGAGAGCAATTCCCTCCTGGTGTAGGAAGAGTATAAGGTGCCCAGTGGTCTGAACTGTATTTTCCAAAGTCATGACACCTTTGGTTGCAGGGAGCCTCAAACTCTGGTGGAGACTCCAAGGTCTCAGAGAAATTCTTTCTGGTGCCCACAGGGAGACTAAACCCAGTCCTAAAGCTTGCAGCCTGGCTAACATATCACCAAGAATGGCACAGACATTTCAAAACTCAAACTCAAAAACATAGAGAAAACATGAGCTGACATACTCCCACTACAGATGTTATATTGTGAAGTTGAAGACAGCGGTTTTAATTAATAGATGGTGGTTTAAAATCTTAAAGGAAACAATGCTACAGATCTTGGCTGTGAAGTGAAGCGAAAGTCACTCAGTCCTGTCCAACTCTGTGAGACCCCATGGACTATACTGTCCATGGAATTCTCCAGGCTGGAATACTGGAGTGGGTAGCCTTTCCCTTTTCCAGGAGATCTTCCCAACCCAGGGATTGAACCCAGGTCTCCTGCATTGGAGGAGGATTCTTTACCAGCTGAGCCACAAGGGAAGGTGAATAAAACTGGAATGAGTTGCCTATCCCTTCTCCAGGGAATCTTCCTGACCCAAGAATGGAACTGGGGTCTCCTGCACTGCAGGTGGATTCTTTACCAACTGGGCTATCAGGGAAGCCCCACAGATCTTGGCTGTCTAACCACAATGACATTAAAACCCAGACTGTACCTAAATAATCCTATATTGGGCTTCCTTCATAGCTCAGTCGGTAAAGAATTTGCCTGCAATGCAGAAGACCTGTGTTTGACTCCTGGGTCAGGGAAGATCCCCTGGAGAAGGAAATGGCAAAACACTCCAGGATTCTCACCTGGAGAATCTCATAGACAGAGAAGCCTGGCAGGCTACAGTCCATGGGATCACAGAGTCAGATACAACTTAGTGACTAAAGCCTGAAACCATGAAACATCCTATATTGGAATAGAAAGTTTGTATGTATATGTTTGTATATATGTGTTATATATATGTAATTAGAGAGTTTGTATAATCCTGACCAGATTAGAGATTAGGCATCTACAGAATAACCAATCTAGAGAATTTATTTTTACTACCTCTATTGATCAAAATAAATGAAATCACCTGACCTTGAATCCATGTGACCCACAAACAGAAGACATTACAAAATTAAATTTACTCATGAACATGACAAATAGGTCAAATGTGACCCAAATATGATCTGCATGTCTATTTTTTCTGTGTTTTGGTTAGGGAAAATGATAAATCTTAAATTAATTATACTAAGTGAAATAGCCCTTAAGTCCCAGAACACTTTTCTTTAAGGTATACATACTTCTAGATGTATTTTACTTGGACAGATCTTTTTTTTTTTGGCAAGTTCATGGTAAGCACTCAATAAATACACACTGAAAAAATGAATTAATAATATTGGTAATAAATGGTCATCATAAAATATCCAAATGCTTTGGAAATAGAGAAATTACGAAAACATTTCTTCATTCCTCTTAGAGGAAAGTGCTACTGAGTTAATGTTCATCTTTCCAGTCCTTTCCAAACTTTCATATAAACATACAGATGTTCATGTAAACATAATCTAAATGAGTTCACACTACAGATTTTCTATAACTTGTTGAACTGTATCCCCCACAAGATAAATTGAAATCTTAAATTCCAGTGTGTATGAAGTCACCTTACAAAGAAATAGGGTCTTTGCAGATGTAATCAAGTTAAAATGAGGTCATCAGGGTGGGCATTAATACAATGCTGCTGCTGTTGCTGCTGCTAAGTCCCTTCAGTCGTGTCCGACTCTGTGCAACCCCATAGATGGCAGCCCACCAGGCTCCCCTGTCCCTGGGATTCTCCAGGCAACAACACTGGAGTGGGTTGCCATTTCCTTCTCCAATGCAGGAAAGTGAAAAGGGAAAGTGAAGTTGCTCAGTCGCGCCTGACTCTTAGCGACCCCATAGATTGCAGCCCACCAGGCTCCCCCGTCCCTGGGATTCTCCAGGAAAGAACACTGGAGTGGGTTGCCATTTCCTTCTCCAAATCCAATGCTAGCGGTAAAGAAACAGAGCTACAGAGACACACAAAGAGAACGCCAGGTGATTAAAGAGGCAGAGACTGGAGTGATGCCTAAGAAACAAAGATTGCTGGTGCTATCTAAGCAGGCGGAGGCAAGGAAGAATTCCCCTAAAGGGGGTGAGGGAGCGTGGTCCTGACTACGTATTGATTTTGGAGACTTCAGAACTGTGAGCAAATAAAATACCTGTTCTTTTAAGCCACCTCATTGTGTAGATTTGTTATGGTAATCCTGGAAAGCTAATGTCCTTGTTTTTCACTAATAGAAATTTTTAGACATCATTTCTAGTTTCCATAATAGTGTATATAGCTATTCTCTATTTATTGTGTAATTACACTTACTGTAATGCATTTTAACACAGTCTTTTGCTCAAAGTTAGCGACTGGCAAGCACTTCTTTTTTTTTTTGGCAAGCACTTCTTAAGGTTTCTTTGGGACATGCTTTGCTCATGGTGAAAGTACTTGAATATAAAATGCTGCAAACATAAATCAAAATTCCCAAGACACATACAGGTACAGAGATACATAAAGAGAATGCCAAAGATATACAAAATGTCCTCCTAAACACTTATTTCAATAATGCTGTGAACTTATAGTACTTGGATTTCTTTTCACCTTGAAATTTAAAATACTGCATTAGATCAGCCTATCACTAGGAAGTTATTTATGGATAGAAATAATTCTTTCCCTTTCACTTTGCCTCCCTCTCTTTCCTTCTTTCATTCCTTATATTTTTTTCATTAAAGTGTAATATACAGGTCATAAGGGTATCACTGAAAGAATTTCTATGAACAAACACAGCCATATAATAAGAACATAGATCAAGAAAGGGTATCTTATCAGCACTCCAGGAACCACTGTCTTGTTTCTCTTTAGTTACTGCCCCCATCAGTCCCAATTTGGGATTTTATCTGTTGTTAATCAAAAATTGGAGAAGGAAATGGCAACCCACTCCAGTATTCTGGAAAATCCCATGGACAGAGGAAGCTGGTGGGCTTGCAACATGGGGTCGCAAAAGTAGGAGAGGATTAGCAACTAAACCATCAACCAGCCAAAACTTCCATGTAATTAAGTCTCACCATAACCTCAGTATATCTAAGTGTTCCAACTTCTAATCCACCCACCCTACTGGGTCCTGCTTAATTTTCCAACTCATTTTCCGTCCTTTGTCACCTCCTGGTCTTCACTGCAGCCGCACAGAATCACCACAAGCTCAGGAACCCATGTTGCCCGTCATTCTCATGAATCACCATCACGCCTGTTATTCTTTTCATCTTAAAACACCAATTTGATGCTCAGCTTACCTCCATCCCATTCTGTCGTTTCTGTCTCACCAGATGGTACAGATCTTTGAACATCACCTCCCCCCTACCTCTTTCTGTTCCTTCCCCATGATTTTGTCAAGGGCCCCTTCTAAGTTCTTGAGCCTACCTTATCAGTGTTGTAACACTCACCACACTGGAAGAAAATTGCCTGGTTCCTTCTGCTGACACCTAACACTCTCAAAGGACTATCAGAATAACCTGTTGATCGAACAAAGCCAAGGTTAACTGGTACATTGCGGTAGGGGAGAACACCAAATTTACCTACTATGCTTTACTTACCTGTGTTTCAGAATGTTGGGGGTCCGGAGCAGATATGTATTTCATTTTGGAATCTGTGTGCAAGTAGTTAAAGAGGAAATGGATCAGGACTGGAGAGAGTTTGGAATATAATCCTTTAAGATTGGTGGACGCAGAGACAGGAAGACCTACTCCCGAGTCTTAAAAAGGAGATTCTTATTTAGTAAGTGCTCTTTTTGCCCAGATGAGCAACGTGCAATCCTGAGACTGTTTGCTTGTCGCTCAAAAGAGTTATCTCCATCAAACAAAGGGTTTCAGGAATTTCTTGAAGCAGAGTAAAGTCTTATTTTGCTCTGCTTCCTTGGTGGCTCAGTTGATAAAGGATCTGCCTGCAATGTGGAAGGCCTGGGTTCGATCCCTGGGTTGGGAACATAAGCTGAAGACAGGAAAGGCTACCCACTCCAGGATTCTAGACTGGATAATTCAACAGACTGTATAGTCCATGGGGTTGCAAAGAGTCAGACACGACTGAGTAATTTTCATTTTGCTTCACTTTCTTCAACAGCAAGACGGTTGGGGGGACTTTTCTGGTGGTCCAGTGGTTAAGAATCTACCTGCCAATGCAGAAGACCTGGGTTCAGTCCCTGGGTTAGGAAGATCTGCTGGAGAAGGGAAAGGCTACCCACTGCAGTATTCTGGCCTGGAGAATTCCACAGACTGTATAGTCCCTTGGGTCACAAAGAGTCGGACACAACTGAGGACTCTCTCTTTTACTAGCGTTTATCTAACTAATCCTGATCCTGCCCAGGCGGCTAGTCAGGTGCCCTGGCGGTGCCATCCCTCCAGGAACGGTGCGGCCCCTCCCACGCTGTGATCACAAAGGCAGATGTCGTCTCCTCAGCGTCTCAGGCTCAGTACCTGCAGCGCTGTGGGTTCTCTGCTTTTCCCTCCGGTTCTGAATTCTGCATTGTGTCTCTTTTCTGGCGAGGTTTCCCACACCCTCCTTTTCCCATGAAATGGCAACCCACTCCAGTACTCTTGCCTGGAAAATCCCATGGACAGAGGAGCCTGGTGGGCTGCAGTCCATGGGGTCGCAGAGTCGGACACGACTGAGCGACTTCACTTTCACTTTTCACTTTCCTGCATTGGAGAAGGCAATGGCACCCCACTCCAGTGTTCTTGCCTGGAGAATCCCAGGGACAGGGGAGCCTGGTGGGCTACCGTCTGTGGGGTTGCACAGAGTCGGACACAACTGAAGCGATGCAGCAGCAGCAACAGCAGTCTTTTTCTCTTCCTGTCGCTCCTCGAGGTTTGTGGTAGCAGGAACCGATGGATGCACTTTGGTTTGACTCTAAGCAGATAACGTGTTGTTACCTCAGTGTCTTTCAACCAAGTGACTGGAAAGTGTGGGCAGCACACCACAGCACTTCATGCCCTGAACTGTTGTTATCAGTCCGGTTGTTATTAATCACTTAGTCGTGTCGGACTCTTTGAGATGCCATGGACTGTAACCCACCAGGCTCTTCTGTCCATGGGATTCTCCAAGCAAGAATCCTGGAGTGAGTTGCCATGTCCTTCTCCAGGAGATCTTCCCGACCCAGGGATCAAACCCGGGTCTCCTCCTTCATTGATACCTTCCTCTGAATTCCAGTATTACTTTATATCTCCACTAGTCAGTTGTCATCTGTTTTCTAACAACTTGTGTACACATTCTACCTTGTCGGCAGTGGTGGTGGTGTGGTCACTCAATTGTGTCTGACTCTGTGACCCCATGGACTGTAGCCCACCAGGCTCCTCTGTCCATGGAATTCTCCAGGCAAGAATACTGGAGTGGGTTGTCATGCCCTCCTCCAGGGGATCTTCCCAACCCAGGGATTGAACCCTGCTCTACTGCAATGCAAGTGGATTCTTTACCATCTGAGCCACCAGGGAGGATGAGAGGAGGGGGTTAAAGGTTTGATTAGAATGGGTTGGACAGACCGGAGGAGGGAACTAATTGGGCTGAACTTGGGACTGAACAGCAGCCGCAAGATGCTGCACGAGACTTAATGAGTTAGCTCTTTTGATCCCAATAAATGCAGATACAGAAACTTTTATTAGACTGGCTTACAGAGGCGGCCTCTGCAGGTAACGCACAAGTGGCAGGGCCCAGGTTTCAGCCAGCTTCCAGGCTCCTCCCCCACTTCTACCCTCTTTCTTTTTCCCTTCCTCCCTCCCTGGCTTCCTTCTCTCTTTCCTTCCTTTCTTTCTCTCCCTCTCTCTTTTTTCCTTCTTTCCTTCCTTTCTTTTCTCTTAAGATTAAAATAGCTAAATTGTTGGCCTCTTTATTGATTTCAGCTCATATATTTGGCTTGAAAAAACATGCAATGCATAGTTTCATTGAAGAACTAATTATCTTCTTCCAAAGACAAAAGTAGAACAGGAAACTAAAATATTCTTCCAGTCTCTAAATGCTCATTAGAGAGTCAACTTCCATGGTGCCTGGCACAGGACAGTCTGAAGAGCTGGCCCCACAGAATAGATTCATGTAAGCAAAACCAAAAATATGCTATGTGTCTCTCTTACAAGACTCTTACAAGACTCTGAAGTCACATAACTAACAAGTCCTTGTTCAGTTGTTAAGTCATGTCCGACTCTTTGCTGCTCTATGGCCTGTAGCTCCCTAGGCCCCTCTGTCCTATGGGATTTTCCAGGCAAAAATACTGGAGTGGGCTGTCACTTCTTTCTCCAAGGGATCTTCCTGACCCAGGGATGGAACCTGGGTCTCCTGCATTGCAGGCAGATTCTTTACCACTGAGCCACCAGGGAAGCCCACCTAATTATCACACTTATTTTTTAAATCATCTGCGTGCTTCTCCTTAGAATCATATCCAGAAAATCTAGAAACAGCTCCAAATTAGAATGTGGCCCAAGTGCTAAGGCTGCCTATGGCTCTTGCTACAAAATAGTTTCAGTCTAATTTGAAAGTCTGCAAAGAATGACAGAAATTAACAGATTCTGCATGATTTGAAGCAAACTTCCAGGAAGGACCTGGAGAGTCAAGAAATCCACATGCTTCCTTGGTGGCATGTCTCAAGGAGGCAAAGACAAGACTATTCTGGATATTCTGCCACACTGACATAGAACAGAGAATGAAGAGGAAGGTGACGGCATCCACAGTCAAGCTATGTTGAGGCAGGTGTCTTAGGCACCCTTTCTCTCACTTTCAAACTCATGGTCCTTGAGAGCAGGCATCTATGTAGTCCACCATGACAGGTCTACACTCACTGCTCACGGGAGTAACTACCTAGAGACTGGCATACTGAGTGAAGTAAGTCAGAGAAAGAGAAATAAGGTATGGTATGCCTTATGTGTGGAATCTAAAAAGAAGTGATACAAAAGAACTTACGAAACAGAAATGGACTCACAGGCTTACAGAAGGAACATATGCTTGTCAGGGGGAAGGGCTAGTTAGGGAGTTTGGGATCCATGTGTACACACTGCTATATATAAAATGGGTAACCCGGCTTCTATGGTGTCTTAGTGGTAAAGACTCCTCCTGCCAACGCAGGAGCTACAGTTTCGATCTCTGGTCTGGGAAGATCCCACATGCGACAGAGCAGCTAAGCCCGTGTGCCACAGCTATCGAACCTGTGCTCTAGAACCTGGGAATGGAAACAAGAGAAGCCACCACAAGGAAAGGCCCACATACCACAATGAGAGTAACCCCAACTCATCACAATTGAAGAAAAGCCTGTGCAGCAACAGAGACCCAGCAGAGCCACAAGTAAATAAATAAATAAAATTAAGTTAAATAAATAAAATAAATTATACATTATACAATTATATACTATTTATTTTATTATATAAAATTATATAAAAAATAAAATTAAAATGGATAACCAACAAGGACCGACTATGTAGCACAGGGAGCTCTGTTCAATGTTATGTGGCAGTCTGGTTGGGAAAGGAGTTTGGGGGAGGATGAATACATGTGTATGTATGGCTGAGCACTCTGCTGTGCATCTGAAACTACCACAGCATTGTTATCCAAGTACACTCCAATATGAAATAAAAAAGCTAAAAAAATACAAATATTAACACTCGAAGGAAGCAGGGTATGAAGTGAATAGAGGCTCCAATGAGCTGTAAATTAACCTGAAAACCTTTACTGAGAAGCACTGTCAGGATCTACCCCCGCCCTCAGAAGTGTTGAGCTCAGGGAAATGGGGTTAATGGTGAAAATTGAGAAAACCAAGATTAAAGCTCAGAATAAGAGCCATTGCTGTGGAGACAGTAGGTTGAAGGGAGCTGCCTAGATGTCAGAGGTCAACAGCAAGCATGAGCGGCAGATAAGCCAACGCCAGCAAGGAAGGATGTAGCAGCTGAGGGTCACCACCTCCCAGAACATACCAAAGTCACGCACATTTTCAAAGGTCCAAACACAGCCACCACTCTGTGGAGAAGGCTGGACCTGGAATCCAGAGCATACTGATCTCAATGGACAGCTTCTTTGACTTTTTCTGTTGCAGACAGTGCTCAAGCTTTAACACATTCTTGGGGCTTTGCCCTAGAAATTCATATGGCAACAGGACCACATTTGACAACCGCTAAGGATGTCAGCTTTCCCCATAAGGAAGAATTCCCCTTCTGTTCTAAATCCTTCATGATCAAAACTTTTAAAACCCCAGCTGGCTACATTTCAAGTAATGAAGATTTTTGAGACCCTTAACTGGGATACGGAGACTCCAGAGAGAATGATTAATTTTAGGATTTCTATTTCTCATAGTTTCAGAGAAATAGTTTCAAGAGCCAAAGTTCTTATTTCAAGAAACTACATATATTTGTTACTTTCCACAACAAATATGAGCACCAAAATTTGAGCAGTGAGTAATACAGTAGAAATGGGCATGGATGAAGAACAGTTTTCTGTAGTTTTACTAAAAATGCATACTAACCTGGATTAAAATTACTGGGCTATCAGTCCTCTTGTTTCAAAGAGTGTGTTGAATGCCAGCTGGGTTCAGAGAAAAAGATTACCTATTTTCCTCTCGGCTGAGCTCTAATGTTGCATTGCTTGCCAGGTGCAGGAGCGCCTTGATCTGTCCCTGAGGAATGAAGAACAGGCCACAGATGGAAGTTAGACACCCAACCTGGGTCCCAGGATGGCTCAGTCAACTCAAATTGTCCCCAACACTGGAATCCAATGTTCTGCAAGTTACAGTTGTCAGTGCTCACAGCTCAGCACCTTTCTTACCTCCAGTTGGGTATAACAGAAGCAAATTAAAAAACACAATACACAAAAGCCAGAAAGGCCACACAGAAGTCAGTCAACCTCATGCAGCAGAAGAGATGAAGCCAGATACTTGATGTGATTAGATAACTGTCTCAGGTAAAGAGATTTGTTTAAGCTGTTATGTCAATTACCTGACTATGTAGAAATGATTCTGTGCCAAGGAGCTCAGCCAGAGTTAACAAGACATTAATCTATTAATTCAGACTAAACATTAAGACTGAGTTTGACTCTAAGACCTGATATTTTGATTTGTGCAATGAGGCAGGAGTTCTGTTGTAATTCCTTCAATAATGCTAAATTTGACTACATTGACTAAAGGTACTAACATTTCTAATCCAATAAGTCAGTTGTATAACTAAGATTTTAAAGTTGTTGTTTTTTTTTAATTTTTAAAAACCTACATAACAGCAAAATTTGAACTTCTACAATAGCAGATGTGTCATTTTCAATCCCTTATTTATGAAACTGACCTACATACACAAAATATTAGACAATTTCTCCATAAAAATGGTTCAGGCTCTATTTTGCCTGAATAAAAAGTTTAAAACTGTGTCTCAAAATTTCTCAGATATTTGGAATATCTCTGCTCTCTCAATTTTGGATTTTTAAGGATATAAAAGTAATCAAAGTATTCTTCTATTAATACCTCATAATGTCAATATATTTTGTATTATGTGAGCCTTCTATAATGTCAAGAATTTTCCAAAGCTTCAGCTAAGTAAAATAACCCTATGGGGAATTTTTATTTTTTTAATTCTCCAATTTAGAAGGACGATTTGGGGAAAGAGACTATTCCTGCCTAATCACACTGTAATTAAAAATTACTTTCTAGAATAACTGATCCTTTTGATACTTTTATCTCTTTCTTCCTAGTAGAAGAAGTAATAGTAGAAGTAGTATACCCATGAGGTGGAAAGCAGACTTTGAAAGTCATCAGGTTTAATTAATCTACAGAACAAATGTAAATGCGACTCCAAATTCTCCTTAAATTAAGAGAAACTTTGACCTAAACTAAATCTCTGCCCCCACCCAGCCACCCCCACCACTCCCGCCTTAATCAAAATATAGTCGTGGGGGCTTTTTTGGTGGCTCAGTTGTAAAGAATCTGACTGCCAATGCAGGAAACACAGATTCAATCCCTGATCCGGAAAGAGTTCACGTCCTCAGCGGCAACTAAGCCTGTGCACCACGATTACTGAGCCTGCGCTCTGGAACCCTGGGAGCTGGAACTACGGAAGCCCGAGTGCCCTGAAGCCTGTGCTCCACAGTAGGAGAAACCGCTGAAGGAGAAACCTGTGCACTGCAACTGGAGAGGAGCCCCTTCTCGCCACAACTAAAGAAGAGCTTGCACGCAAAAGGAAGACCCAGCAAAGCCAAAGATAAAATAAATAAACATTAAAACAATTTCTAAATACAGTTTGTATCAGTTGGTGGAGCCATGATGGAAACAAATTTCCGAAGCGTAATTGAAAATGACAAGGAAACAGGTAATTGTTCAAAGAGGTCATCTAGAGTACAGGACCAGTAGTATATCTGTGAACTGGATCTGGGCAAGCCAATCAAAATCAAAGGCGCTTCACGCCCTTCCCTGTAATTGGAAGGTACATTCTGTCCACTATTTCCACAGCGGGAGCTGGACCCAGCCTTAGAAAGTAAGATGTTGTTGAGAGCATTGGGACAGAACATACGACTGAACAGAGTTAACACTTCCATATAAACAAGATTCTGGGTAGTGGGCTTGAGATCTACTCATGTTGTAGCTGCCTAAGACAATTCTCCTATGTAAGTTCTCTTCAAGAAAATTAGAGGTACCAAAGGACATTTCATGCAAAGATGGGTTCGATAAAGGACAGAAATGGTATGGACCTAACAGAAGAAGAAATTAAGAAGAGGTGGCAACAGTACACAGAAGAACTGTACAAAAAAGATCTTCACTACGCAGATAATCAGGATGGTGTGATCACTCACCTAGAGCCTGACATCCTGGAATGTGAAGTCAAAGGGGCCTTATAAAGCATCACTAAGAACAAAGCTAGTGGAGGTGATGGCATTGCAGTTGAGCTATTCCAAATCCTGAAAGATGATGCTGTGAAAGTGCTGCACTCAATATGCCAGAAAATTTGGAAAACTCAGCAGTGGCCACAGGACTGGAAAAGGTTAGTTTTCATTCCAATCCCAAAGAAAGGCAATACCAAAGAATGCTCAAACTACCACACAATTGCACTCATCTCACACGCTAGTAAAGTAATGCTCAAAATTCTCCAAGCCAGGCTTCAGTAATACGTGAACCGTGAACTTCCTGATGTTCAAGCTAGTTTTAGAAAGGCAGAAGAACCAGAGATCAAATTGCCAACATCTGCTGGATCATGGAAAAAGCAAGAGAGTTCCAGAAAAACATCTATTTCTGCTTTATTGACTATGCCAAAGCCTTTGACTGTGTGGATCACAATAAACTGTGGACAATTCTGAAAGAGATGGGAACACCAGACGACCTGACCTGCCTCTTGTAGGTATGCAGGTCAGGAAGCAACAGTTAGAACTGGACATGGAACAACAAACTGGTTCCAAATAGGAAAAGGAGTACATCAAGGCTGTATATTGTCACCCTGCTTATTTAACTTATATGCAGAGTACATCATGAGAAATGCTGGGCTGGAAGAAGCACAAGCTAGAATCAAGATTGTTGGGAGAAATATCAATAACCTGGATATGCAGATGACACCACTCTTATGGCAGAAAGTGAAAAGGAACTAAAAAGCCTCTTGATGAAGGTGAAAGAGGAGAGTGAAAAAGTTGGCTTAAAGCTCAACATTCAGAAAATGAAGATCATGGCATCTGGTCCCATCACTTCATGGGAAATAGATGGGAAACAGTGAAAACAGTGTCAGACTTTATTTTGGGGGGCTACAAAATCACTGCAGATGGTGACTGCAGCCATGAAATTAAAAGACGCTTACTCTTTGAAAGATAAGTTATGACCAACCTAGATAGCATATTGAAAAGCAGAGACATTACTTTGCCAACAAAGTTCCGTCTAGTCAAGGCTATGGTTTTTCCAGTGGTCATGTATGGATGTGAGAGTTGGACTGTGAAGAAAGCTGAGCACCAAAGAATTGATGCTTTTGAACTGTGGTGTTGGAGAAGACTCTAGAGAGTCCCTTGGACTGCAAGGAGATCCAACCAGTCCATTCTGAAGATCAGCCCTGGGATTTCTTTGGAAGGAATGATGCTAAAATTGAAACTCCAATACTTTGGCCACCTCATGGGAAGAGTTGACTCATTGGAAAAGACTCTGATGCTGGGAGGGATTGGGGGAAGGAGGAGAAAGGGATGACAGAGGATGAGATGGCTGGATGACATCACTGACTCGATGGACGTGAGTCTGAGTGAACTCCAGGAGTTGGTGATGGACAGGGAGGCCTGGCATGCTGCGATTCATGGGGTCACAAAGAGTCAGAGACAACTGAGCGACTGAACTGAACTGAACTGAAGCTCCCTTGCTAATTGAACCTCCCACCTATCAGATTGGAGTGGCTGCCTCTTTCTTTGGTGTCTCCTTGCCCTCCGTGTACAGGGTCTGGTTTCACCCAGGGAACTTCCAGGGATGAGAACCAACAGTGATTAACTCCAACTGTACCTAACTGTACCTCAATACAAAATATTTTACCATAGTGTGTGTGTGTTAGTTGCTCAGTTGTGTCTGACTCTTTGTGACCCCATGGACAGACCAGACTGGTGAGCTACAGTACATGGGATTCTCCAGGGAAGAATACTAGAGTAGATTCCCATTCCCTTCTCCAGGGGACCTTCCCAATCTAAGGATCGAACCCAGGTCACCCGCATTGCAGGCAGATTTTTTACCTTTACCATCTGAGCCACCAGGGAAGCCCCTTTTACCATAGGCATGAGCCTAAATAACACACTAGTATTTTGGGAGTTTTGTTGCTGCTGCAGCTGCTGTTGCTAAGTCGCTTCAGTCGTGTCCGACTCTGTGCCACTCCATAGACGGCAGTGCACCAGGCTCCCCCGTCCCTTTAATGACTGCAATTAACATTGTTTGTGTTGTTTAGTCCATAAACTGTGTCCAACTCTTTGCCACCTCATGGACTATAGCTTGCCAGGCTCCTCTGTCCATGGGATTTTCCAGGCAAGAATACTGGAATGGGTTGCCGTTTTCTTCTCCAGGGGATCTTTGCAACCTGGGGCTCAAACCTGTGTCTCCTGCATTGACAGGCAGATTCTATACCACTAAGCCCCCAGGGAAGCCCACAATTAACATAAAGATATCCAAATTACTTCTGAACTTTTTTTTTTCCTTTTTTAATCTCAGGAGACAGACTGATTTTAGTACACCTCTTAGATCCCAATCTCTCACACATTTTTATCAGATGCACTTATTATTAGTACCTGGATAATAAAGGTACTGTCTGATTGACCATACCAAAGGATATTTAGTAACACTTCATCAAACTACAATTCTTCCCTCAAAACTTCCAACCTATTTACAACATTGCCATCCACTACTTGTGATTTAGGCAGGAGCTGTCCTACAGAGAATGCCCATGAGTGGCCCCGCTTTCATCCTTGCATAAGCGTATGCCTTCTGCTCTGGTCTCCTGAGGTCTTTAGAAAAAGCCAAATAATAATCACATACACCACCTTCCTCTTAATTAAAAATTCAGCTAATTAGTTCGTTCCCTAAACTACAGAGCCAGGAAAGTGAAAGTCGCTCAGTGATGTCTGACTCTTTGCGGCCAGAATTCTCCAGGTCAGAATACTGGAGTAGGTAGCTCTTCCCTTCTCCAGGGGATCTTCCCAACTCAGGGATCGAACCCAGGCAGATTTTTTACCAGCTGAGCCACCAGGGAAGCCCTGGAAGTAGGTCTTAATTCAAGACATAGACTATCATGAATTAATAAGTTTTTATATAAGCAAAATGTATAATTCACACCCACACTCACCCCAGCCACTGGGTGTTGGCACATGAGCCAATTCTCATCTAATGGCAACATGAAATATTTGACAAACTATTCTGCTTTGTCAGCCCCATTCTCATTTTGCTATGCTACAAAAATCTCAATATATTAATCCTACCCCCTCTGATTTGGAAAGGAAACATCTACTCCTAGCTAAGTGCAAAAATTTCCGAAAGCAATCCTTCAGAATGTATTTTATTATGAGTGAGCACAAACCTCTACATTTGATTAAACTAAAAGTTGAACACACTGATATAAATTATTACAGAACACAGGGAGGGGTCGTAAAAGCTAGCAAGAATCATCAGATTATAGAAATGACTTTATAAGAGACATGATTCTCTCTTCTGCTTTAAATGTATCTTTTATATACATATATGTAAGCATGAATATGACTTTTCAAGTTTATTGCAGGAAACATCTATTCCTCTCAGTTCTGATTTTTTTTTTTTTTTTAATTCCTGATATTTTCACATTTCCTTTTGCCTTTGTTTTGGCATTTTGCTCTCTGGAGCCATTACTCAAAGTGATACTTAATAGCCAAATAAGAAAGCAACATGTTTCAGTAATGCACATGACTGCTTAATGATGCAAGATCATCTTAATTCCCTCTCCTTGGGTTTTATTTTCCTTTAGGGGGCAACAATTCTAAAGGCTTAACTCTGTCTCAGCTGGTGAAAGTTGAATTGCCCTGCTGAGTGCTGTGGCATTTTTTTCTCTCTTCTGTTGGTCTGAGGAATAAAATCCCTAATGCTCTTTTGAGAGGGAACCATTTGAAAAGTGTTAGTGGTTTGCTTCCAAAATTTTGTTGCTTGGAGAATTGAGCTAAACACAAGGGGACAGATAGGCTGCTGTTTCCAAGACCTCTTAAAAGACATAAAATCACACCAAATGATATGTCATTTTACAGATTTCTCCCTTTAACACCGTTTTCCCAAAGGCTGACCTGCTAGTTAAATCAGGAGAGAGGAAGTAGGGCTGATCACTCGAAATAGAAGAGGAAGGATCCCAGAGAGCCCTAGAGTGCTGAATTCCAGGTTTATTATCAAAGAATGAGTAATGTGTGCACTGCAGCATGAGTGGCCGCAGAGTCACCTTTATATAAATATCCAAGCTGCTCAGGCTCCAAGCCCCATGTGTTATACAGTCACCCCCCCGCCCCCGCCCTGCCCTTCCCACCATGGCTCTTAGGTTCCAGATAATTCCCAAGTTCCCTAACAGTGCTTGATTCAATGCTTGCAATCACTCTACGGCTGCTGAAGTGGGGATTCTGACATGCTTACCGAGACCAGACTCTGAAAACTCAATCCTGCGTCTTTTCCCCAGCAGAGTCGGGTGTTTCCAAATGTCTTACATCCTCCAAGAAATACAGAGTCGACGAGAAAAGGGGGCTAGTTCCTAAAGCTCCAGTCCTCTGGTTGTTATGAATCTCTGATCAGATCTCAAGCTCTCTCCCACTCCCTGAAGAAACCTGATGTCTTGCTTAATTGATTATCTCCCCCACTGGTGCTGGTGATCTTCTGGGGAAATGATGCTTTCTGCAGGATCACTTGGATAAAATTAAACTCTTCCTTAATCATCACCATTTTGCCCGAAGTGTGAAACAAACTCAACCGCTGAGATCATGGAAATGCTTCCTGATAAGGTCTTTCTAAGTCCCAAAGACTTAAGGGGCATTTTTTGGCTGGGTGGCTCAGATGGTAAAGAATCTGCATGCAATTCAAGAGACCTGGGTTCAATCCCTGGTTTGGAAAGATTCCCTGGAGGAGGGCATGGCAACCCACTCCAGTATTCTTGCCTGGAAAATCCCATGGACAGAGGAGCCTGGCAGGCTACAGTCCATGGGGTCGCTGTGAGTCAGACATGACTGAGCGACTAAGCCGCAGCATAGCACTAAGTACCACACTCCCACACCCACCCCCAGCCCCACTCCACCAGCATCAACTACAGTTCCTTAGAGAAATTAGGTGCAGAGTGCAGTTTAAAGTCTACACTACTGACTTGTTATTTAGTCACTCTGTCAAGACGATTCTTTTGTGGCCCCATGGTATGTACCCCTGCCAGGCTCCTCTGTCCGTGGAATTTTCCAGGCAAGAATACTGAAGTGGGTTACCATTTCCTTCTCCAGGGCCTCTTCCAAACCCAGGGATTGAACCTGGTTCTCCTGCATTGCAGGTAGATTCTTTACCACCTGAGCCACCAAGGAAGGCTGACTGTCTGCCAGACTGCTCAAATTCATGACCATTGAGTCAGTGATGCTTTCTAACATCTCATCTTCAGCTGCCCCCTTCTCATTTTGCCTTCAGCCTTTCCCAGCATCAGGGTCTTTTACATTGAATCAGCTATTAACATCAGGTGGCCCAAGTATTGGAGCTTCAGTGTCAGCCATCAGTCCTTCCAATGAATATGCACGGTTGGTTCCCTTTAGGATTGACTGGTTTGATCTCCTTGCAGTTCAACATAAAACTGTTTTCTTTCTTCTCTGGTCTTTCTTGCAAACTGTCCCTGTGTCTTCTGTCTGCTATTCAGCACCACAGGGTACCACGAAGTCACTCGGCCAGTGTAGACCCTCCCAGGCTTCCTGGACCTGGTCTTGGCTGTGATCCCAGGATGCTTAGAGCAGCACACTGCTCTCAGGGTTGTTCCCACAGCTGAAGGACTGATGCTCTGGGGGGGGACAAAGCAGATCCAATCTCCCCTTCCCAGGGCCACCTTCCCAAGCTGTATCTGAGTGACCACCAAATGGTTACAATCTCTAGTAGGGGTATACCCTCAGATAAAAACTGATAAAAAGAATCACTCTCCACCCACAGTCACTGAGTAAAAACTTCCAGCCCTGGAAAAAGATGACTATAGCCATCTCTCATTGTGAATGAGAAGGACCCTATGAGGCTTTCCTGAGACAAGATTTCTCCCCTGCCCCCATATCATCTGCTCTAACTAATGGTATTTGGTGCAAATTCTCTGAGTTGTTTTGCGGATGTGAATTCCTCCCCTTCTCAGATGGAAGATGTTAACTACTTGATGACCAAGAGCACAGGGCTCAGGCCTCCTGGAGGTAAGGACAGACAGGGAAACACCCTGTTCCCTCATCATCAGCTAGTCAGAGAATTTTGCACAATCTGATTATGTACCCTGGGAACCCACCCTCCAACCTGGCCTTTAAAAATGCTTTGCCAAAACACTTCAGGGAGGTCCTAGCTTTTTAGGGCACAAGCCACCTTGTCTCTGTTCATGGCCTTGCAGTAAAACTTTCTATGCTTCAAACTCTGACAATACAGTTTGCTTGACCTCACTGTGCATCAGGCACATGAACTTGAGTTGATACCATCCCAATATGTGGTAGGGTATCCATGTCTGATCCATACCTGCCCTCCCTGTGCCTAATACAGGACCCTGTGGGGTGAGGGTAGGGCAACAGAGAAAGAGCTGGCCATTGAGCAGAAGCAAGGAGGGGGAAGCCAGGTGATCAGGACTGATGAGTCCAAGAGTCAAAGGATATTCCTTAAGGATGTGGGGAGACAGTGTAGGCCAAGCAAACATTCAAAGATAAATTTATTTTAAGTATCAGGACAGTGGCCAGAGATCACTAAACCACAAGCCAGGGCCCTTCTGAGTATAACAGCACAAGGCAAATGCATGGGTCCTGTGCCCTTGAAATAAGCCTCCTTAATCTGGTGTTCTCTATTCTCTTGGCCAAACTCAGCAATGCCAGTTCAGCCTCTCTGGGACAGTCAGAGTGGGACCAAGCAGATTTGCTTTGACAATTTGGGAAATGTTAGTCATGCGAAATAGTGTTTACAAGTCTGTGTTTTCATGCACCAACAGTTCAGGAAGGAATAAAGGTGACATGCTCATCTGATTTTCATCTACCTGAGTTCCCTCTCATCCTTGTTCCTACTCCTGCTCACTCTCCCTCAATGAATTATGGACTCTATGTGTCCTTCTGAGAGCAAGATATCCACAGGGAGTGGTTCTTCTCCCCGCTGCTCCATGGCACACATCCCCTCTGGGGATCTCCCAAGTGTAGGGAGACCGCCTCTGGCCCAAGGTTGCTTATCGCCAGGAAGACAAGCATGTCTATTCCAGGGTCTGATTAACTTTCACACAAAGCTGCATCCTTCATCTTAGCCTTTCTTAGTAATTACGCATGTAGTTTGTTGTTGTTCCGTTTCTTTATAAGCAATTCACAGCTGGCCAAGGGAAAGTAGAGCTGTTTATTGGATCCTCTTAGATTCCCTTGTAGCTCAGTTGGAAAAGAATCTGCCTGCAATGCGGGAGACCTGTGTTTGATTCCTAGGTTGGAAAGATCCCTGGAGAAGGAAATGACAACCCACTTCAGTATTCTTGCCCTTGGAAATCCCATGAACAGAGAAGCCTGGGAGACTACTGTCCATGGGGTTGCAAGATTCGGACACAACTTAGCAACTAAAAACCAAGATACTCCAAAACACACACAAGATTTTCCTCAATCATTCATCCTTGGCCTGACCTTCCTGTGACTTTTGATACTTGAGGATTGGGTGCTCCCTGTGGACGGATGGAGGCTTCTCCAACATCTGAATTTCAGAAACCTGTCTCATCTTCCTTCAATTCCTTTTCTGAGTTTTCCTTCTCATTTTCAGCCAAAACTTTTCCTTTGCTTATTTCATAAAGACTCTCTTTCCCAGCATTCTCTCTTCAGCATTTTATCATTATACTCCCTCTCTTTAAGAGCCATGACCACCTGTACACCAATGATTCTCTAACTTCCTTTCCTAGCTTGACATTTCCTACAAAGTTCAAAGCTAGTATATTAGTCTTTATTAAATATCTGTGTCTGGATAGGAAAGTCTTCTAGAAAATCTATGGTATCGAGTGAACTAATCCTGTTTTCCTTTTTAAATTGGCTCCTCCTTTTATACCCTCAACAAGATGAAGAGCTAATTCATACACACAGTGTCCCCAAGCCAGAAGCCCTAACCTCTGAGATTCCCACGTGATATTCCTTTCTACTCTTAGCACATTCACCAAGTAACCAACTCCTGTAAGTAGTGCATTCTGTATATTTTATTTTGTTTTTTAGTATGATCCTTTCTCTCATTTCCCTTTATCTCAGATCATCATTATTACATAAATGTACACTAAGAAATTTTCCTTATTTAAGAGATTTGTGTAGAGAAGCAAAAGTTTCCATCAGAAGATATTCATTGATCAATCAACTGCAAAATCAATATATTCTCTGGGTTTATATCTGCTTAAACAAGTTTCTTTCTCTATAATTTATATTGTCTCCTTTGAAGAATTCATCTTTCCATGTTTACAGTAATTGCGAATATCTGGCTATACAACATAAATTATACCATGCAAATTGATTTCAAAATTATGTTGCTTACTTTGCAAAAGAAGAAAGATTCAATAGAATAGATGAAAGTGTTGGAGAAGATCTCAAATGTCAAAACAATCACAAGGTATTAGGCAGACTGTGTACTGCACAATTGCAGGGCAGGGGTGGCATTGTCCATGTGATGATCATAATTGTGCGTTTATTATGAAAAAAACTATGTTTAGGAGGGAATACTTTTCCTTTTTCTTCTTTTTTTCTAATCCAACAATAGTTTCTGTGTAGTCAGGAAGTAGAACTGCAAATCATACACATGGCCATTTCAAATGGGAATTGAGTAGGCTTTGATCACTTAGCAATTAGGTAAAGTGAAAGTGAAAGTCACTTAGTCATGTCCAACTCTTTGTCACCAGAATTCCCCAGGCAAGAATACTGGAGTAAGTAGCTCTTCCCTTCTCCAGGGTATCTTCCCAACCCAGGGATCAAACCCAGGTCTCCCACATTGCAGGCGGATTCTTTACCAGCTGAGGCACAAGGGAATCCCATCAATTATGTAAGATATAATCAGTAGGGATTAAAATGGTGTGCATATCAAAGAATAAAGATAAATACCTTGGAAAAAGTAATAAAACTCTCAAATATATTTACAAATTTGGCCCTCTTTGAAGTTAATGATATTAAAGTCAAATATACATTTCAGGACCCAAAATATTAGTTATATAATTTTATAAGAAAAAGTATGCAATAAGTATTAAAACTTCTAGTTCCTTTTTACTTATAAGAATCCCCATATAACTTCAAAATAAAACCTGACTGTGATTTAATATAAGCCAAAGTACACTTTTTTTCACAATGTTACTTTTATCTTTTAAGATAAAACCATCATGAAAAAATGTGTTCCATTATTTACATGACATTTAAATTACATATTTAGTGAGTCAACACAAAATAGCAATCTGCTTAGATTATTTGTCATTGGCTGAGAAAGACTTACCATACTTATCTAGCCCCACACAATGTCTCTAAAAGGGAAATCCAACAAGGCACTCATTGCTTAAGTTCCTTCACTAGCTCATAAATGCTCTGTGGGTGCATTTTAAGTTCCAGTAAAGTCCTCCATCTTTTTTCACTATTCCAAGTCTTATCTTCAGGCTCATATCTTGTAACTTAACCTCAGTTCAATTCAGTTCAGTCGCTCAGTCGTGTCCGACTCTTTGGGACCCCATGAATCGCAGCACACCAGGCCTCCCTGTCCATCACCAACTCCTGGAGTTCACTCAAACTCATGTCCATCGAGTCGGTGCCCTACCTCAAAAGTACCACCACACCACTTATTTAGTCCTCAACACCTCAACAATTGAGATCTCCTCATGGCTCCTAGAATGAATCATACTAAATCAAGCTGGCATTTAGCCATGTAATTTCTTCTTCTTTGACTACTTTTTCTCACCTAAGATCGTTTAATTTTCATCCTTCAAAATCATGCTGATGGTTTCACTTGCTCTGAGAAGCTTTCTTTGACAAACTGCAGGCCAAACCCCTCGCTTTGTAACCTCTCAAGAAAGAATGGTGCTCAATCTTCGCAGGAGCATCTGCAGTCAGCACGTACGTCTTTTGCTGCGTTCAGCACCTTGTATTTCAAATCTCTCCTTAAACGTGTGAGCATCTAGAAAAAAGAGACTGTATCTGTACACTGTGGTACCCATAAGAGAAATAAGGGGGCTTCCCAGGTGGCGCTAATGGTAAAGAACTCTCTTGCCAATGCAGGAGCGATAAGAAATGTGAGTTTGACCCCTGGGTCTGGAAGATCCCCTAGAGGAAGACATGGCAACCCACTCCAGTATTCTTGCCTGGAGAATCTCCACGAACAGAGAAGCCTGGAGGGCCACAGTCTATGGGGTCACGAAGAGTCAGACACAACTGAAGTGACCTAGCATGCATGCACACAAAAAAATAAGAACATTGGACAAAATGTTAGTCTTTCAAAATGGATCGAAACTGGCACAGGTCAAAGGAAGGGCCTTACCATTGTTTTCCCTTCAGTTCTTCAGATCCTGTGTGTGAGGCTCCCTATAATGAGTGGACTGAGAGATTCCAAGGTACAAAGGTCTCTATAAACTTGGAACTAGGAAAGACTGCTTCTTCGTTTTTGTTTGTTTTAAATTTTTATTGGAGTATCGTTGATTTACAGTGTTATGTTAGTTTCAGGTGTACAACAAAATGAATCAGTGTTACATGTACAGAAAACCACTGCTTTTTTTTTGGATTATTTTCCCATATATAGGCCATTGCAGAATAGTGAGTAGAGTTCCCTGTGCTATACAGCAGATTCTTATTCGTTATTTATATCATATGGAATAGTGCATTTATGTCAATCCATCTCCTTATTTATTGCCCCCCCTTCTCCCATACCCTCTGGTAAACATGAATTTGTTTTCTACAGCTGTTTGATTTTACTCCTTTTTGTTGTTGTTGTTGCTGCAGCTTTTTTTTTTTTTTGGAGTATAGTTGCTTTACAGTGCTCCCTGGCAGTACAGTGGTCGAGGCTGCCTCTTGAAATGGATGAAAGCTTTATTTCCTGGCTACCCACAGACCACATCCTTAACAGACCACAAAACCTCCTTGTTGTTTTATTTTGCTCTTTTAAAAGATAATAGTTAACATATTTTCCCATCCAACTTTGTGTTGTCTAAACAATATAAGATATTACAAATTTGATATTTTCAATGGTAAATAAGAAAATCACAATACAAGTTACTTACATTTTTGGCACTCATAACTTCATGACTTTATTTTTTGATATCTGTGGAATATCAAGGGAAAACTATTTCTTGCCTACTTTCTCCATCTGTGAAAGTTTTTCCCCTGTTTTTTATTATTTTAGCACAGTCACAACTGAGAATTCAATGTATAACCAATTATTTTCAAAAAAGAAAAGATGTAAAACTAAAATTGGATACACCCATCACCTTGGGCAGATACCCTAAACAATAACAACTTATTTCTATGGCCTGGAGGCAGAGAAGGAGTCCGAAAAATGAGTTAAGGTCAAATCTTACACTTAGTCTAAGAAAACTTTCAGAAACATAAAAGAATAGGAGGCAATCCCAGAATTTCATCACAGGTGTTAGTTGAGCTGTCTAAAAATGGAAATGAGCTTCTGAGATGGATGATTTCAACTGGTCAAATAGGTGAGTAGTCAACCATATTATAGCTGATATGTGATAGGTCACAGACACTGCTGGGAGCCCCAAAAAAGTTTCTCAATCCCTATGGGAGGTAAATATTTGAAGAATAGTAAAGCTATAGCTAAGAATGAAATCGGGCATTAAGCAATTCAATAAAACAATAATTCAGATCCAGAAATCAAAGAAAAATTCAAGTTAGGTTAAGGGTTGGGTTACTGGATATAGAATAATTTTGTAAAACCAAACTAAGTTAGGGTCAGAAAAATTTCAAGAGTAATGTGCTTACATACTAGGGATGGGATACGGATGGGGAATTAGAAAGCTACTTAAATATCTTTTACCACAGGGTATAAATTACTCTAAATCTTGATCCCCTAGCTGACACTTTTAGGTATATAAGATGTGAGCTGTAAAAAGCCTGTGGAAGAGACATATAAGAGAAAATTCAAAACTTAAATTTAAGGTGAATATGACATCAGACATTATTCAAGCACAGGGAACAGGGTAGTTTAAAGCAGAGATATTAAAATTTGAAGAACATCTTAATCATCTGCAAATCATTTTCATTTAACTCAATAAACTTTAAGCAGATTGAAATTTATTGGCTCAGCATTTCCAGACAAAGGATAAAAATGATGTACAGAAGATGACGGATCTAGTTGGTACCCAAGAGCAAGGAGGACCAATGACTTTAACACCTCTGAGACTCTCTGCTTCCTCCATCTTTCATCTGGGCTTTCCTCTGGCTGTCAGCTGGCATACAACCCTCACAGTAGTGGGGAAGCAGACTCACAGCCCCTCTTGAGTTTTGCACCTCCATCTACAGCTTCTGCTATCAGTAGAGAAAGAACATACTTTGTCAGGTTCTGACTGATTTGAAATAGCCTGAAAATGCCTTGAATTGACTAATCTTGAGTTAGGCAATGATTCTTGGACTAATGGGAAGAGAGAGCCAAGGTAAAGCTATGATGGGCTGAATTGTCTCCCCCACAAATTCACATGTTAACATTCTAACCCTAGTTCCTGAGAGTGTGAATGCACTTGGAAATAGGGCCCTTACAGAGGGAACTAGGTAAACATGGTGTCATCAAGGTGGGTCAAAATCCAAACATGATGAATATTCTTATAGGAAGGGGGAGTCTGGACACAGATATGCTGGGAGAGATTGAAGGCAGGAGGAGAAGGGCACAACACTGGACGAGATGGTTGGATGGCATCACCGATTCATGGGCATGAGTCTGAGCAAACTCCAGGAGATGGTGAAGGACAGGGAAGCCTGGAGTGCTGCAGTCCATGGGAACGCAAAGAGTTAGACATGACTGAGCTACTGAACAAAAAACAAAAACAAAAATACAGAAAGAAGGCCATGTGGGGACACAGGAAGAAGACAGCCATCTACAAGCCAAGAAGAGAAGTCCCAGAGGAAACCAACCCTTCTCACACCTTGATCTCAGACTTCTAGCCTCCCAAACTGTGAGAAAATGGAAAAAAAAATAATAATAAAAGTTAAGCCATGCAGCCTATAGTACTTTGTTATGGCAGCCCTTGGTAAATGAATTCAGAAACAGAGCAGGGGTCCTCTAGAGCATCAGCACCTTACTCCAGAGCCTGCCATCAGTACAGAGTATACTCTGCCATGTCCTGTTTTTATGTGCCCTGGCAAAGGCTTCCCACTGACTACACCCGAGTCAGTTAATAATCTTGGACTAATGCAGAGATAGACACAGAGCATTGTTTGGGCTGGTTGCCTCCGCCTGGACTAGTCAACTGTGGTTAAAGAACTACAGGCAAACAGGAAGTCAACTTCCATTGGATTGGTGGAGTTGTGTTTGTAGAATAATTCAGAGGAAAAGTGGTACTGTTTCAAGAGGAATAAGGGTTTGGAATGTTAAAAAAAATATATATGTAAATTCACTGTAACAGTTTTCCAAAAATTCCAAGACTAGACATTCGAGTTTCTGATTCTTTGCATGAATACATCTAAATATTTAAAAGTTTGACAGATGATTCTGGTAATAAACTAGTTTATGAATCACTAATTTTTAGTCAAGATAGAGAGTGTTTTTATGACCTTTGGACTACAAAGCAGTCTTTAACATTGTTTTTCTTTTTTTTGGCATGACTAGCCAAGAATATATGAATTCCAGGTTAACAATGATAGGTTAATTCCCAGGCAGAAAGGTAAAAATGATGAAGCTTCACAATGAAACATGTAAGACACCTTTGAAAATGGCTCTACATGGTTGGTGTTGAGATGTGTAGAAAAAACATCTTGATTTTTCTTTGAATTTGACTGTACCTGACTTCTATCTTTGACAGGAATCTAAGTTGGACAGACATTGGACAAACTACCATAAGAAAAAGAAAATAGGTAAACAAAAGCATACAAAAACATTTTTTTCCCACATCATAGAATGTACAGGATAGCCATAGACTGTGATAAAGCACCAACAAATGGATTTAAATCTTGAAGCTATTGCTAAAATTTAAGCCAAAATTGCTGGAATATATGTCTTGGGCATTTCACCACTTAATAATAGCTGAATTGAGTTTCTGGATAAATTCATGCAGAGCACTATAATCATTTGTTTTTAGTAAGAAAACATGTTTGATTGAACTATTTTTACATATGTTGGGCAGAGATATTTTTTCTCTTCTTTTCATGCTGAGTTTAATCATTCATTTTATTCCTACCTTTTTACTTATGAATATTTTATGTATTTATGATACGAAAATATTAGGGACTTAAACACTGAGAACAAAATAAATGAAAAGAACTTCACGTTAAGATATCTCTGTCCATGGGGATTCTCCAGGCAAGAATACTGGAGTGGGTTGCCATGTCCTCCTCCAGAGGATCTTCCCAACCCAGGGACCACACCCACTGAAGGCGGTTTCTTTACCATTTGAGCCACCCAGGGAAGCCCAAGAATACTGGAGTGGATTGTCATGCCCTCCTCCAGAGGATCTTCTCAACCCAGGAATCGAACCAGGTTCTCTTCCATTCCACGAGGATTCTTTACCAGATGAGTTACCAGGGAGGCCCAAGGACAATGCTAATCCAAAATAAAAAATGAGTAATGGGGGCAATGACAAAGAAGAGATGCAGAAATTCTGCATCAGCAGAGTGGGCACTGCTATAAAGTGGTATGAGAACCTTTCTTACAGCTAGTGAGATGTCAGTCATGAAGAAATACAGAAGATTGATGAACTATACTCCCCAACGATGTGAAGCAACTAGCTACTAGCTATAAGAAATAAAGATGAATCTGAGGTCATTTGCATTATGTTGAAGGTTTACTGATGTCTGCTTCCAGGGTGGCTCTGTGGAAAAGAATCTGCCTGCCAGTGCAGGAAACGCAAGAGACACAGGTTTGATCCCTGGGTCGGGCAGATCCCCTGGAGGAGGGCATGGCAACCCTCTCCAGTATTCTTGCCTGGAGAATCCCATGGACAGAGGAGCCTGGTAGACTATAGTCCATGAGGTCACAAAGAGTCAAATAAAACTGAGCAACTGAGCCCACTCACAAGCAATGTTAGTCTGCGTGTGTGTTTGCTCAGTTGCCTCAGTCATGCCCAACTCTCTGTGACACCATGGACCATAGCCCACCAGGTTCCTCTGTCCATGGGATTCTCTAGGCAAGAATACTGGAGTGGGTTGCCATGTACTCCTCCATGGGCTTTCCCTGACCTAGGGATCAAACCCGCAACTCCTGTATCACCTGCATTGCAGGCAGGTTCTTTACCCACTGAGCCACCTGGGAAGTCCCAACATAAGCCACTAAGGCAAAACGGCCTTTTCATTCATTCTTGGTGCCAGTAAGAGGGAGATAGAAGGTTTTATAAACAGGCTCTCTACCAGCAGTTCAGTTCAGTCACTCCATCATGTCTGACTCTTTGCAACCCCATGAACCACAGCACGCCAGGCCTCCGTGTCCATCACCAATTCCCAGAGTTCACCCAAACCCATGTCCACTGAGTCAGTGATGCCATCCAACCATCTCATCCTCTGTCATCCCCTTCCCCTCCTGCCCTCTATCTTTCCCAGCATCAGGGTCTTTTCAAATGAGTCAGCTCTTCACATCAGGTGGCCAAAGTATTGGAGTTTCAGCTTCAGCATCAGTCCTTCCAAAGTACACCCAGGACTGATCTCCTTTAGAATGGAGAATGGATCTCCTTTAGAATGGATCTCCGTGCAGTCCAACGGACCTTCAAGAGTCTTCTCCAGTACCACAGTTCAAAAACATCAATTATTCAGCATTTAGCTTTCTTTATAGTTCAACTCTCACATCCATACATGACCACTGGAAAAACCATAGCCTTGAGTAGAAGGACCTTTGTTGACAAAGTAATGTCTCTGCTTTGCAATACACTGTCTAGGTTGGTTATAACTTTCCTTCCAAGGAGTAAGTGTCTTTTAATTTCATGGCTGCAATCACCATCTGCAGTGATTTTGGAGCCCCCCAAAATAAAGTCAGCCACTGTTTCCACTGTTTCCCCATCTATTTGCCATGAAGTGATGGGACTGGATGCCATGACCTTAGTTTTCTGAATGATGAGCTTTAAGCCAACCTTTTCACTCTCCTCTTTCACTTTCATCAAGAGGCTTTTGAGTTCCTCTTCACTTTCTGCCATAAGGGTGTTGTCATCTGCATATCTGAGGTTATTGATATTTCTCCCAGAAATCTTGATTCCAGCCTGTGTTTCCTCCAGCCCAGCGCTTCTCATGATGTACTCTGCATAGAAGTTAAATAAGCAGGGTGACAATATACAGCCTTGATGTACTCCTTTTCCTATTTGGAACCAGTCTGTTGTTCCATGTCCAGTTCTAACTGTTGCTTCCTGACCTGTATACAGGTTTCTCAAAAGGCAGGTCAGGTTGTCTGGTGTTCCCATCTCTTTCAGAATTTTCCACAGTTTATTGTGATCCACACAATCAAAGGCTTATAGATACAATTTTTGATGGGAAGGAAGAACTTGGCCTGAAGCAAAGTCCGTGTTAAGGAAGGAAGGATGACAACTGTATGCACCAGTCTTGCCTGATTTTTAACACAATGCCAGCTACTTTGGGGGCTCTGAATGTAATGGCTTCAGTTATCAACTCATAAGTGTATCAGTGGATGATAAATGAATGAATGCATAGATAAATTTGGAAGCATCATACCGGATTATGAAGCCTTAGGCAGCAATCTTGAAATCATAGGAGGAAGGAGATATTTCAGCTTTGCTTTGGAAGAGTAGTGAGCAGCTGGCTGAACAGATGTTCTTTGAAGAATCAGATTTGGATTTCTAGTCCAAGCATAAGCTGAGGATTGGAATAACAGGCTCTTGGCAAAGTAAAGCTCAAGAGAATGTGGTTGAGCATGTTTATCCAAAAACCAGCTGCCTTGCTCACCAGGGCACTGTGTCCAGAGGGGAAGTCTGTCTTGATAAAAGAGTACAAACCATCATGATAGACCATTGTCATGCTCAGACTTCATATCCATGGTTCAGTTATAACAAAGTCACAGACAAGCTTACACCTTGCAGAGGTTTTGCATATTGTTGGAGGTAAAGATTTGAAGTAATAGCCCTTTAAGTTGCTGAGCATTTATCCTATGAGTGAGTCTAGATCCCTTGGGAGCCAATATCTCAAAAGGACTTCATTTCCCTACTTCCAGGAAGCAGAAAACATTGCGTTCTCATCCGTTATTCATGAATTCATAGTCTAGGGAATAAGAGTCCAAATGTTCTTCCATCATATCCCATCAAGTCTTAAAGGAAATTTACCATTATTTTTCTTCAGATACTTATGAAATGCCTGCATGTGTCTGTGCATGCCATGTCACTTCAGTCTTGTCTGACTCTTTAGGACCCTAAGGACTGTAGCTTGCCAGGCTCCTCTGCCCATGGGATTTCCCAAGCAAGAATACTGGAGTGGGTTGCCATTTCCTTCTCCAGGGGATGTTTCCGACCCAGGGATCAGACCTGCATCTCCTGCATGGGCAGGCAGATTCTTTACCACTGAGATACCTGGAAAGCCCAATGGTGTGCTACATACAGGCTAAAATAAGTGTAGTAGACATTTGAAATTAAAGGACTATTAAAGACAGATAAAATATTGCACTTCTGGAATGGGACTATTTTTTTTTTTTTTTTCTGGGAGCAATAAGAAAGATGATATGATGAAAATAACATTTAGCCAGCTTTCAAGAATAGGTAAAATTTGACCTCATGGAAATAATAATAATGGAAACAGTTATTTACTGAGCTATCCCTTCATGGCAATCATTGTCCTAGACAGTGAGGTAGATACCTGCATTATTTAGAATAAGCTAAGATGCTATAATAAGGAGAAAACAAATATTCACTTTCCTAAAGACTAAGAATTTTCTACCACTTTGCTATATCACATGATTTTCATCATTACATTAGCCATTACATCTCAATAATAACTTTAAAATCCGTACGTGGTTCAGTTAGTCTACTTGTGCTGGTTTTTCTATGTGGGAAAAATATTTACTTATCGTGTCTGTTTCTCCATGTAATGAGATGAACTCTTTCATTAAGGTGGCGCTGTAAGAATGGAGAGGTGGCCAAGGTATAAATTCATCATCTTTTTAAAATCCAAATCTGAGGCTAAATACAATGAAGGGGATAAAGAAGAGAGAGAAGAAATATGATTGCAATGTCTTAGAACATTAAAGATACATTGATAAAACTGTCAAAAAATAAGCAATCACGGAAGACCTTTTTTAATATATAATATTTTCTTAGTAAATCAAAACTAAATTGTGAATAAACATATGTTTGTGTAAACAAACATAAATGGATAAGTGGAGAGGGTTGATAGATTAGTAACAAAGATAAAATAACTTTTAAAAGATGAAATTGAGGTGCTAGGTAGTTATGCACTTTCAAATGTGGTTCTCCTCTATTAGGAAAAGATTCTAAAAAAAATCCAAAAAAGAGAGGATATATGTATACATGGAGCTGATTCACGATGAATACAATACTGTAAATCAACTATACTGCAATAAAAAAAATTTTAAAAATTAAAAAAAGAAAAAAAATGATAAATTGTCCAAAACATTGAAGTTTCCCACTTGCAATTGTTCTAATTCAATATTGCCAGAACTTTGTCAATTTTCTTCACTAAAACTACAGCCTCAACCCTAAATAAACTGCTTTTAATTTTTGCAATTTTGAATGCATCCTTTTAGAGTGGAGCCAATTTTACCAAATAGCTGAGAACTTTGGTCCTAATTAATCAGTTGAAATGGAAACTTTAGAAGTCTGTATTTGATATTCTCTTAATGGCTATGTAGGGATCGAAAATAAAACATAACTGAAGCAAATCACTACAAAATTAGAACCCAGTAGTGACATTTCTAAACTACAAAACAGCTCAAGGAAGAATGTAAAAGGGGGAAAAACATACAAGCTTTGAATTCTGTATTTTTAATGTCAAAAGTGATTTCAGTCATCTTCTCACTGCCCTTTCAAGAAGCAATCAAAAAATGACATCAGACTCTGGGAAATTTGGAGGATCTGAAGTGACTCTTAATTCTACAGTTTACGGTTTTCATTGCTTTAAGACGATCTTCTTTAACAGCAGTTAGGGAACTGGTGGATTGAGTTCCAAAGGATCCCGACATAAGACTAGCTGTACTGTAATCTTTCAGAAAGTTTGAGAGAGTCACTTCTAGAAACTTCTAACAGATCCTAAAAATCAACAATATATGTCAGTATTGAATTTAGAGTTCTGAACCATTAAATTTAGGTAAAACACTTATGCCTTAAATTCAGGAGGCCACCGATTGGGGTGGTGGGGTGGTGGAAAGCAATAAAAAGGAATTTTAAAACCAAAGCAAAAAGCATATTAGATGAAAGAGCAGGGATCCAAAGTTAAATGTTAATTCCCTGGTCCCTATCCCCAGGGGCGAAGCAAATGTGTTTCCATAGTTTCAAAACAACTAGTTGAAAAGTGAATAACTGATTTTCTTTGCAAATGTGCAGGTAAAATCATTTAAACTAAAGTTTACTCCTCCAATTCTTTCACCTTTAAATAGGTAATTAGTGTATATAAGTAGACCTCCCTGGTAGCTCAGATGGTGAAGCATCTGTCTACAGTTTGGGAGACCCAGATTCGATCCCTGGGTCAGGAAGATCCCCTGGAGAAGGAAATGGAAACCCACTCCAGTACTATTGCCTGGAAAATCCCATGGACAGAGGAGCCTGGTGGGCTACACTCCATGGGGTCACAGAGTCAGACACGACTGAGTGACTTCACTTTCATTTTCTTTCACTTTGTATAAAAGTAGAGACAGAGAAATTAAAATGATGATACAGGCATATATGACTAACCAATGAATTAATGAAACTGAGAACCGAGAAAGAAAGGCAGAAGTTCAAAAGCATACCTGAGAAACGTAGAGGGTCAGAGAGCCAAGAAAAACAGAGCACATAAAATTACAGCTGGTAATAATGAATCATGAGAGGCCCTATCTTTTAGTGCATTTTTAAAATCTAGTCACACTCGTTCAATAAGGTGAAATAGTAACTGATATTGACAACTTTGAACCAATGGGTGGAAGGATGCTGTGTCTGTCAAATAAAATGATTCAAAGCAGAATTAAAGTTAAGCTGAGTGAGAGAGAGAATGAGCAAAAAAGTTGGAAAGGAGATCCCTAAGTGAATGTAGAAAGTGGCATTATACACTGCCTGCAAAATGAGGACAGATGAAGATTAATGGTCTGCAGATATTCTGCCCGTGCTTTTTCAGAAGATGGTTTTGCTTTATTTATCTTGGCTGCCACAAAGAAGTAAGGCTCAGCCATACACAGACGTATCCCACATGGCAGTAGAAAGCATCTGTTTTCAGAAATAACTGTACTCATGTTAGAGAAGCATATTATCTATATATATATGGTGGATAGAAATTTCAAGGTAATTATGTTTCTTAATGTTAATCTATACCGTTTGTATGACACATTGTGGTTTTGTACTTCCCTTGGTTCTTTTAGACAAATCTCTTCTCACATTAAAAAGAATCTCAGATGTTTACACATCACAGATTCATGACATGTGGTTGTGTGTCTATAAATGCTGTCATAGGGGATCATTAACAGATTCTGTAATGATTACCCTGCTGAAGTGAGCTACCAGTTAAAAATGGATAATATGAATCTGTTATCCTGAATCCATAAAATGATTATCACCCAGACCCTGCAGAATATAGTTGATGAGAAAAACAGACTAGCTCTGTCTTGCAAAATGCTGATTCCAGCATGGTCTTAGTCTAAACACTATATACTAGGAGTAAAAATAATAAATTTGAATACATTTATAAAGCAGATATCTCAAAGTTGAATAGTATTCTATTTATTATTTTAAGCCCATTCAAAATATGCTGAAGATAACTATTCAATACATCATGTGTGTATTGCTTTACAGTTAACAAAATATTCACATTAAATGCAATTCATTTAATCTTAAAAAGTTCTTCTAAATAGGAATTATTATCTTTAATATTTGTTGGATAAAAAAACTAAAATTGGTCAAGAGTACTGAAACAGTTTCAGCTAAAATGTGGAGAAGTTGAAATTTGAACCAAATTTCTCTAATTCCATTAATGAAGTCCATTAATGAAGCTGAGTAAAATCTGAGTGCTTACCATTGGCAAGGTACAATGCTGTGCTCAGCTTATAACATCATGATGGAACTAAAAGAGTCCCTCCCCCCATGAAAAGTTTGACTCAGCAAGCAAGTTTCTAGACAGCTATTTAAATAAAATTTTGAAAAGATCCACAAAAGACAAAAACAAAAACACCAGTACTATATCAAGTGACCTATCTTAATTTGGTAAGTTTAAAAAAAAAAAGATTTTCTTGAAAAAGTAAGCCAAAGTAGGCACCTTATAAGTTATTTAGAAGAAAAATGATTGTCTTTTAAGGCTGTGGAGATACCACATGGAGAGTCCCCACATTTGGTGTAAATATGACTTATGTGAAGAATGAAAGGCGGCTCATGCCAAAGGACTAATGAGAGAAGGAAATGTTTGGTGCCAGCTGAGGCGGGTGATGTTGGCAGGGCCAGATCTCAGTGGACAGCCACTGAAAAGCTTTGCTTAAGGAAGTGATACAGTGGTAAGATCAGATTTTGCTGCAAAGCAGACAACGAATGCAAGTGGAATACAAATGGAGATAGACACCTTTAAAAATGTGCAAAAGGTCTAAAGAGATACCTCATTGTCGAATATTATAGATTACAAATAACATATGAAAATATGCTTATCATCATATGTCATTAGGGAATTGTAACTTTAACCATCAAAGAGATACTACTACATACCCATTGGAATGGCCAAAATCTGAAACACTATCAAATCAACCATATCAACCATATCTAACCATATCAAATACTGGCAAGAATGTGGCATAACAGAAACTCTCAATCACTGCTGGGAGGAATGCAAAATGGTACCACCACATGGGAAGATAATTTGTCAATTTGTTACAAAACTAAGCATATCCTCACCATAAGATTCAGCAAGAGCACTTCTTAGTATGCACCCCAGTGAATTAAAAGCTCGTGCCTATACAATATTTGCACATGGAAGTTTATAGCAACTGTATTCATAACTATCAAAACCTGAAAACAACCAAGATGCCCTTCAGTAGATAAATAAGGGATAAATAAACTGTAATAGTTATTGACAATAGAATATTATTCTATGTTTAAAAAATGAACTATCAAGATATGAAAACATGAAGTAAGCTTAAATGCACATTGCTAAGTGAAAGAAGACAATCTGAACCAGCTACATATTGTAAGAGTGCAACCATAGGACATTCTGGAAAAGTCAAAATTAGAGACAGTGAAAAAACAAGAGAGGAGGAACATTTAGAAGGCTGGAATCACAGCACGATCAGAAGTGACAGTGACCTGAAATGTTGTGCCCATATAGGGCAGTAAATTATCTATCATACATAAAACCATCTAGACATACTCCTCTAATAGCACTGCAAAGAGTTTGAAAAATTACCTTACTGGCATGAAAAACAATTGTGATTAAGTCATTATCTACTTTAAAAAAAAATGTTTGTTAATTTGGTCACACCACATGGGGTCTCTTATCTCCCTGACCAGGGTCAAACCCTCAGCACTTGCATTGGAAGCACAGAGTCTTAACCACTGACATCCAGGGAATTTCCCAGTCATTATTTACTTTAAAATCCCACTACTTCCCATCTCATGCCCTGTCATCCCCTTCTCCTGCCTTCAATCTTTCCCAGCATCAGGGTCTTTTCTAATGAATCAGTTCTTCCCATCAGGTGACCGAAGTATTGGAGCTTCAGCATCAGTCCTTTCAATGAATATTAAGGATTGATTTCCTTTAGGATTGACTGGTTTGATCTCCTTGCTGCCCAAGGGACTCTCTAGAGTCTTCTCCAACACCACAGTTTAAAAGTATCAAATCTTCAGTGCTCAGCTTTCTTTATGGTCAAGCCCTCACATGCATACATGACTACTGGAAAAACCATAGCTTTGACTAAATGGCCCTTAGTCAACCAAGTAATATCCCTGCTTTTTAATATGCTGTTTAGGATCTACATTAAATCGTTCCATATATCAGCATGTACTACTACAGTTCTAGAATAGAGGCTGATAAACTACAGGCCATGAAACAAGTCTTGTCCAATCCTTGTTTGTATAAATAAAGTTTTATTGGAACACAGGCACATGCATTCCTTTACATGTGGATGCTTTTGTGCAACAACAGCTGAGTTGAGTTATGATAGTGACTGTCAGGTCTCAAAAGCTAAAATATTTATTATCTGACTCGTTACAGAAAAGGTTTGCTGAGCTGAATATAGTTTCTGAAATCAATTTACCAGGGTTTCAGTTCTGTTATGTCACCTGTTAGATAGGTCATCTGGAGCAAATGATTTGGCTTTTCTATTTCTTAGTTGGAGAAGGCAATGGCAACCCACTCCAGTCCCCTTGCCTGGAAAATCCCATGGGAAGTCAGGATGCGGAACACGTGTACACCTGTGGCGGATGCATGTTGATGTATGGCAAAACCAATACACTATTGTAAAGTAAAAATAATAATAATAATAAACATATAAGAAGATAAAAAAATAAAACAAAAGTGAGGATAATAAAATCAAAGAGTTAATATAGTAGAGATGCTATAGAAATAAATGATTAAAGTTTGCAAGGTAAATTATATGTGATAAGTTGTGAAAATATGGCTATATCTGTACCATTAATAGGGATGATATTTTAGTATTTTATTTTTCCTAATAGAAAAATGGGCTAGGGTGGTAGAATTACAAATCACTGAAGTACATGTAAATGCTCAGCATAGTGCCTGGTGCGAGGTAAGATTTCAGTAAATGTTGACCTGCTAGTAGTATATATAATTTCTTTGAATAATCATTTATTTCTGGGGGGCTCCAAAATCACTGCAGATGCTGACTGCAGCCATGAAATTAAAAGACATTTGCTCCTTGGATGAAAATCTATAACTAACCTAGACAGCATATTGAAAAGCAGAGACACTACTTTGCCAACAAATGTCCATCTAGTCAAAGCTATGTTTTTTTCCAATAGTCATGTATGGATATGAGAGTTGGGCTATAAAGAAAGCTGAGTGTTGAACAATTGATGCTTTTGAATTGTGATGTTGGAGAAGACGCTTGAGGAGATCCAACCAGTTCATCCTAAAGGAAATCAGTCCTGAATATTCACTGGAAGGACTGAAGCTGAAACTCCAATACTTTGGCCACATGATGTGAAGAACTGATTCTTTGGAAAAGATCCTGATGCTGGGAAAGATTGAAGGCGGGAGCAGAAGGGGGCGATAGAGGATGAGATGGTTGGATGGCATCACCAACGTGATGGACATGAGTTTGAGTAGGTTCCAGGAGTTGGTGATGGACAGGGAAGCCTGGCGTGCTGCATTCCATGGGGTCGCAAAGAGTAGGACACAACTGAGCGACTGAACTGAACTGAATCAGTATAAACTTCTGGAACTTTCTTCCAAGTGCTTTTATTTTTAGCTTATACTAGCTGAGACAGCATTCATTTGTACGTTTACTGAGCTCCCCAGGTGACAGTAGTGGTAAGGAGCCCGCCCGCCAATGCAGGGAACGAAAGAGATGTGGGTGTGATCCCTGGGTCAGGAAGATTTCTTGGGATAGGAAATGGAACCCCTCCAGTATTCTTCCTGGGAGAATCCCATGGACAGAGGAACCTCCTAGGCTCTCGTCCGTGGGGTCCCAAAAATCAGAACATTACTGAGTGTCTGAGCACTGTATGTTTATTAGTCACAAGTGAAGAGTGACATTATATTTGCACAGAAGTTTATGGACAATGTGATTGTAAACCAATTAACTCCAGGTTACTGTGTTACATCTTTTTATAAGAAGGTCGCTTCAGTCGTGTCCGACTCTGTGCGACCCCATAGACGGCAGCCCACCAGTCTCCCCCATCCCTGGGATTCTCCAGGCAAGAACCCTGGAGTGGGTTGCCATTTCCTTCTCCAATACATGAAAGTGAAAAGTGAAAGTGAAATTGCTCAGTTGTGTCCGACTCCTAGCGACCCCATGGGCTGCAGCCTACCAGGCTCCTCCGTCCATGGGATTTGCCAGGCAAGAGTACTGGAGTGGGGTGCCATTGCCTTCTCCGAACTTATCTGGGGCCTATTTGGTATGAAGGTCAGACATTCTCTACAGTTTATCCTACACCTGCCTGGTGGGGGAGGAAAAAGCAACAGCTAGAGACAGAGTAATCAAGACTGGAGATTCTTGAGATGATATAAAACTCTTTTCAGCCAAACAACACAGCACTAAGTTAGGCTTCAGTTCAGTGCAGACACTTTCTTATTCCAAGCTGCTGAAAGTGACTGACAGCTCAGTCACATCTCAATCTTAAAATTCCTTAATCTTGAAATTATTAAATAAAAACTGGGAAAAACTCTATGCGTCTAATATCCAAAGAGTTGTCTAAAAACACAGCAAGCCCTTCATGGAATCAAGATACACTTGTCTAGTTCAGTTTTACAATGGTTTCACACAGGGGAACACTAAAGCTTTTGCTCACGTTATTTTTTCCACCTGGAGTGCCCTGTCTATAAATTCCTCATGGCCAAATTTTATTTGTGGTTCAAGGCTACTACATCTGGGAAGCATTTCCTGATAAGCCTCTCATTCTATTCAGAATACTAAAACTTTCATTGAATCATTTCTGATTTGTTTTTGAATACATAAAACATAATATATAGAATGCATATAATAAACTCTATATTATATGCTATATAGAAGCATATATGGATACTCATATATACATATATATGAGTATATATGTATGTATGTATATATATATATATATATATATATATATATATGTTTTCCAATAATTCTACTGAGAGGGAAGAAGGAGAAGAAGAACTTGCCCCCTGATGCCAAGAAATTTATTTTAACTTAGATTCCAAAAATGTGACCTCTGGAAGTTCATCATCCCATCTCCAGATTAATCTCAGGAGTCCGAATGTCCATCAGGTTTTCTCTTCTTGGCCATATGCTTTTAGTCCAGCTTCTGCAAATCACATTGCATGCCATCTTGGATAGTGAATTCAGCTTTTGGATACTTCCCCACTATTCAACCACATTGTGTATTTGTAAGTTTTACTGTGTGTTGTTCTTTTTCTTTGTTTTGGATGATCTTGAGAGAGTCATGAAGGAAGTTCACGTGGCACTTGGGCTTCTGCAGTTTTGACATCTTCTTTAGCTCTGTATGGTGTGAAATTTGGACTGTGAAGAAAGCTGAGTGACGAAGAATTGATGCTTTTGAACTGTGGTGTTGGAGAAGACTCTTGAGAGTCCCTTGGACTGCAAGGAGATCCAACCAGTCCATTCTAAAGAGATCAGTCCTGGGTGTTCTTTAGAAGGAATAATGCTAAAGCTGAAACTATAGTACTTTGGCCACCTCATGCAAAGAGTTGACTCATTGGAAAAGACTCTGATACTGGGAGAGATTGGGGGCAGGAAGAGAAGGGGACAACAGAGGGTGAGATAGCTGGATGGCATCACCGACTCGATGGACATGAGTTTGGGTGAACTCCGGGAGTTGGTGATGGACAGGGAGGCCTGGTGTGCTGCAATTCATGGGGTCGCAAAGAGTCATACACTACTGAGTGACTGAACTGGACTGAACTTAGCTCTGTCTCCTCCCATCCTCTTCTGCTGAGATTGTCCCTGAGAAATCCACGTTCTTCTCATTCTATTATTCAAATCCACTTGTCTTTTTTTTTTTCACAGTTGATATATAAAATTCAAGGTTTAATTTCCAAGAGCCCAGCAAAAGAAAGGACCCTTCTACTAAAAGGATTCAAGCCGACTCCCATCTAAAAAATAATCAAGTATATAGAGGTGAATGATGCCTAGTCACCACACCATTCTGCCTGTAACAGTCACATAAATGCATTCAGGTTTAAGAGATCATCATGTCTTTCACCAACACAAGGACAACTCATCTAGAACTGTAGCTGTCAATCTCTCAGTGTTTGTGGGTTGACTTTCACAGGCAAAATAAATGAACAAAGTTAATAAACTAATTGCAGATTCCTCAAAGTCAAGTAACAGCTGCGCATCTATCATCCTAACACATTGATCGGCTCACGGGGCTACCTTATAAACTTTTGATGTGGCCAAATATAGAACTAAATTTTTGGAGAGCATTATTTGTGTTACTAGACACATTTTTGGATATTCTGTGAATGTTTATAGATCAAATAAACTTGTATTGCCCTTGCACACTGGGGGATTTCACTGAGCTTCATTATTCAGTTCTTTGTGTTAAGAAGGATATAAACAGAATAACACCCTACTGCCCTAAATGTTATCAAGTATGTGCCCCTTGTGTTAAATTGTTTGTCATTTATAATAATCCAATCTTAGAAAAATACCACACAATAAAAGCTAATTGTGCTGTTACTGGTGATATTAATGTTGTCTGAGTCAGAGGAGGGAGATGAATTACTTCATAGGGAGAAATAGTAACGCCCAAGTGGATGGAAGACTAAGATAAAATGACCCCAGGTTTAAGTTCTTAGAAGAATGGCATTTCAAAGTATGAATCTGGTTTCCTGTGGGATCATTAGAGTTAGCTAGAGACTTTATTTTTTTAACTGTCTTTATTTGAGGTTAATAAAACAGTAATTCATATGAATCATTAAATTGTGTTTCTAGAAAGTTAAGTCAAATTGTGGAAGGAGTGGCTTTCTCAAAGATGTAACGTTATTTACTCTGTTTGTCAAAGTACCTTGCTGGTGGGGGTGGGGGAGTGTAGACGATCTAGCATGGACACAGCGGTGGCGTCCTACTCCCATCGAGTGTGCATGTCATCTCCATATAGAAATACTGGGAGCCGAGGCTAAGCACATGTCAATCGTTTGGTAGAAAAATGAAATCAGTCAAGCCAATCAGGCTTAGTCTCTCGGTTTGCAAGGGCTTCCCTGGTGGCTCAGCTGGTAGAGAATCTGCCTGCAATGCAGGAGACCTGGGTTCCATCCCTGGGTTGGAAAGATGCCCTGGAGGAAAGCATGGCAACCCACTCTGAAAATCAAGGCTCAGGAGAAGGAGGAAAGAACCAAGAACTGAAGTGAGACCAAGGAGTGTAGATGATCTTCATTCTCCATCTCATGGTCCCTGTGAAAAGGCCTGATATTCTGCACCTCTATTATAGGCACTGGGCTTCACACTTGTGATTCATTTTCTCCTTTAAAGCTCAGCACACCCCCTTGAGATGGACATTATTAATATTCTTCCTCTTTATGTAATGGAACTGTGTTATGAGAAGTTAGTTACTCCAAATCATGTGACTAGAGAATAGCTTAGTACAAATTTCAATGTAGGTTTTAAAGGCTGTTTTCAATGCCAGTAGGGTCTGAGTGGTGTATGAGAATATAAATGGGAGGCTTATTATTCATAGCAGATTCAGAAAACAAAAAACAACAGTTTAGTCTATGCCCGAAAAGAGGGAAAAAATAGGTAATGCAATTTTAAAGACTGATCATGCTTTTGAAAGAAACAAAAGTTATTGACTGACATTATCTCAATTGATGCTCACAATAATTCTATGAGTCAATTGTATAATCAAAAACTTACCATTGAGGAAAATCAAGCTGAGAAAACTTAAATAACAGCACAAATTTATGATTTTGTTTATCCTGAAGCCATTCAATCCAGAACTGCAAAACCCAAGACATTATTTATCACATGGGGATCATTTACTTGTTTATCATTAAAGACAAAACCACATAATAATATAAGCACAAATCCTTCTAAAAGTGATTGAAATAGTGACTATGCCCAAGAATTTATTGTTTATCTATTGGTTGGGTGTTTGGCCTTAAAACAGATAATCGGATGGTTAATAAGACACTATTGTTACTGCTCTGAAGGAATGAATAATTTTTGTACAAATAAAATAATGGAAAGACAAATAATTCAAAACCCAGATAATTTCTGAATGTAGTAGGAAAGGTTAGAAGGTCTGGCTAAACATACAAAAGATGGTATTCTAGGTGAAAAAAAATTAGCCAAAGCAATTTGCAGAGTGAACCATTGCATGAGAAGATGGACTCTACTGGGCATTTGATAAATCTTAGCTTATAAGTATAAGTTCTAAAAAAAAAAAAAAAGAAAGGATAAGCAATTTAAGAGGATCTTAAATGGGCATTTCACGAAGTTTATAACTGATCTGCTAGGCAATGTGTTGCAAAGAGTCGAACACGACTGAGCGACTTCACTTTCACTTTTCACTTTCATGCATTGGAGAGGGAAATGGCAACCCACTCCAGCATTCTTGCCTGGAGAATCCCAGGGACGGGGGAGCCTCATGGGCTGCCGTCTATGGGGTCGCACAGAGTCGGACACGACTGAAGCGACTTAGCAGCAGCAGCGGCAGCTAGGCAATGTATAAGTGCAGTATAAGATATATACAGAGATTCTTTAAAATACATATTAAGACCTTGAGAGCACCAGGTTCCTGTAGCTTTCCTTGTAAATTCTGTTGAAATTGGCCTGGGGAATAACACAGTTGCTTGAATTAAAAATGAGCTAAAAGATCATAAGTAAAAGATAATGACTAATAGGCTGTAGAGCCTTCTGGGGGAAATACCTAGTGGACCTCTTCAGGTTTGGTACTAATGATCTGTAAGAAAGTACAGACAGCATGTTAATGAAATTTTCTGATAACATTAAATTGGGAGAGGCTGGAACATAATTCAGATCAGAAAAATAATTGTTATAGAAAAGACTATGAGGAAGTTAGGAACATGAAGGAGATAATAAAATGGCATCCAGTGATACTAAATTCTAAGTAGTATATCATAAGACAGATTTTTAAAGTAGCGAAGGTAGAGGACATCAATGATAGGCTAACTACGTTGGAAGCTAAGCGTGTAAGGTGGACTGTCTCTAAGACACATGGGCATAGTCATTTCTATATGACTCAGAAAGAGTACTGAGACCACGGTTCTTAGAAAAGAAATATTTTTTTGGTGCATGAAGGCCTATTATTTGTGTTAGAAACCACTGAAAGCAACGAGTAGGTCACTGGAACAGGGGGCGTCAGATTTATCATCTAGAGTGTTTCTTTCTGGTCAAATGTACGCATAAATTCATTCCAGGCAGGTAAAATGAGAACACCAGCTTTCAGAAAAAAATTTTTTGTGCTCAAAGAGAGAATTATGGCCTGCCTGAAGAGTGAAGTATCATAAACATAACTGAGACTCCATATTATGAAAAATTGAAACCTAAAAAGAGAGAAAAATAACTAGGCTCGTTTAAGAGGTAAAAGAAATAAAATGTTTTTCTCCGAAAGCCCTTAAGAACAAAAGTTACATCATGTTAGTTTCAACTTGAAAGGCTTTCTTTTTAACTAGACTTTATTTTGAGGTTTCTCCCAATACCAATAACTACAATGACAAGCATTAACAAGCAACTCCTTTTTCACATACAAGGAAATATTTTATTATTAACAACAGTCTTGTTTAGAAATCTTGACTTAGGATAGCACTGTAACTAAAAATAAAGATTCTGAATCCAAATTTGAGGTCAAACCTTGGCTCAACAGTTATTTAGTTACGTTATTTGGGGCATGTAATTGAACATGTATTGCTCAATGTTCTTATCTATACTCTAGTATAACTAGTTACCTCAAAGATTCAGTAAGAATTTTGGGATTAAATAAGATTTACTTGGGGATTAAAAGAGAAAATACATATAAGACATTTAGCATAATTTCTCAAGTAATATAGATATTCTGTGATATTTATTAAGAATAAAATCAACAAATACTATATTTGGAAGAGATTTTCGTGATTATAAGTCCAACTTCCCCAATTTAGAGATGAAGAATATTAGAATACAACAACTGAATCTTAGAATTCAACCACTCCCTTAAGATTACAGAGATAGTTTTGACAGAATAGGAGTAGCATTCAGGTATTATAATTTCTTATCCAGAGAAATCATGCAGGTTTACTATGACAATTTCCAGGGATTTATATAGAAAATTTTGAAAGTTATGAAATGCATGGATTTTATTTTCTCTCATGGATTCCACTTACTATCTTCTGTGGCATTTCCCAGAAATAAACAACTCAATAGTACAGTAAAGAGTCTAATTAAAACCTCAATTAAGGCATTAGCCCAGGGACAATACTGTTGTCCACAATGCAATATATATTATACATTGAAATCAGTTCAGTTCAATACAGTTCAGTTGCTCAGTCATGTCTGACGCTTTGTGAGCTCATGGACTACAGCACACCAGGCCTCCCTGTCCATCACCAATTCCTGAAACCTACTCATACTCACGTAGGTGATGCCATCAGCCATCTCATCCTCTGTCATCCCCTTCCCCTCCTGTCCTCAATCTTTCCAAGCATCAGGGACTTTTCCAATGAGTTGGTTCTTTGCATTGTATAGCCAAAGTATTGGAGTTTCAGCTTCAGCATCAGTCATTCCAATGAATAACCAGGACTGATTTCCTTTAGGATTGACTCGTTGGATCTCCTTACTGTCCAAGGGACTATCAAGAGTCTTCTCCAACACCACAGTTCAAAATCATCAATTCTTCAGTGCTCAGCTTTCTTTATAGTCCAACTCTCACAACCATATATGACAACTGGAAAAACCATAGCCTTGACTAGACAGACCTTTGTTGGCAAAGTAATGCCTCTGCTTTTTAATAACCTGTCTAGATTGGTCATAACTTTTCTTCCAAGGAGCAAGTGTCTTTTAACCTCATGGCTGCAGTCACCATCTGCTGTGATTTTTGGAACTCTCTTGCTTTTTCGATGATCCAGTGGATGTTGGCAATTTGATCTCTGGTTCCTCTCTCTTTCCTAAAGACAGCTTGAACATCTGGAGTTTCATGATTCACGAACTGCTGAAGACTGGCTTAGAGAATTTTGAGCATTACTTTGCTACTGTGTGAGATGAGTGCAATTGTACAGTAGTTTGAACATTCTTTGTCATTACCTTTCTTTGGGATTGGAATGAAAACTGACCTTTTCCAGTCCTGTGGCCACTGCTGAGTTTTCCAAATTTGCTGGCATATTGAGTGCAGCACTTTCACAGCATCATCTTTTAGGATTTGAAATAGCTCAGTTGAAATTCCATCACCTGCACTAGCTTTGTTCATAGTGACACTTCCTAAGGCCCACTTGACTTCACATTCCAGGATGTCTGGCTCTAGGTGAGTGATCACACCATTGTGGTTATCTGGATCATGAAGATCTTTTTTGTATAGTTTTTCTGTGTATTCTGGCTACCTTTTCTTAATATCTTCTGCTTCTGTTATGTCCATACACTTTCCGTCCTTTATTGTGCTCATCGTTGCATGAAATATTCCCTTGTTATCTCTAATTTTCTTGAATAGATCTCTAGTCTTTCCCATTCTATTGTTTTCCTCTATTTTTTTGCACTGATCACTGAGAAAGGCTTTCTTATCTCTCCTTGCTATTCTTTGGAACTCAGCATTCAAAGGGGTATACCTTTCCTTTTCTTCTTTGCTTTTCACTTCTCTTCTTTTCTCAGCTATTTGCAAGGCCTCATCAGAAAACCATTTTGCCTTTTTGCATTTATTTTTTGGGGGATGGTTTGATCACTGCCTCCTGTACAACATCACGACCCTTGAATCCATTTCTCACTTCCACTGTAAAATCATAAGGGATTTGACTTAGGTCATACCTGAATGGTCTAGTGATTTCCCCTACTTTCTTCAATTTAAATCTGAATTTGGCAATAAGGAGTTCATGATCTGAGCCACAGTCAGCTCCCAGTCTTGTTTTTGCTGACTGTATAGAGCTTCTCCATCTTTAGCTGCAAAGATTATAACCAATCTGATTTTATATTTAATGTATTATATATAAATCATATTTATATATATTGAAATAGCAGCCAGAAATGGTGTTCAGACCCCCTAGCTAGAACATTTAGGTCAATTATATGGTACATGATTCAAGAGAGACAAGGCGACTAAGGGTTCAGACTCCTTGAGCTTGAAGATCTGAATCAATTTCTCAGTCAAGCAACACACATCCAATGAACTACTGATAGAAATCAAAGGGAATCTAGAAAGGAGATAGAGATGGGTAATGAAGACTATCAATCATGGAAAGCTGCTTCTTCACTAAAGCTCATGCATTCATATTTGTAGAGACCTTGAAGGGGTTTCTAATGCCTAGTGAGGTTAATGAAGACATCAAAAAATGTGTTTTGGAAGAAGAGGCTTCCAACTCCAATAGCTTCTCTTGATTTGATAAACAGACTTCCATGGAAGCTACTCAACTCTAATTTGTACAATTTCAGAAATCATACTCCTAAGAAGTTAACATCCCAGGGCCAAAACTGAATGGCAGCCAATGGATGAATAATTAATCTTTCCTCCCTTAAGACTAGACTGCCCTGTGATGTATTTCAGGACTTCCCTCAGATTAAGGAAAGTGCATTCTTTAGAGGTAGCAATTCAGTAATGTAGTGAATCTTTCCCTGTCCCTCCGCTCCATGTTCACTTTTACTTCCTTAATCCCACTTACCATTCATTGCTCGTGTTTAAGTAACTGATTCAACTTTCTAGAGACCCCAAGCTAAGATAATATCTAAAAGCAAACTCCAACATATGAATGAAACCCCCTTCTTCCTCAATCTTCTCTCTAAATATTCACTTTGTATCTGAATATCTTCTCAATATTTTCAGTTCAGTTCAGTCGCTCAGTCATGTTCCAACTCTTTGTGACCCCATGGACTACAGCACGCCAGGCCTCCCTGCCCATCACCAATTCCCAGAGTTTACTCAAACTCATGTCCATCGAGTCAGTGATGCCATCCAACCATCTCATGCTCTGCTGTTCCCTTCCCTTCTCCCACCTTCAAACTTTCCCAGCATCAGGGTCTTTTCCAATAAGTCAGTTCTTTGCATCATGTGGCCAAAGTATTGGAGTTTCAGCTTCAAAATCAGTCCTTCCAATGAATATTCAGGACTGATTTCCTTTAAGATGGACTCTCAAGGGTCTTCTCCAACACCACAGTTCAAAAGCATCAGTTCTTCTGTTCTCAACATTCTTTATAGTCCAAGTCTCACATCCATACATGACCATTGGAAAAGCCATAGCCTTGACTAGACAGACCTTTTTTGGCAAAGTAATGTCTCTGCTTTTTAATATGCTGTCTAGGTGGGTCATAGCTTTTCTTCCAAGGAGCAAGTGTCTAATTTCATGGCTGCAGTTACCATCTGCAGTGATTTGGGAGCCTCCCCCCACCCCCCACCCCAAATAAAGTCTGCCACTGTTTCAGCTGTTTTCTCATCTATTTGCCATGAAGTGATGGGACCAGATGCCATGATCTTAGTTTTCTGAATGTTGAGCTTTAGGCCAGCTTTTTAAGCCTCCTCTTTCACTTTCATCAGAAGGCTTTTAGTTCCTCTTCACTTTCTGCCATAAGGGTGGTGTCATCTGCATATCTGAGGTTATTGATATTTCTCCCGCCAATCTTGATTCCAGCTTGTGCTTTTTCCAGCCCAGTGTTTCTCACCATGTACTCTGCATATAAGTTAAATAAGCAGGGTGACAATATACAGCCTTGACGTACTCCTTTTCCTATTTGGAACCAGTCTGTTGTTCCATGTCCAGTTCTAACTGTTGCTTCCTGACCTGCATATAGGTTTCTCAAGAGGCAGGTCAGGTGGTCTGGTATTCCTATCTCCTTCAGAATTTTCCACAGTTTATTGTGATCCACACAGTCAAAGGCTTTGACTGATCCGCAAAGTCAAAGGGCCAATACTTTATTATATTTTAAATACATTCAGAATTATAATCACTAGTATGAAACTGATCCGAGAAATAATTACATTTTATTGAATGATGAAGTGTCCTCATAATTAATCATTCTGTTTTTATCCTTGCCTCCAATAATTTACTTTCAATCATAGTGAAAACTTGAGAATTTTATTTGTTTCACTCCTCTCATTAAAGCTCTCAAATGTCTTTCCATGTCACACAAATAAAGGCAAAAAGGCTTTCAGTGGCTCATATTTATCCACATTTATAACTTCGACTTCTTTCTCTGCTGTTTTCCCCTAGATCACTCCAGGCCAACCAGTTTGGCCATCCTGTTTTCCTTTGAGTCATCCAAACACAGGCCTCTCTCGGGACCTTTGCAGTCCTCTCAGTGCAGAAATACAGACGGCTATGACTTCCATTAGACAACCACATGCCTTGCTCCACTGCTCCCTTCAAGTTCCCCCACATATACTACTTCTTAGTTATAATCCAGATTCCTTCCTGTCAATTTGGCATCCCCTACTATGCCAAAGCCTTTGACTGTGTGGATCACAATAAACTGTGGAAAATTCTGAAAGTTATGGGAATACCAGACCACCTGACCTGCCTCTTGAGAAACCTATATGCAGGTCAGGAAACAACAGTTAGTACTGGACATGGTACAACAGACTGGTTCCAAATAGGAAAAGGAGTACGTCAAGGCTGTATATTGTCACCCTGCTTACTTAACTTATATGCAGAGTACATCATGAGAAACACTGGGCTGGAAGAAGCACAAGCTGGAATTAAGATTGCTGGGAGAAATATCAATAACCTCAGATATGCAGATGACACCACCCTTATGGCAGAAAGTGAAGAGGAACTCAAAAGCCTCTTGATGAAAGTGAAAGTGGAGAGTGAAAAAGCTGGCTTAAAGCTCAACATTCACAAAACAAAGATCATGGCATCTGGTCCCATCACTTCATGGGAAATAGATGGGGAAACAGTGGAAACAGTGTCAGACTTTATTTTTTTGGGCTCCAAAATCACTGCAGATGGTGACTGCAGCCATGAAATTAAAAGATGCTTACTCCTTGGAAGAAAAGTTATGACCAAACTAGATAGCATATTCAAAAGCAGAGACATTACTTTACCAGCAAAGGTCCATCTAGTCAAGGCTATGGTTTTTCCAGTGGTCATGTATTGATGTGAGAGTTGGACTGTGAAAAAAGCTGAGTGCCGAAGAATTGATGCTTTCGAACTGTGGTGTTGGAGAAGACTCTTGAGAGTCCCTTGGACTGCAAGGAGATCCAACCAGTCCATTCTAAAGATCAGTCCTGGGATTTCTTTGGAAGGAATGATGCTGAAGCTGAAACTCCAGTACTTTGGCCACCTCATGCGAAGAGTTGACTCATTGGAAAAGACTCTGATGCTGGGAGGGATTAGGGGCAGGAGGAGAAGGGGACGACAGAGGATGAGATGGCTGGATGGCATCACTGACTCGATGGACGTGAGTCTGAGTGAACTCCGGGAGTTGGTGATGGACAGGGAGGCCTGGCATGCTGCGATTCATGGGGTCACAAAGAGTTGGACACGACTGAGTGACTGAACTGACTGACCTTCATCCCTTCTTTATCTTCTCCAAAACATTTATTACTGTCTAAGGCAGACTGGCTGTCAAAGGTGGCCATAGTAATCTATACCATCGTTATACTGCATGGCCAGTTTCAATGATACTTGATATTTTCTTTCATCAAAAGAGGGAATCCACCTCTCCATTCCCTGAATCTGGGTTAGCCTTATGATTTACTTTAACCAAAAGAGTGTTATCGAGGTGATCTTGTGAGAACTCCAAACCTAGGCTTACAAGGACTTCACACCTTCAGTTTCTGTGTTCTAGAGCATTGCCCTGGGTTCACCATGTGAAGAAGCCCACTTTAGCCTGCTGGAGGTTGAGAAATCTTATGAAACACAGGCAAACTTTGCAAAATAAAACCCCTAGATCGGATAACAATAGCCAACACCAAATGCAATTTGTGTGACTGAAGCCATTTTAGACCAAAAAGCCTCAACTGAACCACTAGATGGCTGTGGCTGTACGACTGACCTCAGGGAAGTCTAGTAGAAGAACCGTCCATCCATAGAGAATGGTTTAGAAAACTTGTGTTGTACGTACAGTCTTAATTTGCTCAAAGTCTCCAGTGCTAAAATATCCACTTAAATAATTCCAGAATCATTTTGTTTTTAATTTGGATTCATCTGGGATGTATTTTATAGAATACCAAGCTTTCCCCATATTGCCTGAACAGCTATATCAAGTGAGTGTTGATGAAATTAATCATCTGAGAAATTATGTCATCTTCAGTCTGTCACTGAGGTGGAACATTTTGTTTTGATGAGCAAATCCATAACCATTTGGATCAAAAAGAATTGAAATGTATTCACCAGTTACACTCCCATTGATTAGAGACAGGGATAATAAGTGGGTAAATAGTTATTGATCTTAGACTTCCAATTAGGCATTTAGGCTGTCAGTCCTTGGAGAAAATCTAGAAATGTGCTCAATTTTCCAGGAATTTCCAAACTTGTTTCTTACACCTAGATTGATAAAGCATGTGATGCTTGCAAAATCATTCAGATTTTAATGGGTTTGGTCTTGTGAATTCAGATATGTTTACCTCTAGTAGATAAAATGAAATCTTCTTTATTGAATCCTAGCTGCACTAAAATATTCAGAAAAATATGTTTAATCAGTCATGTACCACTTACAGACAGTACATTAGAGCTATGGCCCACGTAATTGAAAGGACAGTGGTGATGTCATGTAGCAGCCTTGGGGCATGCACATTCCTATTAGTATCCTATTATTGTCATCATTTGAATGTCTGTTATACTTAGCACTGAAGTTACAAGTTGAAACTCTATTCTCTATAGAACATAATTTCTCCTTCTTTTTCCATTTTATAGAAGCTTATAGCTGAGCCTGAGCTTTCAGGCCATTTAAATTATTCCTTTATTTCTCTAGGTAGATTTTGTCAAATCATATATTTGCAATTAGTACCAAAGAGCAATTTTCCCTCAAGAAGAATGTTTCCCTAGACTCAGAAATGTGTATGCAATACTTGTATTATGGAATCTACAAATAAGAAAATGAAATACTCTGTCCTGTAAGTTGTATATGTTTCTAAGAAGGGATGAAATATAGAGGCAGTGACCTGATACCAAAAATATCCAATTATAGATTAAATTTTGGTAGAAAAAGTCAACATTAGAAACTCAATTTATCAATTATTACCCAGGGGAGATAGTTAAAGTCTCATCAGGCAAATCTTAAAAAGCTAGTGAAGACTTACATGAAAAGATGCTCAACATCACTCATTATCAGAGAAATGCAAATCAAAACCACTATGAGGTACCATTTCACACCAGTCAGAATGGCTGTGATCCAAAAGTCTACAAGCAATAAATGCTGGAGAGGGTGTGGAGAAAAGGGAACCCTCTTACACTGTTAGTGGGAATGCAACCTAGTATAGCCACTATGGAGAACAGTGTGGAGATTCCTTAAAAAACTGGAAATAGAACTGCCTTATGATCCAGCAATCCCACTGCTGGGCATACACACTGAGGAAACCAGAAGGGAAAGAGACACATGTACCCCAATGTTCATCGCAGCACTGTTTATAATAGCCAGGACATGGAAGCAACCTAGATGTCCATCAGCAGATGAATGGATAAGAAAGCAATGGTACATATACACAATGGAGTATTACTCAGCCATTAAAAAGAATTCATTTGAATCAGTTCTAATGAGGTGGATGAAACTGGAGCCTATTATACAGAGTGAAGTAAGACAGAAAGAAAAGCACCAATACAGTATGCTATCACATATATATGGAATTTAGAAAGATGGTAACAATAACCCTGTATACGAGACAGCAAAAGAGACACTGATGTATAGAACAGTCTTTTGGACTCTGTGGGAGAGGGAGAGGGTGGGATGATTTGGGAGAATGGCATTGAAATATGTATAATATCATATGTGGAACGAGTCACCAGTCCAGGTTCGATGCACGATACTGGATGCTTGGGGCTGGTGCACTGGGACGACCCAGAGGGATGGTATGGGGAGGGAGGAGGGAGGAGGGTTCAGGGTGGGGAACACATGTATACCTGTGGTGGATTCATTTTGATATTTGGCAAAACCAATACGATATTGTGAAGTTTCAAAATAAAATAAAATTTAATAGAAAAAATTCCATTTTGACCAAAAGGAACATAACAGAGCATTGCTGATTTTTCCTTTTCCTCCACTCTCAATCTAGGGAAAAAGCAGGGAAAGAAAAACTAGAAATTCAGTATTTAGGCAAAATAATAATCATAATGATTTCTACAGAGTCCTTAATAAAGACATAGTAACTTTAAGAATTTTTGTCTGTTTAGATTTAGGAATAAATTAATCCACCAGAGCTTGGGCAAAAGTTCATCTTTGGTACCATTAATGGCACACTCCTAAATGTAGCAACATGACATGTTAGGAATCTCCTACATAAAAAACACAGTTTTTATATTAATGGCAGAAACAGCTGGAGGAGTAAAAGACCTTGGCTTGGTTGTATAATTTTTCAGTCTAAAATTGCACCTACCTTCTTTGTATAAATAGCCATTTGTATTTCACATAAAGCTGCCAGCTGCATGGTCAATAAATACAACTTCATTATCTTTGCAAAGTATCCCTTGAATCAGGACTGCACAGAGGCATAATCCTTAGAACAGGTCAATAATACATGGTATCAAAGCCAGGTGTAACTGTCAGTTTTACTACCCTCCCCTGGTAGACCCATTTGGATGGTTAAATTTAAATCATAGGGGGAAGTAAACTCTGTTTCTAACTACATATAGCAAAATATATGTGTATCAGAAATATCTTGCATATTTGCAAATGCTGGTATACTAATATGTATACAAGCAGCCAGAAACCTGTATGCAGGTCAGGAAGCAACAGTTAGAACTGGACATGGAACAACAGACTGGTTCCAAATAGGAAAAGGAGTACGTCAAGGCTGTATATTGTTACCCTGCTTATTTAACTTCTATGCAGAGTACATCATGAGAAATGCTGGGCTGGAAGAAGCACAAGCTGGAATCAAGATGGCTGGAAGAAATATCTATAACCTCAGATATGCAGATGACACCACCCTTATGGCAGAAAATGAAGAGGAACTAAAAAGCCTCTTGATGAAAGTGAAAGAGAAGAGTGAAAAAGTTGGCTTAAAGCTCAACATTCAGAAAACTAAGATCATGGCATCTGGTCCCATCACTTCATGGGAAATAGATGGGGAAACAGTGGAAACAGTGTCAGACTTTATTTTGGGGGGCTCCAAAATCACTGCAGATTGCGATTGTAGCCATGAAATTAAAAGATGCTTACTCCTTGGAAGGAAAGTTATGACCAACAATAGATAGCATATTGAAAAGCAGAGACATTACTTTGCCAACAAAGGTCCGTCTAGTCAAGGCTATGTTTTTTCCAGTGGTCATGTATGGATGTGAGAGTTGGACTATGAAGAAAGCTGAGCACTGAAGAATTGATGGTTTTGAACTGTGGTGTTGGAGAAGACTCTTGAGAGTCCCTTGGACTGCAAGGAGATCCAACCAGTCCATCCTAAAGGAGATCAGTCCTGGGTGTTCTTTGGAAGGACTGATGCTAAAGCTGAAACTCCAATACTTTGGCCACCTCATGGGGAGAGTTGACTCATTGGAAAAGACGCTGATGCTGGGAGAGATTGGAGGCAGGAGGAGAAGGGGATGACAGAGGATGAGATGGCTGGATGGCATCACTGACTCGATGGACATTAGTTTGGGTGAACTCCGGGAGTTGGTGATGGACAGGGAGGCCTGGCATGCTGCAGTTCATGGGGTTGCAAAGAGTCGGACACGACTGTGTGACTGAACTGAATTCAACTGAAGCAGCCCCAGGCATCAGTTGGTTTCAGATAATTAACCAGCAGCATTAACTATGGATTTTATATGAATATATCTATAGATAAACCTTTCTTATTTCAAATGAAGTGAAGTGAAAGTTCTCAGTTGTGTCTAACTCTTTGTGAAGTCATGGGCTGTAGCTCTTCAGTCTCCTCTGTCCATGAAATTCTCCAGGGAGGACTACTGGAGTGCATAGCCATTCTCTTCTCCAGAGGCTCTTCCTGACCCAGGGATCAATCCTGTGTCTCCTGCATTGGAAGCAGATTCTTTACCATCTGAGCCATCAGAGTGAAGACCAAGTCCATTTCAGATGGAAAATTTCTTTTTTGTGACCAAGTTTCTTCTCTGCTGGGCATTTAGAAGACTTAAAATCTTGGCCCCTCTGTGTATTTTGCAAACCCATTATTCCAGTGCTTAAAAGGTTGGCACTGAAAATGTTAAAATGAATCAGATTCACAGTAAAAAGAAACTCTGCCAAATGGTAGGTTTTCGCGAATATTGCATTTGATTGATAAAGACAGCAATAGTAAAGGCCACCACAGGCTAAGGATGTATAAAATATCAGGTACCGTGCTCAGACCTTTACAGATATCATCTGGTTTTGTCAGAAGAATCCTACTCAGTGGGTAGTTTTGTCATTTGCCCATTTCACAGCTAAATTCACAGGGACAGGAACTTTTCTCAAGGCAACACAGGAGTTAGTACTAGAGCTATCCTTTGAATCTCAGCACTGCAGTTTATAAAATGAGTCCAAGGTTTCTGGTACTGTTTCCTTCTCTCATTATTTGTGCTCATTTAACCAATGTTTGCTGAGTACTTACTCGGTTAAGGTTGAGCACTCATGGACCTAGGCTGAGGACCTGGAGCCTGGCTACAAGCCTAGACCAGCGCAAGGACAGAGAATTGCTTCTATCTCAAGTGCCAACTCTGATTAACTGTCAAGAGCGGTCTGAAAAAATGTGTTAAGAATTCCATAGTTGAGGTCAGGTCAGCAAGGAGCAATGGGGGAGGGGCAGATGAGCAATGTCTATGATGCATGAGGGGAGATGGGGACAGTAAAGGTCACCAGTATTTGACTTTCCTGAGCTAAGGGATAACAAAAGAATAGCAGAAATACTCAGAAGTGAGTGGTCAAATGGACTTGAGAAAATAGAATACCGGAATACTTTAGGATCGATATTAAAGCAATGTGGAGCTTCATTAATAGAAAGAGATACAGACAGAACATGGTGTGCAGGTCAAGAGTGAGCAAAGGCAGGCAAAGAAGGAATCAGATGCTAGACAGAAAGATGTGCAGCTGTTCAACAGGATAGTTGAAGGGCAGTCAGAAAAATGGAAAACCAAGTATCCCAGACAAATAATATAAGTAAGTTCATCTTTTTATTAAACTCTGTATTTATTTTTACTTATCTATTTGTTTTGGGCTGCATTGGGCCTTTGCTGTTGGGTGCAGGCTCTCTCTAGCTGTGGTAAGCGGGGGTTACTCCCTAGTAGAAGTGCACACATCTTTTATGGTGGTGGCTTCTCTTGTTGAGGAGCACAAGATTCTAGAGCTTGGGCTCAATAGTCGTGGCACCCGGCTTAATTGTCCCCTTGGCATTTGAAATCTTTCCTGACCAGGGATCAAACCTGTATCATCTGCATTGGTAGGCGGATTTTTAACCACTGGACCACAGGGAAGTCTATAAGTTCCTTTTCATGAGAAAGATTGTGGATAACTAAGCTGGAATACCTGCTGCAGCTCCAGAGGCACAAACTATCACTCCATGATTTACCTGGGCTGAGAGGTCAGAGGGTACCCTGGACAGAGGTGGAAAGAATGGGGAGAGGTGTAGCCCGGCTTTGTAGCTGAGACCTATCTTAATAATCCCCAACTAGTCTGGCTAAAAAGGTGGCTCTAGCTCAGCAGAGGCCACCTTTATGCTCTCCCAGGCCTGCTTTTTGACTACACAGCCTCCTGTTTTTTGCATCTGTTTTGGTAATGCACTGCTCCCCACTCCCAAGCAGATATCTGAATTGACAGCTGTTAATCCCACTTCAGGAGAAATAAATCTTGCCAGGGCTGGCAATGAGCAGGTGCATTTCCACTCACCTGGATCAAACCAGAGTCTCCCAAGAGAATACAATTTGTGCACACAGCCCTTATCCCCCTTGGCAACTGGAGGATTTAGCCCAAATTGTAGTACCTAGAGCCTACAGTTTGAGTCAAGTGGCCTGGAAGAGAGATAAGCACACACTTCTGAAATGCATGCAGTAACTAGCTCCGAACAGCATAAAATATTCAACTCAGAATGATGAATTTTAATTTTATTTCAAAAGCCTTTTCAAAGGGAAGGTGTCAGAGCTTAACACTTGCTACTGGGTTTACCATAAATGGCTAGCTGCCAATTAGAATCTGTTTTCCAATCATTTGTGATCTCATATATGAAAATGAATTATGTGGTTCAAGAAGAAATAAAATCTATAATCCTCTGTACTGTGCTGAAATACTAAATCACGATAAAGGGGTGAGAGGTGAAGGTGAACGCTTTGTTGATTTACACAGAAATAGCAAGCGTGTAGCTCAACGAGATCTCAACTCAGCTGGGAAAGCATTTGGCTCATCTTGTTATGGAAAATAAAAACAAAAACGTGGATTTCTAAAAGCTTTAATGAGCTTCCCAGGTGGCTCAGTGATAAAGAATTCGCCTGCCACAGGTGGTGTGCGTTCAACCCCTGGGTCGGGAAGATCCCCTGGAGAAGGAAATGGCAACCCACTCCAATCTCATGGACAGAAGCGCCTGACAGGCCATAGTACAAGGGGTCACAAAGGAGCTGGGCACGAGTTAAGTGCCTAAACAGCAACAAACAAGGGTGAGGCTTAGGATCTAGAAGACCAAGTCAAATTATGTTCCTGGACAGGAGGACTAAGATGATCAGCCTAGCAGAGAGGCAAGAGTGGTGGGAGGAAATGCGAAAGGGTGCACTCATATCTTGGCAAGTGCGTCATTGTACCAACAGGATCCAGGAACCTGAGCAAAGCCTAGCATTTTTTTTGTGTGTGGGGGGCAGGTATCCAGTAGAATGGGACAGCTGATTTTGTACCTCAGCACAATGCATTCTAAGACAGCTTTATTACTCATTATGGCCACTTGGCTAGGCATAATGAGTGACACCAAGATCATTTGAATAGAAAGCCCCTGGGACTCTTTGCAGTTTGCATTCTGTAATCTAGGGTTTTTGAGGGCTTATTTTAGCCTTGGACACTCTTATGGATCAAATCATGCTCCCCCCGCCCCCCAATATGTTGAAGTTCTGACTCCCAGTACCTGTGCATGAAACTTTATTTGGAAATAGAATTTTTGCAGATACAATCAAGTTACAATGAAGACATGGTAAATTAGAGTGGCCTCTTAATCCAGTATGGCCTGTGGTCACCTAAGAAAAGGGAAATATGGAAACATACAGAAACACATAAGGGGAGAATGTCACATACCAACTGGAAGTGGAGGTTGACATGTTTACAGCTGCAAGGCAAGGAACATAAGAGGTGTCCAGTAGCTGGAGGACACAAGGAAAAATCTTTCTTTAGAGCTTCAGAAGGACCATGGCCCTGTTGGCAACTTGATTTCAGTCTTCTCACCCCCCAGCTGTTTCCAGATGTGAGTGAGATAATACACTGTTGTTGTTTTAAGTCATCATGCTTGTGGTACTTTGTTACAGCAGGCCTAGGAAGCTGATACAGTTATCCTTATTCTAATAAAATATACTCAGAACCTTGAAGTATTGAAAAAACAAGTAGATACAAAGTTTATCTGGTGGAAGCTGAGATGAAAAGTCACAATTCATACCTGAAATATTCCTAGTCTATTGAATACTATAAAAATTAGGACTTCTCTGAGAGATGTTTAACTCTCTTGAGAGTGTGAATTAACACATGCTAAGCCTTTTTTTTTAATTAAAAAATATACTTATCTCATGGGTATTCATCTAAATGATTTTCCATTAAGTGAAGGTACCCGTATCATGAGCATTCAGATCAAGCATTATGATATCCCTTGTACTCCCAGAATCCCCTCATGTTCCCTTTAGCAACCCAAATGACATCTCCTCTCTTGGCTGCTTACTATCAAGTCCTTTTTTTTTTTTTTTTTGGAGGTTAATTGCTTTAAAATATTGTGTTGTTTTCTGCCATACCTCAACCTGACTCAGAGAGGATACACATGTCCCCTCCCTCCTGAATCCCCCTCCTGGCTCCCTCCCCATCCCACCCATCTAACTCATCACAGAGCACTGGGTTGAGCTCCCCATGTCACACAACAAATTCACTACCTTGTTCTTTTTGTTTTTGAAATAATGTGTCTCTTTTTTAATATAAAGTTATTTATTTTAATTGGAGGCTAATTACTTTACAATCTTAAAACACTTAAAACACTTTTGGAGCCAGGGCTATTCTCTTTTTTTTTAAAAATGCAACTGAATCCCTGCCAACTTTCTTAAGTATCCAATAACTTTTGTTGTTTCTCATAATACTTAGAAAAGTTGATGTTAACCAGCTTGAGAAGTGAAGTATTAGTTGCTCAGTTGTGTCCAGCTCTTTGTGACCTCATGGACTATAGCCCACCAGGCTCCTCTGTCCATGGAATTCTCCAGGCAAGAATATAAGAGTGGGTAGCCATTCCCTTCTTCAAGGGATCTTCTTGACTGTGGGATTGAACCTGGGTCTCCTGCATTACAGGCAGATTCTTTACTGTCTAAGCTACCAAGGGTAGCTAGCCTGTGGCAATATCCAATTCACCTGTAAATTTAGTTAAAAATATAAAAACTGCAAATAAGAAGTTTTAAATTATTATCTAATGCAATTGTACCCTTTTTTCTTTCTTTTTAAATTATTCAAACCTGCAATAGTTTGTGCCTGTGTAATTCAAAGAACTTGCTATCTGACTCTCTTTTTAAGAGTCAGGGCATATTTCAAAAACACTTTTTAACTTCCAGCTTGATATTTTTAGAATACTTTGCCTATGAGGAAGTTATATGTAAATTATAAGGAATGAATCTAAATAATTAATTTTCATTTATTTTTATGTACTCTCTCATCTAGATGAAAGCTGAATATGTATAAACAAAGTAATGTTATTATTGTATCTCCGTCTTTTCACCAAACTGATGAGGTGACTTCTAAAACCATCCAGTGTTTGAATTGTGTTCATTTTGTATCAAGTATTGTTCTAAGTGACTTTACATATTTTAAATTACTTAACCTCATAAGAATACAATGAGATAGGATGGTTATTATTCACAGCCTACCACAGAGGATACAGGTCACAGAGAGTTTGAGTTGATTCCCCAAGCTCACAGATGCATGGAGCTCAGATTCACACCCAGGCTCACTAGCAGTTGAAGTCCATAGTCATCTTATTAGACAAGCCTTGAACAGAGAGGCATGCAATGATAATGTCATAGAAATAAAGGCAAGGGAAAATATTTAAAAAATCAGCCATAACATTCCATGCATTTCTCAGGTTGAGCTCTAAAACATTTTTCTTTGAGGCTCTTCAGAAGAAACACACTAACAAACCAAGCAAGCCAAAACCAGTCAGCTGCAAAGATCTCACAGAGACCATTTCTTTTTTAAATTGAAAAGAATAGCAGCTTTTCAAAACACCTTCCAAATATTGAATTTGAGAATTAATTCTTCAAATTATAAATGCATTCATGCTTTGACCCAGCCATCCTGCTCTAGGGGATTTATCTAACTGGTAGACATACATGCATACAGAAATGATTCATGAAAGCTAACCACAGAAGTATTGGACTTAATAGAAAGGGGCTGAAAATAGCTCAAACGTCTGTTTCTAGGGACTAGTTAGAGACAGTGCATCCTATGTGTGATGCCAGAAGGGCAAAAAATATGTCTTTAAATAAGATGAAATGTTCATATCATAATATATAGCATAATACACTGTAAATAGATCAAGAAACTAAATATAACTTTGGCTTTCCAGGTGGTGCTAGTGGTGAAGAACACACCTGCCAGTGCAGGAGATGTCAGAGACAAGGGTTTGATCCCTGAGTTGGAAAGATCCCCTTGAGGAGAGCATGGTAACCCACTCCAGTATTCTTGCCTGGAGAATCACATGGACAGAGGAGCCTGGCGGGCTACAGTCTACAGTGTCACAAAAAATCAGACATGACACGAGTGAAGTGACTTAGCCTGCATGCAAGTATGCCTACTTATATGTATAAGAAGATACACTGGAAGGATTCATAAAATTCAGAAAGGACAAGTCTTCTTTCTCAACCATGATACATTGACAAATACCATTGATTCTGCTCTCAAAACAGACCACGAATCTGACTACTTCTAACAACCTCTTACTACCAGTACTATGGTCCAAACCATCATTATCTCATGCCTGGACAATTATAATAGCTTCCACCCTTGAACCTTAAAACCATTTTAACGTGGGAGCCAGAGGGATCCTCTTAAAAGGATGTGTCACTGCTCCGCTTGAAACCCTCCCAAGTCAGAGTGAAAATCAACACATATTATGACTAGCAAAGCTTTATATGATTTAACCTTAAGTTCCTGCTCTATTTTCTACTAATCTTCCCTTAGTTCACTTACGGGGACCCCATCCCTCTATCTGGAATTAGGAAGATACTCATTAATTTAAAAAAAAAAAAACAGTGAAAATAATGAAAAATTTTCTCTGCAATGAAAACATTCAATTGCCTATTATTAGATGCTCTTATACCAACTTCTACCTAGTGGCTGTATTTGCTGCTGCTGCTAAGTCGCTTCAGTCGTTCCAACTCTGTGCGACCCCATAGATGGCCTCCCACCAGGCTCCCCTGTCCCTGGGATTCTCCAGGCAAGAATACTGGAGTGGGTTGCCATTTCCTTCTCCAATGCATGAAAGTGAAAAGTGAAAGTGAAGTCGCTCAGTCGTGTCCGACTCTAGCGACCCCATGGACTGCAGCCTACCAGGCTCCTTCGTCCATGGGATTTTCTAGGCAAAAGTACTGGAGTGGTGTGCCATTGCCTTCTCTGGCTGTATTTAATAAACCAGAAATAAAAGAAACTTGCCTCTGAAAGTATAAAAACAATGGAATCCAAAAAAATTAAATTGAATAAATAACTGTATTCCAAATTCACGGTGGTATATTTATTTACTTTTAAAAATTAATTATATAAGAAACATCATCTATAAGTGTAGTCACTACCTTGGATTATTAATCCAAGATCATTCTTAAGAATCCAAAAGTTTTTTGTTTTGTTTTGTTATTTTTTACTATCAAGACTAGGAAACAGATTTATGGTGGTGTTGCTAATACTTTCATTTCTTTCAAGAATATCTTTCACCTAATGGTAGTGGGGTGGAGATAAATAGGCTTCCAAGTTTGATACTTGACCCTTCATTCATAAGCATAAATACCAGAATTTGTGCTGTTTGGAAACTGGAGAAATAATCAATGTCAGATGAATTTGTCCCAAGAGCCCATTTATACTGGAACTTCATTTGTAAACTGAAGTTGATCTCATTCAGATTACAGTTATGTACTGCTTATTGCAATTACATCTTCCAGCATGCTGATAGGTGGTTTATTTCTTTTCCTTCAAAGAATAGGTGCCAAGACAAAAAGTCAAGACCATACCAGAAGAGTGTGTTTCATGCGGTGCTCTTGGAAGATCAGAGGTCATTCATTTTTACGATCATTCCCAGGACTCCTTTTATTCAAGAACTGAAGAATAATAAATTAACTTGTCTAGAAACTATTGGATCTAGTGATTAATTTAACTGGCTGGTTTGAATTAATGAACCTGTTTACAAGTCTTGGAACTTTTGCAATTAAAAAAAGGGAAAAAAAGGGGAAAAAAAAACCTGTCAAATTGGGATCTTTACATGTACAAAGGACACAGTCCTACTGAGTATATTTTTTTCCCCTTGATGAAACTGTAGTCCAAGTGGAAGGACCAGAGATCTCCCTGTGCCTGTTCATCTCCTAAACCAAGACTACTGGTCCTTCCTCTGCTGATGGCAAATGACCACATCCACTTTGCATGTGCCATTTAAATCTCTCTGTTGGACCAGGACATTTCATTCCTCTCAAGCCTCTTTAGGTTGCATTAAGTTGCCATCTTCCACATTAACATTCCTTGCTGAGAAAGAAATGTCAGGAGTGTCAATTCCAGTGTGGCAGAGGCTCCTCTGGTAATTGCTTAAAACAATGGAAGAGAAGATAAACGACTGTAACATAATTCAGAGGTCAGTGGACAGAACACACAGGAAAGACCAGTTTAACATTCACAGTCCCTCGAGTCTTTGAATTCCTTCATTTACACTGTGATGGTGTGTTTACTGGTCTTTTGATTTCAGCTCTCAGGGGCCTGGATGGTGACTGTGGCCATGAAATTAAGACTCTTGCTCTTTGGAAGAAAAGCTATGACAAATTTGTATGTGTTAGTCACTCAGTCATGTTCAACTCTTTGCAACTCCATGGGCTGATAATAGCCTACCAGACTCCTCTGTCCATGGGATTCTCCAGGCAAGAATACTGGAGTGGGTTGCCATTTCCTTCTCTGGGGGATCTTTCCAATCCAGGGATTGAACCTGTGTCTCCCACATTGCAGGCAGATTCTTTATCATCTGAGCAACCAGGGAAGTCCATATGACAAACCAAGACAGCATATTAAAAAGAAGAGACATCACTTTGCCAACAAAGGTCTACATAGTCAAAGCTATGGTTTTTCTAGTAGTCATGTATGGATGTGAGAATTGGACCATAAAGAAGGCTGAGCACTGAGGAACTGATGCTTTCAAACTGTGGTGCTGGACAAGACTCTTGAGCATCCCTTGGACTGCAAGGAGATAAAACCAGTCAATCCTAAAGGAAATCAACCCTAAATATTCATTAGAAGGACTGATGCTGAAGCTGAAGCTTCAATACTTTGGCCACTTGGTGCAAAGAATTGGCTTATTAGAAAAGACCTTGATGCTGGGAAGGATTGTGGAAAGGAGGAGAAGGGAGCATCAGAGGATGAAAGGATGGGATGGCATCGGCGACTCAATGGACATGAGTTTGGGCAAACTCCAAGAGACAGAGAAGGGCAGGGAAGCCTGGAGTGCTGCCCTCCATGGGGTTGCCAAGAGTCGGATATGACCTAGCAACTGAACAGCAACAGCAAAACCATAGGCCAAGCTTGGGTGTAAATTTCTATCATTTGACAGAAAACCCTTTCATCCACAGCTGGTTCCCTACATGCACACATGGGAGGCAAAGTCGCTGGCGTGAGACGCCACTAAAGTTAATTTGGCTTCATGTAAAATGATGGTCTGTTTTGGCGTATCTGTCAAAATGTAAAACAGATATGATCTCTTTTGCCAAGAAGTTCCACTTCAAAGGATGCATTCTTCAGATATTCTGGTATAAGATCCCAAAGATGTATATGCACTGTCTTCACTGAAGACATCTTCACTGAAGACTGAAGCATTTTTTGATGATAGCAAAGGCCTGAAGACAAAAGTTGATCGTTAAGGAACAGGTTTAACCAATCACAACAGAATTGCAAGCAATCTCTGAGAAATATGAGACAAATCTGTACATACTGTGGGTAGCAGGGTGCTCATGATGATTTTTTACGAGACAATAAAAGTTAAAAACAGTACAAAAAACACATTTACATTTTATCATTAATGTTACATATTTGCTGTATATTAGCAGTGCTAGCAATGGCTACCTCACTCTGAGAAAGGGTGAATGTGTTCGTTGGTCAGTCATGTCTGGCTCTTTCTGGTCCCCTGGACTGTAACCCCCCAGGGTCCTCTGCCCATGGAATTTTCCAGGCAAGAATACTGGAATGAGTACCCATTCCCTCCTCCAGGCCTCCTCCTGACCTAGGGATCCACCTGGTATCTCTTATGTCTCATGCATTGACAGACGGGTTTACCACTAGCATTGCCTGGGAAGCCTCAAGAAGAAAAGCTTCCCTGACTGGGAATCAAACCTGGGCCGCTGCAGTGGGAGTGCTGAATGCTAACCACTAGGCCACCAGGGAGCATCAACCCTCACTCTAGTAGTGGGATTATGAGCGTAGGAATCTTTTATTTTATCTATGCTCTTTAAAATTTTTTTTTAATTTATTTATTTATTTTAATTAGAGGCTAATTACTTTACAATATTGTAGTGGTTTTTGCCATACATTGACATGAGTTAGCCATGGATGTATCTATGCTTTTTATTTTTATGCTCTTTATTTTTATTTATGTATGCTCTTTATTATGTATTTGATTTTGACAAAGATAGGAACTCATTTCCTATTATTTATTTAAAAAACTCAAATGATGATAAAAATAGGATAAAATTATACCCACTTTTTCATAGTTTAGGAGGCATGAAATGTCTTATTCTTATATTTTATCCCTAGACCTAAGTTCCTCATCCTTTACCTTGCGCACTCCTATGTCAGTGGCACATCTTTGTGAAACAGGAGATTTCTCTGGGTTTAGGCATGCATTCTTGGACTCTGAATAGACTAAGCAGCTTGATCTCTTACTGTTGGCCTCCTAGGAAGTCTGCTTTAAGTAACAGAGCTATCCAACTCGAGGGGCCAATCTCTCTGAGATCACTTGGATACATCAAAACTGGTTGAAAAAAATGCATATATGACACATGAAAAAAATTGTTATGGGGTGATAAGTTTATTTAGGAAAGGATTAACTCCTGCAAAAATGCTGCAGGCAAGTAATTGAAGTCCATACCACGCAACTGAACATGTGAAGTATTAACATGGTAAATGGATCATTTTCTAGTGAAGGTGAGTGCAGAAACCCAGGGACTGTGGCTGCGTACAGTCTATAGAAAGAGATTCAGCTCCCAGTGGATCTGAAGAACAAGTATGCCAGGAGTGCAGTTATGGAATCAGGCTTCTTGACTTACTATCCACATAATAAGAGCCAATAATTGTAAAGTTACTGTGAGCATCAAATAAGTGGATGTCTTGTAAAGCATTTAGAAGCATGTGGTTTAGTAAACTGACGTTATCACCATTATTTTATCATTACTAATATTGTAACAAACCCAGAATCCGGTGAATATATTATCTAATTTCAGTCATTTATTCAATTAACAAAAAATCAAATCTCATTGACTGAAAGACTCGTTATTGATTCATCTGAATGTTTTCCATATAGTATGAATATACACTTAAAAACATGACCAAAGATCTCCATATGAATTTTCTAAAACCTATGAAAATTTTTAATAAGTAAACATTTTCACACAATAGTTTGGTATCCAGAAAAATATATTCTGGCAGTCATTTCAGATGCTTTTTCTTAAAGAAAACTTTGTTGAAAAACATTTACTTATGTTATCTTGGTTGTGGATTGATTGCCAGAATCTGCTTCCCAGGTGGCTCAATGATAAAGAATCTCCCTGCAGTTGCAGGAAATGAGGATTTGATCCTTGCATCAGGATGATCCCCAGGAAGAGGAAATGGCAACCCACTCCAGTATTCTTGCCTGGAGAATCCCATACACAAAGGAGCCTTGTGGAGTACGGTTCATGGGATTGCAAAAATCAGACATGACTGAGTGCGTACACACACACACACACACACACACACACACATCCTTATCAGAGAAGACTTTGCAATATCGTTCGCCTTTCTGCCTACTTTAGAATAGCCCAGGATAGGCTGCAGTAATAAATAAACCATAAAATCTCATTGGTTTATCATAATAAAGATTTATGTCTTGCTTGTGCTACCATGAGTGAAAATTTCCCACAGTTTCAGCTACTGATTGTAGAACAATTGGTTTCTAAAATCTTGGGGGAGGGATCTTAAGGAACATTCAAGATGTTTCAAAAAGTGAGATAAGACTGAAATCAGTCTGTATTATTTTGGCCACATTCCATTTACCCAAATTCAGGGAAACAGGTCAAGCCTCACCATATAGGAAGCCGGAGAATGAACTTGGCTTGTCTTAGGCACAGCAAGCAAAGCAAAAAACTCAGGACCTTGTCTCTGTCAAACAAGGCACATACACAAATGACGTGGAATTCTGCACATGGGTAAGCCTCAAAACTAAGAAGCAGAGCCATCTTACCGATGACTCGAGCAGGGTCTGGCACCCAGCCATAGCTCCAAGAATACTGGTGGATTAATTGATGTAGAACCATATCATTATTTTAAGCTAATCAAGGTTGAGCTGATTATTTCCAGTACCGACTGATTATGAAGAGTTCCTCTTCTTCAGGAATTCCTTCCTCAGGGATGATTTTTTACTTTTGGAAACAATCTATTACATTTAGTCTTACTTGCATTTCGTTGTTCATTTTTGATTGTATTAAATTCTTATGCATGTGTGCTCGGTCATTCAGTTCTGTTTCACTCTTTGCAATCCATCCACTGTAGCCTTCCAGGCTCCTCCGTCCATGGGATTTTCCAGGCAACAGTACCGGAGTAGGTTGGCATTCTCTTCTCCAGAGTATCTTCCCAATGAGGGATGGAACCCACGTCTCTTGTGTCTCCTGCATTGGCAGGTGGATTCTTTACCATGAGCTCCAACAAGGCCTTGAAATGATGTTTCCTCTTACTCTGATTTCCAGGAAGCAATACAGGTTTCCCACTTGGGGAGTAATAGATACATTTCGTTTAAAATACATGTGTTAAAACCAAGAAAACTATGTGTGATATAATCCATATATCTAATCATTTAGAGGTACAAATACAGAGGGGTGATTGTGTTCCTCAAATAACTGAAGACTGGAAGCTGTATGTCTAAAAAGCATGAAGTCAAGTTACGTATTAGTCAAAAATTTAAAATGATGTTGATGCTTCTATGTAACCATTAGAGAGAAAGTAGTTCATTTGGAATAGAGCCAATATCAAATATGGCAGATGAATTCAAACTCATTTCACAACTCTGCTCAGTATTATGTAAGCCACTGGCCTAAATTTATATGTTTTATTCGGAGTTGGCCATTGTTTAAGCTAATGGGGCTAACTCTGAAATACAGTGAATAAAAACAATATATAAATTCACTTATTCTCCCTGTTGACCCTCAGCAGGTCAAGTATTTAGCACTCCCAGAGTTTTTATTTGTGTATGTATGTTAATGAAATGCCCCTTAAATGGGAATGAAAAAATACCACCCTCAAGGAATCATATTTCAAGTTAAATAGATTTAATAACTACTCACAAAAATTTTGTTGAGGGCCATACACTATGGAACAGTTATTCAATATAACACTGAGATACCATAAATAATATATAGTATTGTAATTGAGGATAAATGTTGGTTTTCAACAAATGTTTATTATCGGACTGGCATATGCTAGATGCTAGAATTACAGAAAAAAAGAAGTATTACATTTCAAACGGGGCTTCCCAAGTGGCTCAGTGGTAAAGAATCTGCCTGCCAATTCAGGAGACATGGCTTCAATCCCTGGGTCAGAAAAATCCTCTAGAGAAGGAAATTAGCAACTCACTCCAGTATTTTTGTCTGGGAAATCCCATGGACAGAGGAGCCTGGCAGGCTACAGTCCATGGAGTCACGGAAGAGTTGGGCACAACTTAGCAGCTAAGAAACACCACCACCCTTCAAATAAAGGGGGTGACACCCATGTACAAATAGATATGCTAAATGGCAGAGAGCAGTGTCCACTAATCATACTGGGCAACATGGAAGGGCTATCTAAATCTATTTTCGGGAGGATGGGTGGGGATGTAGATTCAGAGAGAGAAATTTAGGATTGCACTCTGTTAAGAATGAATAAGCCTTTTCAAGGTATTCCAGAAGAGTATAACTATTATAGATAGAATACCACCAATGCACAAAGGTAGGATATTTGAAAAACCCAAATACCTCAGTATAGCTGGAGGTAGGAATAGGATAAGAAATAGTCAGAAATAGAATCACAGATGTACAGAACAAACTTATTGATACCAGGGAGGGTGGGGGATGGTGGGATGAATTGGGGGGCTGGGAGTGACATATATACACCACTATGTATAAAATAGGTAACTAATGAGAACCTACTGTAGAGCCCAGAGAACTCTGCTCAAAGCCCTGTGGTGACATAAATGGGAAGAAAACTAAAAGAAAGGAGATATGTGTACACACATAACTGGTTCACTTTGCCGTACAGCAGAAATGCATACAACACCGTAAAGCAGCTGTACGCCAACAAAAATTTAAAAACAATAAAAGAAAATAAGACAGGAATAGAGCCAGTTATGTAATTTGCATAGCCTAGTGCAAAGCAGAAATGCTGCTGGGAATGTGTGGGACAGGAGAATGGAGTCTTCTGTTTACGCAGGGTCTGCATCCTTCCAAGAGATTAAAAACAGCATTCTGGAATATACTGCAAGTTCTGGGTACCTGGATTGGGGTGGTTGCAAGACTCGCATCAACTCATCTGCCAAGTCAACTGGGAACATGCCTGGGTGCTGTTTGCCCAGATGGGACAGTCAAGTCTGCCCTCAGTGCCATCAGGAGTGTGTTGCATCCCTACCCTTCTCTACGCTCCCTACACTCATATCCAAGACAAAGCTGGGGCCAAAGCCAGAGAGAATGAAGTGCAAGCCTGGCTCCATTGTTGAACCCAGGTATCATTCCCAGCTGAGCGTAACAGGTCAGTATGTGGGTGTGTGAAAGGGGAGGCTGAGAATCTCTTCTGAAGGTGGGGGAGAGGGCAGATCATGTGCAAGCCTACTATCCACGCCCCTGGCACATGGTTCATTATTCCACTGAACTCCACCTACAAAAGCAAATTCCAAGATAAAATTAGTAAGCATTTGAAGATCACAAGCGTATAGCATCAAACATTAAGCTGCTCTGGCCACAGGCTCTGGAACCTGTATTTGGACAGCAGAAAAATTAGACTGATTAGAAATAAAAGCTGCCGTTGTTTTCATGCTAATGTCTTTGGGTTTTATATTAGAGATACATGATTGGTATTAAAGGATTCTGTTTGATAGAAAGGACAAGTGATAGTACTATAGCCATTGAAAAGAAGTATAAAATAAGAGTCAGGGACATTGTGGAGTTCTCAAATTAAAAACGTTATTTATCCTTGGAAGAAAAGCTATAACAAACCTAGACAGCATAGCAAAAAGCACACATTACTCTGCCAAATAAGGTCTGTATAGTCAAAGCTATGGTTTTTCCAGTAGTCGCATATGGGTGTAAGAGTTGGACCATAAAGAAGACTGAGCACCGAAGAACTGATGCTTTTGAACTGTGGTGCTGGAGAAGACTCTTGAGAGCCCCTTGGACAACAAGGAGATCCAACCAGTCAATTTTAAAGGAAATCAACCCTGAATATTCATTGGAAGGACTGATGCTGAAGCTGAAGCTCCAATACTTTGGCTACCTGATGCGAAGAATTGACTCATTGGAAAAGACCCTGATGCTGGGAAAGATTGAAGGCAGGAGGGGAAGGGGATGACTGAGGATGAGTTGGTTGGATGACATCACCAACTCAATGGACATGAGTTTGAGCAAGCTCTGGGAAATGGTGAAGGATAGGAATGCCTGGTGTGCTGCAGTCCATGGGGTCACACAAAGTCAGACATGATTTAGTGCTGAACAATAGCAACAAAAATTTTAAACTTTAATTTTACGACCTAATGAAGCTCCCAATCACTATGTTAGGTCATGGTTTTATTGGGTCATAGTAGTAGAAGAATCTAATGATTTGATTTAAAATTCTGAAAAGCTGATTCTTTAAGGATTGGATTTCTTTCCTATATCTAATAAAAAATGAGGACATGAATATCAGTACTAAATGAATAAAGTACAAAATCTCAGTGCATCACTGTCTTCTTATAAGATGGTATTTGCAGTGGAGATTAGGTTTAAAGTCATTCTGTTACAAAATGTCTACAAAACAACCTTGTTGGAAACCAATAAATGGGCTGCATTAAAACCACAGGATAATGTGCCATATGTGGCTTAAAAATTGTCTCCTGGAAAGTACAGACGAATGCCTCTCCAGAATTTTACAAAAGCAAGGTCATGATATTGTCAAACAGCTAACTTGATAGAAATTTCAGCACATTTGAAGCACAATTGCTTCAAATGTATATACCAAATTATCTTCATTGAGCCAGTCGCCTACCCTTTCTAGCACTTAATTTTTTTTTTTTCCCCCAAACAGGGCTGCAGTGATTTTCCTGCAGACTTACTGTCATAATATTTATAAAATCTTCTGAGCCAGATGTAGCTTATAGAATTTCAAGTTTAATTTAACACATCATACAAACAGATAAAATGATTTCATATCCCATAGAAAAATACAGAAGGAAGTCAAATTCATGTTTCAGGACCATGAGCTTCTCTAAGCAAATTTTGTATGGGCTCTGTGGCCTATTTCAGTTCAGTTTAGTCCAGTTTCTCAGTCGTGTCCTACTCTTTGAGACCCCACGGACCTCAGCAAACCAAGCCACCCTGTCCATCACCAACTCACAGAGTTGACTCAAACTCATGTCCACTGAGTCAGCGATGCAATCCAACCATCTCACCCTCTGTTGTCCCCTTCTCCTCCCGCCCTCAATCTTTCCTAGCATCAGGGTATTTTCCAATGAGTCAGCTTTTCGCATTGGGTGGTCGAAGTATTGGAGTGTCAGCTTCAGCATCAGTCCTTCCAATGAACACGCAGGACTGATCTCCTTTAGGATGGACTGGTTGGACCTCCTTGCAGTCCAAGAGAGTCTCAACACCACAGTTCAAAAGCATCAATTCTTTGGTGCTCAGCTTTCTTCACAGTCCAACTCTCACATCCATACATGACTACTGGAAAAACCATAGCCTTGACTAGGTGGAACTTTGAAGATAATGTCTCTGCTTTTTAATATGCTGTCTAGGTTAGTCATATGGAGAAGGCAATGGCACCCCACTCCAGCACTCTTGCCTGGAAAATCCCATGGATGGAGGAGCCTGGTAGGCTGCAGTCCATGGGGTCGTGAAGAGTCAGACACGAATGAGCGACTTCACTTTCACTTTTCACTTTCATGCATTGAAGAAGGAAATGGCAACCCACTCCAGTATTCTTGCCTGGAGAATCCCAGGGACAGGGGAGCCTGGTGGGCTGCCGTCTGTGGGGTTGCACAGAGTCAGACACGACTGAAGCGACTTAGGAGCAGCAGCAGCAGGTTAGTCATAACTTTCCTTCCAAGGAATAAGTGTCTTTTAATTTCATGGCTGCAATCACCATCTGCAGTGATTTTGGAGCCCCCCAAAAATAAAGTCATCCACTGTTTCCACTATTTACCCATTTATTTGCCATGAATTGATGGGGCTGGATGCCATGATCTTAGTTTTCTGAATGTTGAGCTTTAAGCCAACCTTTTCACTCTCCTCTTTCACTTTCATCAAGAGGCTCTTTAGTTCTTCACTTTCTGCCATAAGGGTGGTGTCATCTGCATATCTGAAGTTATTAATGTTTCTCCTGGCAATCTTAATTCCAGCTTGTGCTTCATCCAGTCCAGCATTTCTCATGATGTACTCTGAATATAAGTTAAATAAGCAGGGTGACAATATACAGCCCTCACATACTCCTTTTCCTATTTGGAACCAGTCTGTTGTTCCATGTTGTTCTAACTGTTGCTTCCTGACCTGCATATAGGTTTCTCAAGAGGCAGGTCAGGTGGTCTAATATTCCGATCATTTTCAGAATTTTCCACAGTTTATAGTGATCCACACAGTCAAAAGCTTTGGCACAGTCAATAAAGCAAAAATAGATGTTTTTCTGGAACTCTCTCGCTTTCCCAATGATCCATCAAATGTTGGTAGTTTGATCTCTGGTTCCTCTGTCTTTTCTAAAACCAGCTTGAACATCTGGAAGTTCATGGTTCGTGTACTGTGGAATCTTGACAGGGGAATTTTGAGCATTACTTTACTAGCATGTGAGATGAGTGCAACTGTGCAGTAGTTTGAGCATTCTTTGGCATTGCCTTTCTTTGGGATTGGAATGAAAAAACAAACTTTTCCATTTCTGTGGCCACTACTGAGTTTTCCAAATTTGCTGGCATATTGTGTGCAGCACTTTCAAAGCATCATCTTTTAGAATTTGAAATAGCTCAGCTGGAATTCCATCACCTTCACTAGCTTTGTTTGTAGTGATACTTTCTAAGGCCCACTTGACTTCACATTCCAGGATGTCTGGCTCTAGGTGAGTGATCACACCAATCTGATTATCTGGGTCATGAAGATCTTTTTTGTACAGATCTTCTGTGTATTCTTGCCACCACTTAATATCTCTGCTTCTCTTCAGTCCATACCATTTCTGTCCTTTATTGAGCCCATCTTTGCATGAAATGTTCCCTTCATATCTCTAATTTTCTTGAAGAGATCTCTAGTCTTTCCCATTCTATTTTTTTCCTCTATTTCTTTGCACTGGTCACTGAGGAAGGCTTTCTTATCTCCCCTTGCTATTCTTTGGAACTTTGCATTCAAATGGGGATATCTTTCCTTTTCTCCTTTGCTTTTGGCTCCTCTTCTTTTCACAGCTATTTGTAAGGCCTCCTCAGACAGTCATTTTGCCTTTTTGCGTTTCTTTTTCTTGGGGATGGTCTTGATCTCTGTCTCCTGTACAGTATAGATTTTGTATAGATTTCTGTACAATATAGAATTCATATAGATTTTAACAATTATGTTAATATAAGCCCACAAAATAAATTTCATTACTTTAAATCTAAACCTGATTACATGTAATGTATAGCAGATTCCTGTACCCTAATTGCTCCATAGATTTTTATATTCAGTATCACATATTTTCTTTCTGTGCTTTTTCCATTCTTCCTACACTGATCCTACCTCAGCTGGTGGACATGTCTTCATGACTTCCCAGCATTCTGGTCTACCAGAGTTAGTTAATTCCTACCTACCTGTCAAGATACAACTTAAATGTAAGCTGTCACAAAAACCTTTACTGATCCTTCTAGGCAAAGCAAATAATTTCTTTCTCTTTCTGCTACTCTGCTCTTTACCTGTGTCTGTAATAGTAACTATATTTTTTATTTCAATTTATTTGTTAATGTACTACGTGCCCTCATTAATGGGAAATTTCCTAAATTGAATGACTACTGTCATACTCATCTAATGTCTCTATAACATAACAGAATGCTTAGTCCACACTTGAAAACTAATATAAAGGAGGGAATAAATGAATCAGTTACTTTTGTGACTATATAATCTTTATTCACATCAACCCTTATCTTAATTTGTTTCAAGTATATTTATGTTTGCCTTTCAATTTTGATTTGATATAATTACTTTGATATACTTAGATTTTCCTTTCAAAAATCTGTATTATTTTATTATATTTTTATTATTATATTATATTAATATATTATATTATTTATATATAATATAGTATTATTTATATATATTATATTATGCTATTTATCCCAAGAGCTTATGAATGTTATCCCATTATACTCTTGACCCAGATAGGACAGTGTCTCAATACTTTTCTATACATTTCCAGTTGGGCTAAATTTATTTTTATTTACTTTTTTTAGCTCCTTATAAGCACTGTGCTAATCGAATTGTGGTGCTGGAGAAGACTCTTGAGAGTGCCTTGGACTGCAAGGAAATCAAACCAATCAATTCTAAAGAAAATTAGCCTTGCATATTTATTGGAAAGACTGATGCTGAAGCTCCAACAATTTGGCCACCTGATGTGAAGAGTTGAAAAAGACTGTGATGCTGGGAAAGATTAAAGGTAAAAGAAGAAGGGCGTGGCAGAGGACAAGTGGTTAGATAGCATCACTGACTTAATGGACATGAATCTGAGCAAACTCTGGGAGGCAGTGGAGGACAGAGGAGTCTGGCATGTTGCAGTGCATGGGGTTGCAAAGACTCAAACAGAGCTTAACAACTGAACAACAGTTATTTGCACTAAATCCATGTAGTTGAGAATTGTCACTCACTAAGTATCTAAATGAATGAATAAATGATGCAGTAGTCAAACCAATGTCAAATGCTTTACTTGTTAAGTACATTATAGCTGCTTTAGACAAAAAGACTCTCAAGAGTGATTAAAATCACAATTACAATATTATCCTATTGAAAAATATAAGCCCTTTGACAGTTATTATCTTTATGATATAATTTGCTGGATAGAATTTCAGAAACAATGCACCTATCTATACAAGAGACTGTTATGTGATATATTAATTTTTCTGCTTTATATTACCTTTAATTACACAAATGATACATGACTATTATTTCTTGCAAAATTTATCCCCCACACTGCAAAATCTTCTTTGAATACCCCCTCAAAAATCTATCCTCTTTACCTCCTCGAGATGTAGCTCCTGGCAAGTTGCATATTTCTTAGTTTATCTAGATAAGATGTACACACTTGGTTATGTTCAATTAAACTCTTTACATGTATGTATCTGTCACTTTGCCGTGAGACAAAGAAAGAAGTAAACATTAAATTCCATTAATGGAGGAAGAAGACATCCAATCTTAAATGTGTCTTTTCTTTGAGCACATAGGGAAAATCATAAAACCTGCTGGTTGTGATTTGAAATCCTGTTTTTAAAAGCCCACTTCATTTCTAATTATATCTATCAGATAAAAGAATCCAGCTGTTTATGTTTTGTGATAGCTTGCTTGGATGTAGTCCAAAAGGTGAAGTGGGTGAGTTTACAATCTCCTAGCAGCACACTGAAGCAGCGTGGCTCAGCAGGAGCAATGGTTAAGTGTGCTTGTTTTGCTTTATTCAAACACTAGCATCTTTTGCATTGTGAGGGGGACCTCTCGGGAGCCAGGGACAGCTCTGGTTTACATTGCCAAGTCTCCTTCCTCCCCACACCCTGCCCTCAGACATCCTCAGAACCTCTTCCACCAGGGACTCCTCAGCCTTAATTGGGGGAACAATGGGGCTTTTCAGAAGGAGCCACTTACCCCAGCAGCCCTGCTTGCTCTTTTATGGCTTCTGTGTGAGCTGGACTGATTACCCAGCGAGCATATACTATACCTTGTCAGATTGCTTATTAAGGAGGCTGGAGCTTGATTTGTAAAGAATGCGAAGAATACCTCCAGTCTTGACTGTTGCATAATACAGTTCCTCTGGGCACACTTTACAAAAGACTCGAGGTGAGACCAGTACCAGGTTGCATTTAGGCAGAACGAGAAGGCTTGGGGCATTGTGATGAAGTGCTTTCAACATTTCACAGTTTAACATAATTGATTTCTAACAGGAGCTTTCTGTCCTGAAGTCTTTTCAGTCAAGAGAGCTATCAAAGAACTTGGGTCACTTACATCTCTATTTAAAAGGCAGATTTTATTCCAAATATTAACCCTGGGGATAACTAAACAACTAAAAGATATATAAACAAGTCATGAGACCAGCAAGGTACCTGTGGTAGTTATGCTTAGGATGAATTTTACAGAATGTGTGTATATCTAGGCACACACATACACACACACAGAAGAATGTGTATATATATATATATATATATATATATATATATATATATTTACAGTTGACTCTAGAACAACATGGAGTGCTGACCCTCCAAGGAGTGAAAAATTACCTGTAGGTTATAGTCACCTATCCCTATCCTCTGCATCAGTGGATTCAACCGACTGGGGGTGACATATTGGGCAATATCTGCTTATTAGTGCACCACACAGTTCGGACATGTGTTGTTCAAGGGCCAACTATATTTGGAAAATATATCTTCTATTATTCACCAATTTGTACAGGAGGAGATGAACATTATCCAGCTTTTATTTCATTATTTACAAAAGTGAAATACTTGAGGGCACATAAGAAAGATAAGTGGTAGGTGTATGATTTATCATCTATCAGCATAGGCACATACTTGTATACATTTATCTGTTTTAAATGAAAACAAAGAGTTCAGGGTAAAGATGGAATTCCTAAGAATTTGGGACTATTATTTCAGATTTTGATATTAGTTCTTGGGTGTGGCCTTCAGCATGAATTTTTCTTCTCTTCACAACTCCTCAACTGTAAAATGGAATCCAAATGTTCAGTAGAGGTTGGCAAGTTGTGCAGGAATCACTAAATATGGCTTCTATAAAAGAAGAGATTTTCACTCATAAAAACTCCTAAGTGCCACACTTAATAAAAATTTTATTTACTATTCCATTTCTCCTAAGCAAATAAAAAGATATCAGGTAAACACTCATCTGACATCAGTCTTGACAAGCCTCTTCCTACTGATTTATAATGTTGTATGTTTTAAAATGCATTTGGAAAATTAGGTTATTTTGCACACTCAGGCATTTTATTTTGCAGCTGGAGACTCTAAAACGTTCAGTTTTCATATCTTTTAGACATTGGAGTGGGACAATCAGTGGAACTGATATTTCTGGAACTCAGATGGAAGCTCAACTAAAGATATTTGATTAAACTTAATGAAACAGAATTTAAGGAGTATTTTGTGCTCTTGCAGGGATTTTTACTGCCTATTAATTTTTCAAAAATTGTTAATTCTAAAATTTTGGGGGAAAGTATGAAACACTATTCTAGCAAAAAGTCAGTAGATATTTTTATTATCTACTTGTATTTATTATCAATATAGAATCTGTTGTTATTTTACTATGTCAAATATTACAGATATGTTTTGGATACCAGCTACCACATTACTGTAATGAATTCTAAGAAACTTAAATAATTGTCTAGTCTTTTTTTACCTAACCAGAAGAATGCTCAGTCATGTAGAAAACTAATCATGTTACATTCAGAAGAAAGAAAGTAATCAAGATTCAATATCATGATTTATCTCTGTATTCATTTGAACTCTCCAGATAACAATCTGTATTCAGAAACAATATATATACTAGACAATATAGAATTTATTATTCAGAAAACATAGATACTAGTTATGGATTTTTTCCTAGATTTGTGATTTTATATAAACTACTTAATTCTCCAAATGCCTTGATTCTTTGTCTTTAAAATGGAGCCTAAATTAAACTATATTAAAACTAATACTAGGTCATTTTCTCCCCAGTTGATTAATAAAATGAACCTGATAGATTTAAGAGAAGGTCCAAAAAGAGATAAATGAGACTGACTTTCATTTTAAAACATTTTAGAGAATAAGCAGAACACTAGGTTGGCTTTCCAGGTGGCACTGGTGGTAAAGAAATGGCCTGTCAGTGCAGAAGATGTGGGTTCCATCCCTCGAGCAGGAATGTCCCCCAAAGGAGGGCATGGCAAGCCACTCCAGCTTGCTTGCCTGGAGAACCCCATGGACAGAGGTAACTGGCAAACTACAGTCCATAGGGTCGCAAAGAGTTGGACATGCCTGAAGCAACTTAGCATGCATGCAGAACACTAAATAAAAAGAGAAAACTTTAGAAAGTATATATAGGATTAAAAAAAAAAAAAAAGGCAGATTAAAGCCATTAAAGTAACAGCAAACTTCTCAATACCAATAACAGAATCCAGAAGTCAGGTAACATCTTCAGAATGCCCAAACAGGGCCATTTTCAACTTATAATTCTGCTCAACTATCACTCAAAATAACAATATAGTAAAAATATGTTATGCAAAGTTAGACTGAGAGAATATGACTAAAAGGTCACTATTAAAATAACTTTAAAGAAGTTCAAAAGAAGGAAATTAAACTAGAATGAAAGAATGAGATAGTAAGAGCAGTAATGAACAAAGAAGCTTGTAAATGTAGGAGTAAAATTTGAAAGAAAATCAGACTTCAGGTCTCAGCTATTTTTGAAATGATTAAGTATAGTTGATTTACAAACCTGTATTAATTTCAAGTATACAGTATACTGATTCAGTTATTTTTTCAGATTATATTTCATTATAGGCTATTACAAGATATTGAATATAATTATATGTCATACAGTAAATCTTTGTTGCTCATGTATTTTATATATAGTAGCTTTTATCATCGGTAACCCTGCACTCCTAATTTTTCCTTCCTTCCCTCTCCCTTTTAGTAACCACACTTTTTTTTAATGTCTGTGAATCTGTTTCTGTTTGGTTTCATCTTTGACATGTAGAGATCATCACTCCTGTGCGAACAACAAGAAAAAGCAGAAGAAACCAAATATCGGTAATTTTCTTGGGTTCATCATAAAACTGAGATCGCAGAATGGACCTACCACCCTAAGCCATGATGAGAGGCCAATTCCCAAAGTTACAGCCACAGTCAGCTTACCCCGGGAAGAAGTCACTATGCCATAAGCGAGTAGGAAGAAAGAAGTCTGTCACTAAGTGGTGACCGACTCTTTTGAGACTGTGTGGACTGTAGCCAAGATCCATGGAATTTCCCAGGCAAGAATACTGGAGCAGGTGGCCATTTCCGTCTCCAGGGGATCTTCCTGACCCAGGGATTGAACTCTCATCTCCTGGTTGGTAAGGATATTCTTTACCAATGAGCCACTAGCAAAGCCCCACACTAGTAGGAATGATGATTTAAATGTCAATCTTGAGTTGTTGGAGGAAGACTGCAGATTAATGTGAGTGAGACACTCCCAGAAACTGAAGTTTTAGAGAAATCAAGACACTTTCATGAGTTCACCATCAGGAACTCCGTCAACTTTAACAGTAAAGATCCCGGCAAAAGCCCCTTATGACTTTGGTAGTGAGAGGGGATGAATGATCCTACTTAATGGTAGGAAACAGTATGTATTCCCTTAAGCCTGGGAATGAGGCAAAGATGTTATCTCTTACCTCTAATATTTTGGTATCCAACTAAATGTTCCGATTAGTGCAAGAAGACAGGAAAGGAAATAAGGGTACCATTGAAAAGGAGAAATAAAAAAAAAACTGTCTTTATAAAAAGATTTATATATAAATTCCCAAGAATAGATACACATAGTAAACACATTACACATGCAAACTCCTATGACTAATAAATAATATAGCAAAATCACTGCTTTCCCATATATGGCAACACCTGGCATTTGGAATTACAATAACATTATTATTTTCAAATGATAAGCCCCCCAATTAAATATTTAGGCTTCCCTGGTGGCTCAGATGGTACAGAATCCACCTGCAATGCAGGAGACCTGGGTTTGATTCCTGATTTAGGAAAACCCCCTGGAGGAGGGCATGGCAACCCACTACAGTATTCTTGCCTGGAGAATCCCCATGGACAGAGGAGCCTGGCAGGCTACAGTTCATGGGGTCACACAGAGTTGTACACAACTGAGAGATTAAGCACAGCACAATTAAATACTTATGTGCAAATCAAACAAAGTATGTAAAAAAACTGTATGTGGAACATTCTCATGAAATAAATCAAATGAAATAAAATCTGTCTGTGAAAAAATTCTCAGGAAAGAACTCCAGATAATGAAAGCTTACAATCCATGCTCATAGATTAGAAGATGCAATGTTGTTAAAATTTCAATTGTTCCCAAATGGATCTAAAGATTTAATGTAATTCCAATAAAAATATCAGCAAGATATTTTGTAGATGTTGACAAACTAGTTTAAAATTCAGATGGAAAAACAGAAGACCTAGAATAATTGCTATGATATCAAAGAATGAAGTTGGAAGATTCAACTTATCCAATTTCAAAACTTAGTGGAAAAGCACAATGATCAAGAAGTTATGGTATTAGGGAAAGCATAAACAAACATGTAGATCAATAGACAAGAATACAGCCCAGAAACAGACCTACGCAAACATAGTCAACTAGTTTTGAAAGAAGAGCAAAGACTATCCAATGGAGAAAGTATAGTCATTTTAATAAACAGTGCTGACAAGTGGACTTCCCAGGTGGCGCTATATGTAAGAAAAAATGAACCTAGACGCAGAACCAATAGCTTTCACAAAAATTAACTCAAAGTGGATTGTAGACTTAAAAGTGAAAAAGAAAACAAAGTAGAATACCTATGCGCACTTGGGTCTCACGTGGAATTCTTAGATATACCATCAATAAGCACAATATATGTCAGAAATAATTGATAAGTTGGGCTTAATTAAAATTAAAAACTTTGACTCTGCAAATATTGTTAAGAGAAAGAAAGGATAAGCTATAGGCTGGAGAGCAACTGGTGAAGGTTTGAGTCAATAGCTATAAGCAAACCCTCTAAAATAGGGTAGCAAACTCCACATCAATCCCGATTATTGTTGAGATGAATATTCATCTTTATAAATCAAAGTTTATGAAAGTCTTCCAGAAAATATAAAAAGAGAGATCATTCACTTTGTTCTAGGAGACTCATAATATTAATAGCAAAGTCAGATTAGGATATACACCAAAAAATTGGCCAATATTAGTAAGCTAAATCTAGAATTATATATAAAATATAATACATCATAACTAAGCTAAGTTCTTCACTTAAAGGTAAAAGTAATTTCACTTTACAACATTGTTGATGAAAGATACTCTGAAAACAAAACGAAACAAAAAGAAAGGAATAGAAAGTAACATCTTTAACCTTACTGTCCAAATATTTCAAAATAAATGATTAAATGTTAGTGTAATATCCTCAAAATATACATATAGTTTACCTTATATATATGTGTGTGTGTGTGCCTGCTCAGTTGTGGCCAATTCTTTGTGACTTCATGGACTGTAGACTGCCAGACTCCTCTGTCAATGGGATTCTCCAGGCAAGAATACTGGACTGGGTTGCCATTTCCTCCTCCAGGGGATCTTCCTGATCAAAATATCCAAGGATAGAATCTGCGTCTCCTGCATTGGCAGGTGGGTTCTTTACCATTGAGCCATTTGAGAAGTCCACGACATGTATGTATACATATGTATGTATTTAGTATTTATTTATACCTGCTTAAGAAGGCAATGGCACCCCACTCCAGTATTCTTGCCTGGAAAATCCCATGGACGGAGGAGCCTGGTGGGCTGCAGTCCATGGGGTCACAAAGAGTCGGACACAACTGAGCGACTTCACCTTCACTTTTCACTTTCATACATTGGAGAAGGAAATGGCAACCCACTCCAGTGTTCTTGCCTAGAGAATCCCAGGGATGAGGGAGCCTGGTGGGCTGCTGTCTCTGGGGTTGCACAGAGTTGGACACAACTGAAGCGACTTAGCAGCTAACACTAGAGATCTCTTCAAGAAAATTAGAGATACCAAGGGAACATTTCATGCAAAGATGGGCTCGATAAAGGACAGAAATGGTATGGACCTAACAGAAGCAGAAGATTTTAAGAAAAGGTGGCAAGAATACACAGAAGAACTGTACAAAAAAGATCTTCATGACCCAGATAATCATGATGGTGTGATCACTCACCTAGAGCCAGACACATTCCTGGAATGTGAAGTCAAGTGGGCCTTAGAAAGCAGCACTATGAACAAAGCTAGTGGAGGTGATGGCATTCCAGTTGAGCTATTTCAAATCCTGAAAGATGATGCTGTGAAAGTGCTGCACTCAATATGCCAGCAAATTTGGAAAACTCAGCAGTGGCCACATGACTGGAAAAGGTCAGTTTTCATTCCAATCCCAAAGAAAGGCAATGCCAAAGAATGCTCAAACTACCACACAACTGCACTCATTTCACACGCTAGTAAAGTAATGCTGAAAATTCTCCAAGCCAGGCTTCAGCAATACATGAACCATGAACTTCCAGATGTTCAAGTTGGTTTTAAAAAAGGCAGAAGAACCAGAGATCAAATTGCCAACATCCACTGGATCATGGAAAAAGCAAGAGAGTTCCAGAAAAACATCTATTTCTGCTTTATTGACTATGCCAAAGACTTTTACTGTGTGGATCACAATAAACTGTGGAGAATTCTGAAAGAGATGGGAATACCAGACCACCTGACCTGCCTCTTGAGAAATCTGTATGCAGGTCAGGAAGCAGGTCCAGTTAGAACTGGACATGGAACAAGAGACTGGTTCCAAATAGGAAAAGGAGTACATCAAGGCTGTGTATTTTCACCCTGTTTATTTAACTTATATGCAGAGTACATCATGAGAAACGCTGGGCTGGAAGAAGCACAAGCTGGAATCAAGATTGCCAGGAGAAATATCAATAACCTCAGATATGCAGATGACACCACCCTTATGGCAGAAAGTGAAGAGGAACTAAAAAGCCTCTTGATGAAAGTGAAAGTGTAGAGTGAAAAAGTTGGCTTAAAGCTCAACATTCAGAAAACTAAAATCATGGCATCTGGTCCCATCACTTCATGGGAAATAGATGGGGAAACAGTGGAAACAGTGTCAGACTTTATTTTTCTGGGCTCCAAAATCACTGCAGATGGTGACTGCAGCCATGAAATTAAAAGATGCTTACTCCTTGGAAGAAAAGTTATAACCAACCTAGATAGCATATTGAAAAGCAGAGACGTTGTTTTGCCAACAAAGGTTTGTCTAGTCAAGGATATGGTTTTCCCTGTGGTCATGTATGGATGTGAGAGATGGACTGTGAAGAAAGCTGAGCACCGAAGAATTGATGCTTTTGAAGTGTGGTGTTGGAGAAGACTCTTGAGAGTCCCTTGGACTGCAAGGAGATCCAACCAGTTCATTCTGAAGGAGATCAGCCTTGGGATTTCTTTGGAGGGAATGATGCTGAAGCTGAAACTCCAGTACTTTGGCCACCTCATGCGAAGAGTTGACTCATTGGAAAAGACTCTGATGCTGGGTGGGATTGGGGGCAGGAGGAGAAGAGGACGACAGAGGATGAGGTGGCTGGATGGCATCACTGACTCAATGGACGTGAGTCTGAGTGAACTCTGGGAGCTGGTGATGGACAGATCTGACGTGCTGCGATTCATGGGGTCGCAAAGAGTCAGACACAACTGAGTGACTGAACTGAACTGAACTGAACACTACTTTATGGTATAGCTAATATTTACAGAGCAGGCAGTAAAGGAAAACAAGGAAAAGAAGCAAAAGAAATAGCTTTTGGAGAGAAATAACAACAGTGTAACTTATAATTAGTGATATGTTATCCTAAACAAATTCTAATAGTTATAAGAAAAATCTAATCCATTTTATTTTGCAGTCCCTTAACTGAAACACTTAGATCCATATGCTTCAGAATTAAAAAGTTTTGAATTTTAAACAAATAAAAAGGTGCATAACCATATATTATATAGCATTTTCAGCAGATTGTTAGCAGCATCCCTTAATCAAATATATTAATACTTTTTCATTGAGACTGATGAATAGTTACTTTAATTAAGACAAAGGCTGAAATAGCTTCATATCTGTTCGCATCAGATTTGGCCTTGAAATAAGATTGGGTGCCAAACTTATTTAAATTTTTTTTGAGTTTTCAGAGCTTTCAGAATCTCAAAATTACCATAAGTGGTTATGAATTTATTGCAAGAAGGGAGCTCAGCACAATGCTATACAATTGCTAAATGCAAAAAAAAAAAAAACCCACAAATACATTCTTATATACTAGCAAAAAGTTAGAAAATAGAATTGTAAAAATTATTTAAAATCAAAGCATATGAAATGTCTAAGGATAAATCAAAAATATATTACCAACACAGAAAAAAATTATAAAAATTTAATGATGTATAAAATAATGTTCAAGTTCATTGACAAACATCATACTTAATGCAAAGACTCTTAAATTACACTATGAATTCCATAAACTAGCAGTACAAATCCAATATTTTTTTTAAAAAGAACATAATGAGTAAATTCTAATTTTATATGTAAAAGCAACAGGCTTTGAACAGATAAATTTATTTTGAAATAGGCAGGAAACAGTGTGGACTCAGTGGAGCAAATCACAAGATTTGAAGTTGGAGTAGTTAAGAGGCATATAAATTGACAAATGGTGCAGAGTAGAGATCCCGGAAACCACATCCGCATATGAGATAAATGCGAACTTATAAGCAGGTAAGAAAACATGACCTATTCAAACAATAGTGTGAGAAAAATTGCTTATCAATATGAAAAAACATAAACTTAACCTCATAACACCATCCACATGTTAAGTAGAAAATTTTACATGCAAAAAGTATTTTAAACACTAAGGAAAGATATATGATCATATATTTACAGCTGTAGAGGTAAGAAAATATTTTATTATTTAAATAAAATAAAATATTTTATTAGTCTGGTACAAAATGTGTAATGTAATAGGGTAGAATATAACTGCTTTAAAATTAATTTTTTCTGAATTTAAACCCTATGAGCAAAGTTAAAGACTAAACTGAAAATTGAGAGTAGTTATTCTGTATGTGACTCATAAAAGATTAATATTCATAATATCAAACATCTTTACAAATCATTAAGAACAAAAGAAACAACTAAACGTATGAGGAAATAATATAAAGGGTTAACTTAAAGAGGAATGGCCAACATATAAGAACATATCTATTTGCATAGAAATTTGCAAAAGTTAAAGGCAAACAATGACATAATGTTTCATATTCAATACATTGGCAAACACTGAGAATTCTGATACCAATTTTAGTATGAATTGAAGAAGCAGTAATTCATGCTATAAAAATGTTATAAACACTTCAATAGTAAATATTTAGTAAAATTAAGAAGGTGAGGACTTCCCTGGTGGTCCAATGCCTGCCAATACAGAGGACACAGGTCAAGTTCAGGTCTGGAAAAAAAATCCCACATGCCTTGAAGCAGCTAAATCCATGCACCGCAACTTCTGAGCCCGAGTTCTAGCATGTGAGCACTGCAGTGCATCTCAGCAGAGTATCCCGCACTTCCCACAGCTAGAAAAAGCCCGCACACAGCGACTATTAATAAGATCCAGAAAGGCAACAAACAGCCAGCACAGTCAATAGACAAACAAATAGATAAATATTTTTAAAAAGAATGTGAATCATTTGTGACTTGTATCAGATTCTGTTTCTAGCATGAAACAAATGGATGGACAAGAAAGCAGCTTAAAAAGTGATGATAGGAGGGAGGAGCCAAGATGGCGGAGGAGTAGGACGGGGAGAACACTTTCTCCCCCACAAATTCATCAAAAGAGCATTTAAACGTTGAGTAAATTCCACAAAACAACTTCTGAATGCCGGCAGAGGACATCAGGCACCCAGAAAAGCAACCCAACTCTTCGAAAGGAGGTAGGAAAAAATATAAAAGACAAAAAAAAAGACAAAAGAGGGAGGGATGGAGTTCCGTCCCGGGAAGGGAGTCTTAAAAAGAGAGAAGTTTCCAAACACCAGGAAACCTTCTCACTGCCGAATCTGTGCCGAGCTTTGGAAGCACTGAGGGCAACATAACAGGGAGAAAAAATAAACAATTAAAACTCGCAGATTGTGAGCCCTACGGTAACTCCCCCAGCGGAGAAGCAGCGCAGACGCCTGCATCTGCCATTAGCAAGCGGGGGCTGGGCAGGGAGGCGCGGCGAGGGCTGCATCGCTGAGAGTAAGAATCTGGCCTGAATACCCTGAGCGCTATCTGAGCGAAATAATTTGGGCTAGCAAACCAGACTGTGGGATATCTACCACGCGAAAAGCCAGCCCCAACCTAAGACACTGCCAGGCCCGCGCATGGAACAAAGGACTGAACAGAGATAGCCGGCTGCAGACCTTCTCCCTCCGGTGACAGGCAGCCAGAGCTGGAAGGGGGCAATCGCAGCCCCAGAGAGACATTATCTATAAAACTGTAAGCAGGCTTCTTTGCTAACTAAAACTTCTCGGGGGTCTGGATGGTCAACATCTGCCTGAGAAGGTGCGCCAGTTTTACACCCAGATAACTGAGTGGCGGGGAGGCGATAAGTCACAGCACTGGCGTTCTCCAAACACCTCATCACCTGAGCTGCTTGGACCTGGGAAGAGCACAAAATGCAGGCCCAACTGAGTCAGCGCCTCTGAGGACTACCCGAGTGCCTGAACCTGAGCGGCTTGGACCTGGGAGGTGCAGGCAGCCCAGGGCCGGCCTCAGATTGTTCTCGGCGAACAACCTAGAGCCCGAGCAGTGTGGGCAGGGAGGCTACACGCGCCGTGAGTGGGGGCAGACGCAGTGTGGCTGAGGCACTGCGAACGCACGCCAGTGTTATTTGTTTGCAGCATCCCTCCCTCCCTCCCCACAGCAGGACTGAACAAGTGAGCCTAAAAAAAAAAAAAAAAAGTGTCCTCCACCATCCCCTTTGTGTCAGGGCGGAAGCCAGACACTGAAGAGACCAGCAAACAGAAGAAGTTATAACAGAGGGAAACGCCTTGGAAGCTACGGGCAGTAGATTAAAACACCGTGGTTCCTACGGACTACATAGGAAGGGGACTATAGAACTTGAGAAATATAAGTCCGACCAAGGAACTAGCCAAAAATGAACTGAACCCACAATACAACAAAACCAGAGAAAGTCTAAGATATATTTTTACTATTTTTACCATTTATTCTTTCTTTCTTTCTTTTTTTAATTAAAAAAAAAATTTTAAGTCCTCTATTGTTCCTTTAATTTTCACTTTTATAACCTATTACTTTGCAAAAAAAAAAAAAAAAAGACCGTATTTTTTTCTTCTTCAGCAAACTTCATATATATATATTTTATAATTTTTTGACCTTGTTTTTTTGTTGTTGTTGTTGTTTTTTCTTCTTTTCTTTAACATTGTATTTTTGAAATTCCAAACTCTACTCTAGTTTTTCAATTTTAGCTTTTTGGTATATGTTATCAATTTTGTACCTACAGGTTTTTTTTATAATTTCTGTGACTTTTTTTTTTTTTTTCTGTTTCATTCTCTTCTTCTTTTATATAACATTGTATATCTGAAATTCCAAACTCTAGATTTTTAATTTATGCTTTTTGGTATTTGATATCAAATTTGTACCTGTATTTTCTTTATAATTTTTGTGACATTGTTTTTGTTTGTTTGTTTTCTCTCTTTATGTTTCTTCTTCCTTTTTTTTAACATTGTATTTTTGAAATTCCAAACTCTTCTCTAGATTTTTAATTTTTGCTTTTTGGTATTAGTTATCAATTTTGTACCTGTATTTTCTTTATAATTTTCACGACCTTGTTTATTTTTCTTTGTTCGTTTTTTCTCTTTCTTTTCCTTCTTCTTTTCTTTAACATCGTATTTTTGAAATTCCAAACTCTACTCTAGATTTTTAATTTTTGCTTTTATATATTTGTTACCAATTTTGTACCTTTAAGAACCCAATCCTTCAGGACCCATTTTTCACTAGGGAGCGAGATTACTGGCTTGACTGCTCTCTCTCCCTTTGGACTCTCCTTTTTCTCCACCAGGTCGCCTGTGTCTCCTCCCTAACCCCTCTCTACTCTACCCAACTCTGTGAGTTTATGTGTGTTCCAGATGGTGGAGAACACTTAGGGAACTGATTACTGGCTGGATCTGTCTCCCTCCTTTTCATTCCCGCCTTTTATCCCTCTGGCCACCTCTGTCTCCTTCCTCCTTCTTCTCTTCTCTGTATAACTCCGTGAACATCTCTGAGTGGTCCAGTTGTAGAGTGCACATAAGGAAGTGACTACTGGCTACCCCACTCTCTCCACTATTGATTCCACCTCATCTCATTTGGGTCACCTCTAACCCCCTCCTCCCTATTTTCTCCATGTAACACTGTGAACCTCTCTGAGTGACCCTCACAGTAGAGAAACTTTTCATCTTTAACGTAGATGTTTTATCAATAGTGCTGTATAGAAGGAGAAGTTTTGAAACTACTGTAAAAATAAGACCGATAACCGGAAGCAGGAGACTTAAGTCCAAACCCTGACTCCAGGGAACTCCTGACTCCAAGGAACATTAATTGACAGGAGCTCATCAAACGCCTCCATACCGACACTGAAGCCAAGCACCACACAAGGGCCAACAAGTTCCAGGGCAAGACATACCAAGCAAATTCTCCAGCAACAAAGGAGCACAGCCCTGAGCTTCAAGATACAAGCTGCCCAAAGTCACCCCAAAACCATAGACATATCATAACTCATTACTGGACATTTCATTGCACTCCAGAAAGAAGAAATACAGCTCCACCCACCAGAACACCGACACAAGCTTCCCTAACCAGGAAACCTTGACAAGCCACCTGTACAAACCCACACACAGCGAGGAAAAGCCACAATAAAGAGAACTCCACAACCTGCCAGAATATAGAAAGGACACCCCAAACTCAGCAATTTAAACAAGATGAAGAGACAGAGGAATACCCAGCAGATAAAGGAACAGGATAAATGCCCACCAAACCAAACAAAAGAGGAAGAGATAGGGAATCTACCTGATAAAGAATTCCGAATAATGATAGTGAAATTGATCCAAAATTTTGAAATTAAAATGGAATCACAGATAAATAGCCTGGAGACAAGGATTGAGAAGATGCAAGAAAGGTTTAACAAGGACCTAGAAGAAATAAAAAAGAGTCAATATATAGTGAATAATGCAATAAATGAAATTAAAAACACTCTGGAGGCAACAAATAGTAGAATAACAGAGGCAGAAGATAGGATTAGTGAATTAGAAGATAGAATGGTAGAAATAAATGAATCAGAGAGGATAAAAGAAAAACGAATTAAAAGAAATGAGGACAATCTCAGAGACCTCCAGGACAATATTAAACGCTACAACATTCAAATCATAGGGGTTCCAGAAGAAGAAGACAAAAAGAAAGACCATGAGAAAATACTTGAGGAGATAATAGTTGAAAACTTCCCTAAAATGGGGAAGGAAATAATCACCCAAGTCCAAGAAACCCAGAGAGTCCCAAACAGGATAAACCCAAGGCGAAATACCCCAAGACACATATTAATCAAATTAACAAAGATCAAACACAAAGAACAAATATTAAAAGCAGCAAGGGAAAAACAACAAATAACACACAAGGGAATTCCCGTAAGGATAACAGCTGACCTTTCAATAGAAACTCTTCAAGCCAGGAGGGAATGGCAAGACATACTTAAAATGATGAAAGAAAATAACCTGCAGCCCAGATTATTGTACCCAGCAAGGATTTCATTCAAATATGAAGGAGAAATCAAAAGCTTTTCAGACAAGAAAAAGCTGAGAGAATTCTGCACCACCAAACCAGCTCTCCAGCAAATACTAAAGGATATTCTCTAGACAGGAAGCACAAAAACGGTGTATAAGTTTGAACCCAAAACAATAAAGTAAATGGCAATGGGATCATACTTATCACTAATTACCTTAAACGTAAATGGGTTGAATGCCCCAACCAAAAGACAAAGACTGGCTGAATGGATACAAAAACAAGACCCCTACATATGTTGTCTACAAGAGACCCACCTCAAAACAGGGGACACATACAGACTGAAAGTGAAGGGCTGGAAAAAGATTTTCCATGCAAATAGGGACCAAAAGAAAGCAGGAGTAGCAATACTCATATCAGATAAAATAGACTTTAAAACAAAGGCTGTGAAAAGAGACAAAGAAGGTCACTACATAATGATCAAAGGATCAATCCAAGAAGAAGATATAACAATTATAAATATATATGCACCCAACACGGGAGCACCGCAGTATGTAAGACAAATGCTAACAAGTATGAAAGGAGAAATTAACAATAACACAATTATAGTGGGAGACTTTAATACCCCACTCACACCTATGGATAGATCAACTAAACAGAAAATTAACAAGGAAACACAAACTTTAAATGATACAATAGACCAGTTAGACCTAATTGATATCTATAGGACATTTCATCCCAAAACAATGAATTTCACCTTTTTCTCAAGTGCACATGGAACCTTCTCCAGGATAGATCACATCCTGGGCCATAAAGCTAGCCTTGGTAAATTCAAAAAAATAGAAATCATTCCAAGCATCTTTTCTGACCACAATGCAGTAAGATTAGATCGCAATTACAGGAGAAAAACGATTAAAAATTCCAATATATGGAGACTGAACAACACGCTGCTGAATAACCAACAAACCACAGAAGAAATAAAAAAAGAAATCAAAATTTGCATAGAAACGAATGAAAATGAAAACACAACAACCCAAAACCTGTGGGACACGGTAAAAGCAGTCCTAAGGGGAAAGTTCATAGCAATACAGGCACACCTCAAGAAACAAGAAAAAAGTCAAATAACCTAACTCTACACCTAAGGCAACTAGAAAAGGAAGAAATGAAGAACCCCAGGGTTAGTAGAAGGAAAGAAATCTTAAAAATTAGAGCAGAAATAAATGCAAAAGAAACAAAAGAGACCATAGCGAAAATCAACAAAACCAAAAGCTGGTTCTTTGAAAGGATAAATAAAATTGACAAACCATTAGCCAGACTCATCAAGAAACAAAGGGGGAAAAATCAAATCAATAAAATTAGAAACGAAAATGGAGAGATCACAACAGACAACACAGAAATACAAAGGATCATAAAAGACTACTATCAACAATTATATGCCAATAAAATGGACAACGTGGAAGAAATGGACAAATTCTTAGAAAAGTACAACTTTCCAAAACTGGACCAGGAAGAAATAGAAAATCTTAACAGACCCATCACAAGCACGGAAATTGAAACTGTAATCAAAAATCTTCCAGCAAACAAAAGCCCAGGTCCAGATGGCTTCACAGCTGAATTCTACCAAAAATTTAGAGAAGAGCTAACACCTATCCTGCTCAAACTCTTCCAGAAAATTGCAAAGGAAGGTAAACTTCCAAACTCATTCTATGAGGCCACCATCACCCTAATACCAAAACCTGACAAAGATCCCACAAAGAAAGAAAACTACAGGCCAATATCACTGATGAACATAGATGCAAAAATCCTTAACAAAATTCTAGCAACCAGAATCCAACAACACATTAAAAAGATCATACACCATGACCAAGTGGGTTTTATCCCAGGGATGCAAGGATTCTTCAATATCCACAAATCAATCCATATAATACACCACGTTAACAAATTGAAAAATAAAAACCATATGATGATCTCAATAGATGCAGAGAAAGCCTTTGACAAAATTCAACACCCATTTATGATAAAAACTCTCCAGAAAGCAGGAATAGAAGGAACATACCTCAACATAATAAAAGCTATATATGACAAACCCACAGCAAACATTATCCTCAATGGTGAAAAATTGGAAGCATTTCCTCTAAAGTCAGGAACAAGACAAGGGTGCCCACTTTCACCATTACTATTCAACATAGTTTTGGAAGTTTTGGCCACAGCAATCAGAGCAGAAAAAGAAATAAAAGGAATCCAAATTGGAAAAGAAGAAGTAAAACTCTCACTATTTGCAGATGACATGATCCTCTACATAGAAAACCCTAAAGACTCCACCAGAAAATTACTAGAACTAATCAATGACTATAGCAAATTTGCAGGATACAAAATCAACACACAGAAATCCCTTGCATTCCTATACACTAATAATGAGAAAACAGAAAGAGAAATTAAGGAAAAAATTCCATTCACCATTGCAACAGAAAGAATAAAATACTTAGGAATATATCTACCTAAAGAAACTAAAGACCTATATATAAAAAACTATAAAACACTGGTGAAAGAAATCAAAGAGGACACTAATAGATGGAGAAATATACTATGTTCATGGATTGGAAGAATCAATATAGTGAAAATGAGTATACTACCCAAAGCAATTTATAGATTCAATGCAATCCCTATCAAGCTACCAACAGTATTCTTCACAGAGCTAGAACAAATAATTTCACAATTTGTATGGAAATACAAAAAACCTCGAATAGCCAAAGCGATCTTGAGAAAGAAGAATGGAACTGGAGGAATTAACCTACCTGACTTCAGGCTCTACTACAAAGCCACAGTTATCAAGACAGTATGGTACTGGCACAAAGACAGAAATATAGATCAATGGAACAAAATAGAAATCCCAGAGATAAATCCACGCACATATGGACACCTTATCTTTGACAAAGGAGGCAAGAATATACAATGGATTAAAGACAATCTCTTTAACAAGTGGTGCTGGGAAAACTGGTCAACCACTTGTAAAAGAATGAAACTAGAACACTTTCTAACACCATACACAAAAATAAACTCAAAATGGATCAAAGATCTAAACATAAGACCAGAAACTATAAAACTCCTAGAGGAGAACATAGGCAAAACACTCTCTGACATACATCACAGCAGGATCCTCTATGACCCACCTCCCAGAATATTGGAAACAAAAGCAAAAATAAACAAATGGGACCTAATTAACCTTAAAAGCTTCTGCACATCAAAGGAAACTATCAGCAAGGTGAAAAGACAGCCTTCAGAATGGGAGAAAATAATAGCAAATGAAGCAACTGACAAACAACTAATCTCAAAAATATATAAGCAACTCCTACAGCTCAACTCCAGAAAAATAAATGACCCAATCAAAAAATGGCCCAAGGATCTAAATAGACATTTCTCCAAAGAAGACATACAGATGGCTAACAAACACATGAAAAGATGCTCAACATCACTCATTATCAGAGAAATGCAAATCAAAACCACTATGAGGTACCATTTCACACCAGTCAGAATGGCTGCGATCCAAAAGTCTACAAGCAATAAATGCTGGAGAGGGTGTGGAGAAAAGGGAACCCTCTTACACTGTTGGTGGGAATGCAAACTAGTACAGCCACTATGGAGAACAGTGCAGAGATTCCTTAAAAAACTGGAAATAGAACTGCCTTATGATCCAGCAATCCCACTGCTGGGCATACACACTGAGGAAACCAGAAGGGAAAGAGACACGTGTACCCCAATGTTCATCGCAGCACTGTTTATAATAGCCAGGACATGGAAGCAACCTAGATGCCCATCAGCAGATGAATGGATAAGAAAGTGGTGGTACATATACACAATGGAGTATTACTCAGCCATTAAAAAGAATTCATTTGAATCAGTTCTAATGAGGTGGATGAAACTGGAGCCTATTATACAGAGTGAAGTAAGCCAGAAGGAAAAACACCCATACAGTATACTAACGCATATATATGGAATTTAGAAAGATGATAACAATAACCCAGTGTACGAGACAGCAAAAGAGACACTGATGTATGGAACAGTCTTATGTACTCTGTGGGAGAGGGAGAGGGTGGGAAGATTTGGGAGAATGGCATTGAAACATGTAAAATATCATGTATGAAACGAGATGCCAGTCCAGGTTCAATGCACAATACTGGATGCTTGGGGCTAGTGCACTGGGATGACCCAGAGGGATGGTATGGGGAGGGAGGAGGGTTCAGGATGGGGACCACATGTATACCTGTGATGGATTCATTTTGATATTTGGCAAAACTAATACAATTATGTAAAGTTTTAAAATAAAATTAAAAAAAACACTAAATGATAAAAAAAAAAGTGATGATAGAGGTATTAGAAACAATGGGTTAGTTACAAACATCTGAACATATGAACATATAAACAACAGAAGAATGGAATTGGTATATCCTTAAAACAGAATACCATGCAGCAATTCAAATGAATATACTAGAACTCAGTTATATTATGGTTAAAATGGAAAAAATGGTTGTTGAATGAATAAAAGATATTTAGAAAGATGCATGCATGAGAATGAGTAACAGCGTAAGACCATCATAATATTTAATCTGTTCTCTCTTTTTTTTTAAACTATTTTCAACAATTGTATATTACTTAAGCTTCTCCTTCTTAGAGTTTGCCGTTCTTATGGGTTATGTAATGCTTTGGTCTGAATGTTAGTGCTTCCAGAATTCAAGAGTTGGAATCTTAATGCCTAATGTGATGGTGTTAGGAGGTGAGGTCTTTGAAGGTGCTGGGTTCGTACAGAGTCGGACACCACTGAAGCGACTTAGCAGCACAGCAGCAGCAGGTCACAAGAACAGAATCCTCATGCATGCGATTAGTGTTCTTATGAGAGTCCCAAAGCTTTTCTGCCCCTTCCACCCTGTGAGGACACCGTGAGAAGTCCGAGACCAAGGAAAGGGCCCTCCCTTGACTATTCAAGCCCTCTCATCTTAGACTTCCAGTCTCCAGAACCATTTAATTTCCCAGTCTGATATTTTGTTATCATTGCTCAAACAGGCTGAGGTATGCAAGTTTATATTTTTCATCAAACCTGGAAATATTCAGCTGTTATTTTAAAAACATATATATTTTAAATTCTTCCCTCTACTCTACTCCTGTCCTCGGGAATCTCCAATTCTACACATGTAAGACTGCTGTTGTTCCCCAGCTCACTCTGCTTCTGTTCAATTTGGCCCCATTTATTTTTCTCTCTGTGCTTCATTTTCAATGTTTTCTAAATGCATAGTAGTCAGTTGGATCATCCCTGATAGCTCAGTTGGTAAAGAATCTTCCTGCAATGCAGGAGACCCCGGTTTGATTCCTGGGTCAGGAAGATCCCCTGGAGAAGGGATAGGCTATCCACTCTAGTATTCTTGGGCTTCCCTGGTGGCTCAGCTGGTGAAGAATCCGCCTGCAATGTGGGGAACCTGGGTTCGATCCCTGGCTTGGGAAGATCTCCTAGAGAAGAGAAAGGCTACCCACTCCAGTATTCTGGCCTGGAGAATTCCAGACTGCTATTGTTCCCCAGCTCACTCTGCTTCTGTTCAATTTGGCTCCATTTATTTCATCTCTCTGTGCTTCATTTTAAATGTTTTCTAAATGCATAGTAGTGGATTAGTTTAGCTTCTTTGAGGTATTCTGAACCAAGTCTTAGCAGAAATGGAAAAAAAAGAGACAAAGTTTAAGAAGGCATCAGTGTCTGTGATCATTTCCACTGACAACTTCCTCAGGACCTTGCTTTCATGCTCAGCTCTGCCTCAGTGGGAACCAAAAAAGCACATGTGTTAACACCGCCTGCTGTTGAGGACATCGCTCTTGGTTGACGTGTCACTCCCCTTTTCTTGTAGACACACGATCTCTGTTAACTGGTTTGGAGGAAGTGGTAGGAATTGAATTCTCTATGAGCACTGAACTCTCCACAGAAGCAGGACCACTGCCCTTTAGCTGTTGTTGCTGTTCAGTTGCCAAGTCACGTCCAACTCTGTGACCCTGTGGACAGCAGAATGCCAGGCTTCCTTGTCTTTCACCATCTCCTGGAGTTTGCCCAGGTTCGTGTCCACTGAATCGGTGATGCTATCCAACCATCTCATCCTAAACCTCAGGAAGAATATCCTGCTCAATTCTTGGTTGTACTATTTGCAAAAGGTCATTCTGAAGACTGTCCTCAAATTTAGATACAAATTGCCAATGCCCAGAGGAGTTCTGTTTTTTTGAAAATTAAGGTTACCAGAGAATATTCAAAAAAAATTTACAGATATTAAAATTATATGGGTTAATAGTTTATTTTTCTCTAATAGGCATTGGCAGTGTTTCCATTTTTGAATACTATTTAAAGGAAACCAGATTAATGGACATTAATTCAAATATTCACTTTAAACATGAAAATTTTAACATTGACTAGCTAAGACAGGAGTCAGTTTCCAATCCTTAGTCTTCTCAGAATTAGAAATTGGAAGTAATTAATAGTTATTATACAATAATAATTGATCCCATGGTACACATACCCTTCCCCTGCAACTCATTAAAATAAAAACACTTAATTTGATACTCAACTAAAATACCACTCAGCTAACAAGATGTAGCATTATTTACTGCTTTTATAGTCATTAAATGTGGCAGAATACTAAATATCTTACAGGACCATCTGGTAATCCTTTAATCATTGAACCCTCAGCTTTATTTATGTAAATCTCAATTTGGGCCTATGTTGCTTAGATTTCATGAGTTTAGTTTACCTTTGATGATTAAGTAACTTAATTATTTGGTTACTCTGTTATGTTTTACATTCTAAATAACCATGGACTAATTATAGTACATTAGAATCTAACACTTTATATTCCAAATGCACTTATGTAAAAAAATCAATACAGAAACCAATTTCTTTCTAAATATTTAAAATATTCCCATATCATCTTATAATATGAAAAGCTGATTTTGAAATAATGCAAAGCAATGAAAGTCAAAATGAGTTTTATATAAAATTACATAGTTCATATTATTGTCTGCTTCTTCATTCATCACAAAATATGCTATCATCCTTTGAATTCATCACAAACTTATGAAGAAGACTGTATTATCCCTAATTTGCAGATTAAAAAGTGATACCCAAAGAGGTTAAGTCACTTGCCTGGGTTATTAAGTGATCTAGTCAAGGTTGAAATTTTTGCCTATTTTATTCCAACCATTATTCATTGTACCATTATTCTTTTCTTTACTTTTTCATAGTTAGTATACAAATGCATTTTAATTTCTGGAAATTTTAAGGGAAAGGAATGCCATCTTTTTCTTGGGTTAAAATAAGGGTTGCATTGCTAAACTGCTCTCAGCTGAAGATGTCAAAGCAATAGGAAGAGGAGATGGAGGAAAAAGAGGAGGGAAAATCAGGAACAGAAAGAATAGGAGCAAGAAGATGACTTCTTCCATCACATCACCCATACCCCCATTTTATTCTTATCTCCAAATTAACACATTTGTCTCTCCTTTTATTTTTTTGAGTATTTATTTATTTTATTTTATTTTTTAACTTTACAATATTGTATTGGTTTTGCCATATATCAACATGAATCCGCCACAGGTATGTCTCTCCTTTTAAAACTAGGTGACTGTTTTCTATTGGCCTAGCCTACTGATAACCAGTGTTGTGGCTGGACTGCCCCTGGGGTTCTTATGACTGTAAGATAACCTCAGTAAAAATCCTCAGGGAACTTTGGGAAAAACACAAACAAGCAAAAAGTCTGTTAGTCACAGGTCCTGCAGAGCAGTGGCAAACCAGGGGCCCCACAGTGAGGTGTTGGAGAGAGAGGGCTGTGGGAGAATGAGCTTTAGGTTCTGCTTTTGTTGGGGTCAAGGGAAGCGGGGATTTAAAAGGCAGGAAGAGAAAAAACCAAGTGGCCTGAATGGTCACTTACAGAAATCCACCAAGATCTCTAAACCAAAAGAGGGAGCCCCTGGGGACAGGGGCTTGGGGTGAGGCGTGGTGGGTTGTGCTGTGGTCAACTTTTTATCTAGTCCTGTAGCTGGCTGTGTGTCTATTAAGAGACAAGCCATTTTGAAGTAGATGACTTGACACTTGTATTACAAAAAAAGAAAAAAAAAAAAAAACAAATTTCAGGGCTTACACTACAGTGTCATAGCTTAATAGTCAATGTTTATTTTCACCAATTTATTTTTGTATTGTTTTGAATCCATACTAGTTGTTTTGTACTGGGCTGACCACACATAGTGAGGTCATGAAACTTTAAAGTTTGCATCCTAAAGCAAAGTTCCCTGGGGTGATGTAATGTACTGATTTGAAAACAGAAAGGACTTATCCTGGAAACCCTGATAGTATTTCCCAGAGTACTGCTAAATTATGTATGTACTAGGATCCTGAAAGTACTACTCTCTGTTTTTCTTTCTTCATTATAGGATAATAGTGAGTCGAACTTATGTAAGTTGACAGAATAACAATTATCAATAGCAAATTTACAATTTCTTATCACATCACATATCAACATACTTTGCAAATATAATTTTATATGATTCTATTTTTTTCTTAGTATAGACCTTACAATATCTCTTTTGGGCAATACAGGAAAAAAAGTGCATAGGTGCACTAATCTGAATAGTTTAGAACAGCTTTTCATTTCTTGATTTCTGTTTCAAGTTCTTCTGGGAATATGTGACTAATCCAAGTCACAGAATAAACCAACTAAAATAAAAGGTAAGTGAATATCTAATCCTATGCTTTCTCTTATGCATTGCTATTGCTGCTCAGTCGCTTCAGTCGTGTCCAACTCTGTGACCCCAGAGACGGCAGCCCATCAGGCTCCCCCGTCCCTGGGATTCTCCAGGCAAGAACACTGGAGTGGGTTGTCATTTTCTTCTCCAGTTCGTGAAAGTGAAAAGTGAAAGTGAAGTCACTCAGTCGTGTCCGACTCCTAGCGACCCCATGGACTGTAGCCTACCAGGCTCCTCTGTCCATGAGATTTTCCAAGCAAAGTACTGGAGTGGGGTGCCATTGCCTTCTCTAAAGCATTAGTTTACCGTAACTGAATATTCTAGAGTTAAAAGTTACCACTAGGCAGATATCACTTATAAAGAAAAGTTAAATACCTATCTGGAATACTAACAAGCCAATATCTTAGAGGAGGAAGGACTCAAATCATTTCCATGAACTTGACCTAAGACTGAGACAAATCTCTCAGGACAAAGACTATGAAGTATGAAACCTGACAATCTGTTATACTGCCAATTTAGAAAATAATCTCATCCCCTACTGATTCACTGCCAACTTGTCATGTTGCAAAATTTCCTCTTATTCTGTCAGATCATTCAGCATAACCATTGTTTTCCCTCAGTCTTCCAGACTTTGGGGACAGAGATTAGAGGAAGGCTGCTTCTTTTTTGTTAGGAATCTTTTATTTCTCCTTAGAAAAATAAAGTTGTGAAATAGAATCCAGGAGCTGAAAGGTACCCAAGTGTATTCTCAGTCATCTTTTGCTGCAGGAGCAGACAGTTTTCCAAACTCCATGAAAAAGAATACAAGTTTTGTTAAATTGAAAATCACTTAATTGGTAGAATGTGGTTGAGAATCTAGGTTTTCTTCAGGATTGCTGTCTTTCCTTTACAATAATATTTATTATTATATCACAATCTTGCAGTCAGTTCTATATACACCCGACTCTACAACTAGATCCTAAAGTGCGAATATTCTTGAATGTCAGACACTCCCTCACACTATTTGCAATGATTTTTGCATCAGTGGGGTGCATTTTTTAAAAAGGAATGTTTAGGGAATGGGCTGTGATTTGTCACTCATATCTGACGCTTTCCAATCCCATGGACCCCATTTTCCAGGCAAGAATACTGAAGTGGGTTGCCATGCCCTCCTCCAGGGGATCCTCCCAACCCAGGGATCAAATCCAGGTCTCCTCCATTGCAGGAGGATATGTTTTTACAATCTGAGCAAACAATGAAGCCCACAGATCTTTTTTAAAAATGGTCAGTTCAGTTTAGTTCAGTTCAGTCACTCAGTCATGTCCAACTCTTTGTGACCCCATGGACGGTAGCACAGCAGGCCTCCCTGTCCACCACCAACACCTAGAGCTTGCTCAAAGTCATGTACATCCAGTCAGTGATGCCATCCAACCATCTCATCTTCTGTCATCCCCTTCTCCTCCTGCCTTTAAACTTTTCCAGCATCAGGGTCTTTTCCAATGAGTCAGTTCTTCGCATCAGGTGGCCAAAGTATTGGAGCTTCAGCTTCACCATCAGTCTTTCCAATGAATATTCAGAACTGATTTCCTTTAGGATTGATTGGTTGGATCTCCTTGCAGCCCGAGGAACTCTGAAGAATCTTCTCCAACACCACAGTTCAAAAGCATCAATTCTTCTGCTCTCAGCTTTCTTTAGTCCAACTCTCACATCCATACATGACTACTGGAAAAAACATAGCTTTGAGTAAATGGACCTTTATTGGCAAAGTAATGTCTCTGCTTTTTTAATATGCTGTCTAGTTTGTCATAGCTTTTCTATCAAGGAGCAAGCATCTTTTAATTTCATGGCTGCAGTCACTATCTGCCGTGATTTTGGAGCCCAGGAAAATAAAGTCTCTTACTGTTTCCATTGTTTCCCCATCTATTTGCCATGAAGTGATGGGACCAGATGCCATGATCTTAGTTTTATGAGTGTTGAGTTTTAAGCCAACTTTTTTACTCTCCTCTCACTTTCATCAAGAGGCTCTATAGTTCTTCACTTTTTGCCATAAGGGTGGTGTCATCTGCATATCTGAGGTTAGTGATATTTCTCCCAGCAATCTTGATTCCAGCTTGTGCTTCTTCCAGTCCAACATTTCTCATGATGTACTCTGCATATAATTGAAATAAGCAGGGTGACAATATATAGCCTTGAGGTACTCCTTTCTCAATTTGAAATCATATTTGGAACAATTGTTCCTTATCTGGTTCTAACGGTTGCTTCTTGACCTGCATACAGATTTCTCAAGAGGCAGGTAAGTTGGTCTGGTAGTCCCATCTCTTTAAGAATTTTCTACATTTTCTTTGGATCCACGCAGTCAAAGACTTTGGTGTAGTGAATAAAGCAGCCATAGATGATTTTCTGGAACTCTCATGCTTTTTCTGTCATCCAGCGAATGTTGGACATTTGATCTCTGGTTCCTCTGCCTTTTCTAAAACCAGCTTGAACATCTGGAAGTTCTCAGTTCATGTACTGTTGAATCCTCACTTGGAGAATTTTGAGCATTACTTTGCTAGCATGTGAGATGAGTGCAACTGTGCTGTAGTTTGAACATTCTTTGGCCTTGCCTTTCTTTGAGATTGGAGTGAAAACTGACTTTTTCCAGTCTTGTGATCACTGCCGAGTTTTCCAAATTTGCTGACATATTGAGTGCAGCACTTTCACAGCATCATCTTCTAGGATTTTCTGCAGGAAATTGGGACACATCAAGTCGATCTATCATCCAAATACACCCTTTGCAGAATACAGTCTGTGATAATCTTTCTTACAAGTAAGCCTTGCCCGAGGAGGTTGGAGTGAGAAGGCAGGGAGAGCATATGTACTGCAATCACCCGCATATGCCGTAGTCTACATCAGCAAAGATATTCTCTCTTAGGGTCACGGTCTTTGTGACTTTATATTTTATAATACATGAGCATCCATGCCACTGATATCTCTAATACTGGAAGAGGGAGAGGGAGTAAAAGAAACAAAGAGTTTGTGTGTATATGCACATTTATGTTTATATTTCTGATAGATTGTGAGTTCTTTGAATGAGGAGATCATAGTGTGTTAGTCAGGGCTCTGAAAGTGAAAGTGAAAGTGAAGTCGTTCAGTCGTGTTCAATTCTTTGCCACCCCATGGGCAGTAGCCTGCACCAGGCTCTGCCATCCACGGGATTTTCTAGGCAAGAGTACTGGAGTGGGTTGCCATTTCCTTCTCCAGGGAATCTTCCTGACCGAGGGATCGAACCCAGGTCTCCCGCATTGTAGACAGATGCTTTACCATCTGAGCCACCAGGGAAGTCCAAGTCAGGGCTCTAGAAAGAAGCAAAATCAATAAAGTGTATGTAAGTTTGTGTACATGTGGAGAAAGAGAAAGAGAACTGGTACATGCGATTCATTCATGGGATCCCACAAGGCCAACACACACAGAGCAGGTCAGATGGCTAGAAGCCTGGGGAAGAGTTGGTGTTGAAGCTTGAGTGCCAAGGCAGTCTAACGGAAGCAAACTACGTGTGCATCCATAGATGGAATGCAAAAGAAATGTGATACGTGTGTATATGTCTATAAAGTACTTACACACACACACATATCCATTAGTATTTTAATAGAGCACTATTCATCCATTGCAAAGAATGAAATAACACCATTTGTAGCAGCGTGGCTGGACCCAGAGATGTGATACTAAGCGCGGTAAGTCTGACAGGGAAGAACACAAGTCATATGCTATCAGCTATATGTGCGATCTTTAAAAAGTGATACAAGTGAATTTATTAACAAAACAGAAATGTACTCATAGAGAGAAAACTTATAGTTACCAAAGGGGAAATCAGGGAGGGATAAATTAAGAGTTTATAGGGTTAATGGATACACATTACTGTATATGTATAACTGAGTCACTTTGGGGTCTACCTGAAATTAACACAACATGGTAAATCAACTTCAATTTTTTTCAATTGAAAAAAAAAAAAAAAAAGTCAAAGGCAGTCTAGAGGCAGTACTCCCCATTCTTTGGGAACCTCAGTCTTTTTCTCCTAAATTAGGCCTTCAACTGATCGAATGAAGCCCATCTACATTCAATTCAGTTCAGTCGCTCAGCCGTGTCCGACTCTTTGCAACCCCATGAACTGCAGCACACCAGGCCTCCCTGTCCATCACCAACTCCCAGAGTTCACTCAAACTTACCTCCATCGAGTCATTAATGCCATCCAGCCATCTCATCCTCTGTCGTCCCCTTCTTTTCCTGCCTCCAATCCCTCCCAGCATCAGGGTCTTTTCCAATGAGTCAACTCTTCCTATGAGGTGGCCAAAGTACTGGAGTTTCAGCTTCAGCATCATTCCTTCCAAAGAACACCCAGGACTGATCTCCTTTAGAATGGACTGGTTGGATCTCCTTGCAGTCTAAGGGACTCTCAAGAGTCTTCTCTAACACCACAGTTCAAAAGCATCAATTCTTCGGCACTCAGCTTTCTTCACAGTCCAACTCTCACATCCATACATAACTACTGGAAAAACCATAGCCTTGACTAGATGGACAAAGTAGATGGACAACTACTTTTGTTGGCAAAGTAGTGTCTCTGCTTTTGAATATGCCATCTAGGTTGGTCATAACTTTCCTTCCAAGGAGTAAGTGTCTTAATTTCATGGCTGCAATCACCATCTGCAGTAATTTTGGAGCCCCAAAAAATAAAGTCTGACACTGTTTCCACTGTTTCCCCATCTATTTCCCATGAAGTGATGCGACCAGATGCCATGATCTTCGTTTTCTGAATGTTGAGCTTTAAGCCAACTTTTTCACTCTCCACTTTCACTTTCATCAAGAGGTTTTTTATTTCTTCTTCACTTTCTGCCATAAGGGTGGTGTCATCTGCATATCTGAGGTGAACATTAATAACATTCTATTTTGTTTTTCCCCTGTAAGAGAGTATTTCAACCCACTCCAGTATTCTTACCTGGAGAATCCTGTGGACTAAGGCGCCTGGTGGGCTACAGTGCATAGAGTCTCAAAGAGTCAGACACAACTGAAGCAACTTAGCACACACTGCATTTTGTTTTGTATATAAAATGCAAATACTTTATCAGGTGAAAGAACAGACTGTTGGATATTAAGCTCTCTAATAGGTCACAGAAGGTGACAGGAAACTAAAATCTGCTAAATTTTTAGTAATGGACTTACTGTCAGATGTTAAAAAGAGTAATTTGAGGATGATTTTCCCCTTCTTTCTTTCTTTTCTCCACTCCTATCTCTCTGATCCTTTCTAGCACTTATTTCAGTGCTTTTTGTTTTTGTTTTTTAATACAGTTCTATCTTGGGGGCTAAGAAAGTACCATTTGTGCTACAAAAATCAGAGAGAAGACTTTAAATAATAGTGTTTAACTAGTACATTTCACCCAGAATTTTCCTGCCCTAAGGAAATTATGTTGGGGTCATAATTTCTTTAGACAATAAACAAAGTACTAACAGTAAATCATAACACCTCTAGGAATACATAATAATTACCAACTATCTTAATGGAACATCCAAATGACTCTGAAGCAGTGTTCCAGTGGGATTCTGAGTAATTGACATTATCCTGACACAAGGATTGTGTCACCCTTCCCCCCCCCACCCCACCCCCGCCACTTTACTAAGAAAGACAATTGCTTAATGAATGCAAATGGCAGCAGGTCAGGCACTCCAGGGTTACAGGGAGCGTCTGTGGTACAGTAATTCCTGCCCCGTGCAACAAGCGTGTCAGCAAAGATCTGTTAATCATATTTTCATTTTATATTAATGTGCAGGGCAAGACAATAACAGGAAATAAATGTCAGCATCCTGTTTGTCTTTTTTTCTACCCCTCAAGGTGGAAATACACTTATATATACTTATACAACTATGTAATAGAAAGAAAAGAACTGTACGTTGCCAGGATTGATATAAAACTTACTCCTACAGGTGATGGAGAAAGAAGACCTACATGTTCCTTTGCATAGGAAAAAGTTAATGCTGTTTATGGGTCTGTGGCCAGTGAAGGAATGGAAGCTTTGTAGACATGCTCTAAGCATCTCCTTTAAACATCAGCACAGCATAATCATCCAGATCTCTAGATTCACACGGAAACTGGACAGAGGACGTGGGCTCTTCACTCTTCTATTAAAAAAAAAGAGAAAACCAGCTAAGAAGGATATAATCTATTTAGTTTCCTCATGGATATTTTTTGCCAATCAGACTTGCACTATCAAGTCCTCCTTTTATCTGATAATGAATTTCCTGCCAAAATTTAGGCATAGATCTGTGGTTCACAGATCTTAATTTATTCTACTTAACTCAGATCTAAACCTAAGGACTGCATGATGTCTGTCTTAGGTAATTCAGGCTGGAGTCTGCTTCCACTGTTGCAATGAAACTGCTCTTGTCAAGGACACCACTGAATTTTTGCTATTAAATGAATATTTTTTGGTCCTCCTCATAAAACTGAGTAGGACCCTACAGGGATCCTGAGGATGAAAACCTTTCTGTGGCTCACATTTCTTGAATTTATCTGAGTTTTAAAGCATGGGTTCAAACAGATGTTGATCGGGGAAGGGAGGAGGTTCAGAGACAAGGGATAAACAGTCAAGAAAAAATAGTACTACTTTGGGGCAGTTTCCTGATTCTGCCTCAGGGAATATGCATGATATATTTAAGCTCTTTCATAGAACTAAAGAATATAGTAAATCTGATTTTGGTATTGGCCATCTGTAATGTCCATGTGTAGAGTCATTTCTTGTATTGTTGGAAGAGGGTGTTTGCTATGACCAGTGCGTTCCCTTGGCAAAACTCTATTAGCCTTTGTGCTCCAAGGCCGAACTTGTCTGTTACTCCAGGTATCTCTTGACTTCCTACTTGTCCATTCTAGTCCCCTATGATGAAAAGGACATCTTTTTCTTAATGTTAATTATAGAAGGGCTTGTATGTCTTCATAGAACTGTTCAACTTCAGCTTCTATGGCATCAGTGGTTGGGGCACAGACTTAGATTGCTGTGATATCGAATGGTTCTCCTTGGAAACAAACTAAGATCATTCTGTCATTTTCAAAACTGCACCCAAGTACTGCATTTCAGACTCTTTGGTGACTATGAAGGCTAGAAGAGAAAGTGAAGTTGCTCAATCATGTCCGACTCTTTGCGACCCCACAGACTGTAGCTTACCAGGCTCCTCTGTCCATGGGATTTTCCAGGCAAGAGTACTGGAGTGGGTTGCCATTTCCTTCTCCTAAGAGATTCTTGTCCACAGTAGTAGATATAATGGTCATCTGAATTAAATGCGCCATTAGTCCATTTTAGTTCACTATTCCTAAAGTGTCAGTATTCACTCTTGCCAGCTCCTATTTGACCTCTTGCAGTTTACCTTGATTCATGGACCTAACATTCCAGGTTCCTATGCGATACTGTTCTTTATGGCATCAGACTTTCACCAAAAGACACATCTGCTGCTGCTGCTGCTGCTAAGTTGCTTCAGTCGTGTCCGACTCTGTGCTCCATAGACAGCAGTCCAGCAGGCTCCCCTGTCCCTGGGATTCTCCAGGCAAGAACACTGGAGTGTGTTGCCATTTCCTTCTCCAATGCATGAGAGTGAAAAGTGAAAGTGAAGTTGCTCACTCGTGTCCAACTCTTTGCGACCCCATGGACTGCAGCCTACCAGGCTCCTCTGTCCATGGGATTTTCCAGGCAAGAGTACTGGAGTGGGGTGCCATTGCCTCCTCCAAAGACACATCTACAAGTCAGTAAAAACAAGACTGGGAGCTGAACATGGCTCAGATTATGAACTCTTAATTGCAAAATTCAAACTTAAGGAAACCAGGGAAAACCACTAGGCCATTCAGGTCTGACCTGAATGGAAATGACAGACAGATTCGAGGGATTTAATCTGATAGAGAGAGTGCCTAAAGATCTATCAATGGAGGTGTGTAACAATGGACATAAGGCAGTGATCAAAACCATCTCCAAGAAAAAGAGCTGAAAAAGGCAAAATGGTTGTCTGAGGAGACCTTTCAAATATCTGAGAAAAGAAGACAAGTGAAAACAAAGGAAAAAAGAAAGATATCCCCAACTGAATGTAGAGCTTCAAAGATTAGCAAAGACAGATAAGAACGCCTTTCTCAGTGAACAATGCAAAGAAATAAAGGAAAACAATAGAATGGGGAAAATTTGAGATTTCTTCAAAAAAATTAGAGATACCAAGGGAACATTTCATGTTAAGATGGGTTCAATAAAGTACAGAAATGGTATGGACCTAACAGAAACAAAAGATATTAAGAAGAGGTGGCAAGAATACACAGAAGAACTATACAAAAAAAGATCTTCATGACCCAGATAATCATGATGGTGTGATCACTCACCTGGAGCCAGATATCCTGGAATGTGAAGTCAAGTGGGCCTTAGGAAGTATCACTATGAACAAAGCTAGTGGAGGTGATGGAATTTCAGCTGAGCTATTTCAAATCCTAAAAGATGATGTTGTGAAAGTACTGCAGTCAGTATGTCAGCAAATTTGGGAAACTCAGCAGTGGCCACAAGACTGTAAAAGGTCAGTTTTCATTCCAATCCCAAAGAAAGGCAATGCCAAAGAATGTTCAAACTACCACACAATTGCACTAATTTCACATGCTAGCAAAGTCATGCTCAAAATCCTCTAAGCTAGTCTTCAGCAGTTCATGAACCAAGAACTTCTAGATATACCAGGTGGATTTAGACCAGAGAGGCAGAGGAACCAGAAATCAAATTGCCAACATTTGCTGGATCATAGAAAAAGCAAGAGAATTCCAGGAAAATATCTATTTCTACGTCATTGACTACACTAAATCCTTTGATTGTGTGGATCACAGAAAACTCTGGGAAATTCTTTAGGAAATGGGAGTACCAGATCACCTTACCTGCCTCCTGAGAAATCAGTATGCAGGTCAAGAAGCAACAGTTAGAACTGGACGTGGAACAACAGACAGTTTACAAATAGGGAAAGGAGTATGTCGAGGCTGTATACTGTCACCCTGTACTTCTATGCAGAGTACACCATGAGAAACACTGGGCTGGATGAAGCATAAGCTGGAATTAAGATTGCTAGGAGAAATATCAATAATCTCAGATATGCAGATGACATCACCATTATGGCAGAAAGCAAAGAGGAACCAAAGAATCTCTTGATGAAGGTGAAAGAGGAGAATGAAAAAACTGACTTTAAACTCAACGTTAAAAAAATGAAGATAGATCATGGCTTCTGGCCCCATCTCTTCATGAAATATAGATGGGGAAGCAATGGAAACAGTGACAGAATTTACTTTTTGGGGATCCAAGATCACTACAGATGGTGACTTCAGCCATGAAATTAAAAGATGCTTGCTCCTTGGTAGAAAAGCTATGACAAACCTAGGCAGCATATTAAAAAGCAGAGACATTACTTTACCGACAAAGGTTCTTCTAGTCAAAGTTATGTTCGTTTGTTTTTTCCAGTAGCCATGTAAGCATGTGTAGGTTGGACCATAAAGAAGGCTGAGAACCAAAGAATTGATACTTTGAACTGTGGAGTTGGAGCAAACTCTTGAGAGTCCCTTGGACTGCAAGGAGATCAAACTAGTCCATCCTAAAAGAAATCAATTCAGGATATTTATTAGAAGGACTGATGCTGAAGCTGAATTACCAGTTCTCTGGCCACCTGAGGTAAAAAGCTGACTCACTGAAAAAGACCCTAATGCTGGGAAAGATTGAAGGCAGGAGGAGAAGGGGACAACAGAGGATACTATGGTTGGATGGTATCACTGAGTTGATAGACATGAGTTTCAACAAGCTCCAGGGGATGGTGATGGACAGATAAGCCTGGCATGCTGCAGTCCATGGGTTCTCAAAGAGTTGGACATGACTGAGTGACTGAACAGCAATAAAACTAAAACGGTAACAAATTGAAGATGTGAGCACTCTTCTTGTTAAAGAAGGTCACAGATTGATAACCTCAACAAGCTCATCAGATGGCCACCTGAGGCCAGATAAGTGGCATATCAGCAAAGAACTAACTCACAGGAAAAGACCCTGATGCTGGGGAAAATTGAAGGTGGGAGAAGAAGGGGATGACAGAGGATGAGATGGTTGGATGGCATCACCGACTCAACGGACATGAGTTTGAGTAAACTCTGGGAGTTGGTGATGGACAGGGAGGCCTGGCGTGCTGAAGTCCACAGAGTAGCAAAGAGTGACTGAACTGAACACACCCTAATCCTTATCAGCAACCCCATCCTTTAACCCTTTAACCATTGCTTTAAAACTCCTCACCTAATCCCCTTGGGTTGGGATACAGAGTTTAGAGGGGCACGAGTCTGCTCTGTTCCCCTTTGCCTGGCAAAGCAATAGAGCTTTTCTACTTCATGGAAAACTTTGTCTCTGAGATTTGATTAGGCCCCAGTGCACAGAGGCCTGTTCTGACCCACATCCTCCATGTGGGTCACTCTTTGTCTTTTGGTACATCCAAATTGGCCACTCCCTTCCTCTTGAGCAGCCTCTTCATTTGACCTCTGTGATGTCTCACTTCATTACTTCCTGCTGAGACTTAAGCACTCTCATTGTCTCTGCCCCATTCTTCCTCTTAAATTTAGATTTCGGACTTTCTGTTATCTCAAGTCTGTAATTCTCTTCTTTTTTCTATGTATCTCCTTAGACTGATATATATATTTCCATGCCTTTAAAAAATATTTTTATTTGGCCATCCAAAAATTTGCATCTCCCGTGCCAACCTGTCCTCTAAAGTCAATTCGTACACCACCAACTTCTTCCTTGACTCCTCTATAGGTGTCAGTGGCACAGTACATGTTAAACTGAACTTGCAAATATGGCCCTTAAAACTTGTTTTTATCTCCTCATCTCAATAACGCCACTTCTTTCAAGGTACAAGATACTGAAAACTGGGGTTTAACTTTGATTCCTTTTGTACAGTCATCGGAACATCTAGTCAAATTCCAGAGCTCATTATTTTTATCTTTGACAGACAGCTAAATCTATCTATTTTCCTCTGTCACCTCAGTCATAACCCCTTCCCTTGATATCTCCAAGAAGAGCTGATTCATTGGAAAAGATCCTGATGCTGGGAAAGATTGAAGGCAAAAGGAGAAGGGGGCAGCAGAGGATGAGATGGTTAGATAACATCACTGACTCAATGAACATGAATTTGAGCAAACTCAGGGAGATAGTGAAGAACAGAGAAGCCTGGCATGCTGCAGTCCATCGGGTCACATATTTGGACATGACTTAGGGAATGAACAACAACAAATAATCCTAACCTGAGTTTCTGGTTTCCAGTCTTGACCACTTGAACTACTGCTAGTATTTCTTAACTGCCTCTGTATTTCCAGATTTATGCCCTTGATAGATTCCTCACTATGGTGATCTTTCAAAATTATAAATTACATTTGCATTAAATCATGTTGCTTCTTTGTTTTAGGTTGATAACAATTCACAATGACCCATAAATAAATCTTTTTGACATCTAATCTAAATGCACATGTATACCTGCTATGGATTGAACTGCTCCCATCAGAATTCATGTGTTGAAGCCTTATCTCCCCAGTGCTGTGGTATTTAGAAAGACAGTCTTTGCGAGGTAAATAAGTTTAAATGAGGTCATGAGGGTGGAGCCCTCCATAATAGAATTCATCCCTATACAAGAAGAGACATCAGAGATTTCTTCCTATTTCATTCTCTTCCTTTTGCTTTCTTTTTCTCTGCAAATTGATGACCCAGCAAGAAGGTGGCCATCTACAAGCCCGGAAAAGAATCCTCACTGAAGAATCAAATCAATTATTAAAAACAGAAATTCAAGGTTGAGAGTCCCTTGGATAGTAAGGGGATCAAAACAGTCAACCCTAAAGGAAATCAACCCTGCGATACATTGGAAGGACTGATGCTGAAGCTGATACTCCAACACTTTTGCCACCTGATGCAAAGATTCGACTCCTTAGAAAAGATCCTGATGCTGGGAAAGATGGACGGCAGGAAAAGAAGGGTGTGACAGAATGAGACGGTTGAATGGCATCATCAACTCAGTGGACATGAGTTTTTTGAGAGAACCCTGGGGGATGGTGAATGACAGGGAAGCCTGGCATGCTGCAGTCTATGGGGTTACTAAGGGTCGGACATGACTGAGTGACTGAACAACAACAAGTACACATGTCACGTACGTACATTTGATTTCTTAAAATCTATGTCCAGCACTAGACCCTACAACCAAGATTCATGAAAATTGGTTCTGTGTCTGTTTTATTCACTTGTTATATCCCTGCCTGACCCAGACTGCTCTTCTGAAAGTGTGCCCTGACCTTATGAATGACAGGAACTAAGCTGGTTCCAGGAGGTGAGGACAGATCAGGACAACACAGGTTGTCAGGTCATTATAGTCTTAATAGTATAGAAAGTCTTAATCGTAATAGAAAGAAATGATAACCAAATAAATAATGATAATCAAATAAATTCATGATTGCAGTAAATGTTGGGAGGAAAAACTGTAGAGGCTGTATGTATGCCCACATATTAGTACGAATTTATGAGTTTGACCAGGCACATCAAGAGCAGAGAAAGATAATATCATTCCATAGGGAGTGACCAGTTATGGAAACCCCAGTGTCTTCACCAGGAAAGAGGGTAGACCAGTATGAATGGAATACAGTAAGTTTTGCTTCTGAAATGCCCTACTATTTGAGCATATCTCTTATGTGCTGGGATTCCCAAGAATCCTCTATAAAGAGTCTGCTAGCAAATTTACATAATAGCAGAAGGGACTGGTTTTTCTAAGAATTGAAGGAGTTAATCAGAGACATTCATTGACCATGGGTGTATGAAAGTTTCATGACATTCTGGTGTGACAATTGATTGACTTACCTGATACACTGTGTATTTAATATTATCTTATATTCAGGGGGGATTTTTTCAATAAAATATATATGTACAGCCATTAGCTAAATTATACAAATTTTGGAAATTTCTGTTGTTCAACCATGTGAACTAGTATAAATAAAGCTACAGTGAATGTAGTGAGTCCAGCTATTCAGAAGCATTTTAGGCATCATCGCAATGCTCAAGAGAATTAGTCAGTTATCTGCAAAATAGAAAAGTGCTTGTCAAGAACCACAACATGAAGTAATGGTATGTTATATTTTTCTTCCAATACTTTCTTTAACCAAAAGAATCTATACATCAAATTATGACTTTGTAATAATTTTAGTGTCAGTACACAATAAGTGTGGTTAAAAAAAGTCTTCAAGTTCAAGACATTAGCATCCTCATTACAAAATAACTTTAATTAGTTTAACTAGTGTTTTTTTTTTTAATTATTATTGTTGGATTGGATCCAGTGGTTCTTTTCAACAGACAGATTGAAAAAGAAGCCTCTCTAGTGTTGGGACTTCCTGGCTATAAACAACTTAATGCTTAATTAAACAACTAAAGCTGAGAAAATAGAGTTTAGGGCCCCAGCAAGGTGTTTGGTTACAGTCATCCATAAAGAAAGGAATCCAGGAAATTATTCATAGAACTCTCTGGGCTCATTTAAATATTGCTTGGAGACTAGAAGTAGCATTCCCTATAATACAGGGAAACATCTAAATCATTCCTAGGTACATTGCATTTTATATGTTTTTGTGTGTGTGTATGTTTGAAGGTGTGGGAAGCACATTCATGTAGACAGATGTTTAAGGGAAGCAAAACAAACAAAAAAAGACTTCATATATTCTCTGTTGTATTTGGCAGAAGGCGTATCAAGACTATAAACATTAGAAAAGAGTGTTGTAAGTTTCACTAAAATATTCAGACTATTAGAAAAGATAAACATATATGTATGTATAATTGGGTGTGTTATTTTTGTTGTTGTTTTGCAAACTTTTTAGAATGAATCTTTGCAAAATTCCAGGAAAGCAGGCATGCTTTTTGGTACAAGCACATATTGGTCAACAGGCAACTGCTATAGAGAAATCTGAGCCAACTGCTTTTAAATGCTGGGAATTATAAATGTGTTAATAAGTCTATGAGATATGAATTATTTTGGAAGCAGTAATAATAGATGGAGCCAAAGCAAAAAGAATACCCAGCTGTGGATGTGACTGGTGATAGAAGCAAGGTCTGATGCTGTAAAGAGCAATATTGCATAGGAACCTGGAATGTCAGGTCCATGAATCAAGGCAAATTGGAAGTGGTCAAACAAGAGAGAGCAAGAGTGAATGTCGACATTCTAGGAATCAGCGAACTCAAATGGACTGGAATGGGTGAATTTAACTCAGATGAGGAATCCCTCAGAAGAAATGGAATAGCCATCATGGTCAACAAGAGAGTCCGAATTGCAGTACTTGGATGCAATCTCAAAAACGACAGAATGATCTCTGTTCGTTTCCAAGTCAAACCATTCAATATCACAGTAATCCAAGTCTATGCCCCAACCAGTAATGCTGAAGAAGCTGAAGTTGAATGGTGCTATGAAGACCTACGAGGCCTTTTAGAACTAACACCCAAAAAAGATGTTCTTTTCATTATTGGGGACTGGAATGCAAAAGTAGGAAGTCAAGAAACACCTGGAGTAACAGGCAAATTTGGCCTTGGAATATGGAATGAAGCAGGGCAAAGACTAATAGAGTTTTGCCAAGAAAATGCACTGGTCATAACACCCTCTTCCAATAACACAAGACAAGACTCTATACATGGACATCACCAGATGGTCAACACTGAAATCAACAAATTGATTATATTCTTTGCAGCCAAAGATGGAGAAGCTCTATACAGTCAGCAAAAACAAGACCAGGAGCTGACTGTGGCTCAGACCATGAACTCCTTATTGCCAACTTCAGACTGAAATTGAAGAAAGTAGGGAAAACCACTAGACCATTCAGGTATGACCTAAATCAAATCCCTTATGATTATACAGTGGAAGTGAGAAATAGATTTAAGGGCCTAGATCTGATAGATAGAGTGCCTGATGAACATTGTACAGTAGACAGGGATCAAGATCATCCCCATAGAAAAGAAATGCAAAAAAGCAAAATGGCTGTCTGGGGAGGCCTTACAAATAGCTGTGAAAAGAAGAGAAGCAAAAAGCAAAGGAGAAAAGGAAAGATATAAACATCTGAATGCAGAATTCCAAAGAATAGCAAGAAGAGATAAGAAAGCCTTCTTCAGCGATCAGTGCAAAGAAATAGAGGAAAACAACAGAATGGGAAAGACTAGGGATCTCTTCAAGAAAATCAGAGATACCAAAGGAACATTTCATGCAAAGATGGGCTCGATAAAGGACAGAAATGGTATGGACCTAACAGAAGCAGAAGATATTAAGAAGAGATGGCAAGAATACACAGAAGAACTGTACAAAAAAGATCTTCACGACCCAGATAATCACGATGGTGTAATCACTGACCTAGAGCCAGACATCCTGGAATGTGAAGTCAAGTGGGCCTTAGAAAGCAGCACTACAAACAAAGCTAGTGGATGTGATGGCATTCCAGTTGAGCTATTTCAAATCCTGAAAGATGATGCTGTGAAAGTGCTGCACTCAATATGCCAGCAAATTTGGAACACTCAGCAGTGGCCACACGACTGGAAAAGGTCAGTTTTCATTCCAATCCCAAAGAAAGGCAATGCCAAAGAATGCTCAAACTACAGTACAATTGCACTCATCTCACACGCTAGTAAGGTAATGCTCAAAATTCTCCAAGCTAGGCTTCAGCAATACATGAACCGTGAACTTCCAGATGTTCAAGCTAGTTTTAGAAAAGGCAGAGGAACCAGAGATCAAATTGCCAACATCTGCTGGATCATGGAAAAAGCAAGAGAGTTCCAGAAAAACATCTATTTCTGCTTTAGTGACTATGCCAAAGCCTTTGACTGTGTGGATCACAATAAACTGTGGAAAATTCTGAAAGAGATGGTAATACCAAACCACCTGACCTGCCTCTTGAGAAATTTGTATGCAGGTCAGGAAGCGACAGTTAGAACTGGACATGGAACAACAGACTTGTTCCAAATAGGAAAAGGAGTACGTCAAGGCTGTATATTGTCACCTTGTTTATTTAACTTATATGCAGAGTACATCATGAGAAACGCTGGACTGGAAGAAACACAAGCTGGAATCAAGATTGCCAGGAGAAATATCAATAACCTCAGATATGCAGATGACACCACCCTTATGGCAGAAAGTGAAGAGGAATTCAAAAGCCTCTTGATGAAAGTGAAAGTGGAGAGTGAAAATGTTGGCTTAAAGCTCAACATTCAGAAAATGAAGATCATGGCATCTGGTCCCATCACTTCATGGGAAATAGATGGGGAAACAGTGGAAACAATGTCAGACTTTATTTTTCTGGCCTCCAAAATCACTGCAGATGGTGACTGCAGCCATGAAATTAAAAGACGCTTACTCCTTGGAAGGAAAGTTATGACCAACCTAGATAGCATATTCAAAAGCAGAAACATTACTTTGCCAACAAAGGTCCGTCTAGGCAAGGCTATTGTTTTTCCTGTGGTTACGTATGGATGTGAGAGTTGGACTGTGAGGAAGGCTGAGTGCCGAAGAATTGATGCTTTTGAAGTGTGGTGTTGGAGAAGACTCTTGAGAGTCCCTTGGAGTGCAAGGAGATCCAACCAGTCCATTCTGAAGGAGATCAGCCCTGGGATTTCTTTGGAAGGAATGATGCTAAAGCTGAAACTCCAGTACTTTGGCCACCTCATGTGAAGAGTGGACTCATTGGAAAAGACTCTGATGCTGGGAGGGATTGGGGGCAAGAGGAGAAGGGGACAACAGAGATGGCTGGATGGCATAACCGACTTGATGGACATGAGTCTCAGTGACCTCCGAGAGTTGGTGTTGGACAGGGAGCCCTGGTGTTCTGCAATTCATGGGGTTGCAAAGAGTTGGACACGACTGAGTGACAGATCTGATCTGAATACTCTCTGAGTGCTAACCATGTGCCCAAGTCTTCTTAGAATTTTATTTTTAACCTTCAATGCAAGGAGAGTGCTTCTAATGGTATTTATATCTCAGTGATAGAAATGAAGGAGCTGAAACACAGAGAGGTTAAGTAACTTGTACAGGGTTACGGCTAGTAATTGGTAGGACTGGAATCTAAACACAGGAGTCTGGCTCCAGATCATGTGTTTCTTAACCATCATCGTATAGTGAAAGCAGAAGAAAGAAAGAAATGGTTGGGGAAGGCATAAAAGAGTGAAAAAATGAATGAAATAATATGCAAAAACTTAGCATGGTAACCAACAGAGTAGGCACAAGATAAATTCAAATTGGTTTGAATTTCATTATGCCATATTATGATGATAACAAGTTTCATAAACAGTAACTACTGTCCATAGAATGTCCTCTTAAACATAATAAGTACAAAAAGACAACCTGCTCATCAAATAGCTAAAACTGTAGTCTAAGGGAGAAGGAAATGGCAACCCACCCCAATGTTCTTGTCTGGAGAATCCCAGGGACCGGGGAGCCTGGTGGCCTCCATCTATGGGGTCGCATAGAGTTGGACATGATTGAAGCGACTTAGCAGCAGCAAGGGCTCAACATTTATTCAACTGTTTAATTCCCACAAACATCATATGCATTAGGTAATGTTTTCATTTCATTTCATGGAGGGGAAAATTGAAGCACACATATGTCAAGAAATTTGGCTAATGCCACACTTCAGTTCAGTTCAGTCATTCAGTCATGTCCGACTCTTTGTGATCCCATGGACTGCAGCATGCCAGCCCTCCCTGTCTATCACCAACTCCCGGAGTTTACTCAAACTCATGTCCATTGAGTCTGTGATGTCATCCAACCATCTCACCCTCTGTCATCCCCTTCTCCTCCTGCCTTCAATCTTTCCCAGAATCAGGGTCTTTTCCAGTGAGTCGGTTCCTCCCATCAGGTGGGCAAAGTATTGGAGTTTCAGCTTCAACCTCAGTCCTTCCACTGAATATTCAGGGCTGATTTCCTCTATGATGGACTGTCAGTCCAAGGGACTCTCAAGAGTCTTCTCCAACATCACAGTTCAAAAGCATCAGTTCTTTTGCACTCAGCTTTCTTTATAGTCCAACACTCACATCCACACATGAGTACAGGAAAAACAATAGCCTTTACTAGAAGGACCTTTGTTGACAAAGTAATGTCTCTGCTTTTTAATATGCTGTCTAGGTTGGTCATAACTTTCCTTCCAAGTAACCATCTTAATGCCACACTATTAGTAGGTTTTTGAAATTGGGCTTTAACATAAGGTGGCCTAGCTTTCTAGTCTGTCCTCTTATACTGTACATCCTGAGGCATTCTAAGTTTACAGCCAATTATCAGCCTAAATCTATAGACCATATCATAGCATCAAATGGTCCAAAACTCCCGATAAACTCACAGTTGCCTTTATGACTGGTAGCAGTCAGAAACTATGGGCCCAGATTTCAGTAAACTTGCCTGATTTACTAGAATTTTACAAAGATGCTTAAAACTCTTTCAGCAAGCTCTTCGTTCTCCATTTTGGTGCAATGTTTTGTTAAAGGGTGCTATTTCCAGTAATATTTATCAATAGAGCCAATAACATTTGAATGAAAGAGATGGTAATATAATACATTAGACATACAGACTCTCAGAAGATAGAATCAATCTTAAGCAAAATTAGCATAGTTTCTCCTTTGTAAAGTGTCCTTTGAAGGGCCAAAACTCCCATGGATCCTTCTTTGCTAATATGTACTAAACAAACAAACAACTTTCATTAACTTATCATTCAATTTACTAGTTTTATGTTGTATTGTTCATTGTTCATAACACCATTTCCCTGTATCCCTTCTTTACTCTCAAGTGTGGGGGAATTGCATTTCCCAGAATCCTTGGCAGAAGGTTCTGGGTTAGAGTCAGCCAATGGGAATCACTTCCTGGTGATCTGGTGAATGCAAAGCAGAAGCCATCATTGCTTCCGAGGCAGAAGCTAGTCACCAGGTGAGGTTAGAGTAGAAGAGAGTGTTGGCTAGGAGATTCCAGACAGCCTCACATAAAACATGTTCTGCCTTTCCAGGCATCTGAGATCTGAGCCAGTAGCTTCTTCTGACTTCAGTATCCACTGTTCTGATAAAGGCTACTGGTAGCTTTCGTGGCCTTTGCCCCATTAGCCTTCAATAAGCCATAACTCCCTAATACTTTGTTTTAAATCATTCTCTTAAAATACTTAGATGCCTTCCACTTTCCTGATTGAACCCTGACTCATAAATGCATTTATTCATTTTAACAAGACCAGTATTATTATTACCTCATGTTACTATGTCATATATCAATTTGCAAAGTACCATCATTTATATTTATACCCCAATTTATTTTAAAATACATTTATGAAATTGATGTTGCTATTAGTCTCTAAGTCCTGTTTGACTCTTTGTGACCCCATGGACTGTAACTCTCTAGGCTCCTCTATCCTTTGGATTTCCCAGGCAAGAATACAGGAGTAGGTTTCCATTTCCTTATCCAGGCATGAAATGGATAGAGTAGGTATTATCTCCAATACATAAATAATTTACTTGAGCCCTGATTTCTGTAAGGAATGACTTAAAATGAAAAAGAAAGTGAAAGTGAAATCATTTAGTCATGTTTGATTCTTTGCGACCCTACGGACTGTAGCCTACCAGGCTCCTCCATCCATGGGATTTTCCAGGCAAGGATATTGGAGTGGGTTGCCGTTTTCTTCTCTGAGAAATGACTTAAGCTAGTCACAAAATCAATACAAGAGTTTAGCGCAACTGATCACCAACTGTACTCTTCATATCTTATTCTGTAGTTTCCGAATCCTCTCCACTGAGAAGGACCTGAATTCCCAACTAAGATGAGAAAGAAAAGATGAAGTACTATGAGTCACTGACATGTAGAATTTTTGCTTTTAAAATTTTTGTTTATTTTTGTAATTGGAGGAAAATTGCTTTGCAATGCTGTGTTGGATTCTGTCCAACACAAATCAGCCCCGTATCACCTCCTTCTTGAGCTTCCCTCCCATGCCCCAATCCCACCCCTTCTAGGGTCATCACAGGCCACCAAACTGGGCTCCCTCTTTTATATAGCAACTTATCAGCAGCTATCTATTTTTCACTTAGTCGTGTAGATACGTCAGTGGTGACTTTCTCCATTTGTCCCACTCTTTCCTTCCCCCTTGTGTCCATAAGCTAAAAATATTTTTTAAAAGGTGAATATGAAGCCTAGGGTTATTTTTCATCCTTTTACTAACTCTATAGAAAGTTTAATCACCATTTTGTAATGTAAGCTACATCTGCTTCAACTAAACACAACAAGCAAATAAAATAGTACCTTAAAATGAAATTTCAAATTATATACATGTATGCTTATGCAACCCAGTTTCCCTATGAAATAAAAATAGAAATTAATAATTGAACCTCAAATAAATCAGCAGTAGTATCTCTTAACTGTAGTATCTTTTTAAAGTTCTTCCTTTTAAAAATTTTGTTTCTCTGTTTTCCTTTCCTACTGAATTAAACAGAGGAAACAGTGAAATTGAAAGCTTAAAAATGGCTTTTAATTAGCAAACCTTTCTTGTTATTGTATTTAGCATTTCCATTAGAGGAGCAAGGCCCTGTGGAAATATTTTTAATACTTATTTGTTTTTCCTTTGAAAATTTATTTGACTATTACCAGCAAATGAATTTTTTATAATAACATTGCTTTCAAAATTATAATATGCTGTATATCAAACTAGAGAGTTGTCATCATATTAGCTACATTGTGTTTGCAAGAGAAAACTTTATAAAATAAATTATCAATTATCTGCAAAAACTTCTCCATTTATTGACAGTTGGAGGTGATACTTTTCCTCTGGTTATAAGTTTATTATTTCATCAATCATGTACTGTTCCTTCTTGTTCCCATTCATTTCTTCTATGATAGACATATCTGTTCATTAACTTTATCCATACATACACTTAGATGCAATGAGGGAGAAAATAGGATTTTTATCCTCCTTGTTTTCATGAATTGCATATAAAAATATATAGTTCTTGTTCACTCACTACATCTTGTCCAACTCTTTTTGACCCCATGGACTGCAGCACTCCAGGCTCCCCTGTTCTTCACTCTCTCCTGGAGTTTGTTCAAATTCATGTCCGTTGAGTCAGTGATGCTACCTAACCATCTCATCCTCTACTATCTCCTTCTTCTTTTGCCCTCAGTCTTTCTCAGTATCAGGGTCTTTTCCAATGAATAGGCTCTTTGCTTTAGGTAGTGAAAGCACTGGAGCTTCAGCATCAGTCCTTCCAATGAATATTCAGGACTGATTTCCTTTAGGATGGATTGGTTGGATCTCTGCTATCCAAGGGACTCTCAAGATTCTTCTCCAGCACCACAGTTCAAAGCCATCAATTCTCTGGTGCTCAGCCTTCTTTTATGGTCCAACTCTCACATCTTTATGTGACTACTGGCAATACCATAGCTTTGACTCTACAGACTTTTGTTGACCAAGTGGTGTCTCTGCTTTTTAATGCAGGTTTCTTTTTTTAAAAAATGTAGGTTAGAGTTTTTATTTATAGAGTTTTCACTGTGTGTTTCACCATAGCTAAAAACCATGTTAGATGTAGGATTAAAAGAGTCACTGAGAGACCTTGTAGAGACACTGAAAGTTTCCAGGGAAGTGGAAGACACAGTGGTCATTATCAGGTATATCCATGCTGCTACAGGCTTTGACTGACAACTTCGGCTCAGCTCCTGGCATCACAACTTCATCACCTGTTAATTGGAAAGTTCCAAAATAAGTATTGCAAATACATTTGAGGGCTCCAATGAGTTCCTTAACCTCCATGATATCTATCATTAATATTTCTCATACAAATGTATGTTTCTGTTTAAGATACATTGACTAGACTAATTATTAGAAATGGAAATAATAGCGATGATACCAACCTTTCTCCACCAAGAATGACCACCACATGATGTTTCCCTCTGTGTCTTTCTGTGTGTCCCTATGTGTCTTCTCTTTTTCTATCTCTTATAAGTACGCTTGTCATTGGATTTGAGACAAATCCTAATCCTGGATGACTTCAAGATCATTATCTTAGTTCTATCAGCAAAAAAAAAAAAAAAGATGAGGTCATATGCTGTGGTTCTGAATGGACATCTTTTTGGGGTCGCCACTATTCAATGTACCATGATTACTAAGATTTATCAAGAGGATCTTATCTTTAGGCTCTGAGCAAAAGCTTGCCAAAGAATTGAAGCTTTTGAGTTGTGGTGCTGGAGAAGACTTTGAAAGTCCTTTCGACAGCAAGGAGATCAAACCAGTCAATCCTAAAAGAAACCAACCCTGAATATTCAGGGTTGGACTGGTTAGGAAGGACTGATGCTGAAATTGCAGCTTCAATACTTTGGCCACCTAATGCAAAAAGCCAGCTCATTAGAAAAATTCCTTGATGTTGGAAAAGATTGAGGGCAGGATGAGAAGGGGACAACAGAGGATGAGATGGTTGGCTGGCATCACCGACTCAATGAACCTGAGTTTGAGCAAATCCTGGGAGGTAGTGAAGGACAGGGAAGCCTAGAAAGCTGCAGTCCATGGGGTCACAAAGAGTTGCGCATGACATAGAAGCTATAAAATAACAACATAAATCTTACGTAGATCTTACAACCCTCGAGGGGCTGATACAGTGGGAGAGGAATGACAAAATGAACTCATTAGTATCTTAGTAATAAATTATCACAGATCCAGTGACTTAAAATAACAAAATCTGTGCTGTCATAGTTCTGATGTCCAGATGTGTGAAATCAAAATTATCAGAAGGCTAGGTTCCTTTCAGAGGCTTCAAGGGAGCTTCTAGTCCATATCTCCTTCCCAGCTTCTGGGCCTGCCAGCAACCCTTCATGTTCCCTGGCTTGTAGTTACACTACTCCAGTCTCTGCCACCATCACCCCATGGCCTTTCCCTTTGCGTCTCTCTGTGTGTCTTCTTTCTGTCTCATATAAGTATACTTGTTGTTGGATTTATGATAAAGCTTAATCCAGAATGATCTTGTCTTTAGGTCCTTACCTTAATACCATTTGTAGAGACAATGAACTCAAATAAGTCATATTCTGTTGTTCTGCATGGACATACCTTTTGGGTGGCCACTATTTAAAATACTACTGTGAATATCCAGCTACACAGTTTACTATTTGAATCAGTTCAGTTCAGTTCAGTTGCACAGTTGTGTCCAGCTCTTTGTGACCCTGTGGACCACAGCACGCCAGGTTTCCCTGTCTATCACCAACTACGAAAGTTTACTCAAACTCATGTCCATCGCATCAATGACGCCATCCAATCATCTCATCCTCTGTCATCCCCTTCTCCTCCTGTCTTCAATCTTTCCCAGCATCAGGGTCTTTTCAAATTACTTGGCCCTTCGCATCAGGTGACCAAAGAACTGGAGTTTCAGCTTCAGCATCAGTCTTTCCAATGAATATTCAGGACTGATTTCCGTTAGGATGGACTGGTTTGATCTCCTTGCAGTCCAAGGGACTCTCAAGACTCTTCTCCAACACCACAGTTCAAAAGTATCAGTTCTGCAGTGCTCAACTTTCTTTATAGTCCAACTCTCACATCCATACATGACTACTGGAAAAATCATAGCTTTGACTAGACAAACTTTTGTTGGTAAAGTAATGTTTCTGCTTTGTAATATGTTGTCTAGGTTGGTCATAGCTTTTCTTCCAAGAAGAAAGTGTCTTTTAATTTCATGGCTACAGTCACCATCTGCAGTGATTTTGGAGCCCAAGAAAATAAAATCTCTTACTGCTTCCATTCTTTCCCCATCTATTTCCTATGAAGCGATGGGACTGGATGCCATGATTCTAGTTTTCTGAATGTTGAGTTTTAAGCCAACTTTTTCACTTTCCTCTTTCACTTTCATCAAGAGGCTCTTTAGTTCTTCTTTGCTTTTTTGCCATAAGGGTGGTGTCATCTGCGTATCTGAGGTGGAGAGCAACAGGTCAACAATAATTTTAATCTCTCATATGCATACCTAAAATAATTCAATGTACTTATTGATATTATTTCCCTTCATTTCTTCAGTCCCCTTTTATTTTAACATAGTGTAAATCCTTTCCACACTTCACTAAACATCCCACCTTCTCCTACATGGAGCTATCCTAACCACAAGTAGCTTTTGAGTTCACCTCTAAGGAATGGTTACATGACATAATTTTTTTTTTTTTTTTTTAGGAGTTTCCTATTGCCATGGCTACTGAGAGGGCAATATAAGGAGTTAAGTCTGAGTTAGTCCTTCTATTCAATTTTTCCAACATCAACTGGAATGTTGTTTCCTTTCATAATTATAATCAGAAAATGTCTTCACATAGATTCTACTTATGAATTTGCCTCTTCCTAAGAGTTGAGCACCCCACTCTAGTACTCTTGCCTGGAAAATCCCATGGACGGAGGAGCCTGGTAGGCTGTAGTCCATGGGGTCACAAAGAGTTGGACATGACTGAGCAAGTGAACTGAACTGAACTGAACTGATGGTTTGGAGAATACAATGGCACCCCACTCCAGTACTCTTGCCTGGAAAATCCGATGGGCGGAGGAGCCTGGTAGGCTGCAGTCCATGGGGTTGTGAAGCATCATACACGACTGAGCGACTTCACTTTCACTTTTCACTTTCATGCATTGGAGAAGGAAATGGCAACCCACTCCAGTGTTTTTGCCTGGAGAATCCCAGGGATGGGGGAGCCTGGTGGGCTGCCATCTATGGGGTCGCACAGAGTCGGACATGACTGAAGTGACTTAGCAGCTGCAGCAGCAAGAGCCAAACACAGTTGAAGCAACTTGAAGATCTTCAGAATGTTTCTGGTAAATTCAGCGGTAAAGAATATACTTGAAGTTCAGAATACACAGGAGATGTGAGTTTGATCCCTGGGTCTGGAAGATCCTCTGGAGGAGGACATGGCAACCCATTCTAGTATTCTTGCAGGAAATACCCCATAGACAAGGATTCTGGGGGACTACAGTCCATGAGGTCACAAAGAGTCAGACAAAACTGAAGTGACTGAGAATGTGTGCATGCAAGATCTTTGTAACCTGAACTCATTATTTTGTTTTCACTGACTTCCATATTCTTCTTCTACTAACCAACACTGATAATTTCCTTTCCTCCAAAACAATAGATTCTCTTCCAGTCCATAATGAGAAACCAATAGTTTTCAGTACAGAGATGGATGAAATAGCAAAAATACTTCCTGTGGTTGAAAAAGTTTTTATCACTAGTAGGTGTTTCTGTGTCAAAAAACAAGAATAATGTTGCTGCTCATGAAAATAATGCCTCATTTCTCTTGGTTCACTTCATAAATATCTTGTATAAATATATAATCATCTGGGATTTTAAATTGCAGTCCTTACGAAAAGTCTATTTCTATATGTTTCAGTAAGAATTCAGGTTCTATCTTACTTAGTGGTTGCATTATAAACCTAAATTTGAGATTCACTTAGAAATCTATTTTAAAATTTATTGCTTATGTTTTTGGGTATAGTAATTATAATTTTAAAATGCCAACTAGAAAACAAGTAATATATGAGAACTCATTGATTTGTCCCTTGGCACAAAGCACTTCTATCAAAGTAAAAAATATATAAGCATTTTAAAATGATTTATTTATAATTTATAAATTGGATATAAGTCAGAGTGGAAGTCTGACTTTTTTATATATTAAAACTTTTTCTTGATGTCACACTTGATTTGCACCTCACAGACTGTCAGAATGGGTAGGAGTCTGGTAATTGAATGAAAAGGGAAGACTTAGTATCAACAAGGTAGTAAGAAGTACTAGACAGTGGAAAGACTGTCATACTGGTTACTGTATTGATTGCCAGGGTTGACTTGGCCAGTAGGGTCTTCATGAGAATTCCTTAATCTTCACCAATTACTACAATAGAATCTTACTATAGGGACCATCTATGAAAGGTCTGTGCTGTGCTACGCTTAGTCACTCAGTTGTGCCCAACTCTGTGACCCCTACTGTAGCATACCAGTGTCCTCTGTCCATGGGGATTCTCCAAGCATACTGGAGTGGGTTGTCATGCCCTCTTCCAGGGGATCTTACTAATACAGGGATCAAACCCGAGTCTCCCTCACTGAAGGTGGATTCTTTACCATCTGAGCCACAAGAGAAGCCCATGGAAGGTCTAGTTAATGTCAAAAGAATAAGGTGGAATCAGAAGGTGAAGGAAGATGTAGAATCAGACATGTTCACTTAGAAACATATCTAAGTGATAAGAAACTTGGCCATGTTTCTAAGAGACAAGGGCTGAATCAGTTTCATCATGGGAAAGTTTCATCGTGAAACAGATTCATCCTGGCAATGGTACACAATAAACATTTAGGAGTTAGTTACTGCTCTTTCAATTTGGGGTAATCTGCTGTTCTTATAAATTATGTTATACTTAAGTTAATTTTTGTAGTATGATTTAAACACAATTAAAATTACCTGTGGACATTCTATGCATGTGTGTAACTGCCACTACAACCGAGACTGCAGCCATTACCCCAAAGAGATTTTTTTGTGCCTCTTTGTAGTCAGGAGGCCCATCTCCACCGCCAGAAGGTAAATGATCTGCCTTCTGTTATGGAATGCAAGCCCTGCCTATTCTAGAAGTGTGTAAAAGAGGAACCACACAGGTAGTAGTCGTTTTTTGTCTTTTTATTCAGCACAGTTTTTGAGATACAGCTGTTGTGCATCTACCAGAACTCTGTTTTTATTTATTGCTGAGTTATACCCCACTGTATGAAAACAACACAAGTCATTTATCAATTTACCTGCTGATGGGCATTTGGGTTATTTGCAGCTTGTCACTATTATGAATACAGCTTATATGAATACTTCTGTACATCTTTGTAGATACGTAGTTTCAATTATTTTAGATGAATGCATAGGAGTAAAATTCTGAGTGATATAGTAACTTTATGTTTGACTTTATAAGAAACTGTCAAAGAGATTAACATTTTGCAGTCCCACCAGGAACGTATGAGAATTGTAATTATTTTGCATCTTTTCCATGTTTGGGGATTGTAAGTTTTTTTTTTTTTTTTTCTCAGTTGTTTACATGGGTTTCTGGTTGTATCTCATTGCACTATTACTTTGCAGTTTTCTGATTACTAGTGGTTTGAATGTCACGAACCTCCATTCATAGTTCATCAGGCACTCTGTCTATCAGATCTAGTCCCTTAAATCTATTTCTCACTTCCACTGTATAATCATAAGGGATTTGATTTAGGTCATACCTGAATGGTCTACTGGTTCTCCCTACTTTCTTCAATTTAAGTCTGAATTTGGCTATAAGGAGTTCATGATCTAAGCCACAGTCAGCTCCTGGTCTTATTTTGCTGACTGTAATAGAGCATCTCCATCTTTGGCTGCAAAGAATATAATCAATCTGATTTCGGTGTTGACCATCTGGTACAGGAGACAGGGATCAAGATCATCCCCATGGAGAAGAAATGCAAAAAAGCAAAATGGTTGTCTGGGGAGGCCTTACAAATAGCTGTGAAAAGAAGAGAAGCAAAAAGCAAAGGAGAAAAGGAAAGATATAAGCATCTGAATGCAGAGTTCCAAAGAATAGCAAGAAGAGATAAGAAAGCCTTCCTCAGCAATCAATGCAAAGAAATAGAGGAAAATAACAGAATACAAAAGACTAGAGATCTCTTCAAGAAAATTAGAGATACCAAGGGAACATTTCATGCAAAGATGGGCTCGATAAAGGACAGAAATGGTATGGACCTAACAGAAGCAGAAGATTTTAAGAAAAGGTGGAAAGAATACACAGAAGAACTGTACAAAAAAGAGCTTCATGACCCAGATAATTACGATGGTGTGATCACTCACCTAGAGCCAGACATCCTGGAATGTGAAGTCAAGTGGGCCTTAGGAAGCATCACTATGAACAAAGCTAGAGAAGGTGATGGAATTCCAGTGAAGCTATTTCAAATCCTGAAAGATGATGCTGTGAAAGTGCTGCACTCAATATGCCAGCAAATTTGGAAAACTCAGCAGTGGCCACACGACTGGAAAAGGTCAGTTTTCATTCCAATCCCAAAGAAAGGCAATGCCAAAGAATGTTCAAACTACCGCACAATTGCACTCATCTCACATGCTAGTAAAGTAATGCTCAAAATTCTCCAAGCCAGGCTTCAGCAATATGTGAACCGTGAACTTCCAGATGTTCAAGCTAGGTTTAGAAAAGGCAGAGGAACCAGAGATCAAATTGCCAACATCCACTGGATCATGGAAAAGGCAAAAGAGTTCCAGAAAAACATCTATTTCTGCTTTATTGACTATTCCAAAGCCCTTGACTGTGTGGGTCCCAATAAACTGTGGAAAATTCTGAAATAGGTGGGAATACCAGACCACCTGACCTGCCCCTTGAGAAACCCATATGCAGGTAAGGAAGCAACAGTTAGAACTGGACATGGAACAATAGACTGGTTCCAAATAGGAAAAGGAGTACGTCAAGACTATATATTGTTACCCTGCTTATTTAACTTATATGCAGAGTACATCATGAGAAATGTTGGGCTGGATGAAGCACAAGCTGGAATCAAGATTGGTGGGTGAAATATTAATAACCTCAGATATGCAGATGACACCACCCTTATGCCAGAAAGTGAAGAAGAACTAAAAAGCCTCTTGATGAAAGTGAAAGAAGAGAGTCAAAAAGTTGGCTTAAAGCTCAACATTCAGAAAACTAAAGTCATGGCATCTGGTCTCATCACTTCATGGGAAATAGATGGGGAAACAGTGGAAACAGTGTCAGACTTTATTTTTCTGGGCTCCAAAATCACTGCAGATGGTGATTGCAGCCATGAAATTAAAAGACGCTTACTCCTTGGAAGGAAGGTTATGACCAACCTAGATAGCATATTCAAAAGCAGGGACATTACTTTGCCAACAAAGGTCTGTCTAGTCAAGGCTATGGTTTTTCCAGTGGTCATGTATTGATGTGAGAGTTGGACTGTGAAGAAAGCTGAGCACTGAAGAATTGATGCTTTTGAAGTGTGGTGTTGGAGAAGACTCTTGAGAGTCCCTTCAACTGAAAGGAGGTCCAACCAGTCCATCCTAAAGGAGATCAGTCCTGGGTGTTCATTGGAAGGACTGATGCTAAAGCTGAAACTCCAATACTTTGGCCACCTCATGGGAAGAGTTGACTCATTTGAAAAGATGATGCTGGGAGGGACTGGGGACAGGAGGAGAAGGGGATGACAGAGGATGAGATGGCTGGATGGCATCACCGACTCGATGGACATGAGTTTGTGTAAACTCTGGGAGTTATTGATGGACAGGGAGGCTTGGCATGCTGCATTCCTGGGGTTTCAAAGAGTCAGACACAACAGAGCAACTGAACTGAACTGAATGGTTTAAATATTTATCCTGTGGTTTTAATTGTTTGTATATCTTCTTTCGTGCTATTTCTGTTCAGTTTTCTTGCTCATTCTTAAAACTTTGTTGTCTTCTTTGTACTGAGTTGTATGCAAGAGGGTCTGCACTGGTCTATGTGTCGATCACTTCCTTTCTGTTACCGGGGAGAAAAATACAATAAGTTGCTGCAACTCAGTGCCATTGTGCAAAGACACGCAGCCAGAGACACGGTTTGTTTCTGAATAACGTGCTCAGGGAAGGGAAACATTTCAACCTAATTTAGGCAACGGTGCTAATGAACGATTTCTATGTCCCAGGGATTTCAACTATAGTCGTTTATTTTTTGCTTGTGTTACATGAGGGTGAACACTTGATACTGCTCTAAGCTGCAGGTCGGTGCCAGGCTATGGGTCTCCTCTTTATGAGATTCTGGCAAAGAGAGCACTCCTGATCTGGTCCTCCCATTCTCATGGTGGAGGAAAGACCAGGAGTGACAGGAGCATAGCATGGTGATGCTACACCTTCTGCTGGAATGTGAGTGTGCTGTGTCACTCACACTTTTTGGCCAAAGCACACCACAGGGCTGAGCCCAACGTGAGTGAGCAAAGTGAGAATACTGGTCCCAAGATAGGGGTGGGGAAATAAAGATCTGTGAATACCAATATCATCAACCACATATGTTCTCAGTTGCTCAGAGAACATGCAACCTGTCCCATGCTGCAACCCCATTGACTGTAGCCTGCCAGGTTCCTCTGTCCATGAAATTTTGTGGGCAAGGATACTGGAGTGAGTTGCCATTTCCTCCTCCAGGGGATCTTCCCAACCCAGGGACTGAACCCACATCTCCTGAATCTCCTGTATTGCAGTGGATTCTTTACCTCTGAGCCACTGGGGAAGCCCTGCTCTGCTGCTGCTAAGTCGCTTCAGTCGTGTCCGACTCTGTGCGACCCCATAGACGGCAGCCCATGAGGCTCCCCCATCCCTGGGATTCTCCAGGCAAGAACACTGGAGTGGATTGCCATTTCCTCTCTAATGCATGAAAGTGAAAAGTGAAAGTGAAGTTGCTGAGTCCTGTCCGACTCCTAGCGACCCCATGGACTGCAGCCCACCAGGCTCCTCCATCCATGGGATTTTCCAGACAAGAGTACTGGAGTGGGGTGCCATTGCCTTCTCTGCTGGGGAAGCCCACAACCTCCTATTACAATCAGTTGCAGAATAAAAAAAAAAAAGACCACAGCCCAGATAGAGAACTTTCAACAAGAATCACATGCAAAGCTCAGAGTATAAAGCCTGCCATGACAAACTTTGAATAAATGTTCACTCTTATTTTTATTATTTCTTTCTATGGAGACCAGACCCTGTATCACATTATAAGAAACCTCTCTCTGGAATGTATAGGATGATTTTATTAATAGCGCTGATTCAGCTGAATTGCTTAGAAATCAGCTGGCATTGTTATCTCTTATTTTCTTAGTGCTAGACCTTTACTCAGAATGAGACACAGATTTCATTCTGGTGCATGTGAAATGCTGAATTAGGAACCATTAAAGACTTCACATGCTAAATGAAGACTTAAAGCTATTGATAATGATCTAAAAATGTGTGTGCTTGTTTAGATATAGAGTTGATTTTTACGCTTGTATGTTAAAATCTTACATAGTATAAAGAGGCATTAATTTATGATAGGTGCAGTGTGTCTTACATAGAAGAAGTCTAGGAAATGCACCTTTGCTCCTCCCTAAAATATCTCTTTCCAATCCCTCTCACAGCACCTTGCCCCAGAATTCTGTATTATTGTGTGCCGTCTTCTCTAAACAGTCACCTCCTTCATGATAGAGTCGTGTGTCTGAAGTTGGGGGCACTATAATGTACTGTCTAAGACTATAGCAAGGTAAAAACACAGCACAAAAAAAATCAGTAACAAGGAAAATAATGCTGCTGCTGATGATAGTAAGACAAAAGTTTCTATAACACTTTCTACGTGACAGTCCCCATTCCAAACACTTTGTATCTGTTACCCCCTTAGTCTTTAACCCATGGCCATGAAAGACGTACTATGTTTAATGTCATATTACCTAAGCGGACTGGCATCAGAAAAGTTTAGTAACTGGCTCAGGGTCCAGACACTTAGAAGCTATGTTAGATTGGCACATAGTGGCCTAGAGTGAACCATGCTTCCCGCTGTTGACACCCTGACTGTTGCCTTGGCCGTGTGACTTTCCTTGATCAATAGGATATTATAATATGTGGTGTGAACAGAACAACTAGAGGTCCAGTTATCTTAAAACATCCCCTTTTGGAATTGAGACACTATGTTAGATGCCTGGTTTAGGATAATGAAAGATTACCTAACACGTGGGAAGAGAGACACTGAGTCCACCATAAGAGCAATGTCTCACAGTTCTGATGTTCTAGCTGAGCCCAGTCCCAACAAACCCACTAGCTGAAGGCAAATACATGAGTAACTTAAGGAGATAATAGCGGAATTGCCCAACCAACCCAAACTTTTGGGAGAAATGATGTACTTTTCATGCCACTCTATTTTGCACTTTTTGTTTTGTTTTTAATGGAACGATAATTGCTTTGCAGTATTGTGTTGGCTTCTGCCACATATCAGCATGAGTTTACAACTGCAACAGGAGCAAAGCCATTGTCTGCCTCAGGGAATTCTGCTGTTACTGAAGCAGCTTAAAAATTACTGTGTAATATAGTTAGTTAATATCAGTTCAGTTCAGTCGCTCAGTCGTGTCCGACTCTTTGAGACCCCATGAATCGCAGCGCACCAGGCCTCCCTGTCCATCACCAACTCCTGGAGTTCACTCAGACTCACATCCATCGAGTCAGTGATGCCATCCAGCCATCTCATCCTCTGTCATCCCCTTCTCCTCCTGCCCCCAATCCCTCCCAGCATCAGAGTCTTTTCCAATGAGTCAACTCTTCGCATGAGGTGGCCAAAGTACTGGAGTTTCAGCTTTAGATCAGTCCTTCCAAAGAAATCCCAGGGCTGATCTCCTTCAGAATGGACTGGTTGGATCTCCTTGCAGTCCAAGGGACTCTCAAGAGTCTTCTCCAACACCACAGTTCAAAAGCATCAGTTCTTCGGCGCTCAGCCTTCTTCACAGTCCAACTCTCACATCCATACATGACCACAGGAAAAACCATAGCCTTGACTAGACGAACCTTTGTTGGCAACATAATGTCTCTGCTTTTGAATATGCTATCTAGGTTGGTCATAACTTTCCTTCCAAGGAGTAAGCATCTTTTAATTTCATGGCTGCAGTCACCATCTGCAGTGATTTTGGAGCCCAGAAAAATAAAGTCTGACACTGTTTCCACTGTTTCCCCATCTATTTCCCATGAAGTGATGGGACCAGATGCCATGATCTTTAGTATATTATGTTAACCTCATCCATATTTTCTGGATTTTCTACAGAATCTTCCCCCAATTACAATCTATTCTGCAGGAGACTTCTCCTTGTCACAGAATACAGAGTGCCAACTCCATACTGGCACATAATACAGAACTTGATAAATTAAATAACCTGATTTCCTTAAGTTCCAGAAATCTCATTTGAGGGACAATGTCAAAATGAACTCTGAGGAAATTTCAATAATGATCATGGAGGTTTGGTTACCAGTGGGAGTTTGACACTTCTTTCCCTCACTCTTGGCCAAGTGCCCCTAAACAAAATCAGAAGTATTGTTTAACCGGCTACCGATTAATGTTCCAGACAATGTGGTGATCAACTATCCAAATGAGCAATTAATCAGAGTAGTGAGAAATAAATGGCCTCTTTAGATCACATTTTAATGCAGCCTAAAAACCAAGTTTGTTTCTAGAGTTCTCAAACCAGAAATGACGTGAATATTAGCCATAAATTACACAATCAGTCATTTAACACTTGACCTTTAGAATTACATTTCCCTGAAAGAAATCAGCTAATGATTTTGCAATCATGAAGAGAGAACTAAGAATATATTCATATTGGAGGTTTATTATGAGGAATTGGTTCACATGATTTACATAGGCTGAGAAATCCCATGGTCTACCATCTACAAGCTGGAGACCCAGAAAAACTCACAGTGTAATTTAGTTTGAGTCCAGAGACCTGAAAACCAAGATCACTGATGGTGTAAGTTCCATTTACTGAACTTATTTGCTGACCAAGAGTGGTTGAGATGAAATATCTTCAGCTCAACCAGTGCATCAGGAAAAAAAGGGTGAATTTTTCTGTTTAGGCCCTCACTAAATTGAAAGATGCTCACCCACAATGGAGAAGGCAATTTATTTTATTGAGTTCACTGATGCAAATGCTAACCTCATCTAGAAATAGCCTCATAGAAACATCCAGAAATAGTGTTAATCTGGAAATCCCACGGCCAGTCGACACATACAGTTAACTATTACAAATAAGAAAAATGAAATTACTGCACAGCAGGGGGTTCAAAAATAAATGTCGATGACAATGATGATTATCAGAGTCCGTTGCAACAGAAGCAGGGTTCACCTTGTAATAATGGTCTCCAAAGTCCCTTCGAATATTGTCATTCTTTTCTCCTCTTAACAACACCTGAGTTTTATCCTGAGAGCCCTTTCTAGCTCTGTTATACTTCAGGAATTCCTGGAAGAAAGACTCAGAGATTATGTTGAGACTCCTTCCCACCCTCTTCCTGAGGAAATGCACAGGCTCCAAAGAGCCCTGGGACCCTGAACATCCCCTGCTCACAACAGACCCGCGCAAACGAGAGGCAGAAAGCCCTGCACCTGCTGAAGATTCCAAAGTTTAGACCAAGAAGGTGCTCAACATCGCTATTTATTAAAGAAAGGCAAATCAAAACTACAATGTGAGATATCACCTCACACCAATCACAAGGGCTAACATCAGAAAATCCACAAACAATAAATGCTGGAGAGGGTACGGAGAGAAGTGAGCTCTCTCACACTGTTGGCAGGAATGTAAATTGGTGCAGCCACTATGGAGAAGAGTATGGAGATGCTTTAAAAAAACTAAAAATTGAGCTGCCATATGATCCAGCAATCTCACTCCTGGGCACATACCTGGAGGGAAAAAAAAATTGTTCAAAGGGATACATGCACCGCAATATTCATTGCATCACTGTTCATAATAGTGAGGACATGGAAGCAACCTAAATGCCCATTGACAGACCTGTGGATAAAGAAGAGGCTTCCCAGGTGGCTGGAGTGCTAAAGACTCCACCCGCCAATGCAAGAGATGCAGGTTGAATCCCTGAATCAGGAAGATACCCTGAAGTAGGGAATGGAAACCCACTCCAGTATTCTTGCCTGGAAAACTCCTCAGACAGAGGAGCCTGGCAGGGTATAGTCTATGGGGCCATGAAGAGTCGGACATGGCCGAGTGACTGAGCTCAAGCCACAAGACACATATATACAATGGAATATTCCTCAGTCATTAAATGAATGAAACAGTGCCATTTGCAAGAACATGGGTTGACCTAGAGATTGTCATACTTAGGGAAATAAGTCAAACAGATAAGGAGGAATACCTTACAGCATCCCTTATATGCAGAACCTAAAAAGAAATGTTACAAACGAGCTTATTTACAAAGCAGAAACGGACTCACAGACTTAGAGAAAGAACTTGTGTGCCCACGGAAGAAGGGTGAAGAGAAGGGATAGTTAGGGAGTTTGGGATTGCCATGTACACACTCCTAAACTTAAAATGGACGACCAACAAGGTCCTACTGCACAGCACAGAGAACTCTGTCAATGCTGTGTGGCAGCCCGCCTGGGGGGCACTTGGGGGGGAAATGGATACATGTATATGTATGGCTGAGTCCCTTTGTTAGCCATGTATGGCAGGTCGATGTGTTGTTGGGAATACATGAAAGATATCTCCTAACTGCTTTAATGGTTCTTAATGAAATAGAAAATAGTCATGCACTTAAAAAAAAAAAAATCAAGCAAAGGTAGTAGAAGTTTGCCATTGAACCAACAGGAATCAGAATCCTGGCCCTGCATCTTTGAAAATGCATTCCCTTTGGCCATAACCTGGTCTTCTTGATCCCTCAGTGTCCTCAAGTATAAAATGGGATAATAGTACCTACCTCATAGGACTGCTGTTAACATCAAAAGGGAAAATATACTTGAAAACATACTTCACCATAGAACTCTGGATTCAAATTATTAATCATTATAAACCTTATGAAGAACAAGCATTATTATAGATAAAACATAAGAAATATCCTCACGCTTTACAATGGTCTTTAAGTTCTCTGTATCTGACAATCAATGCATTGTGCAGCTCCCAACTCCAGGGCTACTGAAGTTTGCAAACAGCATGTTTATATCAGAGTTCAATAGATTCAAATCAACTGAACCCAACAATTCCCTGTGTATATATGAGCTGAACTTCCTTGAATTCAATATGAAATACTCAAATGCTTAAGTTCATGGAATCAGGCTTCTGGGACTTTTGTAAGAGTACAATTGTTGTGAAATTGTCTTATATCAAAGGTATTTTTATAGTTCACACTCTCTCTCCCACCAAGCAGATGCAACTTTGTCAACACACAAAATAGTTTTTGGACCCACTGGAGTATAATATATCTCATGACTAAGGTCATGATATTTATTCAAATATCAGAATGGGAGCTGGTGAGATAATTGTGGTCCTTCCATTATTTAGTTATGGTGATATATTTCTCATTAATTTATTTCTTCTAAATAAATGTTTGCTTACCAGCAGTTCATATCAAATCACTTTTGAGACCTTTCCAGGTTTTATCTTTCTTTTCCCAAATCCATACGTGTTAAATGGGAGTCCAGGCATGGATAGTTTTAAAAAGCCCAACTCGTAAATCTGCTGTACACCCCTGATTAATAGCCATTTGTGAAAATGAGTTGAGTTGACCCAATCCATGTAAATGATCTTTTTTTTTAAATTTTATTTTATTTTTAAACTTTACAATATTGTATTAGTTTTGCCAAATATTGAAATGAATCCGCCACAGGTATACATGTGTTCCCCATCCTGAACCCTCCTCCCTCCTCCCTCCCCATACCCTCCCAGTGCACCAGCCCCAAGCATCCAGTATCGTGCATCGAACCTGGACTGGCATCTCATTTCATACATGATATTATACATGTTTCAATGCCATTCTCCCAAATCTTCCCACCCTCTCCCTCTCCAACAGAGTCCATAAGACTGTTCTATACATCAGTGTCTCTTTTGCTGTCTCGTACACAGGGTTATTGTTACCATCTTTCTAAATTCCATATATATGCGTTAGTATACTGTATTGGTGTTTTTCTTCCTGGCTTACTTCACTCTGTATAATAGGCTCCAGTTTCATCCACCTCATTAGAACTGCTTCAAATGTATTCTTTTTAATGGCTGAGTAATACTCCATTGTGTATATGTACCATTGTTTTCTTATCCATTCATCTGCTGATGGACATCTAGGTTGCTTTCATGTCCTGGCTATTATAAACAGTGCTGCGATGAACATTGGGGTATACGTGTCTCTTTCCCTTCTGGTTTCCTCAGTGTGTATGCCCAGCAGTGGGATTGCTGGATCATAAGGCAGTTCTATTTTCAGTTTTTTAAGGAATCTCCACACTGTTCTCCATAGTGGCTGTACTAGTTTGAAAAGTGAAACTCAGTTACAATTTCACTGCTTCCTTCATAATAATTTTATGCTGTATGTATTGGCAAAAGCTTTAATTTTTTAATTTTTGTTACGAATTTTATTTTTGATTAACCATAAAAAATCATACCACTGTAGCACCAGAGAAAAGGAAAAGAGTGTCAGTATTAATAGCTACTCTACCTGGAAGAGTTGCCGAACTCAGAATTCCAGTTCACTACTATACTGTATCCATTCTAATACCAGTGGCTGGATACTGGTATCCAGCTCTTCTGACAGTGGCACATATAGTAGGTAGGATGGAGTCCTTTTCAGAGTTTGTACTTGGCCTTTGTGCCACTCTTTTCTCCTTGGGAAAAAGAGAGTTATAGCCCATAAGTGACTAGCAGCCTCAGTTACTGTGTTCCTTTCTACATTTTTATAAACAGCAAGTCAGAAATAAAAAGAAGTCAACAATCAGCAGCTAGTCCAAACCATCTCTATTGCTTACATAGACATGCTTCTAGAAATAAACACATACAGACATATACATACCATAAATATGAAAATTATTCACATAAATAAATATATAGCATAGGTTTGAGAAAGCATCTTTTATAATAAAACCAATTCTAGAGTTCAAGAACTTCAGAGACCCAGGTGACTTCCAGATTGTGAGACTCAGCAAGAAAAATTTTAACAACTCTATAGCAATACAATTGACAGGCATAAACTGTATATGTTTTGATTGTACAATTTTATGACTTTGAGACTATCAGCACAGTCACATTCCCTGATGACTCACTGGGTAAAGAATCCACCTGCATTGCAGGAGATGCAAGCTCAATCCCTGGGTCAGGAAGATCCCCTGGAGAAGGAAATGGCAACCCACTCTGGTATTCTTGCCTGAAAAATCCAATGGACAGAGGAACCTAGCTGGCTACAGCCTACAGAGTCTCAAAGAGTCAGACACGACTGAGGGACTAAGCAAAGCAAGAAAAGAATATTCTGAAATGTTTCCCTATACTTTTTTATAATCCCTCTCTCTAGCTCTTCTTTCAGGAAACCACTAATTTATTTTCTGTCAACCTTTGTTTTATTTTCTTAAATTCATGGAGTAACTATTTTCTTTCCTTTGTCTTCTTTCATTCAACTTGATTATTTTGAGATTCATTTATGCTGGAGTATGAATCAATGTTGTTGCTCAGTTGCTAAGTCTTGTCCGACTCTTTGAAACCCTATGAACTAGAGCATGCCAGCCTCCTGAAAGTAGCATTATATTGTCTGACTGTAAAATTTCTTTATTCATTCATCAGTTGACATACTCACATTGTTCCTAGCTTTACCATAACAAAGCCGCTATAACTAAAAATTTGTGTGTAAATCATTGGTTCATCACACACTTCCTTTCCTCTTAGAGTGGATGTCTCACACGGTAGCTGTGCATGTAACTTTTTTGTGGGGTGGGAGGTGCTTTTCTGGTGGCTCAGTCGGAGGAGGCAATGGCACCCCACTCCAGTACTTTTGCCTGAAAAATCCCATGGATGGAGGAGCCTGGAAGGCTGTAGTCCATGGGGTCACTGAGAGTTGGACACAACTGAGCGACTTCACTTTCACTATTCACTTTCATGCATTGGAGAAGGAAATGGCAACCTACTCCAGTGTTCTTGCCTGGAGAATCCCAAGGATGGGGGAGCCTGGTGGGCTGCCATCTATGGGGTCGCACAGAGTCGGACACGACTGAAGTGATTTAGCAGTAGCAGTTGGTAGAGTCTGCCTGCAATACAGGGGATCTGCATTAGGTTCGATTCTTTGGTCGAGAAGATCCCCTGGAGAAGGAAATGGCAACCCCCTCCAAAAGTGTATCCCTTTACATTCCCATCAGCAGTATATGGGATATCCGAATACATCCCCATTCTTTCCGACATTTGATGTAATCAGCCTTTTTAATTTTAGCCATTTTAGTACCAATGCACAGTGGTATTGCCTATGCTTTTAATTTGCATTTCTATAGTAGTAAATGATATTGAATTTCTTGTCGTTTGCAGATTTACCATGCATATTTCTTCTTTGGTGGGATATCTGTACTTTAATCCATTTAAAAAATTGGGTCATTTGTTTCCTTGTTAAGTTTTGGAATTTCATTATGTGTTGCATATACAAATCCTACAACAGATATGTGACTTGCAATCGTGTTATCCTACTCTGTGGTTTGTCTTTTCATTCCCTTAATGGTGTTTCTTGAAGAACAGAAGTTTTTAATTTTGATGAAGTCCATTTTTTTTTTTTTATAGGCTTTGATTTCTTGTAATAGCTAAGAAGGGCTTCCCTGGTAACTCAGCTGGTAAACAATCTGCCTGCAATGCAGGAGAGAGACCCCAGTTCAATTTTGGGTTGGGAAGATCCACTGGAGAAGGGATGGGCTATGCACTCCAGTATTCTTGAGCTTCCCTGGTGGCTCAGCTGGTAAATAATCCACCTGCAATGTTGGATACATGGGTTCAATCCCTGGGTTGGGAAGATCCCATGGAGGAGAGCATGGCAATCCACTCCAATATTCTTGCTTGGAGAATCCCCATGGAGAGAGGAGCCTGGCAGGCTACATTCTGTGGGGCTGCAAAGACTCAGATATGACTGAGCGACTAAGCACAAGCACAGCACAAGAAATCTTTGCTTAACCCAGATCCGAAAGCTTTTCTCCTGTTTATTTCTAGAAGCTTTATAATTTTATATTTCATATTTTCATCTTTGATGCATTTTAATTTACTTTTTAATGCAGTGTGAGCTATGGGTTTAATTTCACTTTTTTGCATGTGGAAAACAATTGCTCTAGCACTATTTGTTGAAACAATTATTTTCTTTTCTCTGCTGAATTATTAGGGAAAAGTATTCAAGTTATGATGTATAAATATAGAACAGATTATGCCAAAAATGTGTTTAAGCCTCACTGTAAAAATGCCTGGACTATTGAGGAGAGATTTTGCTTTCCCTCAGAGTTACAATTGCTTTTAAACAGAATAGAAGAATTGAAGTGTAAAAAACAAAGCAAACCAGACCAAACACATTGATTTGAGGTTTGTTTTGAACCTGTGGCCAAGCTCCATGACCCAGCTGAACCATACCTAGCCTCCTGCCTGTGATCTTTATTATTTAGCCAAATATTGGCCTATTTTAGACACTGGATGGCAGCCCATTGTTGCTGAGGTCTAGAAATTTCCTACATAGTTAAACTATTAATTTCTTTTAAAGGGATGCACTACTAATTTTGAATCACTAGATGTTGACGTCACATGTCAGAAACTTGTAGAAAGTATACTTTTCCCCAGAGATTCATCTCATATAGAGTTTCACCCTGCATAGGTAACACACAAGCCTATCTAGTTAAAGGAGTTCATTCTACTCTATTTTGAAAGATAAAATGTCTAGTATTGAAAGTATAGAAATTTTGAGATCTTAGTGACTATTTTGCATCTTTTTATTATCTAAATGTTCATCCTAATTCTGTAGTCATGAAATAATATTTGAAGCATAATAGTATTTTTCAGATTTTACTTTATAAAACACAAACAATGATTTATACTAAATCACTCTGACTTCCCCTTCTGAGCACAAATGAAAGCCTTAAAAACATTGTAATCTGAATCAGTAAATCAAAGGAGAGAAGCCCATAAACTTTGCCTGACTTTGATGATCACAACCACTGATGCTGCAAAATTGATTTAATTTTTAGGGTCTACCAAGAAAGCTCCAGCTCCCACAGGAAGTGAAGACATACACACACACACACACACACACACACACACACACTTGAACAGTTACTGCTTCTACTTTATCAAAAAGTAAAACCATGTCCATTGCTTTACAAACAGTTCACCAAGTCTCCATAAAGCAGCACTGTTTTGTCTGAAACTCTTCCCCAATAAACTTTTATTTTGCAGTTAAATAAATTCCTCTTGCATAACTCCTGGGTTTTGCTGGTCAACATTGTCACCGAGTATGGGTGTTGTGCCAGGGAAGAACGGCCTGACATTGTTCTGACCGGAATGTCTGTTCTAATGGTGGGACACAAACTGTGCTTTTTGTTAGTGTTTCACAATGTTGATTATTTTCACACTATGTTAGAACAACTAGAACTGAGACTTTTGTTTCACGAGACATAGAGTTCATTCCTAACCTGTCACATTTCTGAACAATTCTAATTGTACACTGGGACATTATATTCCAATGTTGAAGTGAAAATTTCATTGTAATGTAGAAAGGGAATGCTATGGTCTGAATGAACGTGTCCCAGCAAAACTCATATGTTTGAATCCTAATGCCCAGTGTGAGGGTATTAGGAGGCAGAGCTTTTGGGAGGCTCTTAAGTTGTAAGGGGAAAGGCCTCATGAGTGAGATTAACACCCTTATAATAGAGACCCCAGGGAGGTCTCCAGCCCCGCTTGAATGTGAAGACATAATAGGAAGTCTTCATTATGGAAAAGGGTCCTCACCTCACCACGCTAACACCTTTATCTTAGACTTTCAGATTCCAAAACTGCAAAAGATATCTTTCTGTTATATATACTATTTTCAGTCCGTGGTTTTTTGTTAGAGCAACCAGAGTGGGCTAAGACAGCAAGGTACATGTACCCATGGCTTCCTGACTCTGTGGGCATATTTACAATGCAATATAGTCCCAGGGTTCTGGACAAGGGATCTTCCTGACTCAGTGACAGAACTTGCCTCCCCAGCTTGACAGATGGATTCTTTACTGATGAGCCTCCAGAGAAGCCCCTCAAAAAGGACTGGAGAGCAACTGCAAGTCTTGAACAACCACCCTCAAAAGGGTAGTTGAATCACGAGGCAGTCAAAGGAAACACAGTGACGACAGATGACCTCTTTTATGCTTTTTATAACTTTTGAGACTCTAAGCACCATGAGTGCCAGGCTTTGTCTCCCATGCATATATGATAGGTGCCTAGCACCTTGTGGGGACACGAAAATTGGTGGTGAGGGAATTATTATATCTGGGAAAAATCAAGCACATGCAATTCCTACTTGACATTATTTTGCAAATTTTGTTAAATGTCTATAAATGTCTTGCTCACTGGGCAAGATTCTAGAGATACAAAATAATATCGGTTATCTGATTTCAAAGAGCTTAGAATCAATAAAAGTTTGATTAAAACTGGAGTATTTAAGAATCTTTTGAAAGGAAAGATCAAAAATTGTTACTCATAAATGAGCTCACATTATATATTTTTGTCATTTTATAGATCTTATACAGTGTTATAGCTCCTTATCATTCTCTATCACACCTGAATATCATCATTGTCATCTAAAAGCTAAAAGGCTTTCTAAGATTCAGGGTCAACTGAGTGCTGTGAAATGTCAATATAGGTAAAAATGTTAAGATTTAAAGAAAAATGAGTGGTGGTATAAGTGTTTATAGGATTCTATTCATGTTAATTATTGATACAACAGTTTTTAAAACAATTTGAAATGCCAAAACTTTCTATGTTAACTTAAACTTATTTTACAGTCAAGTTAAAGTTGATTAGAATCAAGTGACTCTATCAATATATTATATACTATATATATGGTATATAAGATATTTAGTATTAAATACATATTTAACATATCTGTTATATTTTATGACAAAGGAAAACAGAGTGGCAGGATGAATACAAAATAACTACTTCTTTACATAATTCTGTTATGATCAGAGAACAGTCTCTGTCTATTGTTAAGCCATTTGTGAGAGTATATACAGAAATTATCCTACTTTATGTAGAACTTCTCAATGGAAAATGTTGAAGCATATATTGTTTTGTGCTTTGAATGCCAGTGCAGGCTTGATTTATACCTTGGCTTGACTTTTAATTAGAAAATCTAGACCAGTCAAAGTATGAAAACTCGATGGAAGGAGGCAAATCTAAGTTACTCTGTTTTGAGTCTCAGTGTTTTGATATTAATAGATTCATAAAGGCCATGTTTAGAGGAAAGGGAAAACTGAGACTGAACAGCAAAATTTCAAAATGGGGAGGGGGGCATTCTCATAGACATGAGGGGTCAAAGGGGGAAGTGGGATGAATTGGGAGATTGGAATTGACATATATACACTATTGATACTGTGTATAAAATAGATACTTAATGAGAACCTATCGTGTAGCTCAGAGAACTCTACTCAGGGCTCTCTGGTGACCTAAATGGGAAGAATTCCAAAAAGGAGAGGATATATATACACAAACACACACACACACACACACACACACACATGTATATGTGTGTGTATATATATATATATAAATAATATATAGCTGATTCATTTTGCTGTACAGTAGAAACTAATACAACATTGTAAAGCAATCATACTCCAATAAATATTAATTAAAAAAAATAAGTATAGGATCAGAAATCATCTGAAAAATCATGTAGTCACTTGCATCATTTTACATCCCCATACCACCATGATCCACAGAGGTGCTGTAAGCTTGCCAGCTTCACAGAGTAGGCTATGGACACAGGTAGAATAAAACTCCAAAGAATTTAAATTTCTAGTTCAAGATTCCAATATGAGAAGCCTTTTAAAGGGACTGGTGTTGCTTTAAAGGAAAGTGCCTCCTTCTAAGTCTAATTGCTGGATAAAATCCCTTAAAGATACATCCTGAGAACTGAGACTTTTTAAATCATATAGAAATTACATTCATAGAGACCCTGCTTCAAAGAATAATATTTAGGGGAGCAGATACTTATAGAAAAGCAAATAAATACTCATGCTATTATATAGCTGATTTAAAAATCTAGGCAGGCAAAAAAATATATTTCAAGACATGTGAATAGAGGAAACACTATTTTTTGTATCCATCAGGCATTCCATTAAGAGTTCCATAACTTGTCGCTTGTGAAACGAATTCAATTTGCCACTTCAGTTCTAGCAGAGTCCTCAGTTCATTTCTCCTTTCCCTCTTCATGCTTTCTAGTACAGTGTTATCAACTTCTATTGGCTTCAATTATCATCCATTAGGCTAAACCTCTCCCAAGTATATTTCTACGTTCCATTTTTTCTTTCACATTCTAGACTTACACGCATTGGACTCTTCCACCTAGAATACTTACAAGCACCTCTAGTTAAACACTCTGGTTATTGAGCACATTATCGATTTCTTTCGGATCTTACTTTTCCCTGCATCCCTTATGTCCTTTGAAAGAACCGGCACCTTGCACTTCTGCTGTGGCCTCACCCTTCCTATCTGTTAATTCTAGCCTGAAATCACTCTTAGATTTATTCCCTGCTTTGCATTTCCGCCACTTCCACATGACTCCTGGAATTCACCTCCTCCTAGGTGCTTTCTTCATCTCCTTCACTTGTCTCATACAACTCCATTTCTTTATTCAGTTTGTTTCTGAGGCAATCATGGTCATGTCCACTATACATGGAATATTCTATACATTTTAGGTGAGCAAAAGGCCCTTCACAGGTGATCCCTGGCTTTCCTCTCTCCACTCATTTCACATCAGCAACCCTAAGTCTCACTCTAGTTTTCTTATAGGAGAAGGCAATGGCAACCCACTCCAGTACTCTTGCTTGGAAAATCCCATGGATAGAGGAGCCTGGTGGGCCTGCAGTTCATGGGGTCACTAAGAGTTGGACACGACTTCACTTTTTCACTTTTCACTTTCATGCATTGGAGAAGGAGAAGGCAACCCACTCCAGTGTTCTTGCCTGGAGAATCCCAGGGACGGCGGAGCCTGGTGGGAGGCCATCTATGGGGTCGCACAGAGTCGGACACAACTGAAGCGACTTAGCAGCAGCAGCAGCAGCAGCAGTTTTCTTATATCCAAACCACTCTGAATTGTCAACAATTTTTTAACACAATTCACCATTTCATGCTTCCTTCTCGTGTGATGTTTTATATATTCAAAAAGACTTGGTCCTCTTGACTCTCCATAAAGGCTTCATTCAACCCCTAACACAACTAGTAGAGCAAGTTCGTCTCACCCTTATGTTCCCATAGCAATCTGTTCATGTATCTGTTGTGACATGTAACAAATTGCACTCTAGCTCTTTCTGTATCTAGCATTCCTAAGCACTGTGAGCTCTCTTAGGTCAAGAATGGTATCACATTTGCAAACAATCAACCTGGAAACAACCACAGTGCTTAAAAACCAGGGAGCATTCAGTAGTCTATGTTTGCTAAAGAAAAGAATAATGACAGATAGGTGAATGCACAGATGGATGAAAGAGTGATGAGCGAATCCAGCACAGCCCCTCGACCTTGCGTATCAAGGTGAGACTGGAGTAGCAAATAAGTAGGAAAGTTACCTGAGCCTGGCATTGTAGAAAGAGACACATGGAGGATAACATCTCGGCAATCAAGAGGGCTCTTGTCCTCAAATACCTTTGATGCTTGTAATTATCTAAAATATAACAAAGGTTTTCATTATATATAATCAGGAAAGAAGTTAGATTTTAAAATGCATGTCGCTAATTGACAATGCAATGTGGAGTAAGTGGTCTACATTGCAGTTCATCTCTACCCTTATGGAACATGGCTACAGAACTGGGCTGCCTGAGACTAAGACCCAACTCAGTGATGCACTGATCTGATGAATACATAGATCTCTTTGGGCCTTGGATTTTTCATATGTAAAACAGGAATATTTTTCTAGGTGTGTTACAATGATAAAACTCAGTAAGTTACTACACGTGTAATGCATACAGGAGTGTCTTACACTTTGTCGTTATTTAGTCGTTCAGTCTTGTCCAACTCTTTGCAACCTTATGGACTGCAGCCCATCAGACTCCTCTATCCATGGCATTTCCCAGGAAAGAATACTGGAGGAGGTTGCTGTTTCCTTCTCCAGGGGCTCTTCCCAACCCAGGAATCAAACTCACATCGCCTGTATTGGCTGGCAGATTCTTTATTGCGGAGCCACTGCTGCTGCTAAGTCGCTTCAGTCATGTCCGACTCTGTGCGACCCCATAGATAACAGCCCACCAGGCTCCCCCGTCCCTGGGATTCTCCAGGCAAGAACACTGGAGTGGGCTGCCATTTCCTTCTCCAATGCATGAAAGTGGAAAGTAAAAGTGAAGTCGCTCAGTCGTGTCCGACTCTTAGCGACCCCATGGACTGCAGCCTACCAGGCTCCTCCATCCATGGGATTTTCCAGGCAAGAGTACTGGAGTGGGGTGCCATTGCCTTCTCCGCGGAGCCACTAGGGAAGCCCATCTTACACTTAGTCTATGTTGAATCAATTATTGTTAATTCCCAATAATTTATAATTGATATCAGAATTTCTATGAAGGGAAATTTGTAATAATAGAATTAGGTTATTTGTAATAATAGAATAGGGTGGGATGCTATAGAAGAAAAAAGTCAAGGAAGATAGAACCAGAACTATCACATGGAATCTTTACCTCTGGGAACATGTTTGAGCCTCCAACCAAATCCATAATAATAATAATAATGATAAAAATATCCATGGGTTTTTGTTTAATTTTCAGGATACCCTAAGATGCTTTCTTACAATAAGAAGGTTGAATATTGATGACAAATAAACAAGATCCAGTTTTAAAGTATTTTGTATTTGCTGGAGGAAAAAAAATATTGTGGGAAGAATTAGAAGACAGTCATCCACAGTTGAAAACAGTCATTAAAAAAAAAGTGAAGTAAATCAAAAGAGAAAGACAAATGCCATGTGATATGTATGGATTCTACAATATGACACACGTGAACATGTCTAAGAAGTAGAAAAAGCCTCACAGACATAGAGAACAAACGTGTGTTTACCCAGAAGGAGGAGGGGAGGGGGGGATGGATTGGGAGTTTGGGGTTGGTGGATGGACACTCACATATAGAATGGACAAACAATAAGTCCCTACTGTGCAGCACAGAGAACTATATCCTATATTCTCTATAGTTCCTTGGATAAGCCATAGTGGAAAAGAATAGTAAAAATGTGCATACATGCATAACTAAGTCACTATGCTGTGCAGAAATTAACACAGCACTGTGAGTCAACTGTACTGCAATTTAAAAAATTAAAAATTAAAAAAAAAAATCTGTAAGACAAGATGAAAAACAGGAAGAAAAAGACCTAAGAGTAACTCCGTGAGAGTGAGGGAGAGTGCGATTGAAAATGTCAAACACAGGTGTAATTTTGTAAAATGCCATGAATCTATTGTAACACTGTGGGTGAGGGCAGATAGTCCCTCCCCCAAAGAGTGATAAATCGGTTCTTAGGTTTTACTTTCAATTATAGAGATGTTTGAATAAGGCAAAGAGAAGAAAATAATAGGTAAATACAATCCATAGAATACTTACTCAATGTAAAATACTATGTATAGTTAAATAAAATATGATATACAGTGGGTATAAAAATCTGAAATATATAAAAGAAAAATGTGACAAATCAAAGGAGCAACAGGAAAAAAGCTGTAAAAATTAAAAACAAAAATTCAAGACACATAAACAGTCCGGGATTAGTAAAACCAAAGACATCTGTAGCTACAGAAGGGAAGTACTGTATTATCTCAGAGGCTGAAACAATGATGGATATTCACGCTTAAAAACGTAAGACTTCACAGAAAGTTTAAATTATAAAGAATGAATGCAAAATGTTTAAGAGAGATGCCTGCTTTTTATTGCTACGTTTTGCATCATCTGTGTAGAAAATTTATGTATATAAACATTTCATTTGAAGACAATGATGGAAAAATATGACTACTGCATTTATCAGAACTCTTCTGATCATCGTAAGATTGTAAATCAACTTTCTCACATCCCAAGTAGTTAAAAATAGCTGAACTGCTTCTGATATCTTTCTTTTATGGACGGTTTTAAAAATGGGTCTTATGTCGGAGATAATTGAAAAACAAATAAGTACTGCAGATTATTATTTCAAAATACCTGAATCTTGGAAGTCTTTATTAAATTTAATTGAAATAGAAATTCAATGAGGATAAAAATTGTTTTAGTATAATTTCTAATAACTAAAACCTTTATTTAAAATAGTAAGAGGAGACGTAAATGACAATGCTGAGCACAACAGAACTTGCTTTTCACTGCTTCCCCAACCTCTAAATGTTTCCCTCTGTTCAACATAAAGAATACAGGTCTCAAGGAGCCCTTTGAACTATTTGAATCAATCAAGCAATTCTTGGAGGCAAAGCAAGACAGGACAAAATGCTGTTATAAATCTGTACTGTGGACCAGGTATGGCTGAGACAAATAGTCTAAGCTTACCCACAAATCACTGAAGGTCTAATCTGAAAGTTTCTTATCATTCATAAACCCACTAATAAAACATACCAAATGACAGTGCTAAGGAGATGGTTGCGTGCTCACTAAAATTCCTCCTTCCCTTTGTTCAAACATCTAATCTAGGTTATTTTCCAGCCTCTCTTGAGGTTGGAAGTCTCCATGCAACTTAAGTGTCTCTATAGGAACACAAGCAGATGTGCCTTTGTCAAATCCACGCCTGGCTTGGGAGCACCCCACACCTTCTTCCTTCCCCTGGAAATAAGACTATATAAGGTCCTACCTAGGTGGTGACTGAGCTTCAACCAAGATGCCTGAATCTGTGTGAGATGATTTGGAGAAAGTGGTCCTGCAGAACGGAACGCTGATCCATCACTGTTACATGAGTGAAAAATCTACTATGTCCAACCACTGACATTCAGTGTCTAACTTATCCTAACCAACTCAGATGGTTAAGTAGAGCTTTTGGAGCTATATAAATTTAGCTTTCAGTCTCCACTCCCTATTTATTAACTGTGTGATGTTAGGTAAGTCCCTCAAGCTTTGAAAACCTCCATTGCTTCATCTTTCAAAAGAGAAACAGTAAAACTCTATACCCACCTCAGAGCGGTGCTGTACATTTTAAATGAGATAATGTACAAAAAAATTTTTAGCACAGTATCTAAGAAAACATTTAGAATATGGGAGTTATTATAATTTAGTTTGGTGACTAAGTACCATAAATACTATTTAAAAGAAAGAAAATAAATATCTGAATAATTTTTCAAGACTATATATACATGTATATATGTATATATATATAGACTGTCACCTCAATGCAACTCAAATGGTAATTCAGTTTTCTCTATAAGAAAACTGTTTAAGCAAGAGGATCCTTGCAGGTTGATAGGTTTAAATAGTTTTAAATTCAAAGATACAACATCAAATGTGATCCAGACACCTCAAAGCAAGCAAGTAGGACTATTTGTATGCATTACCTAACACACAAACGTACGCGCGCGCACACACACACACACACATCCTATTTAATGAAGATCCTCCCAAGAAGACAGCTTTATTCCACTTTAGGCAGAAAAGGTAAAATGACTTTATAAAGATAAAACAATTACCTCACTGCTCTAATATTCGAAGTTTGTGAAGGTGAAGTCCTAGTTCTTACTCATGTTCTGTTTGTTTCACAAGCTAAAAATGAAAATGGAAATATATAGTCTCCTAAAGACAAAGAGTTATCCCTTATCAAACTCGTATTGATGACACTTTACAATAACTATTTCTATAAATAAGAGTGTCAACATTATAATTTGATTGCTCATCGGCCTCAAGTGCATTGGAATTAGATTCGAAAGAGGAACGTGAGAAGAGTAAAATCAGCAAGACCTTTTCCTTTTTAAAACACATTTCAGTAATGCGTGGCAACATGCCTTTGTCTTTATCTTTCATTTTATTAGTGCTCTTTTGAATTGTAAGATCTTTATCCCAGCCCACCAGCTCCCGCACCCCCACCCCCTTGCCTTTTCTTTCTTCACCATTGTTCGTCCAAACTACAAGACCATCTGTTCACTTGGCAGATGCAAGTCAGTTCTATAATTGTTGTCATTCTTAGCATAGTGCAAACCCTGCACAATCAAGGGGACGAGAAGTACTACATTCATGAGTTAGCCAAATGTGTATTGTTGTCGAAATTACTTGTCAAAACGTCAAAGGGAACAATATTTGATTTTCAAAGCACAGCATACATCTACCCAGATTACAATATGAGGGCTCTATTATGCTGTTACTTATGCAATGCATCATTCAGATTTTGACGAAAGTAAATGGCATGAGCTCTCGCAGGCTTTGATTTCTATTGTGTTAAAGGAGCCTAGGAGTTAGTTACAAAATCCTTTGTTCAAACAGTGAATTGAGTTTTTTCTGAAGTGTATCGAATGCACACATTTGGAAGATAGAAATCTCTGATATGAATGCACCACGCTTTTAAACAATGCCAATATGTGATAATCAGGATTTAAACACAGAATATATTAAAACGTAGAATTGGGGGATTTTCAAGATGGAAGGCAATAAGATGTTGTATGAGAGTTTCACTTGTACTGTAACAAATTGGCGTACATTTAGTGGCTTCAACCCACACAATTTATTTATCTTACGTTTCTATAGATCAGGAAGATATGAGTCTTCCTGGGCTAATATCAAATGTCAACAGGGCTGCTTTCCATTTTAGAAGCTCCAGCAAGCAAATAACTCATTTTCTTGGTCTTCCAGCTTCTAGAGGTAACCTGCATTCCTCGACCGTGACCTCCTTCTGTCTTCAAAGCCAGCAGCATTGTGGAATCTCTGACCATTCTGCCATGATCACACCTCCCTCTCTGACAATAGCCAGGGAAGATTCTCTGCTTTTAAAGAATCCTGGGATTTCTCTTCTGACTTACATACTAACATCTATATACGGAATCTAAAAAAGTGGTTCAGATGAACCTACTTGCAGAGCAGGAACAGAGACAAGAAGTGTCCTGTGTACTCGGCGGGTGGGAGAAGAGGAGTAGCCTGAATTGGGAGACTGAGGTTGATGTGTATACATGGTGTGTAAAATAGACAGCTACTGGGAACCTGCTGTCAGAGCGCATGGAGCCCAGCTCGGCACTCTGTGTGGCCCAGATGCGGGGGATGAGGGAAATGGGAGGGAGGTTCAAGAGGGAGGGAGCATATGTACTCATACAGCTGATTCACTTCATTGTACAGTAGAAACTCACACAGCATTGTAAAGTAAATATAACTCAATGAAAAAAAAATAAACATGGGATTAATTTGGGCTTATCTGGGTAAACCAGGATAATTATCCCAACTCAGAGTCCTTAACCTTAATTGCATCCGCAAAATCCCTTTTTCCAAGGAAGGTAACATATTTGCAGGTTCCAGGGGTTAGGTGCTGGTCTCTTTGGGAAATATTTTTCAGCCTTTTTCATCCATCTCAAGCTCCTCTTTTACAAGTGAGAAAAGAAAACTGAAAAATTAACACTATAACCCTGAGACTCCAGTTCCCTGCTCTTGTAACTAAAAGATACCACGTTTCTTTGTAATTTGACATGACTCATCTTGTGAAAAAGAAATGAACCAAAAAGTCCTCTAAATAGCATTTGTACTTCAGAGCTCTTCAGTCCTCTAAATAGCATTTGTACTTCAGACCTAGGCTATTGGTTGAAGATACAAATCAGTTTTACATGCAACTTTTCAGCAATGCATAGACCTCCCAGACTTAGAGTAGGTGTTTAATTAATATAAATATATATATATATGTACATATATATATAATTAGATGATATATATATATATATTGTTATTTGACAATAGTGATGATTTCATACCACAACACTTTCTCTAAGGCTCTAAAAAATGCTTTTAATTTTTAACTGATTTATGAAATAATTTTAACATACTCACATTGAATATAGATGAGTAAGAAACCAACTGATTAGAATGTTAGTACATGCAAACTCTCTACAAAAAACTATTAGGTGACTGTTCCAGGCTAAACTTTGAACTAGCTGCTGGGAGATAAAGGGTAAGTAGGTCCTGGAACTGCCCTGAATTAACCTGGTGTTAGTGGGTACTGTGTGTTCTTATAAAGGTGCTTAAAGGGTGAAGTGGAGGAAGCAGCTATGACCAGAAGGTGCATCAATAGAGAAAGTGGCATTTAAATTAATTTTGAAGAATAATTGGGATTTTAAATGCTCAAGGAAGTAGTAATAGGCTTTCCTTTGTGTTCTTAGGAACCACAAAATATCAGGTTAAAATGCAAGAAAAGTCTAGCGAAATTAACCTTTTGGAAACATATGGTGCCACACATATGATATAACACCCCACATTATATGCCTCAACTTTTCTTCTGTATTAAAAGATGGATCTGGAGATTATCACACTAAGTGAAGTAAGTCAGAGAAAGACAAATATCATATGATATCGCTTATACATGGAATCTAAAAAAATGATACAAATGAACTTATTTACAAAACAGAAACAGATTCACAGACATAGGAAGAAACTTATAGTTTTTAAAGGTGGAAGGTAGGGAAGAGGGATACATTGGGAGCTTGGCATTGACATATACATTTCTGTATGCAAAATAGATGATCGCCAAGGACCTACTGTGTAGCACAGGGAATGCCACTCACTATTCTGTAACAATCTAAATGGGGAAAGAATTTGAAACAGATTAGATATGCATACAGGTATAATGGAATTCCTCTGTGTACACCTGAAACTAACACAACATTGTAAACAACCATTGTTTTTGTTGTGCTGTGTGCTCCGTGTTCAACTCTTTGTGACCCCACCCACTGTAGCCTGCCAGGCTCCTCTGACCGTGGCATTTTCTAGGCAAGAATACTGGAGCAGGTTGCCGTTTCCTCCTCCAGCGCATCTTCCTGACACAAGGAATGAACCTGTGTCTCTTGGGTTTCCTGCATTGGCGGGTGGATTCGTTACCACAGAACCACCTGGGAATCCCATAAGTCAGCGCTACTTCAACATAAAATAAAAATTAAAGAAAAAATGAAAAAGAAAAATCATGGCAATTAAAAAATAAAATAAAATAATAAAGTAAAAATAAATAAAAATTAAAATGTGTGAGGATGGATAATAACACATTCTACATCATGTAACCAGACTCCTTTTCCCAGTAAGCCATCTTGTGCACTTGAGTTCTGCTCAGTAAGTGCTTTAGGGAGGATACATGGCCCTTATCTACAAACTTGCTGTCACATAAAATACAACCTTCAGCTCTGGATGCCCTTTTGAAGAAGGGCATTAAAGGAGGAAATGGCAACCTGCTCCAGCATTCTTGCCTGGGAAATGCCACGGGCAGAGACGCCTGGTGGGCTGCAATCTACGGGATCACAAGAGCCGAGCACAACTTGGCAACTAACAACAACGACAAAGAAATAGAGAGTCAGAAACAGGAAAATATTCTAAACAAACCACCGCCAAGCAAGGGCATAATTAGGAGCCCGTTACAAAGTTATTCTTGCCATTTTTCAAAGTGGATATTTTAGAGCTATCTGTACTGCATAGAATTATAGTAAAGTTGAATCCATATGACCAAGAAGGGCTGTAAAACTTCTGAAATTTGGAAGATCTAGATATGATTCCTGAGTATCACAAAGACATTGAGTAATACTGAAAACTATTTCCACAGATCATTACAGTCATTATTTACAAGACATTGTTTAGAAAATACTTATTTATTGTATGTCAATTGTGAGACATATTCAATTAATTTCCCATTTTAAATACTTGTGCTGAGTATTTATCTTTAGTATACATTCTTATTAGCCTGCTTACTTATTACATTCATTTGTTCTATTCAGTAACTCACATATTAGAAAAATAGTATCCTAAAATTACCACAACTCTATAAAGTTACTAAATAACATTTTCAGATATAACCATCAATATTTTCTGTCAGATAGTCAAGATTTACTAGCTATTATCATAAAGGTCAAAGTCTAAACAATGGTTAATGTGTATTTATACAGACAGAATCACATCTATAAAGGTGTACTTCTAAGTTAATAGGAAAGTCTTTTATTAAAGACTTATTAGTCCATATGTTTAAAACCCCCTTTCTAACGAAGCATTTATGATATTTAGTTTCCAGGCCACATGTATGATCACTTCAGAGATTGCTTGGTACATGGATAGAACTGTTTGTTTTCTTTTCTTTCTTTCTTTTTTTTTTTTTTTGGTTGGGTATTGGTTACTAAGGTTACAGACCTTTTTCTCTGCTAATAGCAGACTCTACTGGGTGTGAAACTTGAGTCTCCATGGCATTTAGAATCTGATCGCCCCAAGTCTCACTTTCTAGGCTTTCTTTGTATCCAGTGCTGAATTCTCAGGTCCCTGCCCTGTGTCAGCTGACACCAGTCTCCTTGCTAACTGCATATACCCTTTTCCTCAATGAATAAGGGCTTGATTGTGCATCAATTAACATGGCTTATTTTACTGTTAAAGTAAATTACACAGAAATGGCATTTCCTCCCAAACAAAGAAAAATAATACCATAATAACACAACCTTGACACTTCCCTAATGCTCTAATCTGACAATCTCAGTGCACTTAACAAAGAGCAATTAATTAACCCTTACAACATTCCTGTCAGGAACGCCTGATTATACCCACTTTACAAATTAAATGCTAAGAGGTACATACCTTGGACAAGGTTACACAGTTTGTTTGTGACAGACTGGAGACCATAACTCAACAGCCTTGGCCCCGGTCTCTGGGCAGTCACCAAGCAGTTAACCAGCACCAGTCAGAAAACATATTGCTTCTGTTCCTACTACTAAAATCCAACCCTCTTTTCATAAGAATCTGTGAATGGCTAGTTACCAAAGACTTTATTCTATTTAGTCATCATTCTCATTCAAGAGGAAAGAGAACTTGAAAATCTATAAGCTTGAAAATCCATAAGCACATCTTGCCAAGGGCACTACTCTTAAAAAAAAAAAAAAAAAAGACTGCACTGAATGTTAACTAGCAAAATATGGCCAAAGGAGAGGTCTGACACAAGAGTGCTGGAGCCCCAGTGTGCCTCTGGGTGAGCTACAAAGAATAGCAGTCAATGCATCAAATCTCGATTTTCCTTATAAATTCACATCCATGCATATAATACCAGAAAGTGGAAATGTTTCCTTACGATTCACACACAGACAAGCAGAACCCGCCGTTAAAGAAGATGCAAAGCCATTTGGGAACTCTAGTGGATGCATCCATCCGATGAGGTTTTTTTCTTTTTTTGTAAACAGTAAATGTTGTGACTCCACAGCCAGTCATGTGGCATCTTCAAAAGCTGTGCCCGCAGTTAAATTGGGTCCCAAAGCATCGGCGGGGGTGGCTAGCATCATACTGACATTGTAGCTTCGACGTCTGTAATCACCAAACTTCAGTGGGTTCCTGACATCAAGGGCAGAGAGCCCACATCATTCCCCTTCTCATGCTGTTCCAGGAGAACATAAACTAGTCTAGCCTCTCATTAAAAGTTATGTTTCCTTAGAAGTGTCCCTAATGAGCATCTGATTTTAGTAGTTTGCATCTGGCTTCCCCTGCCTGAGACACCAAGCTTATTGAAGCTGTGGATGATCAACAGCTGACTTGCACTTAAGCCATTATCCTGAGCACATAAAGGGGAAACAGACTCGAGCCCTGACCTTCCTCTTGACGACAGCTTCATTTCCACCTATCTCCTTCTTTTGACCTGAAGGAGCTCGCTCTTGCGCACCTATGTAACTTGGATGTCCATTTTTTGGTACTTTTCCATTTCCCAAGCTCGTCAGCCTTTTTTTGGAACCACCTCTTTAAACCAGCAGCACCCCAAACCCAGCCAAGGCACCATGTTCTCTTCAACATCCCATATTCTGTCCTTCTCCAGAGGTCATCTCTGCAGATACTTTTCCAGTCTCTAATTCCAAAGAAACACCACTATCTACTTTCCATTTCCTTTATCTTTATCTCTCTGCCCTTCCAATATATGACCTTTCATCAATCATGTGTCAATTCTCTTTTATATTGTTTTGGTTGTTCAGCTGCCAAGTCATGTCCACTAGTTACAACCCCATGAATTGCAGCACACCAGGCTTCCCTGTCCTTTGCTACCTCCTGGAGTTTGCTCAAACTCATGTCCATTGAGTCAGTTCAATTTCCAGTTCAGTCACTCAGTTATGCCCGACTCTTTGTGACCCCATGAACTGCAGCACGCCAAGCCTCCCTGTGCATCACCAACTCCTGGAGTCCACCCAAACCTATGTCCATTGAGTCCGTGATACCATCCAACCATCTCATCCTCTGTCGGCCCCTTCTCCTCCTGCCCCCAATCCCTCCCAGCATCAGGGTCTTTTCCAATGAGTCAGCTCTTTGCATCAGGTGGCCAATGTATTGGAGTTTCAGCTTCAACATCAGTCCTTCCAATGAACACCCAGGACTGATCTCCTTTAGGATAGACTGGTTGGATCTCCTTGCAGTCCAAGGGACTCTCAAGAGTCTTCTCCCACACCACAGTACCAAAAGCATCAATTCTTCAGCACTCAGCTTTCTTTATGATCCAACTCTCACATCCATACATGACTACTGGAAAAACCATAGCGTTGACTAGATGGACCTTTGTTGGCAAAGTAATGTCTCTCCTTTTTAATACTCTAAGTTGGTCATAACTTTCCTTGCAAGGAGTAAACGTCCTCTAATTTCATGGTTGCAGTCACCATCTGCAGTGATTTTGGAGCTCCCCCAAAATAATATGTCACTGTTTCCACTGTTTCCCCATCTATTTGGCATGAAATTATGGGACCGGATGCCATGATGTTAGTTTTCTGAATGTTGAGTTTTAAGCCAGCTTTTTCACTCTCCTCTTTCACTTTCATCAAGAGGCTCTTTAGTTCTTCATCACTTTATGCCATCAGGTTGGTATCATCTGTGTATCTGAGGTTACTGATATGTCTCCCAGCTGTATTGGTTCCAGCTTGTGCTTCATCCAGCCCAGCTTTTCTCATGATGTACTCTGCATATAAGTTAAATAAGCAGCATGACAATATACAGCCTTGATGTACTCCTTTTCCTATTTGGAACCAGTCTGTTGTTCCATGTGCAGTTCTAACTGTTGCTTCCTGACCTGCATACAGATTTCTCAAGAGGCAGGTCAGGTGGTCTGGTATTCCCATCTCTTTCAGAATTTTCCACAGTTTATTGTGATCCACACATTTAAAGGCTTTGGCATAGTCAATAAAGCAGAAATAGATGTTTTTCTGGAACTCTCTGGCTTTTTCCATGATCCAACAGATGTGGGAAATTTGATCTCTGTTTCCTCTGCCTTTTCTAAATCCAACTTGAACATCTGGAAGTTCTTGGTTCATGTACTATTGAAGCCTGGTTTGGAGAATTTTGAGCATTACTAGCATGTGAGATGAGGGCAATTGTGCGGTAGTTTGAGCATTCTTTGGCATTGTCTTTACTTGGGATTGGAGTGAAAACTGACCTTTTCCAGTCCTGTGGCCACTGCCGAGTTTTCCAAATTTGCTGGCATATTGAGTGCAGCACTTTCACAGCATCATCTTTTAGTATTTTAAATAGCTCAACTGGAATTCCATCACCTCTACTAACTTTATTTGTAGTGCCCCACTTGTCTTCATAAGGCCTAAGACCTAAGGCTCACTTGACTTCACATTTAAGGATATCTGACTCTAGGTGAGTGATTATACCATCGTGATTATCTGGATTGTAAAGATCTTTTTTGTATCTTTTTTGGGGAAATATGGATTATTAAAAGTGCAATGATGTTCATATAAGAGTGAAATTATTAATGGATACACTTAAAAATGAATTATAACTTGATGATCATTTGAAGAGAGATAGTATATTCCAATTATTTAATAGCTGTTTGGGCTCATAGGTATTTGAAGTGAAAGTTAAAGTGTTAGTAACTTAGTGTTGTCTGATTCTTTACGAAACCATGGACATTAGCTCATCAGTCTCCTCTGTCCATGGAATTCTCCAGGCAAGAATACTGGAGAGGGTTGCCTTTCCCTTTGCCATGGGATCTTCCCAACCCAGGGATTAAACCCGATCTTTACATTACAGGCAGATTTTTTACCAACTGAGTCACCTGAGAAGTTCTAGTTTGATCATACTTTAAAAATTCCTTGATTCTGTAATATATTTAATATTCATTATTAAAATGGTAAAATAAAAAGGAAAAAGAAAGTAGGATAAAATATACATTCATTCACTACAGACAATATTTTAATTTTTGCCTTCCCCATTTGTTTTGCCTTTACATCTTAGAACTATGTTATATGTTTTACAACTATTATTTAAAATGAATTATGACATGCACAAGAAAGAAAAAAATAACTTACTGTACACATGATTTTTAAGTTTGCTTTGTCATTTCTAAATCATTCTAAGAGGAACACACCCCATTATATGAAGGTATTGTTCTTATTCAAACCTTAATTTATAGGCATTCAGAGTGGTTCTAGTTTTGAAAGAAACACATTTACATTCTGCACAAATTTTTTTTCAGGAAAAAATCTATCAAAAGTCAAGTTGAGTCAACACACTCATTCTTAAAGTCTACTTTAAGATTTGAAAATTAAGGTTTGAGTAAGAATAATATCTTCATAAAGTGGGATATTTTGCCTCAGAATCATTTAGAAATTACAAAGCAAACTTAAGAATCATGTGTATAATAAGTTTATTTTTCACTTAAAGGTGAAGTTAGGCACAAGTGTGTGTATATATATATATAAATGTCTAGAAAAATGTCTAAATGAAAGTCGCTCGGTTGTGTCCGATTCTTTGTGGTCCCATGACTATACAATCCATGGAATTCTCCAGGCCAGAATACTGAAGTGGGTAGCTTTTCCCTTCTCCAGGGGATATTCCCGACCCAGGGATCCAACTTAGGTCTCCCATATTGCAGGTAGATTATTTACCAGCTGAGCCTCAAGGGATAGCCCAAGAATACTGAAGTGGGTAGCCCATCCTTTCTCCAGGGGATCTTCCTTACCCAGGAATTGAACCAAGGTCTCCTGCATTGCAGGCGGATTTTTTTTTCCAACTGAGCTATGAGAGAAGCCCCAGAAAAATGCAAATTCATGTATATATACTTTTGAAGTAATATTATGATTGCTTTATTTTCTATGCTTATTCTTTTCCTATTTTCTCACTATGAATGTGCATGTATTAGGTAATTCAAATGTTAGCTGCTATGGCAAATAAGTTTATACAGACTAATGTTTATTGACATAAAGATTGTGCATGTCATAATACATTTTAAATGATAGTTACATGTGGTCAAAATTGCCCTCCAGAATTTTTTTTCATGTTTAGAAATTTGCCACCTGAATATGTTGGTATATTTTCCTACATCCTACCTAGCAATTGCCATTATTATTCTTTTTAAAAAATCTTACCAATATTCTAAGTGAAATATTACCTTTTTCTAAATTATATTTAAAGCATTGTTTATATGATTTAAGTGCCTTCATATTTATCGATCCACTGAATGTTTTCAACGTTTTCCTGTGGATGCCAAGTGCTCGTTTTTTTCTAGCAGATTGTTTATCTTTTATTTATACTGATTCTAACAAAATAATATTTGCTTACATGTACTGAGCAGTTGGGCTTCCTTGATGACTCCGACAGTAAAGAATCTGCCTACAGTGCAGGACAGCTGGGTTCGATCCCTGGGTTGTTAAATCTCCTAGAGGAAGGCATGGCAACGCACTCCAGTATTTTTGCCTGCGAATCCCCATGGACAGAGTGTCTGGCAGGCTACAGCCCATGGGGTCACAAAGAGTCTGATACAACTGAGTGACTAAGAGAGAGAAATTGAGCAGTTCTTCTGTGTGGAATGCTAAAACGACAATATCCACTAGCTATATTTTTCTCTGTAATAACTAATATGTCTTAAACTTACAAATTTGAAATATCTCTTCATATAAAAATAATATTTATCATTTTTCCATCATATATGGTATCATTTTCCCACAATTTATAATTAGTTCTGTACTTTTATCATCATGTATGATGTTAATGGTGATTCTTTCTTTTTTTGGTCAAATACATTTATAATAATATATTACACAAATACATCTTTCAGTGATTTTGCTGTCAGACACAAAATGATTTTCTAATCTCTAAATAAATTAAATAACTACATTTTCTTCTAGTTCTTCTGTGGCTCAATTTTTTTACATTTAAATCTATTCCATGAGAAATTTATTGTGGTATATGATGTAAAGAGAATTCTAAATTCTTATTCACAAGTAATAATTCATTTGTCCCCAAATTTACCTTTTCAAATAACCCTTCTCCACTAATATGAGATGGCAAGATTCATCAAATTCATTATTTTATCAATAATTTTTCATTGCTTAAGGAATGAATTTTTCATTTCCTCATCCAACTATCTTTATAATTTATGTAGTTTAAAATATTGTTTGCTGTTGAGTCGCTAAGTCATGTCCGACTCATTCTGTGCAGGGAGGAGCTCATCAGACTCCTCTGTGCATGGGATTTCCCAGGCAAGAACACTGGAGTGGGTTGCTATTCCCTTCTCCAGGGGATTTTCCAGAGGCAAGGATCAAACCAGTGTCTCCTGCATTGTTAGGCAGATTCCTTACCACTGAGCCAACTGGAAAGCCCAGTTTAAAATATAAAGGAGTTTATTTGCCAGTGTTACTTTTTTCCTGCAAATGATTTTGCTCTTTTATAGAAATATTAGAAATCACTAATTTTATTCATTAATTTGGAGAAAAAATGATATATTTTTTATTTCCATTTTTTCCCAAAACATTTAAAATATTACAGCATAATATCTCTTGAGAGTTTATTTTCAGTGGCCTGTGTTTGTTTCCTAAAATGGCTGTAACAAATCACAAAAAAGTGAATGGTTAAAATAACAGCAATTTATTGTCTCTGTTTTAGGGTCTTGAAATCTGAAATGGAGATGTTGGCAGAGCTAAGCTCCCTCTACAGGCTCTAAGGAAGAATCCTTCTCTTCTTGGTTTTTGGTGGTTCTTGGGGATTCTTAACTTTTCTTGGCTAACATTTGCCTCACTGCAGTCTCTGTTTCCATCTTTACTTGGCCTAAATCCATATATATATATATATATATTCTGTCCTCTAATTGTATGCCTTCACTGAATTCAGTGCCCACCCGAAACCAGTATCATGTTATCTTAACTAATTACATCTGCAAGGGTTCTGTTTCCAAATAAGACCATATTCCAAGGTTCCAGGTGGACAACAATTTTGGAGAGGACACTACTCAACCCAGTACACAGCCCATAAAATTCTCCTCAGGTGGAAGAAGATCTCATGGGTCTGGTGTTTTTTTTGCCTACATGCAGATTAAAAAAAAATTATTAAAAAGAAAAATAAAATCACTCTAAGATAGTACATTCAATCTAGACTTTCTATGCTTATTGTATTAGAAGATAGGGTAATTAATCAAATGATAATTCAACAGAATGTTCATGGCTTTATTTATTGTGCTGTCAAATAAGTAAAATTACTCCTACTGATTTGTAAATACAAATGTATCTCACTCAAAAATATTTTAAGGCAATGCTTAGAGTTTGTCTGTTTTATCTACCCAAGAGTGTGATAAGGAGAACAGTAGCCACTCATTTTATTGCAGATATAAAAATGTTGACATTAATCAGTGCTTACATGGTCATCAGAACAGCTGAGGAGTAGACATCTGGGAAACTACCACTGAAAGTCATGGTAAACTGCCATCAGTGATCTCCCAAACTGACATTTAGAGTCTCAAGTGGAAGCACACAGATGTTAGATCTCAAGAGCTTGCTGGAAACCTCAGTGATTTTTGGTCCACCTGCAAGTCTGGCTGTGATCACTTCTGGAAAATAATGGCTCTGGTTCACTTCTACTTTCTACGTTTAGCGTGAGCTCCTCTCATGGGAATTTTCAGGTCAGAACTTCACAGGAAAGGTGAAGCTACTCTGGGAAGTAGCTTCCATCTTTTCAAGGAGTGGAGGTGGTGTCATGTGGACATCAAGTAATCTAGCATGTTTGGTATCATGTAGATTAAGCCTCACACACAGAGTGGTCAAGGAATTACGTTGGCAGAGATTTTGGTTATTTAGCTGTTAGCTGTGCTGTTAAAAACTTTAAGGAAAAACAGTTGAGACTCTTGGTAGATAAATTGCACAGACATATGAATTTTGGGTCTTAAACTCAATTCTCTGCTGTTTGAAACACTGCACAAATTAAAACTTTATTAAAAAGGAAAGAAACTCCCAAGACTCTTAAACAGGCAATCATTCTCTGTATTCTTGCCATATTTTGTAGAGAAACAATTAAACAATAAGTAAGCTATAAGAAGCATTTGATATACATGAAATTTTAGAGACATCTCTTTGCTTAAGCATAAATATTATGAATAACATCATAGCTAATATTTACTTATTATACACTCACTATATACCAGTCACTGCCTGAAACCCAGTTGCTTATTTAATACTTCCAGCAACACTATTAAGTAGATACTAAATATTAAAACCCACTTTTTAATTATAATAATTCTGAGGATGATAAGAAATAAAATGACTCAGAGTGGAATTAATCTTTCTATTGGTTGGACATGTAGCTACTGTTCATTATGTTGAGTAAGTAGCTTTGTAATGAGTTAAAGGTCTAAGTAGCCAAGATTTGATGAGATTCTTCTTAAAAGAAATTGTGTGGAATTTGTGTGAAATATTTACATTAGAATTTATTGGTCTAAAATTTGTCCATTACATATTCATTCTTGTACAAACTGAGCAAATTAATCTTGCCTTTCCTAGACTAACTATCCCTCTATAGTCCATTGTTATAACTTGTGAATAAAGAAAAAATTCTAATCAGAAAAGAAATTCCATCTCTTATTTTGAGGTCTTGACCTCACCAGAGAATAAAGACAGCTACTTTCAGCAAAGGAAAAAAAGTAAAGAGCTTAACTTAATGTCGTGTGTGTCAGTTTAACTGAAACTGTTCAAATCTTAATAGACTAGTAAATCAGGACATCCTATGATGTAGTAACTGAGAAAACATTAGCCTTTTACCTTTTTGAATTTAGGGATGATTCTGACTTAGGTTAAAGGGAAAAAATTCTATTATTCTTGGTGTCCACTGGTCTGTGATCCAAAATTGCATTAGCCTCCACTTGGGTTAAAGAGGCGTGACAGATGATTTAAACACCTTGGGTCAGTTTCTTCAGCCACCCATAGATACACTGACAGGGGAAAGTATCAAGAAACTGAACAATACTAACTCAAAAGTTATCATTTAAATTTTAAACATATGCTTTAAAAAATAAAAACATAATCACTCGACAGGATTTTTCAAAATAAAATTTCAGCAAATATAATGACCTGTTGGCACTATATTATTTTATAGTGTTAAAAATATTTTCAATTATATAGTATTCAATTCCATGTGCTGAGAATATTAAATGCATGCTCATAGCAAAAACACACACTGACTAACAAATACCAAGGAAAAAAAATGGACCAAAAGCACATGCAAATATGTTCAAAGTTAAATGCAATCAGTTCAGTTCAGTTGCTCAGTCATGTCCAACTCTTTGTGACCCCATAGGCTGCAGCACACCAGGCTTCCCTGTCCTTCATCACCAAGTCCCAGAGATTACTCAAAGTCATGTCCATTGAGTCGCTGATGCCATCCAGCCATCTCATCCTCTGTTGTCGCTTCTCCTCCTGCCCCCAATTCCTCCCAGCTTTGGGATCTTTTCCAATAAGTCAGCTCTTCGCCTCAGGTGGCAAAAGTATTGGAGATTCAGCTTCAGCATCAGTCCTTCCAATGAACACCCAGGGCTGATCTCCTTTAGGATGGACTGGTTGGATCTCCTTGCAGTCCAAGGGACTCTCAAGAGCCTTCTCCAACACCACAGTTCAAAAGCATCAATTCTTTGGTGCTCAGCTTTCTTTGTAGTCCAACTCTCACATTCATACATGACTGCTGGAAAAACCATAGCCTTGACTAGATGGAACTTTGTTCGCAAAGTAATGTCTCTGCTTTTTAATATGCTGTCTAGGTTGGTCATAACTTTCCTTCCAAGCAGTAAGTGTCTTTTAATTTCATGGCTGCAATCACCATCTGCAGTGATTTTAGAGCCCCCAAAAATAAAGTCTGACACTGTTTCCACTGTTTCCCCATCTATTTCCCATGAAGCAATGGGACAAGATGCCATGATCTTAGTTTTTTGAATGTTGAGCTTTAAGCAAACTTTTTCACTCTCCTCTTTCACTTTCATCAAGAGGCTCTTTAGTTCCTCTTCAGTTTCTGCTATAAGGGTGTTACATCTACATGTCTGAGGTTATTGATATTTCTCCTGGCAATCTTGATTCCAGCTTGTGCTTCATCCAGCCCAGTGTTTCTCATGATGTACTCTGAATATAAGTTCAATAAGCAGGGTGACAATATATAGCCTTGATGTACTCCTTTTCCCATTTGGAACCAGCCTGTTGTTCCATGTCCAGTTCTAACTGTTGCTTCCTGACCTGCATGTAGGTTTCTCAAGAGTCAGATCAGGTGTCTAGTATTCCCATCTCTTTCAGAATTTTCCACAGTTTATTGTTTTTCACACAGTCAAACCATAAATTATAAAATATATAATTTTCACCAAATTATTTTCCTTGTAGGAAACTGTCTCAAGAAATAAATATTCAAAATATACATATATACACAAATTATATATATATAGCATATTTGATTCAAAATTATTTTAATGATAAAAGTATAATCCATATATTCAATTTAACATAAAATTATAATAAATTAGAGTACATCCACACAATGAAATACAATGCAGCAAATAACAAGAATTTAGAAAATCTTTCATGAAAAAAAATTGGTAATAAAGTCATCACTGGAAAATGTAGAGTAAAAATTGCTTTAAAAATATTGTCTTAACAATGTTGATGGATGTAGAGAGCTTTATAGTAAGTGAAGTAAGCCAGACAGAGAAAGACAAATATTATACGATCTCATTTCTACGTGGAACTCAAAAAACAAAATGAACAAACAAGATGAAATGAAAGCAGACTAATGGATACAGAGGAAAAAATGGTGGTCACCAGAGGGGACGGGGGTAGGGCACAGTGAATTAGGTGAAGACAATGAAGAGGTACAAACCTCCAGTTGTGAAACAAGCTGCAGGGATATCATATGCAAGAGAAAGAATATAGTCAATAATATTGCAATAATTTTGTATGGGGATAGATAGTTACTAAACTTATCCTGTTGATCATTTCATAATGTATGCAAATGTCCAACAAATGTCTTAGCAATGTCCAATGCTTCCCATGTCCAGTGCTTCCAACGTCCAATCCTTGCAAATCCTTGTAAATGTTCAACACTGGAAGCTACCATAATATTTTATGTCACTATATTTCAATTAAAGGAAACCTCAAAATTGTAAAAAAACAAAAACAAAAATTGAACCTCTTTAGAAAATACTCGAATCCTTAAGGAAATCAACTCTGAATATTCACTGGAAGGGCTGATGCTGAGTCTGAAGCTCTAATAACTTTAGACACCCAATACAAAGAGCTGACTCATTGGAAAAGCTGGGAAAGATTGAGGGCAGGAGGAGAAGGGGACAACAGAGGATGAGATGATTGGATGGCATCATAGAGTCTATGGACATAAGTTTGAGCAAATTCTGGGAGACAGTGAAGGACAGGAATCGCTGCATGCTACAGTCCATGGGGTCACAAAGAGTCAGACAGGACTTATTGACTAAACAACAAGAGAAAATACTCAAAGGGAACCAGACGAATTTCTGATATTGACTATCTCTGACTGTGGATATTGTGGGACTGTTGAAAATTTCTGTTTGTGACAATTTACTTTGGAAAACAGATACATGAACATATTGTACTTTTCTGTTTAAAAAATAAAGACATACCTATTAAAGTATTTAATTTCTTATCCTTTTTTTTAAATGACCCATTAGTTGAACCAAATGTCTAAGATTTAAGTATGATATTTTAAAAAATTATATTTAAAGCAGCAGATAAACTGTAACAAATTAATCAACTCAAGATCTATGATAACATAAAGAGTGAACACAAAATATTATAAACAAGATTATATTTTTTTTGGTTCTAAATTTATTATTATAAACTAAGTTCAGTTTACAAAAATCATAAGCTAAATCTATAACCTGCGAATTCTTTGGTTCATCATATATCCTCAGATGTGCTTTTTATATGGGTTAGAGTGTCTGCCTACTTCTCTGTTAACGCAAGAATTGCAAAACTCAAGTTTTGAGGGAGCTTTATTGTTTATAGGACAAAAATCCTGATTATAAAAAATAATAAATCAAACTCCATGAAATTCAACCAAGCATATTTGGTAAGGCAGGGAAATTTTCTTCTCATATAGCAGAAGATATATGGGTATTATGGTTAAATAAGTGCTATTATCTACAACTAGCAGTGGAAGAGCACTAACTACAATTCTCCCCATCAATGCATTTTGCATGCATTTCATTCATTCACTTCAGTCATGCCTGATTCTTTGTGACACTATGGACTGTAGCCTGCCAGGCTCCTCTGTCCATGAGATATTCCAAGAATACTGGTGTGGGCTTGGGTTGCCATTTCCTCCCCTAGGGGCTCTTCCAGGCCCAGGAATCAAACCCGCCTCTCTTATGCCTCCTCTCCTGCATTGGCAGGTGGGTTCTTTACCACTAATGCCACCTGGTAAGCCTATCAATGCATTTTATACCTAATTAAAAGCTGTGAACTATTCAAGACTCTCAAAATGACATGTCAGAAGGTCAGAGGCAAATAGTACATTCAGGTAAAGTTCTCTATAACCTGTAAACTTATGCCTACTCCTTTTACCTGTATTACTTAATAATTAGAGAATAATAAATCCTGTAAGTTGAGGATTCTCAGATGGCACAGAGGTAAAGAATCCACCTTCCAATGCAGGAGAGGCAGGAGAGGCAGTTTCGATCCCTAGATCGGGAAGATTACCTGGAGAAGGAAATGACAACCCACTTCAGTATTGTTGCCTAGAAAAGCCCATGGACAGAGGATCCAGGCGAGCTAGAGTTCATAGGGTCACAAAGAATCAGACGTAACTGAAGCGACTTAGCACACATGCATGCAAAAAATGCTGAGCCATGTGCTTCTTTCTATATTTCAGAATTCCAGAAAACTTTAACTGCAGAAATGATAGTAATGATGATATTGATGAAAATGCATGAAGAAAAGGTTTGCATAAAATGTAGCTTTAATAAAATAGAATGTAAACAATAAAAACAGAAAATGACTTTCTTTTATTCACCTCTTGAAATAAGGTTTTGAGAACATGGATAAAAAGAAGTTAGAAAAGAGGGGTTACCATTGTAAAAGAAGCAATAGAAAAAGGTCAAACGATAGACTGTTCTGGAGAGGAAAGAAATGGATTTCTAGCATATGTATATTTTAAAAGCTCCTTTTATCTTCTCTGTACCTGAGAGCCCTTTTCAAACAGCTCAAGAAGCCGCCTGGATGCACTTACCTGGTAACAGGTGGACAGAATTAAGCACCAGCCTCAGAATGTCACTGCATATTATGTTTCCAATATGCTCTTCTAGTTTTAGCAAGTAGGCTGTGATCAGGGTTCAAAACAAACACATTTTAGTCTGTCTCTGATTAAACTAATGATAAACCAATAACTGTTGTTAGAAGAAGAAAAAAAAAAAAAAACACACTAAAGTTCAGGCTGTCAGGATGCATTCTATCTCCAGCTAAAGATGTTCATGCCTGATAAGCTTTCATTTAAAGCAAAGATTAAGCCATATGTTACTTTAGTCACTGATATTTTAATTTGCATATGCCGATATCATGTATAGGAAAACTGTTCTAAATCTGTAGAGTGGGCGGCACTTAGCAAATTGGAGGAACTGCATATTGGTAGTCAGATGATTTATATGGAATTGATTTCACAGAAACCCAAATGTTGTTGTGGTTGATTTTGCCCTGCTGTTACATAAAGGTGCTCTCTTTCTTTAACCCCTTTTCCTAAGCACTCCCTACTGAAGCTGATGAGATCAGAGAATATGTGGGTTTCTTAATAGAACTTGTTGACTTGCTTATTTTTCCATCAGTCTGTCCATCCATCCATCCATCCATCCAATATGTATTAAGAACATATTCCCTTCTACACACTGGCAGAATTAGTGGTTGGGGATGGAAAAATGAATTAAGGACTTTTTGGCGTAAAGACTGTTTCTGTGAAAGGTGAGGCAATACAATGAGAAAAGAGCTAGGGCACAAGATGATTTTCTCAGCTGAGACCTGCAGCAGTGATATTAACAGCAAGCTCACAATTCTAGGGGCTTCCCAGGTAGCTCAAATGGTAAAGAATCTGCCTGCAGTGGGGGAGACCTGGGCTTGCTCCCTGGTTTGGGAAGACCCCTGGAGAAGGACATGGAAACCCTCAGTATTCTTGCCTGGAGATGTCCATGGACAGAGGAGCCTGGTAGCCTACAGTCACAAAGAGTTGGACACAACTGAGAAACTGAACTGAACTGATATGTATATACTAGGAATATGGACTATGAAGAACAATAGAAAACAGACCTTTTTTTTCCCATTTTTGTTTTGTTCAGTCTCTCAGCCATGTCTGACTATTTGTGACCCCGTGGACTGCAGCATGCCAGGTTCCCCCTGTCGTTCACCATCTCCCGGAGTTTGCTCAAATTCATGTCCCTCGAGTCGGTGATGCCATCCAACCATCTCATCCTCTGCCATCCCCTTCTCCTCTTGTCTTCAGTCTTTCCCAGCATCAGGCTTTTTTCCAGTGAGTCAGTTCTTCACATCAGGTGGCCAAAGTATTGGAGCTTCAGCTTCAGTATCAGTCCTTCCAATGAATATTCAGGACTGATTTCCTTTAGGACGGACTGGTTTGATAGGAGTAACTAAACTTCTATCTAAGAAATGTTGGGAGCTCACTATTACCAAAAAATACCTGTAACTGTAATGCTAAACTTCTGTTAGATAGAAATGAAGCAGAGATAATCTTAGAAATCATGCTACAATTTAAAACTTTTTGGAATTCAGCAGTACCATTTGGAATTATGAATTTATGATTTATTGTCATTTAATGAATCTTATGGGCTTCCCCAATGGCACAGTGGGTAAAGAATCTGCCTGCAGCTCAGGAGACACAGGAGACGCGGATCGGATCCTTGGGTTGGGAAGACCCTGGAGGAGGAAATGGCACCCACTTCAGTATACTTGGCATGAAAATCCCGTGGACAGAGGAGCCTGGTGGGCCTTAGTCCATGGGTTCCTAAAGAGTTGGACACGGATAAGTACTTAGAGGAAAAAGAGAAATGAATCTTTTGATTTATCATTTTCAAAGCAAGGTCTCTTAGCTGTAGTCCATAAGGAAAATGTAGGATTTGGAAGAAGAAAATGAAAAAAAACATAAAACATTAAGGAGAATCAGAATTTTGTGGGGTTTTTTGTTGTTGTTGTTTTTGCATTAATTAAAAAAAAAAGAAAAAGAAAACTACCTTTCACTTATAATGCCTAAAATAAATAATTTATTTTCCTGTGAGTAAACATTATAAGACACTCTCAGGCTTAGATACCTGACATTTTCCAAACCACCATCTGAAGTATAACAAACTCATTGCCTGAGAACAGATTTAATCCACCTAATGAAAGAAAAAATCTATAGGTTCTATTAATTCATAAAATCTGTTTTATAATTTATCCAGGTACTTTACTGAAAAATATGTGGCCTGTTATGCTTTAATTTTTCTTTAAAGCATATTATTTAAATAATTTATTAGAATATTTATCTTTTAAAAAACCTAGGGGACTTGAAAATTTTTCCCAGGGCTCAGTATCAAGGTGACGATATAGAAAGCTCCTCAGTTTCCATCCTCCCACAGGCCCACCAAGCACACAACTATCCATGGAGCAATTTCCAGTGAGAGAAATCCAGAATATAGTTGAGGAACTCCAACACCTCAGGCAAATGAGCAAATGCACACACTGAAATTATATGAAAGGCTAGATTGAGACAAACTAAAGCTATAAACCCCATCATTGGCACAGTGCCATATAATCAAAAGGGAAACTCCAACTCCCAGATTTCCCAGGAGGAGCAAAATGTTTAGATGTCACATCCATTGCTTCAGATTTTAAGCCTATCACCCAAAGGATGGACCCCGAATTACCTAATTCTGAAAACCAATGGGATTTGCATTCAAGAGTTCCATAAGATTATATTTTAACAAACAAAGAATCGGTTGTTAATGATTCTAATAACACTCTCCTTGGCTCAGCAGAATGGGGACAGACAAAAATGCCCATCATTCAGGCTTTCTTTGGAAGGGCTTTGACTAAATACTTTCCCAGGTCCTGCTTGAGGGTCCAGTTTCTAATCAGTCTGAATCTAGGTGCTGACTGCAGTCTTTTCCTTTGGGACACTGACAAGTGTTAGCACCATCTCAAGTACTGGAAGCCATTAAGAAAAAGAAGGCAGCTTGGGTTAACCCCAAAGGTTACAAAACAGTTGGAAGCTTAGACTAGACCCATAGATGAGGCTAATCCCTGTGAAACCTGTCTGGCAACACTGGAAGAGGTGACTATTTAATGTGCAGAAAGTGACACAGAGCATCAGGTAAAAAAAGAAACAGGGAAAATATTCTAAACACAGAACAAGATAAATCTCCAGAAACAAATCTTAAGAAAATGGAAATAGATAATTTACCCGAGAGAGCTGAAAATAATGATTATTAAAGATCTTCACCAAAGTCAGAAAAGCAATCTTTGAACAAACTGAGATTTTCAAAAAAAAGCATTAAAGCTGTTAAAAAAAAAAAAACAGAAATCATAGAACTGGAAAGTATAATAATTAAACTAAAAACAAAAAAAAATCAGTAGAAAACTTAAACCTTGGTCTAGATCAAGCAGAAGAAAGGATCGGCAAACTCAGAGAGGGCAATGGAATTAACCCAATCAGAGGAACTAAAAGAGATGAAAAAAGAAGGAAAGAAAGTAAAGATAGCTTAAGGAACTCCTAGTACATCATCAATCACTGACTATACATATTATAGGAGTTCCAGAAGGAGAAAACAGAGTAAAAAGGGTAGGAAGAGTATCTTAAGAAATAATAGGCAAAAAAAAAAAAAAAAAAAGAAATAATAGGCAAAAACTTCCCTAACCTGGGGAAAGAAACAGACCTTCATCCATGAAGCCCCAAAAGTACCAAATAAGATGACTCCAAAGAGATTCATGCCAAGACACGTTAAATCATCAAAAATTAAAGACAAACAGAGAATCCTAAAGTAGCAAGAGAAAAGCAATGTGTCACACACAAGAGAACTTCCCTAACACTATAAGTGGGTTTTTCAGCAGAAACCTTGCAAGCCAGAAGGGAGTGGGATGATATATTCAAAGTGCTGGAAGAAAGAAAAAAATACAACGACAACAACAAACTGCCAACCAAAAACCGCTCTATCCGACAAAGCTGACCTTCAGTACTGAAGGAGAGCTACGGAACTTACCAGGAAAACGAAGCTGAAGGAGATCATTACAATCAGACCAGCTTTATGATAGAGAATATGGAAAGGAATTTAAGGGGAAATTAAAAGATAGTAATTAATGACAGGGAAACTTACAAAAGTCACTGGTGTAGATAATTATATAGTCAAATTCAGAGTAATCTAATATTGTAATGATGATACATAAATCACAACTCAAGACAAAAGTATTAAAAATAACTATGACTAAAATAATTTTAATACATGCACAATATAGAAAGATGTAAATTGCATCATCAAAATCATAAAATGTTTGGGAGGGAGTGTCAAAATATATGCTTTCAAAGTTAAATTGTGAGCTCAAAATGCATTCTTATATGAATTGGATGGTTGATGTGTCACAGTAGCCAAACACACACACACACACACACACACACAAAAACCTATAGTAGATACATGGAATTTATAGAGAAAGGAATCAAAGCATACCACTGCAGAAAACTATCAAATCACAAAAGAAGAGAGCAAGAAAGGACAAAAGGAAAAAAGAAACTGCAAAATAACCAGAAAAATAATTAACAAGTGGCAACAGTCAGTTTATATTTATCAGCTATTAAATGTAAATAAACAAAATTCTCTAATCAAAAAGACAGAGTTCAAAAGCATCAATTCTTCGAGGCTCAGCTTTCTTTACAGTCCAACTCTCACATCCATACATGACTACTGGAAAAATCATAGGTTTGACTAGATGGACCTTTACCTAGGCAAAGTAATGTCTCTGCTTTTTAAAAAGCGGTCTAGATTGGTCATAACTTTTCTTCCAAGGAGTAAGCATCTTTTAATTTCATGGTTGCAGTCATCATCTGCAGTAATTTTGGAGGCCCTCAAAATAAAGTCTGCCACTGTTTCCCCATCTATTTGCCATGAAGTGATGGGACCAGATGCCATGATCTTTGTTTTCTGAATGTTGAGTTTTAAGCCAACTTTTTCACTCCCCTATTTCACTTTCATCAAGAGGCTCTTTAGTTCTTCTTACCTTTCTGCCATAGGTTGGTGTCATCTGCATATCTGAGGTTATTGATATTTTTCCTGACAATCTTGATTCCAGCTTGTGCTTCCTCCAGCCCAGCAGTTCTCATGATGTACTCTGCATGTAAGTTAAATAAGCAGAGTGATAATATGCAGCCTTGACATACTCTTTTCCCTATTTGGAACCAGTCTGTTGTCCCATATCCAGTTCTAACTGTTGCTTCTTGACCTACATAGAGATTTCTCAAGAGGCAGGTCAGGTGGTCTGGTATTCCTGTCTCTTGAAGAATTTTCTGCAGTTCTACATTTCAGTTTTAGGGACACACATAGATTGAAAGTAAAGGAGTGAAAAAAAAAGATATTCCATTCAAATGGAATGCAAAAGAAAGCAAGATGGATATATTCATTTCAGACGAAAATTGCTTTATGCCAAAAACAGTAACAAGACACAACACAATGATTATGGGTCAGACTTTATTTTTTTGGGCTCCAAAATCACTGCAGATGGTGATTGCAGCCATGAAATTAAAAGACACTTACTCCTTGGAAGGAAAGTTATGACCAACCTAGATAGCATATTCAAAAGCAGAGACATTAGTTTTCCAACAAAAGTCTGTCTAGTCAAGGCTATGGTTTTTCCAGTGGTCATGTATGGATGTGAGAGTTGGACTGTGAAGAAAGCTGAGCACCAAAGAATTGATGCTTTTGAACTGTGGTGTTGGAGAAGGCTATTGAGAGTCCCTTGGACTGCAAGGAGATCCAACCAGTCCATTCTAAAAGAGATCAGTCCTGGGTGTTCTTTGGAAGGACTGATGCTAAAGCTGAAACTCCAGTACTCTGGCCACCTCATACGAAGAATTGACTCATTGGAAAAGACCCTGATGCTGGGAGGGATTGGGGGCAGGAGGAGAAGGGGACAACAGAGGATGAGGTGGCTGGATGGCATCACCGACTCGATGGACATGAGTTTGGGTGACCTCTGGGCGTTGGTGATGGACAGGGAGGCCTGGCATGCTGCGATTCATGGGGTCACAAAGAGTTGGACACAACTGAGCGACTGAACTGAACTGAACTGAATCAAGAGGATATAACAATTGAAAATATTTATGTTTCCAGCATTTGAGTACCTACATATCCAAACTAAATACTAAAAGGTCAAAGGAGATAGATAGACAATACAATCAAAGCAGAGGAACTCAACACTCTAGTTTCAACAATGGATAGATCCTCTTCTCAAGCACGAATGAAATATTCTCCAGGAAAATTATGTGTTATGCCACAAAGCAAGTCTTAATTAAAAAGACTGAAACTATATCAAGCAGCTTTTCTTACAACCATAAAATGAGAATCTTTTAAAAAAGTCCAACTCATAGGAACAGAAAGTGGAAGGGTATTTGCCAGGCACTGGGGCATGCGGGAAATAGGGGGAGGTTAGTAAAAATGGTACAAACTTTCAGCTACAAGATGAATAAGTTCTGAGAATCAAATGCACAGAATGGCGACTGTAGTTTATAGTAATGTGTTAATAAACCAAAATTTGCTAAGAAAGCAGAACTTAAGCACTCTCACCCTCAAAACAGGTAAATATGAAAAGCGATGAATACACTAGTCAACTGGATGATGGAAATTCTTTTGCAGTGTATACATATGTCAGATCATCCTGCTGTCTACAATGAACAATCACATATTATCTGTCAGTTGTACCTCAATAAAGTTGAAAAAATTATAGCCAAATTTGAAAACAAATACCTGTTTGCTGCTATTTTGTATCTCTAGGAAAAATGCACATGAAGAATTGATATTATCATTTAAATAAAGGGTGGACACTACTGGCATTTTTGCTATTCTATCACTATACTGGGATCAAGAGTTTTGAGATGCACTTTTTTTGTATAATTTCCTCTATATGAGGTTTGGTGGTAAACATATTTTTGTTTTATTGTGCATAAATGAGGGGGGAAAAGCATATGGCATTGACACTGATTTCATGAAAGACTTGAAAGAATTTTATAGATTTATTTTATAGGTTTATCTTGAGTACGATTTGATGAGTTTGAAAATACAGTCCCTTTGTTCACCACCTCAAATGCCTCTGGAATTAGTATGGTCACATAAGTTCAAATAACATTTACCTCCTTTATAAAAACAGCTCCCTTGGAAAAGCAAATTTGAAACAGCCTCTGTGTTTGGTGTCTTTCAAAAGATGCCCCCAAAAGTGAACTGAGGCCTCAGTTTGTCCAAATTATTTTTCCACCAAAATGTGACATAATCATCGACGCATGAAAGAGTGTGTTTTTGCCCATGATTCCCACACACACTATGCCCCAGGGAGGGAGATGAAAAGGATGAGGGTGAGAAATCTCGGATCGGGTAGTTCCCTCTCTCCGAAAAGCTTCAAATCAAGAAAATGACATGTAGCTTCTTTTACAGTGGGATCAAAAGAAACCTACAGACAGCTGTGTTTTTGTGCACATGGATTTTTTTAAGCAAGTTTGTAGTTCGAATTTTTGGTCTCAAAGACCAGATGTTGGTGATAATAGAAACTTCCACGTGTACTTGGGAGGAAGAAAGAGAAAGGAGATGCTTTACCAATTGAAAGCATGTTTTTCTTTTCTTTCTTTTTTTAATCATAAAGTGTAACTGTAAAATATCACACAACAAATAGTCATTTACAAACTTTAGGATCCACCAAAGTCTTGATTTCCAAAAACCCATAGAGTCACAGAAAAAAATGATAAGAAGATGCTAAGCATAATTGAATCAGGTGAGCACAATGGTCAGTGAACTTGGCTTTGGACTTGTGCCTAAAATATGACATGCTTAAATCTTATGTGTTTTGTTTTGCTATTAATTTTTCTTTTTGCTAAGAAAGAGGGAAAAAGAATGGTAAAGATAAATAGAGTTCTTCCCATGTTTAGGGAATAGCATGAAGGAAGCTGCATGCTGCGTGCTAAGCTGCTTCAGCCATGTCCAACCCTGGGCAACCTATGGACTGTAGCCCACCAGGCTCCTCTGCCCATAGGATTCTTCAGGCAAGAATACTGAAGTGGGTTGTCGTGTCCTTCTCCAGGGAATCTTTCTGAACCAGGGATCAAACCTATGTCTCTTGAAGGAAACTGGGAAAAGCCAAAAAAAAGAAAGAAAGAAAGACAAAGAAAAACATGTATTTAAAGCAATAGAGTTGCAAAGGAGAAAATAAAATGGAAGCAGAGTCTGGAAGGTGTGTGTGTGGGGGTGGTTGGGATGTGAAACCCTGTAAGGGATCAAGGGTGATCAGAGCAACAGCTTTAATGGATAACCATGGATAGATTTCAAATGGAAACAAAAGAATATGTGTTTTCTAAAATCCTAAAAGTATTTTATTCCCTCTCTTAAGAATATTCAGTGTATCTTCACTTACTTTGATCAGCAGTATGTAACTCAGGGATCGAGAGGAAAGGTAAAAAGCATTCCCACAGACACTGTAATTTTGATTAGTATCAGGTCTGTAGATCTTCACTTTGCATCTCAGTTTTTTTTTTTTTCTTGTATACATATAAAAACATCTGTAAAAATATACCCTTCGGCAGGCTCAGAAATTGCCTTTTAAAATAATTTCAAATATTATATTTTCCTTGAAGGCCCTTACCCTGGATAGCTAGTCACCCAAAATGATATGCTTGTTTCACTTTAAAGCTAGAGGAAAAAGTATTACTCTTCAAGAAGTGCAAGACATTGGATTTCAAATGTCTCCAGCTTCATTAGCTTTGTTCCCCAAACCAATTGCTGCAACTCTCCAAGTTTCAGTTTGGGTATTTGTTAATTCATTGGAAGTTTACTTTATACTCTAAGCAGGGTTTTATTGCAAAAAGTAAATTATATATGTGTGTGTGCTTAGTTGCTCAGTTGTGTCTGACTCTTTGCGACCGCATGGACTATAGCCCACCAGATTCCTCTGTCCATGGGATTCTCCAGGCCAAGAATACTGGAGTGGGCAGCCATTTCCCTCTCCAGGGGATCTTCCCAATCCAGGGATTGAACTAGGGTCTCCTGTATTTCAGGCAGATTCTTTACCACTGAGCCACCAGGGAAGCCCATATCAATATCTATACCTGTATCTTTATCTATATACACACACATGAGAATATTCCTTGGAAGCAGAAATCATTGTTATATGAAACACTTTGCAATTAACAGGGAAAAAAGATCATTGGTATTTCAATGCCTTCTATGGTATTCAACACTAAGAATTGTGTTAAGTGATAGACAAACTGAAAGCTGGAATGACAATTACATAGATAGGCATGTAAGCAGATAGATAGATGATAGCTTGATATTGCTATTCACATAGATATATGCCATTTTATTCCCATTCGTTAGGTTGTATTTTGTTGAGGACTGAGATTTAGGGAGACTCAAGCAACTTGCCCAGAGTGACACAGCCATAAAATAACCAACTCTTTGTCCCTAAAGACTACTGCCTTCCCTTAATAATATATGAGTCAGAGAGGACCTTCAAATACATATATTGATTATTTGCTATGACCCTGTGGCTCAAGTGGTTCTTCTGGTCTGGGTTGGGTCAACAGGCCCATGGCTGGGATTCAGCTGGCATAGACGGGCACATTGGGTTAGCTGGACTAGCTGGACCCTCCCTCCATGTGGTTTCAAGTCAGTCTGAGCTTATTCACACGAAGGCAGAAAGAGTGGCACAGGGCAGTGGGAGAGGCCAGCCTCAGGACACAGGTGCTTTCCAAGGCTCGCTTGTGTCATGCTCACTAATGTCTTAATAACCAACTAAGTTATATGATCAAGCCCAAACACAAACGCATAGAAACAGACTCCAGTTCTTGAAGGGAGAAGCAGCAATAGGATAAACATATAAGAATAGAAGACTTTATGGTCATTTTTGGAGTCTATCAGACTATGACATATATTATATCATAGAAACCACATTTATTAGATTGTATATATGGATGTTGTATATTTATGTATTTCTACATGTGTGTTGCTTTTGGGGCTTAGGAGGCAATGAAAGGAAACAAGAAAGATGCTTCTAACATCTTGTCTTGACTTACATGAGAATAAGAAGACGTTAAGGAAGCACAAACTAATGTCTTGAACTTGGTGCTTGATATAGCCCTGCAAATTTGTGTGCATTTTTTGCCCATCTTTTGCCTCCCCCACACACTGTTTTAATTCTGAATTTTTTCTAATATTTAAAAATATGAATAGTGTATGGAAAAATATAGATTTCTGGCTTAATTTGTAATATTGAAAGATCTGACCACACCAGGTCACATGACTACAGTTTACTGAAGATAAGAAGTCTTTAAATGGGGTGGAAGCCGCAGTTTACTAGTCTCTGCAAGCATTTTCTTGTACTTCCCTCTTCCTAGTGAGGCTGAAGGTTTAAAAAGAAGACATGAAAAGATGACTGGAGATTGTTTTTAAGTGCAGTATATCCAGCCTCAGTGATCCTTGTTATTATTATCATCAACCAAAAGTCCCTTACCTCTGATTTAAGAAATATTTCTATATAGGTAGTAATTAACATCATTAACATGAATTTGGCATCATCAATTAATTAAGGTAAGGTGTTTTTTCTCTTGGGAATTCAGTAAATTGCATATAATAACACTTGTGTGTATCTGCCAGTGGGGTGAAAAAAAAAAAATCACTTCAGAGGCTAGAGATGAGAGCTTCAAATAAGTTCCATCTCTAACTGTCAAATCTGAGCAAATCACTTAACACCAAAGTATTTCCCTAACAGTTAAAAAAGAATAATAAAAGAGACTTTCATAACCTTCCAGGGATGCCTTTGGTCTTAAAAAAAATTAAGACAGATGGAATGCACATATTTCTGGGGGGGAAAGGGAGGGGAACTGGGAATCTTTAAAAGTGTGCCTCAGATTTTGCTAGGTTTAGTCATGCTACTTGGGTTTAGAAGCAGAATCAACACTAAAAAGAATCTTTACCAGTATCTTGGCTTGTCAAAACTGTACTAAGCAAAACACTCAGGCTTATCTGATTGCGCCTAGATTCAGGTGCACAGGTACCAAATTACCAGACAAGATCAAAGAGACTTTTTTCCATCTTTTTGAGGCAGAGTGCCATATTCTTGGCCAGACAGTTTCCCACCCCACCCCACTTTTCTTGGCTCTCTGTTTACTGTTTCAGTAGTATAGAAAGATGGCAACAGTCTAAGCCTAATGTGTATGAGCTCATCCCCTATGTCAATCACAGGGGGGAAAGGTATGCATATGAACATTTAAAGGATGTTTTTGAACAATGTCTTCTTTCCATTTGAAACAAGATTTAAAAAAGAATATGTTTCAGTTTATCTTTTTAAAAAATGAAATACATACAGATGGCTAACAAACACATGAAAAGATGCTCAACATCACTCATTATCAGAGAAATGCAAATCAAAACCACTATGAGGTACCATTTCACACCAGTCAGAATGGCTGCGATCCAAAAGTCTACAAATAATAAATGCTGGAGAGGGTGTGGAGAAAAGGGAACCCTCTTACACTGTTGGTGGGAATGCAAACTACTACAGCCACTATGGAGAACAGTGTGGAGATTCCTTAAAAAACTGGAAATAGAACTGCCTTATGATCCAGCAATCCCACTGCTGGGCATACACACTGAGGAAACCAGAAGGGAAACAGACACATGCATCCCAATGTTCATCGCAGCACTGTTTATAATAGCCAGGACATGGAAGCAACCTAGGTGTCCATCAGCAGATGAATGGATAAGAAAGCTGTGGTACATATACACAATGGAGTATTACTCAGCCATTAAAAAGAATACATTTGAATCAGTTCTAATGAGGTGGATGAAACTGGAGCCTATTATACAGAGTGAAGTAAGCCAGAAGGAAAAACACCAATACAGTATACTAACGCATATATATGGAATTTAGAAAGATGGTAACAATAACCCGGTGTACGAGACAGCAAAAGAGACACTGATGTATAGAACAGTCTTATGGACTCTGTGGGAGAGGGAGAGGGTGGGAAGATTTGGGAGAATGACATTGAAACATGTAAAATATCATGTAAGAAACGAGTTGCCAGTCCAGGTTCGATGCACGATACTGGATGCTTGGGGCTAGTGCAATGGGACGACCCAGAGGGATGGTATGGGGAGGGAGGAGGGAGGAGGGTTCAGAATGGGGAACACATGTATACCTGTGGCGGATTCATTTTGATATTTGGCAAAACTAATACAATTATGTAAAGTTTAAAAAATAAAATTAAATTAAAAAAAATGAAATACAGTTGATTTGCAATGTTATGTATCGAGCAAAATGATTCAGTTATAAATGTATATATATATTATTTTTCATATTGGACTAATATATGTTGAGCCCTAAAACTTGAATATCTTTATATGATGGCACTGTGGGCTCTTGGGTTCATCAGAGCATTCAGTGTTTAAATGGAGGTCAAAAATCAAACTTGGAAAGCAAGTAATTATTCTCTAAAGCTAAGTTTTAATCTGGTTTTGGTTTCATGAGGCTGTAGTGGATTAAAGATGGCCCCTCACTATTGCCTGGAAAATCCCATGGACAGAGGAGCCTGGTAGGCTACAGTCCATGGGGTCACAAAGAGTCGGACAGGACTGAGCGACTTCACTTACTTACTAATTTTTGCTACTTATTCTTTTTTATAATTGTTTACTTTTTGGCCACATCATGGGGCATGTGGGATCTTAGTTCCTCCAGTAGGGATCAAACCTGTGCCCTCTGCATTGGTAACACAGGAGTCTTAACCACTGGAAAACCTATTCTTTTAAAGAAAAATAGTAAGAATCAGCTGCTCAGTCATGTCCAACTTTTTGCAACCCCATGGACTGTAGCCCGCTAGGCTCCTCTGTCCAAGGAATTCTCCAGGCAAGAATACTGGAGTGGGTAGCCAGTTCCTTCTCCAGGGGATCTCCCAAATCCAGAGACTGAACCCAGGTCTCCTGCATTCCAGGCAGATTTTTTACACTCTGAGCCACCAAGGAAGCACATTCTTTTAAAAGGTGAGGCCTATTCCTTTTCCCCTTGAATGTGGGCTGATATGATGGCTGGCTTTGACCGCTAGCTTTGACTAATAGAATGTAGTCTTGACTGTACAGAAGTCAAGCCACATATTGATAACTCTCAAGGCCAAGCCTGAAGCCATTTGAAGTGTTCACTCTCTTTCTTCCTGAACTGACCCTTTTTGGAAGAATGGCACCAGGCTGTGAAGAGCTTAAACCTCCACTTGTGTGAGAACAGCACAGCCTCATCCTAAATTCCCAGCCAGTCACCAGCACCATCAGCCAGGAGCAGGAAGGAAGCCATCTTGGACTTCCCAGCAGCCCTTGCGCCCCAGCCAAGACCATGTGAAGCAGATGATGTGCAGAATTGTACTCTGCCCACATTCCTGACCCCCAGCATCATGAGCAAATAAAATCATTGTTTTATGCCACTCAGTTCAGGAGTAGTTTGTTACCCGGCGAGAGAAAACTGAAATACTCCTCAAAATGTTTTACTGGGTGGGGCTGATGGGAAATTGGTTACAAGTGGCTTATTTTAATTTCTATGACTGTGATGATGATTAAGTTTTATGTTTTCTCCTGAAGGATAACCATAAAGTGGAGGATCTTCACATCCTCTGCACTAAAAGTAAGAATCTGACAGAGCTAGTCTAAGGAATTCTTGAGCTATGAAGAATATCTTTTATTTACTTAGTCTTTGAAAAAGCATTCTTTTGTTCTCATAGGCACTACTAGGTTTTGGAGAGAGCGTGTGGAGGGGGAAGGAGGGGTCAGTTTTCCCATTTGCAAAGTCATTTTCAATGGTCCTCTTGGGATCCATTTGCAGGAACACTCCTGGGCAAGCAGATCAGAAATGAGCAGTTCTGTTTCCCTCTATATTCTTCTGGCAGCAATTAATGAAACAAAGGGCCTCATTAGTATCTCCTGCCTGAAACGTGTAAGTCCACTAGGTGGGCAGGAGCTCTGCAAACTCATCCATTCTTTCCATGAAGCCAGTAAATGAATCACATCATTATCTTTGCTTTTGTATGAACATTTCAACTGAGAATAAAACACACAGGGGTGCAGGCAGACATTCAGGATGTAACTTTTTTTTTTTTTCCCAAAGCATAGTATTTCCAGCCTACGTTAAGGCATCTGCGTTCACCAACTCAAAGCAGAATTTGGCAGTGAACACAAATACATTCACATAAGCAGACGAAGCCACAAGCAGGAACAGGCTGATTTCAAAGCAGGCTTTTCAATTAATGGGTGTATCTGGCGTAATGTTGACATCTACATTGTAGTGAGAACTGTGGCTTTGAAATTACTTAGCTTCCTTACTGTTGTAAACCATCTTTGTGAAACCCTCAGAGTGATGATGCTTTTAAAGTAGGCTTCAGGTATGAACCAAGCCTTGTAAATAATAGAAAGTAAAATTATTTTATAAACCAGAAGGCTGAGGCATAAACCAACACTGACAAAATGAGTTGGGGCTCACTGCTGGGACAAACTTGGAATGCTTAAACAACTCAGATGCTTCTGTTCTATCTACTAGATCTCAAACTGCACTTCAATCCATCACTGCCCTCTCAAAGTTGTAAAATTATTGGTTGATGCCTATAAATAACTTTCTTATTATTTTCTCCTTTTAACAAGTAATGAGCCATTATACCCTTTCCACCCTGGGGGCTGGAATTCTCTAACTTTCATCATCATCAAAACTGGAGTTAAAATCAAAGAGTATAATTAGTTTTGAGTAATGCTTTAATTATACAGTAAAACATGACATCCAACAAGAGAAAAAAAAAAAAAGCTCAATTTAGTTTTGACTTTTTAATGTTTTTAATTTGTTATTAAGAAATTAAATAAAAAATTGCATTCAAATCCATGGTGCCATTTAATTGTATAGCTTAGAAATGCTTTAGTTTAAGAGTTTATAACCACATAACTTTTTTGAGTGTTTACTAACACCAGTTGCTTTATGTGCTTTATCCTCCCTCATTGATTCCTAATAAGAAACCTCTTATTTAGAAATTTTATTTGTCTTTTTCTTATAGTTGAGGAAACTGAAGCTTAGCAAGTTCAACTAGCTTAGCTGAGTTACTGTCAGTATAGGACAGAGGGGGGATTTGAACTTAGACCTCAGTGGCTCCAGGCTTGTGGTCTTAAACTTCTTATTTACTTCCTTCCCATCAAAAATTTCATGGACAGAGGAGCCTGGCAGGCTACAGTCCATGCGCTCATAAATAGACTCAACTGAACACTCATATACACACATACCATCAATGGTACCACTTGCCTTTCCCTAACTCTGAAAATGAAAGCATCATTATTTTTCATCTAAACTGCATTTTTTTTTTAAGGATCACTGATTGCTTAGGAATGAAAGTCAAAGATATCTGATTGTGAGTGATTCTGCAGAGAAATTCTAAATTCAGTGGGATCCTGAGTACTTTGGAGACATTAGACTTTGGAAGTACAACTTCAATAGCTATTGCAGCAACAGAGTGACTGTATGTGAGCACAGATGCATTTTCTGTGTCATTTCATGAGTTCATATGGAAATACCATGTGAGGAAAGATTTGAATCCTGCTGCTTGAATTTCCATGGATACTCTCTCCAGGTCTTATTGTGATGGAAGGTAAGACATCCTTCCTAAAGCTGCCATGCAGCTCTGTGAAGGTCCAGGCCTTCTTATCCCCAAGGCTAAGAACCACTTCATTTTTCATTCCAATCCCAAAGAAAGGCAATGCCAAAGAATGCTCAAACTACCGCACAATTGCACTCATCTCACACGCTAGTACCAAGCCAGGCTTCAGCAATATGTGAACAGTGAACTTCCAGATGTTCAAGCTGTTTTAGAAAAGGCAGAGGAACCAGAGATCAAATTGCCAACATCTGCTGGATCATGGAAAAAGCAAGAGAGTTCCAGAAAAACATCTATTTCTGCTTTATTGACTATGCCAAAGCCTTTGACTGTGTGGATCACAATAAACTGTGGAAAATTCTTCAAGAGATGGGAATACCAGACCACCTGACCTGCCTCTTGAGAAACCTGTATGCAGGTCAGGAAGCAACAGTTAGAACTGGACATGGAACAACAAACTGGTTCCAAATAGGAAAAGGAGTATGTCAAGGCTGTATATTGTCACCCTGCTTATTTAACTTATATGCAGAGTACATCATGAGAAACGCTGGACTGGAGAAGCACAAGCTGGAATCAAGATTGCTGGAAGAAATATCAATAACCTTAGATATGCAGATGACACCACCCTTATGGCAGAAAGTGAAGAGGAACTAAAAAGCCTCTTGATGAAAGTGAAAGAGGAGTGAAAAAGTTGGCTTAAAACTCAACATTCAGAAAACTAAGACCATAGCATCTGGTCCCATCTCTTCATGGCAGGTCGATGGGGAAACAATGGAAACAGTGGCTGACTTTTATTTTTCTGGGCTCCAAAATCACTGCAGATGGTGATTGCAGCCATGAAATTAAAAGACGCTTACACCTTGGAAGGAATGTTATGACCAACCCAGACAGCATATTAAAAAGCAGAGACATTACTTTGTTAACAAAGGTCTGTCTAGTCAAAGCTATGGTTTTTCCAGTGGTCATGTATAGATGTGAGAGTTGGACTATAAAGAAAGCTGAGCACCAAAGAATTGATGCTATTGAACTGTGGTGTTGGAGAAGAACTGAGAGCTCCTTGTACTGCAAGGAGATCCAGCCAGTCCACCATAAAGGAGATCAGTCCTGGGTGTTCATTGGAAGGACTGATGTTGAAGCTGAAACTCCAATACTTTGGCCAACTGATGCAAAAAGCTGACTCATTGGAAAAGAATGTGATGCTGGGAAAGATTGAGAGCATGAAGAGAAGGGGATGACAGAGGATGAGATGGCTGGATGGCATCACCAACTCGATGGACATGAGTTTGGGTGAACTCCAGGAGTTGGTGATGGACAGGGAGGCCTGGTGTGCTGCGGTCCATGGGGTTGCAAAGAGTTGGACACGACTGAGCGACTGAACTGAACTGAAGAACCACTTCTGTCTTTGACATTATTATTATTTTAGCCTTGGATATTTTCATAATGATGGAACTAATGTGGGGAAAATTCATCTGGGCATGTCAGGAATCCTGGCATCTTTAGGAAGAAAGGAAGAAAACAGGGCAGCTTTCTGAAATCTGACCGGCCTGGTGAGGTGTGTGTGTGTGTGTGTGTGTGTTTGTGAGTGTGTGTGTGCATGTGTGTCTCAAGTGGAACGCTTGTCCTTGTTTGTCCCCTTAATTGCATCTCATCAGCAACGTGAGCTGTTGTTCATTAGCCTCTTCTTATTGTCATTGCCTGAAAGTAGAGCATCCAGCTGGCAATTTCTAGCACTTGCTGTTTATAACCAAAGTTACATTGCTCTTGATGAGAGACAAAGAGAAATAAAAAAAGATGACATGTGGGAAACGAGTAACTGAAAAGAAAGGATATTCATTTTGGTAAGAGACAATAGCCCAGTTCTTAATGAGTAGTCAAAGTAAAAAGGTCTTTAGTTGCAAGTGTGTAAGGAGACATTTGTTTCCCTGTGCTGCACATCCATGCGATTTTAGTGTATTTTGTTCCTCATCCTTAATCTCAAGTTAAGAGGCCCTGACATAACTCTATTTTATCTAACCATCATCCAAACGCAGAATTTGTCCGATTTGCACTGCCATCCTCACCCTTAAACACAGACGTGAACTCATGTCAGTAAGTATCAGCCCTTAGTCGGTGGTTTATTGGAGATGGTCTGCAGCTGTAGGACTTGCTCTGTATATTCCCCAGGGCTATGTCTGCCTTGGCCTTGCATGAAATTCAGTTCTACAAATGTTGACATGCATTGTTGCTCAGTGCTTGAGGTACTGGTTTAATTACTCAAGGTCCAAAATACCGACCTTCATACTAATAACTCATGAAATGAAGGGAAGGAAAAGCAAAGTTGGCACACATTAGGAATTCCAAAAGTACACGTAGACAATGGTTGGATTTGTAAATGAGCAAATGGGAGACTGTTCCCATTCTCCTCCGGCACAGGGCAAGGATAAAATTCATAATGGACAGCAGTGGGTACAGTTGCAAACTAGTTCTGGAAGAACTGAGAGCCCGATGGACAGAGGTGCAGAGGATGAAAGAGACAGAGCACAGCAGGGTTACCGTGGGTCCCTTGTGATTAGACCAGCTGCCTCCTTACTATTCCAGAAGAGTGTAGACTACCTCTAATAATAATCTTTTAAGTGATAACTCACGTAGGTGTCTGTGAAATAATAAGCAGAACTTCTCTGTTCAAAGTTTTACTAACTTTTACAGGTAGTACAAGGGACTTCCTTGGCAGTCTAGTAGTTAAGACTTAACCTTCCAGTGTAGAAGATGTGGGTTCAATCCCCGGTTAGGAAGCCTCATGGCCAAAAACCCAAAAAACGTAAAACAGAAGCAATTTTGTAGCAAATTAAATAAGGACTTTAAAAATGGTCCACAGCAAAAAAATAATAATAATAATAAAGATTAAAAAAAGGTAGTAAAAAAGTAAGTAGCTCCAGTGCTTGAATACTTAAAAGTTGCCACCTTGTCATGGATTATAAAACCTTTTTTTTATAGTTTTACTGAGTCCAATAAACTCATATATATATATATATATATATATATATATATTTATCAGCTGACTCTCAAATAAAACAGTGAGATAAACTGGACAAACATGTATATCCTGTAATACGGATGAGGAAAGTAGGGGTCAAGAACTTTGGAAATAATAGGTTGCAGTAACAGGGAAAATATGAGTTGTAGCTTACTACAGATTAGTAGGATAACAAGTGACGGAGAATAAATTAGCCCTTGGATAATTAGCCCTGATGAGACTTTAAACACAAGAGATTTTCGCAATTGAGTGTTGAGAGCCACACAATAAAATAAAATAAATGATGAAAAGTTGGATCTCAACTTCAAAGTGTTCCTTCCAAAGAGTTCATTAATTAGTTGAGAATGAAACAAAATACAAATGTTTGTCCCACTTAAAACGTTTGCCAGACTGTCCTCAACTCAAAGCCTTTAATGGTTTCCTACTCAAGTCAAAGTCACTGTTTTACAAATCGGCTGCTTCTTACCCTTCTGACTTCCTGTTCTGTTACTCTCTATTTTTATGCGTGCTGTGACGGTTTCTTTCATATGTCAAGACTGGGCTTGGGATACCCAAGTAGCTGGTAAAACATATTTCTGAGGACCTTGGTAGAGGTGTTTTTCGCGTTGATTCCATAGACTGAGCAAAGAAGATCCCCACTCACCAGTGTGGGTGGACATCTTCAGTCTGTTGAGAGCCCCAGTATAACAAAAGAGAGAAGAAAGGGCGAATTTTCTCTTATTTTCCATTCACGAACTGAAAAATCCGTCTTTTCTTGCCCTTGGACACTGATGGTTCCAGGCCTTTTATCCTGGGGCTTACTCTAGTGATCCTCTGGTTCTCTGGTCTTTGGACTGAGACGCCCACCCCTGCAGCCATCACCGAGCAGCGAGCTGCGCTCCCGGTGCTCTGCAGCAGCTTCCCACTAGCTATCTATTCTGCACACGGTGGTCATATGTCAGTGCTCCTCTCTCCATCTGTGCAGCCTCTCCTTTCCCTATTGTGTCCACAAGTCCATTTTTATGTCTGCGTCTCTATTCCTGCAGTGGCTACTCAGAGTAGCCAGTGCTGGAGTAGGATGCAGATCATTCTTTTGGTCAGTTCAGTTAAGAGATCATACAATTCCATAAGAAGAACCCAGAGACTTTGGTCCACTGAAGGCTATTTCTTTCTTCTTTTATGTATGTCCATGAATGGATGATATAAAATGTGTGTATAACTCTCACTCTAGAGTTTCACTTCTGTCTTATTTGATGAATCACTCTGGTAGCTTACTGATAAGAAAAATTATTCTAAAGAGATATTAGTGTATTTTGTGGGTATATTTTATTTTTTAATACTTTCCCATCCTAACAATGTAGTCCAACCCAAAATGAATTGGTCAGCAACCAATGAACTTGAGGAAGACCCTCAGAACTCACATGAGAGAATGACACCAGCTGACACTGATTTTGGTCTTGTGACAACTTATCAGGTAAATTGTGTCCCCATCGAATTCACATATTAAAGCTCTGAAGTGAAGTGAAGTGAAGATGCTCAGTTGTGTCCAACTCTTTGTGATCCAATGGACTGAAGCCTGCCAGGCTCCTCCATCCATGGGATTTTCCAGGCAAGAGTACTGGAGTGGGGTGCCATTTCCTTCTCCAGAGGATCTTCCCAACCCAGGGATCAAACCCACGTCTCCCACATTGTAGGCAGACGCTTTACCATCTGAGCCACCAGGGAAATCCCAATTATAGCTCTAACCCCCAGTATTTCAGAATGTGGCTGTTATTTGGACATAGGATCTTTTAAGGTGTAGTAAAGCAAATGAGGCTGCTAGCATGAACACTAATCTGGTGTGACAAGAGTCATAAGAATAGGAAATTTGGATACAGTCAGAGACACCCTGCTGGCTCAGGTGGTAAATAATCTGCCTGCAGTGCTGGGGACTCAGGCTTCACCCCTGGGTCAGGAAGATCCCCTGGAGAAGGAAATGGCAACCCACTCCAGGAGTCTTGTCTAGAGAAGTCCATGGACAGAGGAGCCTGGCCGGTTACAGACCAAGGTGTCGCAAAGAATCGGACACAACTGAGCAACTAACACTTCTACTTTCACACTTGAGACACCAGGGAAGTGCATGCCAAGAAATAAAACTATTTGCAGACACAGAGAAGGCAAGAACCCAGTTGAGCCCTGGGTTAGGAGATACAGAAACTAAGAGACAATTAATGGATTTTGTTTAAAGTCACTAAGTTTGTGGTAATTTGTTCTGCAGCAATAGAGAATTAATGCAACATATAATTACATCCGTGTCCTCTTGGGGCTTACAATTAAGCAAAGTATGGTAACTAAACAGACAACAGACACAAATACAGATCAGTAAATATGTAGTCATTTCTCCGTCAGTAAAATGAGACAGACATTGATTTAAGTGTCTGTATTTTTTCAGTTTTACATTCTTACCCTGGCTGCTTTGTTATAATGGTTGTTTTGTCAGGTATTATTCGATTTATTAGTCAAGATTCTCTCAATGTTTGTTCTGTGTATCAGGACAGAAATATGCATAATACCTACAATGTTGACCCACAGGAATTTCAGGGTATTGCATTTCTTTTGAATTACTGTGAAAATGTAAAAGTTACACTCAGTAGAACTTGTATATATATAAATACATGTGTATGGGAAAATTGCTTCAGTCATGTTAGACCCTTTGCAACCCCGTAGACTGTATAGCCCACCAGGCTTCTCTGTCCATGAGATTCTGCAGGCAAGAATACTGGAGCAGGTTTCTATGACCTCCCCCAGGGGATCTTCCCCACGCAGGAATTAAACTCGCATCTCTTACATCTCCTGCATTGGGAGGCAAGTTCCTTATGACTAGTGCCACCTGAGAAGCCCATTGTGTGTAATAGTGGATAATCTTTGTTTAAGTATATGGAGTCATTTGATAAAGCTAAATATGCAATTTTGTAACTACACTGGATCATAGAAAAATGTTTGTAACTGTTATTCCTTACCTCAAAAAAATCTTTGAGAGGACCAGCATTTTTTTGAAGGCTGTGTCAGCCCTGAGTAAACCACTCTATTTACTTGTTCTTGTTTTGACTCAGAGGAAGCTGAGAACAAAAGCTAATATATATTAGACACTGTATCACTAATGCCCCCACTTCTCAGATGAGGAAACTGAGTCTTAAGAGAATTTAAGTCAAGTCTCACTGCTGATAGGTGGTCATTCATGAGTTGTGTCCAATTCTAAAGGGCATGATCTGACTGAAAAAGAAAAAATTGAAAACTGTAGATAACTGTGTCTGATGCTGGAAAACTACCAGAATCTAAAAAGACACCGACGCCTAGAGGTTTACAAGTCATCCGGGGTTTGACACTGAGAAAAGCATGCATCTGAAACAGTTGATGAATTGCTCCAAATTTGACTTGATAACCTGCTTTTTGAAAGCCAAACTAAAGAGACCCTATCTGCTAAAGGCCAATGGCCATCTGCCTCTGAGGAGCAAATTTAGTGTATTCAGAACCAAGACTATACCACTTGACTCAGCTCAGGTCTTCAAAATCATCATGTGAGCTGTCATCCCAGTATCCTGGAGGCTCTGGTGGTCAGACAGCCACTGTAAAATGGAAAGGATGCCACCCATGAGAGTGATCAGACCAAATGTTCTGTGTGCACAGAGATCCTTCTTCTTGGAGTGCTTTTGCCAAATTATCTCTTTTGTTTGAAAAAGGTAACACAGAAACTGTTCTACAGGATTCATTTTCCCTTAAAACTTATGAAGTTTTACCAACCAGAGGTGTTTGAAGGAAAGGTCATCCTGTGAAAGGAATAATTGTTCCCTTGGAAGATTTTTTTTTCCCAAAAAAAATTCTTTATTGTAGAAAAAGCTCATTGAGCACTAGTTTCTCTCTAAAGAAATTAAGCTTCTATAGCCTATGAATTCAAATGCAGTACAGGAGACTGAGACATTTTAAGATCCATTAGGTTATCAAGCCTGTTCTTCTGTAGCCTACTTTAAATTCTCTCTGCAAGGTGATTAAAAGTAACATTTAATAACAGGTCAGTTGACAAGTAATTATTTAGCACCCACAGGGTGTAGAGTTCTATTCAAAATGCTCAGATTTAAATTTTTAATGTTACATAACGGGAAGGGAGACAATAATATCTTTTTCTCTGAGCATGGGAACAATATTCAGTCCTACTTTCTCCCATATTTTGGGAAGATAGGCTGTCAAAAATCATGCAAAAAGTTAATAAGAAGTTACTTTTTGCAGTGTTCTCTTCTTTGTAAAATTTTTTGCATTTTGTTGTAGAATCAAAACACTCCTTTTATGGAATAACAAATAACCTTATGTTCCTATATTTCAAATGAAGAAACTGAGGCCCAGAATGATAACTTATAAATATACATTTCCTGGACAGAAATCTTCCATCCACCATACTCTACTTATATATCTTAATCTAGTTCGTTGTTACTGAAACTTCAGCATGCTGAAGTTCATAATATAAGATTAGCTCTGCTCTATTCTAAGCTCCCTCAGTTTTCTGTATTTTCCAAGTAGTGATCTTTGTAGGTAAAATCTTATGTAACCAAGCCCAGTATAAAGGATCAGAAGTCCAGGACAGAGGTCATTTTTAGTGTTTGCTTATTATTACTTCTCAGTGTCTGGCATAGAACTTGAAACACTGTAAGAGTTTAATAAATATGATTTGAATGTTAAAAACATTTCTTGACTCTATGATTTTCTAATAAATGTGTGCTGTCTTGCCAATCTTGTGATGCTCAGCACACTAAAGATGCTCAATAAACCTGTGTTCAAATATTGAATTGATGTTCAATGCATTTCCCACATATAACACTCTAGCAGCCCCAGCAGGAAAGGACATACGGCACATTTATTTGTGATAAATGTTCACTATGGCTGTTATTTCCTTGTTGTTTATTTACTTATATTAGTTTGAATCATTCAAAGTATCTTATTGCAGATGAAAACTATTATTAGTAAATGCAGTCAATTTCACATAGTTCATCAGCTTAACGCTTTCCACCACAAACTTAATTTACCTGTTATGGTATATTTGACAATAAAATAGATAAAACATATGCTGTGCACTTGTGAAAACTCTAAGACTGCAAAGTGAAAATCTAGGGATGAGGAGGGGAACTTTAATGGAGCAATAGATTCTGTTATTATATTGCCTTTAAAAGAGATCACTCTTAGCACTGTTAAATTTAGCTCTGAACTTGCTTATGATAAGACAAAAAAGAAAAGCATGATAGATTCAGGCTAACTTTGGTGACCAAGTTTAAATGCTTACAATTCACACCCTATAAAATGTCGTGATGCTTAAGTTCTACACCCATAGATTTTCTTTTTCCATTGAGTTTTCTCCCGAAAGTCAGGACTTCGGTTCTACTTGTAAACAAAATATTGAAGTAATTGTCTAGATCCATTACTATTATTGAAACTGTTTTATTGAGAAATAGATGAGCTGATTTAGCCTCACTGTCCATATGTGTGACTTGCATCAGGTAACTCTGAAATTCTGTTTGACTCATAGGCTTCCTGCGTAGCGCATGCCCACAATGAGGGAGATCTGGGTTCAATTTCTGGGTCAGGAAGTTCCCCTGGAGAAGGAAATGGCAACCCACTCCAGTATTCTTGCCTGGAGAATCCCATGGACAGAGGAGCCTGACAGGCTACGGTTCATGGGATCACAAGAGCTGGACACGACCTAGTGCTCTTTCTTTCTTTCATGGTCTTGACTCAAATATTTTGCATAACTAGAAAAGGCCCCTTAGGCTTCATGGCCCTAGGATCCTGAGCTACATTTTGACTTGCTTCTCTCAGTATTCCCACAACCTTTGTTACACCTTCTAACAGTTAAACTGGTTTGTTTCTCTGAAGATTTTAACCCTCTAATTCCAACATGCTGTCGAGATTCAGTTTATTTCTACAATAAGATGCTAAAAGAATTGGGGTACTGTCTAATTTTTAGATTTTCTAAAACAAAATTCAAAGTTTGCCTTGACATGGTCAAACATAAAGGAATCTCAATAAAAAAAAGGCAAAAACAGCAAAGTCGGACTATATTCGCTTAAACAGTAGTTTTCCAAAATCATGTCCACTCAAAAAATTGTGAATGTGATCTTATTTGGAGACACTTTTTCGTTGATATAATCAAATGAGGATGAAGTCATACTGGATTAGGGTGGGCCTTAATGCAATGACGGCCATCCTTATAAAAAGAGGGACGTTTAGACACAGATCACAGAGAGGAAAGACAGCCGTGAGAAGCCCAAGGCAGAGACCAGAGTCAGACTTCCATAAACTGAGGAACATCAAGGATTGCCATGGCCACCACAAGCAGGAAGAGAATGGGAAGGAGTCTGTCTACCCTAGAGATGCGAGAGGGAGCCATGCCTGACTGACACATGGGTTTCAGATTTCTGGCCTCCAGAAATGGGAAAGAATAAACTTTTTCATTTTTAGCCACCCATTTTGTGATAATTTGTTACAACAGCTTTAGGAAACTAATCCAAAGATAGAAATAAAAATTGGGCTTTCTTTCCTTTCCATGCATGAGATGTCAAGGTGAAAAAACCATTCTCAAGAATTCCAGGCGTTCTCAGTCTCCATCCATGAGAAGAATCACTAAAATTCGGAAGGTGACAAACTTGCAAAATTTTTGAACTTGAGTTTAAAAGGTAGGTCATAGTCATTGTTTCTTGGATAGTAAGATCTTAAAATTGTGTAGCACTGTCTACTAATTTGACCTTCAAGGAACCCTTCCATGCAGATAAGGAAGCTAATCAAACTCTCAAGTGGAAGAAGAAGAAGCCTAGATTCAGGAGGATTAAATGATTTGCTTGAGTTGCTCAACAAATCAATAAAAAAGCCTAAATGGTAACTTAGATGTCCCCCTTCAAGTCTTTATTTTTTATGATTCAGCCATGAAGCTCCCAAATAGGTGTGACTAGTTTACTATTTTCTGACGTGATATTTGACCTTCTGCTTAACACTTGGGAGCAGCAACCTTGCAGGTTGGGTTGTTTAACCAGGGAGACAGGAATTCCTGGGTCTATGGAAAGAAGGGGAGATTCAACAGTCTGAAGTAACATATATCGAGTGTATGTGATAAAATACACTTGAGAGCACTGGAAAAAGTATGTGCTCTGGGAATTAGATCCCTATGACAGGCAAAGGGCATTGGAGAAGATGAGAATTTAAAAGAAATGAAAGCATAGAGTCTGCAAGTTGCTGAAAGTGCTCTAGGGAATATGATTTATGGCCAGAAACATAAAAGGCCCATAACCAACAACAGAATACAAAGCAGTGGTTCCCAACTGCCAGGCCACAGAAAAGTGCCAGCCTAAATGGCAGAGACTCCTCTGAGGAATTTATTAAAGACAGTGAGACCAGAACTCCTGTTCAGGGAATTCTTCAGCCCCTTGGGAGATTCTGATGCCCAAGTAAGTTTTGTCATTCTCGCTTCAGGAGAGGTATTAGGTGATGGTTTTGCAGGGTTGCTCATAAGCCATATTCTTCCTGCCCTCATTTATCCCCACCTGTAACTGACTAATATCCCCATTAGTCAGGGACTGGAGAATGTCAGATGCATAATAGACAATGAAGGGGAAACTGAGGCTTTAGTTCTGTGCCTCTCACATCAGCTTTCAGAGGCAAAACTTTCTAAGGTTTTCTTTCTTTTTTTTTTTTTTTTTGGTACAGTGTTTTTATAACATTTTTTGTCTCTTTTTCACTAGGTGATAGAACCTATAAGAGGATACCCATTGTTTTATCTGAAATCAAATAGTCAGTGGGCAAAATCTTAAAGCAAAAAATATTTAAAATTTGTCAATGACCTCTTTTAATATGGTTCATTCATCAAAATCCCCTTTCAATCTGTTGTGGACTATCCAATAGGCAGGCAAAGAAAGTTCAGAGGACAAATCGCAATAGGAGTGAATAATTCATTCCAAAGAGAAAACAATACTGCTGGCTTTTAGAATTTACTAGATTTATTTAATGGTTATATTATTCATTCTGAATTATATATAAGAGAGGTGCCATACTATTTTCAGTTTCCATGGCTTCTGAACATCCTAATTACTCCTTTTCTTTAACTTTTTGTCAATTCCCAATCATCACATCTTTTGGATCTCTCTGTTTTCAACTACTATCTATGTGTTCAAAATATTTTCACTCATTCCAAAATTAAAATTGCTTTCAATAGGATTTGATAAACTAATTCACCTGGAAGAAACGTCTCAGACTATCTCTGATAGGGCTGGATACTGTATGGTATTTTCTTCTCTGCAGCCCCAGAATTTTAGGCATAAATTGTAAGTCCATAGTGCATCTATTTTGAGACCATGTTGATTTCCAAGTTCTCCTCAAATTATATTCAAAAGCAGCTGTCCATGTTAGCTATTCTTGAAGCCACTTCTGAATGCTACAGCAAACAAACAAAATAACACCAGCGTTGGTCTCATTTTTTTCTTCAGTTTTTAGTCTTTCTTTCTGCTAATGAGCTAGCTTAGACTGTGTGTTGGTTTATTAAATGCTTAAATCACTTCTGTTAAAGCTATTGACTACATTTTAAATTATTAACCACCTTCAATATTGCATTTCCAAGGATTTAAACTGATTTTACAGGAGTTCAAATAACGATCTAGGGACTTGAAAATCTGAGAAAGCCCTGTGCTTTGATATTCTTCAGAACTTGAGGTCTACAGAACCTATCTCCCTTGTAATTTTTGTGGTACCCACAATCTCATTGGAAACCAGAATCATTTATCTTGTAGATTTTCATCGCATTTGACTGCTGTTTCCTGTTCCAACAAGAAAACAAAGAACAGAAGATTTAACTTAGAGTTAAATTTAAAAAATACTTGGTATGGAATTAGACAGATTTGTAAAAAAATTTCACTTCTTTTCCTTCTTTTAATCACACACACACACACAGAGCAATATGGCTTTACAATCAGGGAAGAAGGCAGTTAACTTCTAACTGTTGCATGGATTGAAAATCACCATAAATATTAATAAGAGAATAAATTCGGATCCTGGATCTTTAAGTTTTGGAATCTATCCAAGATAGAGTTAGCAACAGAACAATAGGTAATACTCTAATGATGGCTAATTAGCCCCTGCTTCGGAATTTCAGTTCCCATAGGATGCCTCTAATGATGATTTTCCACTACCATTACCTGCAGAGGGTTGTATAACTTGAAGGGCCCAATGTGATGAAACTGGCTCCTTCCAGACTCCCTAACTTTATTATTATCAATGGGTTTCTATATAAAAGCAATGAAGCACCTTTTCCTGGCTCAAACCTAAAAGAATATGACAAGGTATTTCAAGTGTGCATACATATGCTCCCCCTAAGATACACATAATTGGAAATAGTAAACAAATTCTTTAAGAAATAGTCTTCTATAAAGATGACTAGATAGCATAACAAGTATGGAAGACAGGCGTAACTTTTGCCCGGCATATATAATGGCATTTGCATCCTTAGCTCGGGGCAGGCCAGCCTGGTTAACCAGAGACCCCGTAATTTACAGTAGATGTCTTTAATGAGGCCACTGAGAGACATGGGAAAGTAGACAGAGAGCGGGAAGAGTGAAAGTGGGTCTATAATAGAAAACAGAGGTTTCTAAATGCAGTTTCGGAAGACAGAGAAGGGTATAGTAAAAATTAGCGTAACAGCCATGTCTATAGAAACATTCTTTACTTCTAAGCTTTCATTAAATCAAATACTAAGTGGCAATTACTGAAATACAACAGGCACATTCAGACTCTTGACAACGCTCAACCACTCTGGGCTTTATAAGCATTTGTCCCAGTTCACATGATGTCCCCATCACACGAGGCGACTGTTTTACCACAGTCTTCAATGCCATGTGGAACAATCTAGGGTTCTTGAATGGCTCAATTATTTTGAGGTAATTCAAGACATCTCTATTGAGGCATCCAGTATTCAACCTGCGTTTAAATAGACTCTCGGGTCCTGAAAAGCATAAATGTATGCAATAGACAAGTTATCATCTGTTTCGGAGGGAGTAGGGCTTTACTTCCTGACTTAGAATTGTTCAATTGTGGGCACACACGTAGGATAATGTGCACAATGAAAAGTTTGACGCTATAAATATTTATTACACAATGGGGTTCAGAGAGGCCTACACTGAGTTGAGAAACAGGCAAGCAGAATCAACCGGCAGCATTTTGTTTTTCCTTTCTGGTTCTATATTGTTCAGTGTAGAGTTACTTCCAGCAATTCTTAAACATGTTTCACATTCATCTGGGGTTGATAAGCAATGCCACTGTATTTCACCAATTTGGAAACTGAGGCTTGGACATGAAGCTGACTTATTGCATAGTTAACCCTAAATTGATGGTGTTTCCTAGAGGTTAGAAAAAGAAAGTAGCCATAAACTGGAGTGGAAAAGCCCCTCACCAGGTGACAGATCAACGTGATATTTCTGCTCCTTGACCCTTTTACTCAAACTTGTCCTGTGTGCAGTCCTTAGAAACTGGAGACATCAGGCGGACTGGACAACAATTCAGAGACTCTTAGGATGACTCACCTCGTGAAAGGGTCTTGTAGTGTGTGTATGTGTGTAAGTACAGACTGGCCGTTTTAAATGGCATAATCTTAGTCATGGTCTCTTTTGTAAACAACCACATTTTACCCACAATGTTTTTCATATTGATATTGTCAGGGTGATAACATCAAATCAGAATAAACTCTTCACATATCCTGGAAGAGTTGCTGCCGAGATATGGAAAAATATTTCTAATGGCCAGGGCATTAGTAGGTCTCATGATATTATTAAGGATATATTAAGGATATAATTATCTCATGATATATTAAGGAAGCACCATGTATACAATCGTTGGGAGTGGAGTAAGGTAAGTTTGGGGGACTGGAGTCAAAATCATTTCTAATTGGTCCTAAGTAGTGATTGAGGCTGATCTAGCTATCTTTAGGGTTTAAAATGCTGCAACACATTCTATACACGCCCCTTCCCTTCCCCACAAAACTGGCTGATTGTTCCTTTGTGAATTCTTTTCTCATCAGGGCTACCCTTTGTGATAATGTTCAACAACTATTAGCCTACATGAAGTTACTTTTGAGTCTTGAACAGAGTTATGGAGAAAGGAAGCTGGATCAAGGCTCTACAACCTAGTGAAGATTTTGCGTATTGCAACTAAGACTCTGCACAGTCAAACATCAATCAATCAGTTAAATAGGGGGAAAAAATGTTCCTGGAAGACAGATGGATCTTTCCATCCTTCCTCTAATCCCAGATCCAGGGTCCATGTTCTTTCCTTTCATATGGAGTCTAGCTTATCTTCAATCCAATTCAGTATAACTTAACCCATCAAGTCTCTTCAGAACTGTTACCTATGTGTTCATGCTCAGTCACTTAGTTGGGTCTGACTCTGTGATCCCGTGGACTGTAGCCTGTCTGGCTCCTCTGTTCATGGGATTTTCCAGGCAAGAATGCTGGAGTGGGTAGCTATTCCCTCCTCCAGGGGATCTTTCTGACCCTGGGATCCAATTCACTGGCAGGCAGATTCCTTACCATTGAGCCACCTGGGAAGTCCCCTATGTAGTGCTGTATAAATCTGTGGGATTTGGGGAAGGCAGTAAGGAGAGATATGAGAGCATTTAAAAAGATATTAACAAAGCCCTTGGGAGACTTATAAGAACAATAAGAATCAAATAAAACAATACTAATTATCAGTTGGCATGCATGTCTGTGTGCATGCTTACACACACACACACACACACACACAGCAATCTTTTCAATGATCAGATGAATATGTAACAGAATCCTGTGGATGAGCCCATTTCTAACTCTGGGTGAGTCCAGACACTGGAGCCCTCTCTTTTCAGAGCTTCCCCCAGCACCTTGTATAATCACATCAAAGGTCAGGCTACTTTTTCTCCCTGAGGCTCAGCTATCAATGTTAACTCTCCCACAGCAAATTCATCCATGTTCCTGATGTTAGGATTCTTACCTTGTTTCTTTTTATCCTTACTCTACACAGTAATTATCTGGCTTAGACATAATCACGTGAGAAGCTTTCAAAAACTTTATTATTACAAAATGTTTCAAAACATACAAAATCTAGAGAACAGTAATGTCAGCTCCCTCATTCCTCCCAACATTTTGCTTCAATATATTTCAGTTCATGGCTGAATTTTTTTCACTTCCTAATCCCCCAAATTCATTTGAAGTAAGTATCAGATTTTTTATCATTTCATCCAAAAATATTTTCCAGTACATATTTTAGAAAAAATATTTGGATGTATAATTACATACTGTCATCACACTTCAATATAGCATTAATTCCTTGATAGAACATAATATTCTATCAATTTTAAAATCAATTATTGCATAAACTATTATTTCAAAGCTTGTTTTATGTTATCAGAACTAGAATATGGTATGGATCTCAATTGGTAGTTGATATATATTCCTTAAGTGTCAAACCAGTCAATCCTAAAGGAAATCAGTCCTGAATATTCACTGGAAGGACTGATGTTGAAGCTGAAACTCCAATACTTTGGCCACCTGATGCGAAGAGCTGACTCATTGGAAAAGACCCTGATGTTGGGAAAGATTGAAAGCAGGAGGAGAAGGGGACGGCAGGGGATGAGCTGGATGGATGGCATCACTGATTCAATGGACATGAGTTTGAGTAAACTCTGAGAAGTGGTGCAGGACAGGGAAGCCTGTTGTGCTGCAGTCCATGGGATCACCAAGAATCAGATGTGACTGAGCAACCGAACTGTAACAAGTGTCTTTTAAAATATCCCTTCCCACACCCTCTTCTCTTTTTCTTTCTCTCCCTCTGTCTCTGCTTCTGTCTCTCTTTTGACCTTACTAATTATTCTTTGAAGAAGTGGGTTGTTTCTCCTTTTTCTCACCATCTGGACTTCTCTCATTATCTTCCTGAGGTGTTATTTTATGCTTACTCTACTCTGTTGCTTGTATTTTCTGAAAATGAATCTAAATGCTCCATCAATTTTAGGTTTGAGCTTCTTGAAAAGCAGAAGTCATACCATATTTGGTAGTCTCTATTGCTGTGATGTTAGCAGTGATTAATGATTATTACCGCAACTCATTATGCCATAAGGAGTTGCAAAATAATGATATTCTAGTTCTAACTTCTTATGCTAACATTCCTATGATATTCTAGTTCTAACATTCCTGGACTATGTATCTTAAAAGAATCTCCTCCATCCAACTCCAAATACCATTGCATTGGGAGTTAGAGATCTAACATAATGAATTTCGGGGTGGGAGGTTGGAGGAGAACAATTCAATTCATAGCATAGGATTACATAACTAAATTGTAAAGTCATTTGGAATAAATTGTCTGTAATGCCACCAACTGAAATAAAGACAGACATATTATTTAATTTTACTTTAGATTTCTAGGAAATGTTAATTTTGTTTTGTAATTATGTAAAAATTTTCATGAATCCAAACTGAATTACACAAAACTAGAAGATTACTTCCATCCGGTACCTCTTCACTATTTCTTCCCTCCCATGTAGAGAACATTAAAAAAATGTATTGCTTATTCTTTTAGATAGCATATTTAAGAGACATATTCTTAGGAACTAATTTCAGTCTACCAAATTAGAATAATAATAATTCTAGCAAGTTAGAATCCCAGAGGGAGGCCAGATGACTCTGATGCACGTATCTGATTACAAATCCTACATACTCTTCTTCAATGATGTCATTTATTCCATACTTTCTGTTATAACTTAAAAGCCAGTGACTCAAAAATCTATTTCTAATCTTCAGTCTCTTTTGGATAACGGATTGTTGAAAAAACCAGATAACATAATGTCATCCTATCTTAATATATTCCAAGTAATCTTATTTGTTAAGTGTATCTGAGTATCTATATTGACACACTCTTAGAGGAACATAATTCTTTCCTTTTTCTTACACTCTGTACCAAAGCCTGACGTTTCTTTCAAGTTGTTCCTCAAAGTCAGTCTCTATCTTTACTGCCGTAACCTTTGTCAGGACCAGGGTTTCTCAGTCTTGACACTATTGGCATTTTTGAGTAGATAATTCTATGTCACGAGGAGCTTCCTTGTACTTTGCAGATTTTCTAGCAGGATCTTTGTTATCTTCTCTCTTAGGTGTTATCAGCCTCTTAGGTGTGATCCAGACATTACCAGGTGTCCCGTCTGTCTGTGTGTGTGTGTGTGTGTGTGTGTGTGTGTGTGTGTGTGTGTAGGTGAACTCTGTGCGGTAAGGTGGAGGGCAGATGGAGAATCTCTTGTCTGAAGCATCATCACCTTACTCTTAGACTCCAACAAATCCTCAGGCCTGGTCTACCTGCTTCTAAAATCATTGGTCTTCCACATTACTGTATATTACAAAATGCATCCTTCTTAATCCCAAACTTTGTTTTTTCTATGGGATATAGGCAAATACCACAGTCGGCTCTACACTGTTCTTGACTAAGAGTCCTTTCCACCATCATCTTCTGCTACTCACTCCCTACCCTGCCTAGTTCCATCCCCTTCTGTAGTGGCAGCTGCTCATCCCACCTCTCCAAATCTCCATTTATTTCTCTTCAATTTAGGCACATACTTTTTCCTCAGCTACATACCACTTGCTTTTTCAAGATGGAAAACCTCTAATCCCTCTTTTTGTAATCTTTATGTATTCATTCTTATTGCTGTTTGGTTGTACAGTGCTGCATGTTGCGTCTTAATTCCTCAACCAGGGATTGACCCCTCAGCCTTTGCATTAGGAGCATGGAGTCTTAACCACTAGATCACCAAGGCGGTCTCTCTAATCACTCTTTAAGCTGGTTCTCAAAATTTGTTTAGCGAATGAGGCTTTTCCCTTTACCCCCAACTCAAGTACAATACCAAAGATATCATATTGTAACTATTTATACTCACTCTCACTCCTTTTCCAGGTAGCTCCCCAAGGGTGGCTGGATTTATTCACAATGCTTACACAGTACACCAAAGAGACACTTACTTGTATCTTCACCTTCAGCTTTCTAGAATACTCCATGTCAGTAGAAGTAGAAAAAAAAAATTGAGCAGTAAAATCATTCCTTTGAGATCTGCAGCCAGCTGGATTTAAAGGGTAATTGACTGACTGCATGTGATCCAGAAAACATATCACTCAAAACGCTTCTTTCAGAGTTACTTTTAACTTTTAAAAGCATTTTATTACTGCTAGAATTTGAAATAAAAGTTAGTAGTCCTTAACAGAAGAAAATGGCACCCAAGGCATTTCTAGAACTGATTGCAGAGTGCACCTGTGGTGCCAGAAAAGGTCTGTTCCTTCTGACAGCACAGCTTCTGATCTGGAGCACTGAACTTCATTACCCACCTGTGCCTTTCAGGCGTGGCTGCTGTCCTCTGGTCCATGCATGCCCTTTCAAGGATTCTCAAAAGAGAATCAGCATGATATTGAGATGTTGGCAATGTTAGCCTGTCTGAAGAGAAAGTTATACTTGATACGATGGACATGATCTGACCAGAAAGACACAGGGAGGTGGGAAAAATAAGCTCTATTTGAATCCCTCATTAAGTTGCATACAGAAAAAGAGCACTTGCAAAAGTTAGAAATAAAACTAAATGAAATAGGGGTTGACCATTTTTAAGAGCTATCTTTCTTTATGAAAGTTTATTCTTAATTTTAGCCTTTGCTATTCTAGTCATGATAGTTATATAAGCTTCCCACTTTCCAGAGCAAGTGGGAAGAAAAGGAAAGAAAAGTGAACATTAACTGAATGTATTTCATATGTGGACAATAATGTAACAGAGGAGAACAAACTTGACTCCATGTTGAATCTACTCCTTGAGCTCTAAGCTTTTACTCTGTCTCCCGTGTTTAGTCACTCTGGCTCTGCACCTTTGTAAAAGCATGTTGCCTCTAGCCTGAAACTTTCATGACAGCCTGTTCTCAAGGCTCTGGTCTATAAAGGTATATACACTTTTCCATTCAAAATCCCATGGACGGAGGAGCCTGGGGGCTGTAGTCCATGGAGTCGCTAAGAGTCGGACACGACTGAGCGACTTCACTTTCACTTTTCACTTTCATGCATTGGAGAAGGAAATGGCAACCCACTCCAGTGTTCTTACCTGGAGAATCCCAGGGATGGGGGAGCCTGGTGGGCTGTCATCTCTGGGGTCACACAGAGTCAGACATGACTGAAGCAACTTAGCAGCAGCAGCAGTGTTAAAAAGATGCAAAACAGAAAATAACAATTGCCTTGTTGGAGGTTTATAAGAATATTGTGACCAGACCTACATGGAGAGTTGCAAGAATAAATGATTCCTGCACCAAGAAGTTTTCAACAACTGGCTTCTTACTATAAAAGAAGCCTGAATTCTAACCTAGGTAAGATGGTTCTTTGGGACACTAATTAACCATCTTGTACATCTGCTGGCTCTTCAAATAAAAATCAATATTTCTTACTCCAGCACCTCATCTCTTGATTTATTGGTCTGCTACAGCAAGCAATGTGAGCTTGGGCTTGGTAACAATAATGTGAAGAATGTAATATCCGTTACTTGGAAACTGAGGCTCTGTGAGATTAGTGCTGTCCTTATGGAGACAAAACTGGTAAGCCTTGATGTATTATTCAAATATGATTCTTTCTGTCTCTAAAGTCTATACACATTTTAGTTACCTCTTATTTTTCCCCTTTATCACTTTTGAGGCTTAAGTGCAATTCTTTGTACTTACTGCACTGGGGTTTAGTACAGAGACTTGTGTTCACTATGTCATATTGCCATATTGGTAGAAAAATGCCCTTCAATTGGTTGACTTTGTTCTTCACAGCTGACTAGGGATGAAAGAAGCAGGTGAGGGTTACTCAAAAGCAAAAACAAACACAAACAAACAAACCTAGTAGTTGTCACCAATTAGGGAAAGGTTAGAATTAAAAAATTCATGTTCCAATGCAACTATCCAAAGAATGGTTAAGCCTAAAAGTAGATTATGTTCATTGGGAATGGAGTTGTTTTACATGATGGTATTTTTAAATTCTTGCTCATGAAAAGAAGCAGAAGAACATTTATATTAAGGACAGAATCCAATCCTTGCAAATTCTTTGCTGTTTCTGCTAGTAAGACAAGGCAATGCACAGCTGATATTGTTTGTAAGAGCAGGGAACCTAAAATCAATCTTGGAGAGAAAGTCTTGACATCGGGGCTTGAGAAAGTAGGTGAAAAGATATAGGACCAAGGGAGAAAATGCACAATGAAGGGGGCTAAAGATCACACTTTTTTGGTTCATTTTTAATTTTTCCAAAAGCTTCATAAAAATGAATTCAAGAGTATCACTAAAATTCACCAAAGTGATGTGAAGATTTTGGACGTGGCCACCTCCCATCTCTACTGCTCTCTCCACTGTGAATGCAGTCCAAAAGACTAACCACTTCTGTTGGAAGTATATTGGACAACTCAAGCAAGCAGAAACAGACTGATTCTAAAAGTCAACCAACAGCTGTTAAGATTTATTTGTAAGTAGCCATTGATTCAAGATCTTCTCTTGATACTACCCTTAGAGATTTATCCATGCTAATTCACAAAAGCATGCTATGAAGGTAGAAAACTGGTATAATTATCTCCATTTTATAAAAGCAGAAACAGAGCCTTAGAAACAAATCAACCTTTACAGAAATACATAACAACAAGGGAGAAGAACCCAAGTCCAGAGCACCTTTGCTTTGGACAATGTGGTTTCACACACTCAAGAAACAGTGTTTCTCCTGGGTCTGGGCCTTCCTCCCTGATGAGGCCTGGTATTGCATGATCTTTGCAACATATCAGCATAGACAGATGACTGTAAGAAATGTGCAGTGTATTTACCAAGAAATAGTTCCTTGCTAAATTACATTTGGGCAAACAAGAGGTTAATCTATAAGAAATTGTACTATAACTGGTGATCACTGGTAATAATAAATAAGACTTAAGAGCTCTGGGGTAGCATTTTAAATATACAATAGCTAATTAACTAAAACTATACAATTTACAAGCACGTCTATTGAAAACTTGAAACTGCTAGTAGAACATCCATTTACCACATGTAGTAGCTATTACATCATAAGAATATTTTCATTTTGAGTTTATTTTTGTGTATGGTGTTAGAAAGTGCTCTAGTTTCATTCTTTTACAAGTGGTTGACCAGTTTTCCCAGCACCACTTGTTAAAGAGGTTGTCTTTAATCCATTGTATATTCTTGCCTCCTTTGTCAAAGATAAGGTGTCCATATGTGCGTGGATTTATCTCTGGGCTTTCTATTTTGTTCCATTGATCTATATTTCTGTCTTTGTGCCAGTACCATACTGTCTTGATGACTGTGGCTTTGTAATAGAGCCTGAAGTCAGGCAGGTTGATTCCTCCAGTTCCATTCTTCTTTCTCAAGATAGCTTTGGCTATTCGAGGTTTTTTGTATTTCCATACAAATTGTGAAATTATTTGTTCTAGCTCTGTGAAGAATACCGTTGGTAGCTTGATAGGGATTTCATTGAATCTATAAATTGCTTTGGGTAGTATACTCATTTTCACTATGTTGATTCTTCCAACCCATGAACATGGTATATTTCTCCATCTATTAGTGTCCTCTTTGATTTCTTTCACCAGTGTTTTATAGTTTTCTATATATAGGTCTTCAGTTTCTTTAGGTAGATATATTCCTAAGTATTTTATTCTTTCCGTTGCAATGGTGAATGGAATTGTTTCCTTAATTTCTCTTTCTATTTTCTCATTATTAGTATATAGGAATGCAAGGGATTTCTGTGTGTTGATTTTATATCCTGCAACTTTACTATATTCATTGATTAGTTCTAGGGTTAGGGTAAATGCTGGAGAGGGTGTGGAGAAAAGGGAACCCTCTTACACTGTTGGTGGGAATGCAAACTAGTACAGCCACTATGGAGAACAGTGTGGAGATTCCTTAAAAAACTGGAAATAGAACTGCCTTATGATCCAGCAATCCCACTGCTGGGCATACACACTGAGGAAACCAGAAGGGAAACAGACACATGCATCCCAATGTTCATCGCAGCACTGTTTATAATAGCCAGGACATGGAAGCAACCTAGATGTCCATCAGCAGATGAATGGATAAGAAAGCTGTGGTACATATACACAATGGAATATTACTCAGCCATTAAAAAGAATTCATTTGAATCAGTTCTAATGAGGTGGATGAAACTGGAGCCTATTATACAGAGTGAAGTAAGCCAGAAAGAAAAACACCAATACAGTATACTAACACATATATATGGAATTTAGAAAGATGGTAACAATAACCCTGTATATGAGACAGCAAAAGAGACACTGATGTATAGAACAGTCTTTTGGACTCTGTGGGAGATGGAGAGGGTGGGATGATTTGGGAGAATGGCATTGAAATAAGTATAATATCATGTGTGAAACGAGTCGCCAGTCCAGGTTCGATGCATGATACTGGATGCTTGGGGCTGGTGCACTGGGACGACCCAGAGGGAGGGTATGGGGAGGGAAGAGGGTGGGGGGTTCAGGATGGGGAACACATGTATACCTGTGGAAGATTCATTTTGATATATTGCAAAACCAATACAATATTGTAAAGTTAAATAAAATAAAACTTAAAAAAAAAGAAAAAAAAAGAATATTTTCAGTCATCTGCTAATATGCTAAGACTTTCATTATAGTTAAATAATATGCATAAGACAAAAATTTTTCTTCTTTTAAAGTGACAAGAAAAGACATGCAAGGTTTGTAAATGCTACTTTATGAAACTTGCAAGCTAAGACTGACAGGGGATATAAAATGCTTATAAAATTCAAGCAGTAAAGGAGTTTCCTCCAGTAACTGGCACTCTTTCCCAGTGTTGAAAGGTGTTTAGTTTTAGTAATCCCAACAGACAGACAGATAGATGGACACACACACATCATATATTTATTCTCTGGAAAAAAAATCAAGTACTGTCTCCGCCTTCTACAGGGTTAAGAGTTGCTGTGATGATAGATGCTCATAGTGTGGTGTGTGTGTGTGTAGTTTCAATTGCTTGTTGTCACTGCATTTTCAGCTTTTGAAAATAAGGATTTAGCCTAGCTTCTCTTTATGCCTGCAGCTCCTAACTTGTGCCAACTCATAGTTTATATTCATTAAATGTGTGATATTTGTTTGACTAGTTCTCAATCTGGCAGTTATTATAGTTGATGGTGCCATTCAGGACCACTCAAAAACTGATGCAAATGCAGAAAGAGCTGGTGCAGTGGTGGGAATGTACAGGCAGATTATATACATAAAGAAACAAGACTCTTTTATCTACCCTAACTTAGCCATTTCACTCTTTTTTCTTTGGGATAAATATTGATTTATTGAGCTTAGAGTATGTATAAAGGCCCTGAGTGAAGGGTGCTACATATGTCTTGTCATTTAAACCTCAAAATAGCCTTGTCTGGAAACTATAATATCCTGGTTTTATGGGTAAAGACACTTATATTCAAAGGGGCTTAGCAATTTGTCCAAGGTCAAAATCACTTAATTTAGAAAAAAAAAAAAATGACAGCAAGAGAAAATTACGATTGCATGGCCAGCCCACAGTTCTCTTTACAGTCCATCAATCCCACCTCTTTATGCTAGCATAACATTTCCAGGCTACAGTTCTGAAAGGAGAGGTCAAAGGAAGAAGAGTCCATAATAAAGCAACCTGAGCCTTTAAAATTCACTCTGACTTATGCTGACAGTTCTCCCTTATCATATGCTGCTCCGCTACCTAGTTTAACTTCTGGGCTTCCTGTTACCCTCTCCTCCTAGATTCCTGGGCTCATTTTCCTGTGATGTCCTCTGATACCTTCCAAGTATCCGTGCCCCAGACCTCTACCCATTGCCCCAACTCCAATCCATTTTCACAACTTTATGTTCCTAACATTGATCTAACATTGATTGATGCACCAGTTATAATGAATTCAGCCTTTGCAACTCACGAGAAAGTCCCAGAGACCTTTTCCCTCAAAACGAAGGACTTGACTTCAAGCTAGAGGTAAATCTCAACATCTAGGGCATCCAAATTCTTGTTCAGAGAAGGAAATGGCTCCAGTATCCACTCCAGTATTCTTGCCTGGAGCATTCCATGGAGAAGCCTGCTGGGCTACAGTCTGTGGGGTTGCAGAGAGTCCGACACGACTGTGCCATTAACAGACACACGCGCACACGCACACACACACACACACACACACCCCACACACACATCCTTGTTCTTGTTTTTGTGTCACTTTGAAGAAAGCCATTCTCCCGTTTTCCACTCTCTGCTCTCCCTAACATTTCACATGCAATCACTGTGGGTCACTCCAGCTTTTCTCTCTCTCTCTCTCTCTTTTTTTCAATGAGTTCTCCTTCCTTTTCCCGCACTAGTTAACAACAGTTCAAATTAAGGGTCCTCAACCCCCCAGGCCACACACTGGTGGTGGTACATGGCCTGTAGGAACTGGGCCACACAGCAGGACATAAGTGGCCGGCAAGTGAACAGAGCTTCATTTGTATTTATGGCTGCTCCCCATCAACGGCATTACCTCCTGAACTCCGCCTCCTGTCAGATAAGTAGGGGCATTAAATTGTCATAAGAGCTTGAATCCTACTGTGTTTGAATAATCCCGAAACCATCTCCCCCCACCCCACCAGGTCGGTGGAAAAATTGTCTTCCACGAAAGCGGTCCCTGGTGCTGGGGACTACTGTTTTAAATTACCCAATTTGACAGCAAAGCCCACAGGTCCAAGGGACTGCTTAATAGTGTAAGCTCATCCCCAGAAGGGATTTTGTTGGAGCACAGCTCTAGTATGAGCAGTAAGAATAGTAGGGTGTTGCTGGTGGTCACCTAATAACAACAAACACTGGTTTTGTGACTCACTAGATGCCTCGTAATTTGCTGAGTCCTCTGTATGCATTCTCTCTTTTACGTTGCACAATAATTTCCAGGTAGACAGTACCTCTGCTTTTAAAATGTGGAAGACTGTAGCTGAAAAATCTTAATTGCCCAAGATCACATGGCACAGTCAGAATTCAAATGCGTGTTTATTTAAATCTAAACATCTAGCTATTAGCTACTGTCAGCCACTTCCTCCCTTTAGTGTCTCTCTCTATCCCTCATATTTTGCCTTATTTTATTGGAGAAGAGAAGGATTTGTGCACTTCTAATAACACATTCAGGACCACACAGCTAGCACATAACAGAGCCAAGATATCACCTTGCCTGCCTGAGTCTTTTTATGACACCAGGTGAAAACATTGGGATGATACATAAAAGTATAACCATCTTTATACATTTGAGATACATGTCAATAAAAAATCATAAATTCACTAAGAATATCTAGCCTTAGTTCAAAGAAGCAACGTTTATCTCTCCCTAGAGCCACTTTACTGGCAACCTGAGTCATTTTAGTGAGCCGGGGGACCCAGTCATTTCAATGCCTGTTGCCCTGGATGAGTGTCTTTTACAGTCTATCTGAGTGCTCAAGTCAGAACCCTGACAGACCTGTTAATAGGCAATGCTTCTTTGGGGAAGCCAACAGGAGGTGAATGAAAGACTGCAGAGCTCCGAGGGCTTTAAATTGTCTGTCTGTCACAGTGAGTCAGCATCTCCCAGGAACAGAGGGTACAAGCCCTAAGGAGGAGATTCCTGAGTCTCACCCTGCCAACATGGCATTACAGACACAGCTTTTAAAGACCAATACTGTTCACTGTATTTCCACTTGGTCTTTGTTCCTAGGACCTCCAGAAAATATTTTGCCCCAGAGTATAGCATATCTGGAAAAATATATAACTGCCTCTGGATATATCCTTTAATATCATGTGGCTACATGTCCATTCCAAACTCCCTAACTATCCCTTTCCCCATCCTTCCCCCCCAGCAGCCATGAGTTTGTTGTGCTGTATTTAAAATGGATAACCAACAAGGACCTACTGTATAACACTTAGAACTTAGCTCAGTGTTACGTGGCAGGGAAAGGGAGTTTGGGAAAAATGGATACATGTATGTGTATGGCTGAGTCCCTTCTCTGTTCATCGGAAACTATCACAAAATTGTTAACTGGCTATACTCCAATATAAAATAAAAAGTTAAAAAAGAATTGTCAAGTGGCCACTCAGTGAGAGTCTGGGGGAATCTGTAGGGAGCTAGCTGTTTTCAGAGAACAATAGGAACATAAAACATTTCCCACTGAAACCAAAGGCAGTTGGTCCTAGGACTGGATTTGATTTAAAATCAAAACATAACACTTGACTCATTTCCATAGTAAGAACTTTTCATTTTCTCATGATGCTTAAGTAAAGCATAATAAAGTTTAAAAAAGCAGTGGAGGATCTTAAATTCAGTAAAAGACCAGTAAGGCTCTTTAAACATTTTAAAACGCTGGGCAGGGTACTTATTCTCTCAGACTCTCAGTTTCTCTATCTGCTGAAATGAAAAACAGAAGGAAAATACTGTTTTCTTTTGAGTTTAATGAATTGTACTCCAAGGCACGTTGTGTTTTTTGGTATTTAAAATGCTCAGCTCAGGCCTGGACAATCTCATGTTGCTACAGTCACTGCAGTTAAAATGCATAGCTTATGATAGAACACCAGGTCAATCACTTGTTGGACAAATGACCTTGGACTAGGTACTAAACTCCTCAGTGTCTCCATTTTTTTCATTTGTAGTATGAGGATAACAATAGCAGCTATTCCTAAGTGTTGCTTAAAGATTAAGTCAATTAATATGTATTAAGTACTCAGAATAGTTTCTGGAAAAACTCCATGCATACATGTTTCTTAAACAAACGTGAGTTTTTACCCAATGTCTGGGAAAGAACCTAGAGTCCATGCTCCACTGAGCTTAGCATAATTGCTCGGAAGTTTTCCTGAAACAAGGATCCTCTAATGCATAACCCTTTTGACTCATTCTTGTTACCTGCCTGATGGTTTCTGCCTGCAGGCATCTGCCTCTGTGGCTCCTGTTTGAACTGTTATACTTCCAACGTCACTGCATTTTAATGAAAGGAAAAAATGAGGCTCTTATATTTTCATAGACTGTCTCTAGATTCTGTGTAGAGCTCCACAACCCTAACTTTGCACCCCAGACACTAACAATAGAGTCAGTCCTGCTCTCATCTGTCTTGGTTTTCATTGAATGTTGGAGTCTAGACTATTAGCACCTAGCCACCTGCCAGGAGGGTTTCAGAAAGGGTGCCTGGAGAAGGGGTGGGTGAAGAAAAAAGCTCTGAAAGGATTCCTATCTGCTTGCTAGGTCTTACTTTCAATAGAGGTATTGAAAAATCATTATAGTAACTCTCAATGGCACTTGCCAAGCACTAGCCTCTGTTCCAAGTGTTTTTCAAGTGTTGATCTTTAGAACTTTGTGAGGTACCTCCTATGACTAACCTGCTTTACAGGAGGAATAAACTGAATCTGAAATCTTAGTGTAATGTGCCAACATCACACTGCTGTGTGCGAGTGAGTGCTAAGTCACTCAGTCATGTTCAACTCTTTGTGACCCCATGGACTGTAGCCCCCTGGACTGGAGCTGCCTGCCAGGCTCTTCTGTCTATGGAATTTTCCAGTCTAGAGAATTGCAGTCTAGAGAATTCTAGAATGGTTTGCCCTTTCCTACTCCAGGGGATTTTCTCCACCCAGAGATTCAACCCACGTCTCTTGCGTCTCCTGCATTGGCAGGTGGGTTCTTTACCACTGTGCCGCCAGGGCAGGCCAAGCCACACTATTGATAGGTGGTAAAGCAAGATTTCAAAACCAGAATACAGGCTTACACGTGGGTATATACACAAGCAGACAATGCAGCTAGGTAGAAATTTAATTTAAGATAAAATGGGTACCTTGGTACATGGTCTGTGGTCTCAGTTTCACCAAGTAAACTTGAACCCAATACTTGTCTTATTGGCTGTGTGCCTTCTGTAAGATCTTAATCTTTCTGAGTTTCTCCATTTAAATAGAAACTCTCTATAGAAATGAAAAAAAAATATTGCCTTCCTATTGTGATATGAGACAATGTGTATGAAATACACAGTAAATGCTCAAATGATTTTTAGCTATGACAATAAATAGTATTAATAAGCAAGTGTGATGGCTATGATGTAAGGAAAGTGTCTAAAGCAATGCTCAACTCTTAGCTAGTTATCAATATATATTCATTTCATCTCTTTCCAATAGGATGTACTGACTATCCTCATGACAAGCATGTTTCCATAGCCAAGATTACAGAGTAACCTGAGGAAAACAGACACATTCTCAAGGGAAGAAAAACAAATGGAAATGCAAGAAAAGATCACTTCTTCAGAGAGAACTTTTTAATACTGAAGGAAGAATTTAGTTATTCATATTTAATGGGTGCAAACAAATATTTCAGGATGATGCAAAATTGGAGTCAATTCCTTTGTCTCTTAAGGGGTTTAGATTCTTTTTGAACTGTAAGGTTCTGTTCAATTACTTTCTTTCCATGAGAAGAAAATGATGAGAAAATCTAGTAAGATTTCACAAGGTTTGAAATACCAATACTGAACACAGAAGTCATGCTCAAGTAACTGTCATACCCTGAGGTGAGGCCTCCAGGACCAATTAACGGCAGAGCACTTCCTCAGTTTTCTTGGAATCAATAGACTGGCTTAACTTCACTATGTTCTAAAGATCTTTAGAAAGTGGTCTTTGGTTAAATGCGGTTTGGTGTTCATAGCTCACTTCCCCTTCTCGATGCCTTGATATTATGCTGCTTTGTCCGAAGTAGGTACTGATAAATCATATTTATATTCATCATGTTGAAAAGTGAACCAAACACTACCTTTTCTGATACAGTGAAAAATCAATTAATCAGGACTTAATTAACCGAGATCATATATTGAAAATCTATTTCAAGCCATTTTCTATCAGCAATTAACCTTGAGAAATCAGATCAGGGTTCTCCACTTAGTGTCTTACCATTGCTGAAATCGAGAAGTCACCCAGACTGTGACTTCCTTTTATTGCTTGAAATCCACTTCCAAGTTCATGTTTTGTTCTGTTTTGTTTTTCTGAAATTCAGTTTCCCTGTGGCTGTAGAACTGAGGTCTCCGCTCTGCTTCTGGCTGTCAGTTGGAGGGCACTGTCAGTTCCTAGAGTTTCTCACAGTTTCCTGCAGCCCCGTCTCACAGAGAACCTCTCCTGGGCACTCTTGTGCTATGTTTATTTCCAGTCTCTCTTCAGCAAAGGCCACCACCCTCCTTTAAGAATTCACTTGACTAGGCTAAGCCCACTCAGGATAATTTCCCTTTGCTGCTGCTGCTGCTAAGGCGCTTCAGTCATGTCCGACTCTGTGGGACCCCACAGAAGGCAGCCCACCAGGCTCCCCCATCCCTGGGATTCTCCAGGCAAGAATACTGGAGTGGGTTGCCATTTCCTTCTCCAATGCATGAAAGTGAAAAGTGAAAGTGAAGTCACTCAGTCGTATCCACTTCCTAGCAACCCCATGGACTGCAGCCTACCAGGCTCCTCCCTCCATGGGATTTTCCAGGCAAGAGTACTGGAGTGGATTGCCATTGCCTTCTCCAAATTTCCCTTTGGATTAACTCAAAATCAACTAACTAGTGATCTTAATTGGATATGCAGGACCAATCTACCTTTGCCAAATAACAGAAGCAAATCATGGAAAGAACACTGCTTTAGCAACACAAGTCCTATACACCCTTCAGGAGAGGGGATCAAGTAAGATCTGTGTGCAAGGAAGTGGGCTTCTTGGAGGCCCTCTAGAATTCAGCCAATCACAGGTACCAAGAAAGCTTTGCCAGAATCAGCTTTAAAAGTCAATTGATAGATATAGTGTAAAGATCCTTTAGGGATATAATTAAATAAAGGCACTCAATACTGATTATGGCATTCACTGTTTTCTGGGATTAATTTGGTCTTTATGAGATAAACAACTTGCTCATTAATTTATTTCTTCAACTCATTTATTTTTTATTGATTTATCTTTCTTTTCTGATGTCTTTCTTTTCTATTTATGAAATTAAATTTATAAATATATCTCTAAACAAAGCACTGGCTGCTTCATATCTATTTTGGTATTTCATTATCATTTAATTTCTAATATTTTCTAATTTCCATTATGATTCCTTATTGATCTATGTACAATTTATAAATACATCTTTTAATTGCTGAATATATTCAATCATCTTTTTTTTCTATTTTTGGTTTGTGGTAGTCATAGAACACACTTTGTGTGATTTCAGTGCTGTAAAATGTAGTAAAGCATGGCTTAGGTCCTAGTAAATAGGCAACTTGTGTAAACATTACAAATATATTTGAAAATAATGTGCACATTGCTTTTATTGGTTTTTATATATGACAATCATATATCTGCAAATCAGGTGAAATATGTTGATTATAATATTGAATTCTTCCTTTTCCTTAATGAATTTTGACCTTTTACTATATCAAAAATTAAAAGATATGTCACAGTAAATGTGGATTTGGGGTTTGTTTACTGATTTTTTTTTTTTAATTCTGTCAATTTTAGCTATATCTGTCTTGAGGCTCAAATTTGAAATGCTAAATGTTCTGGGTGGATTAAATTTTTATGATTGTAAAATGTTCTTCAGTAACTCTGATAGTGCTTTTTATTAGAGACAATATCATAAACTCAACTTTGATAATAATTTAGCTACACCAACCATTTTAGTGTTTACATAGTAACTATATTTTCCTACCTGCTCCTTTCAATCTTTCTGAACTCTTATAATTTGAATATGGTCTTATAAATAGTATGTTAATGAAGTCTTATTAATTCTTTGACACTAGAAACCTTTTGAGGTAAATATAAATGGTTGGTATATATTCATTTATATCTATTTGCTTTTGATTTTCCTCACTAGTTGTTTTTTTTTCTCTTTTATGTGTTTGAATTAATTTTGTAGTTGATGATGATGATTCAGCGTCTCACATTAATAGATTGGTAGCTTTATGCTCCTGTGTTGGTTACAAGACATTCTTGTCTTACTAAAAAATGAATATTATTTGCTACCTTTGCCCTGTTTATAAACAATGCAAGTATCGTAAGACCCTAACTTCATGTTCCATTCTGTTTTGGATTGCAATTCTTTGTATATTGCAGACCTCACAAGGGGTATTGTTATTGTCATATATCAATATCCACTGAACGTTGATCAGATTTGCCCTTTCCTATTATCATTCATTGCTTTCTGCTTCTCAGATCTTCTGTCTGGGATCATACCATTCTGCCTAAAGAAACTGAAATTAGCTTTTCGCCAACTCAGTATTTTCTTTAGTGTGAATATGCTGGTGACATTCTCTTGCTTTTTGTTTGTGTGAAATGTCTTTACGTTTATTCTCCAGTCATATTCAGAATGGGTATAGACTTCTAAGTTATTTCTTTTTAGTGCCTTCAAGATATTTCATTTTGTTCTAGTTTGAAATACTACTGTTTTGACATCAACTTGAAGTCTAACTGCTCTTCAAACATATTATCCATTTTTTCTGGAAGCTTTTTAATAATTTTCTTTTTGGCTTTGGGTTTAGCAATTTTATTACATGTGCCAAGTGGAGCTTTCTTTTCATTTATGCCTCTTGGGGTTCAAAGGCCTTCTTGAATCTGAAAGCTAATATCTTCCTAGATTTTGGAAAGTTTTGTGATTATCACTTCAAATATTGCTTCAGCTCTATTTTCTCTCTTTTTAAAATTCTGGACACCAGTTGTACATGTATGGAATCTTCTCATATATCTTTTTACATATTCTTCTCTATTTCCCATACTTTTAATTTTTCATTCTGCAAAATGTTCTTCATAGCCCATTTTATCCTTTCTTTGTGGTTTAATTTGCTTCAAAACATCCTAATTAAGCTTGTCAGATTTATTAGATAAAAATAGAGGATGTTCATTGAAATATAAATTATAAATAAGCAATGGATACTTTTAATAAAATTATCTTTCAAATATTATTATTGTCATTCAGTCACTAAGTCAGGTTCGACTCTTTGTGACCCCATGGACTGCAGCACACCAGTCCACTATCTCCCCAAGTTTCCTCAAACTCGTGTCAACTGAGTCAGCGTCATCCAATCAACTCATCCTCTCTTGCCCCCTTTCAAATATAGTGAGAGGAAATTTATATGTTGAAGACCTTAAGCCTAAGAACTCAGGACATGACTGTATTTGGAGGCAGAGCTTTTAAAGAGGTTCAGTTCAGTTAAGTCACTCAGTCGTGTCCTAACCCTAACCCAACCGTAACCCTAACCCTAACTTGGATTGCAGCATGCCAGGCTTCCCTGTCCATCACCATCTCCCAGAGCATACTCAAACTCATGTCCATCGAGTCAGTGGTGCCATCCGACCATCTCAACCTCTGTTACCCCTTTTCCTCCTGCTTTCAAATCTTTCCCAGCAGCAGTGTCTTTTCTAATGAGTCAGTTCTTCACATCAGATAACCAAAGTGTTGAAGCTTCAGCTTCAGCATCAGTCCTTCCTAGGAGTAATCAGGACTGATTTCCTTTATGATTGACGGGTTTAATCTCCTTGCAGTCCAAGGGATTCTCAAGAGTCTTCTCCAGCACTACAGTTCAAAAGCATCCATTCTTCAGTGCTCAGCTTTCTTTATAGTCCAACTCTCACATCCATACATGACTGCTGGAAAAACCATAGCTTTGACTAGATGGACCTTTGTCAACAAAGTAATGTCTCTGCTTTTTAATATGCTGTCTAGGTTTGTGATAGGTTTTCTTCCAAGGAGTAGGTGTCTTTTAATTTCATGGCTGTATTCACCATGTGCATTAAATTAAAGAGGTAATAAAGGTAAAATGAGTTGATATGGGTGGGTTCTAATACAACATAACTAGTATCCTTATCTCAGAGAAGGCTATGGCAACCCACTCCAGTGGAAAACCTGCCTGGAAAACCCCGTGGACAGGGGAGCCTGTTGGGCTGCCGTCTATAGGTTTGCACAGAGTCAGACACAACTGAAGCGACTTAGCAGCAGCAGTGTCCTTATCTACAGAGCAGATTCAGACACAGACACACAATGAGGAAAGACCCATATGAAGATAGACAGAAGATAGCCATCTGTAAGCCAAGGAGAGAGGCCTCAGAAAAACACCAAACTTGCTGATACCTTAATCTCGGACTTCTAGCTTCCAGGACTGTGAGAAAATACATCTCTGTTTTTCAAGCCACTTAGTCTGTGTTACTTTTTTATGGCAGCCCTAGCAAACTAATTTTAGTTATTTTTATTTGGACTCTGTATGTATCTGTTTCTATTGTTTGTTCTTTCTCTTGGTTTTCATTCAAGTCAATTCTTGAATGCCTTTTCCCCTTGTCACTTCAAAACACTTTATATATCATTAAATCAAATTTTTCAGTGAAACAGAATTTTCACAATGATTTTTGACATACCGTTTTTGTGAATCCGCAAATAGTAACTGCAAACATTCTTGTAGTTGTTTAGTGATGCATGTGAGAATTTCATCCTTAGGGTACCTTCCTAGGGACGGAATTGTTAAGTCTGCACGAAAACTTTTCTTATTCGGATATGAGCAAAGGCTGCTGTGCTCCTCCTCTGCTCTTACATTATCCTGAGAGGACATGTGGTCTGTTCCTGTTTAAGCTACAGAATGAGCTTGTCTATGTTCAAGCATTTTCAGGGAGAAATAGAAGAAGAGGACAGGAAGTGGTGGTGCTTCTTTGCCCATAGAATGCTTCTTTCAACCACGATCTTGGGAAACCAGGCAAGGTGACACATTCCACCCAGCTCTGTTGAATATGGATGTGAAGTTGCATTCTGCTGACTGGATAGTAGGGTCTCAGGATGCAGCATAGTTGATGTCACAGAATCCACGATGAAGTCACGACTGTCCTATGAAACATGCAAGTTCAAAAGGAAGTTTGAGATTCATTTTGAGAATCGATGCTTTTATTTATTAAAAAGTGATGAAACGAAACCAGAAACAACCCGGTCCTCATCCTCTGCTCCTGCTTGCTGCTCTCGTGTTTTGATAGGCTTCAGAGTTTGCTGTCACTTGGACTCATATACCATGACACCAGTGATCAAGTATCTCACCATAGACTGCTGGCTGCCTGACGGCCTCCACACTACTCCGAGATGTGATGTCCACCTCTGTACAAGGTGCAGGGTGGTAAACTTTTAGAACTGTTAATAAAGAGTCAATTCTGCTGGATATTTATCTTGCAGGACCTGAGACTACTGTTTATGTGGTAGAGCTGATGTTGAATTTCATTAAAATTCAATCTTTCTGGATTTTTTCATTGTGGGACCTGGAGCCACTGTTTACATAGTAGGACAGATTTTCAACAGTTAGCCAAACTTCTGTCTTTTAATTGTAGAACCTGGGTTTTGAAGTTATTAAAGAGACAGTCAATTGAGTTGGCTTTTTCAAGAACCTGAATTAGTTGTAGACCAGTTCCCTGCCAAAGTCTGAGGTAACCTGGACTTCTTTGCATTCTGTTCATTCAAGTACCTGTCACTCTGCAATGTTGAGACAAGGAGTGTCTTGATTATACCTTTAGTTGTTTCTGCAACAGGAGTGTTGGAGTCTCTACTCTGGCAATCATCATGCATGCTTGCTAAGCTGCTTCAGTTATGTCTGACTCTTGGCGACCCTGTGGACTGTAGCCTGCCAGGCTCCTGAGTCCATGGGATTCTCCAGGCAAGAATACTGGAGTGGGTTGCCATTTCCTTCTCCAGGGGATCTTCTTGACCCAGGGATTGAACCTGGGTCTCCTATATCTCCTGCATTGGCAGGTGGGTTCTTTACCACTAGGGCCCCTGGGGAAGCCCCAAAGTATTCTTATGCTAGGCCTATATGACTGAATGGACAGCGTGCATCTAAGCTTTCGATTGAGTCTATTCACACACCAAGTTGAGGAACTGACAGGCAATTGATAAATACAGTGGCCGTCATCACAAGCCTGCTTTCCTCCGGGAAGAGACTGAAGCTTCCGCTGACATTCAGACCAACCCTCTGTCCTGCCAGTGCCATGCTAATCTTGTCCTGAGTCTGCAGACTCAGTCGTGGGCACATCCACAGTGCCCACTGTGGTCCAGCCCTGCGGCTGCCCCTTTGCCAACCACTGCAGGTGGCATGTTAAGGACAGTGTGCTTTTAGGAACACAGGATGCACGGCAGACACGATGGGGTCCTCTCCCACCAGCATAACCGGATGAGAGGACGAGGCCCCAGACAAGAACTGTGTGAAGCTTCTTGATCTTGGTCGCCTTCCTCATGGAGCTGCACGGCCTCTCGTCCTTTGCCTCAAGCATAATATCCATGGTGTCCTTGGTTGGGACGACCTGCAGAGCTGGAACTCTCCACCGGTGGTCTCAGGAAGTAAACAGTTTATCCCCAAATAAACGAAGAGATGTCTTGCATCAGAAAGGGGACACAGCTGAAGGTCAAAAGAGCAGCCAGTGGCAAGCTTCAGACAGAGCTATTTTTCAGAGTCATGGATGGAGATGTTTACAGACTTCAGGGCAAGCATCTGGTTAGCTATCAGACAGATCTTTGTAGGTTTTGGGCCTCTTCCCTGGCTGACCTGGCCATGTCTGAGATACTGTTCACAGCCTGCAGCTCTCAGGGCCAGAGGCAGGATGTCAGATAGGGGCTGGGGGATGTGAGACTCACGGTCACCATTTGCCCATGAGTGCACACATCAGTGGGGCTTCCCTGGTGACTCAGAGGTAAAGAATCCACCTAAATGCTAAATGCAGGAGATGCAGGCTCCATCCCTGGGTCGGGCAGATCCCTTGGAGGAGGGCAGGGCAACCCACTCCAGTATTCTTGCCTGGAGAATCCCCATGGACAGAGGAGCCTGGCAGGTCGTTTTATGTTGACATCACTTCACTGGGGTGGGCAAGCAGCCATTCTCTGCAAGTGTCCCTTTCTGTCTCAGTGTCCCGCAGAGAGAAGTTCAGAACAACTGAGGGCTGGATAGATGCTGGTGGTTACGTCACTTAGTCCGCATTGCCCCAGATCACCTGGGCACCTGGACCCAGACCATACCCATTTGGCATGTGGAAAGGCAGAGGCATTCTCCAAGGAGTTTCCCAAAAAGCCTGACACCCCGGCGGAGCTTTTAACCCTGCCTCCCCATGGTGACTGTCACCACATCACAGCACTCTGTCTTCATCCCCATGATCAGTCCCTCCGGGTAGGGACACCAGCCTCTGCCTCAAAGACAGCGCCATCAAGCAGAGAGTCCCCTCTGAAAGCCGACCCTGGTTTTTAAATATTAACCCTATTGCCGTTCAATGTTGAACAATGTGCTTGAAAAGTGGCAGAAATGATTCAAGGCTCCGTATGTTGCTATCATGCTCCAGAGATGATTCAGCTTTGCTTCTGACAAATGATCAGGCTAAGGGACTAGCATTCTGAGATCACTTTATCTATTTCTTTAATTTTTAAAAAATGTTATATTGGAGCCTACTTGATTAACAATGTTGTGTTCAAGCGTACAGCAAAGGGATTCAGCTATACATATACATGTATCTATTCATTTTCAAGTTATTTTCCCATTTAGGTTATCATAAAACACTGAGCAATGTTCCCTGTGCTATGCAGTTGTTGATTATCTATTTTAAATATAGCAGTGTGTACTGGTCAATCCCAAACTCCCTCTCTCCTCTCCCGCCTCACCCCATGGTAACCAGAAGTTGCTCTCTAAGTGTGTGAGTTTGTTTTTGATTTGTAAATAAGTTCATTGGCATCGTGTTCTTTAGATTCCACTTGTAAGCAACATCGTATGATGTTTGTCTTTCTCTCTCTGACTTACTTCACTTGGTATGATAGTCTCCAATTCCATCCATGTTGCTGTAAATGGCAATTATTTCATCCTTTCTGATGGCTGAGTAACAGTCCCTTGTATATAGGTACCACATCTTCTTTATCCATTCATTTGTCAATGGACATCTAGGACTTTAATTCAACTTCAGTCCTTGAAGGTGTCATTCTACCTCTGTTATTTAACCTTTATCCTGCAGGGCTTCCCTTGTCGCTCAGCTGGTAAAGAATCTGCCGCAATGTGGGACACCTGGGCTCAATCCCTGTGTTGGGAAGATCCCCTGGTGAAGGGAAAGGCTACCCCCCGCATATTTTGGCCTAGAGCATCCCATGAACTGTATAGTCTATGGGGTGGCAATGTGTCAGGCACGACTGAGCGACTTTCACTTTCACTTTTATCCCGTAACCCCATCCCAAAGTGGACAGATTTATCTGACTCCACCTTGGTAGGCCTCACCCATGAATTTTTGTCTGTCTCTGCCTGTGAGGCTTCTGAGAGAACTGCTCAGCTTTTCCACCTTGAAGACAACTTTTCCAAGATCAGAAAATGCCACCAGGGAGAGAGTTTTCCAAATCCTAGGCTTATCTCGCCGCTCAACCTGCTTTACATGGTTCTTAGCCTCATGAGTCACCACTACCTTGATTTTCTCTGATGTTTTCAAGTATTTGATGTTCTATTTTAAAATATTCTAATTATTCTCATTAGAGCTAATTCACAGGTTCCGTTTAAATTAACCTGGTTCAGAATTGCTGAAAATAGAACTATCCTCAATTGTCTTTTCCATCTTAGAAAAATCAGGTAATTAAAAGTCAGTGTTTATCTTTGCATAATCTAGTGTTCTGTGGCTGGAGTGAATCTATGGATAGTAAGGAAAAAAGTGTTATTGCCGATAATTCCATAGAGACAGTGATTCCACAACTTGACCAGCACCTTTCCAGCGAGGCATTAAGACAGAAAGGTGCTCAGGACGACAGCGTAAAAATGAGACTGGCATAAGCTCACTCTCATCATGACAAAATAATCAAACTGACTGAAATCCTTGCCATCTTCGTACAGATGGTAAAATGGGAGTGGAGTAGTATCTGATAAAATAGCAAAAAAACAACAACAAAAAAAGGACTTCCTGGTAGTTTGAGAGATCCCAAATAAGCCAGAAGGTAATGAAAGTCCTTAGAATGCTGAGGAGACTCACTGGCTTTACATAAGCAAATGAGGGATTTCAAAAGGAAAGACTGGATCCAGAGCTTATGGGTGTTGCTGTCATACATGCCGGGCTTCCCAGGTGGTCCTAGTGGTAAACGGTGTGGGAAACGTGGGTTTGGTCCCCGGGTTGGGAAGATCCCCTGGAGGAGGAAATGGCAGCTCCCTCCAGTATTCTTGCCTGGAAAATTCCATGGACAGAGGAGCTTGGCGTTCTACGGTTCATAGGGCCGCAAGGGTCATACACAACTGAATGACCAAGCACATCATATATATTATTAAATTAGTGCATATTAAAGTCTTTCAGAGATCCAAAAGGAGAGAAACTGATAAATGCATATTTGCCCCCAAAAAGCAATGGATCAAAGAAGGAAAGTGACTTTCAGTCTCTAAAACTTTATTCTAAACTGTAAAAATGGAAAAACACAGACCTTAAAGTATAAGAAAGGACTTGGCACCATCCACCAAGTTTTCCCAAAGCCTTAGTTGTTCTGAGAATCAGCCTCATGGTCCCACATGCTTTTAAATACTAAGTTAAAAAATTACAGAGCATAATATCTTAGTTTCTGGTTAAATATAAACTAAATAGATGTAAAATTGTACCAAAACAAGATTCCTTTATACAGAACAGAACTCCTGCTTTCTGTACTCCAGAAGAATGAAAAAAATAAAAGTCTTCAAAAGAATTTGTAAAGTGAAACCATCAGTAAAGCGTTTTTCCTACATTTGTTGTGGTATTTACTTGGCATTTTAAGCATTTTCTCTTGGTGTGACACATCCATTTTGCACATATGGGTTATTTTATTATTAACACATAATGGAGTAGTTAGACAGGCAATAGCATTTCATGCCTAAGCATGTGAAAATTAATCTACCCTTTCAAATAAATCCATATTCATTCTATAAATTCTGCTTCCTCTTTCTAATTCCCAGACCTGTGCTTTATGTTAGGTTCAAATTCCTTTACACTATACTTTTACATACCATAAATATATATATATACTGGGTTAGTCTTAGGTAAAAGCCTATTTGTTTATTTAAATTATTTTTTAAAACCAGTAATCTTGATAGCAACATAGGGCCACTTTCTAGTTTAAGTTTTTCATTTCTATTCATTTAGTCTTCCATGTCTGATTTGAATGATACCAAAGTTCGTAGTAGTCAAAAAAAAAAAGATCTACAATTTTACTAGAATGTATTCATCCTTCCCACTAAGATTTTGTCTCTAGAAGACCAGCTTTTGATAACACGTAAAGAAATAACAGAGGCAACTGAATCAGTCCTTAAGTCGCTAATACATTATTATCACAGCAGTTTCTCAGATCAGCTGCTATGTTTAAAGGAAAGATTCAGAGAATGAGACTCAGGGTTTGTGGACTGTCATTGCCATGCATTGAAATTACTGGATCTTGAGACTTATATTTTGTTCCAGGTTTAGAAAGCTGAACTCAAACCTTTTGTTCTCCTGCTTAATAGTGCTTTAAAGTATCTTGAGACGTATGAGTTCAGGTTCTTTAATGTGGCATATGGAGCCTCCAACTTACAGCTCATGCCTACTGCTTTTGCCATCAGTTTATGTAACACCACTCATCGAACTGAACTTGATACCCCGTCTGTTGCTTGCTTCATGGTCATACTGCTCCAGGCCTCCACCTTTGCTCCCTTTCTGCCTTTGGAATGTGTTTCTCCTTCATTCTTCAGGAAAAGCTTGCTCATCTCTTTCTTGCTGGATGAGGTATCCCTTTCTCTATTACCATGCGTATTTCTGTATCTCCATGAATATGTCTGGTATGGCAGTGACTATGTTTTATTATAATCACTTATTTTTATGGCTTCCTTTCCACAGACTATGCTGAGAAAAGGGACTTTATTCTGCTTTGTATTCCTTTGATGGTTATTTTATGACTGAAAAGAGTTGGCTTTCTAAGCTGCTGTAACAGCATGCTGCTGTTGCTAAGTCGCTTCAGTCATGTTCGACTCTGTGCGACCCCATAGAAGGCAGCTCACCAGGCTCCTCCGTCCCTGGGATTCTCCAGGAAAAAATACTGGAGTGGGTTGCCATTTCCTTCCCCAGTGCATGCATGCATACTAAGTCGCTTCAGTCGTGTCCGACTCTGTGCGACCCTATGGACAGCAGCCCACCAGGCTTCTCCATCCACGGGATTCTCCAGGCAAGAATACTGGAGTGGATTGCCATTTTCATAGGTGAAAGTCAAAGACTCAATGAGGGAGAAGATATTTTAATTAGGAAACAATGGAGTATGTGATCCTGGTTTTGTTCCAAACATACACTGAGCCCTAAACCTTGCTTTGGAGAAGGCAATGGCACCCCACTCCAGTACTCTTGCCTGGAAAATCCCATGGGCGGAGGAGCCTGGTAGGCTGCTGTCCATGGGGTTGCTAAGAGTCGGACACGACTGAGCGACTTCATTTTCACTTTTCACTTTCATGCATTGGAGAAAGAAATGGCAACCCACTCCAGTATTCTTGCCTGGAGAATCCCAGGGACAGGGGAGCCTGGTGGGCTGCTGTCTATGGGGTGGCACAGAGTTGGACACAACTGAAGCGACTTAGCAGCAGCAAACCTTGCTTTACAAGATACTGTACTACTTATCTGCAATGTAATAGAGACACAGTATTTCCCTATTTAATCCTATAGACAAATACTAATAAATAAGTGATACCAAGTTAGTACAGAGCCAGAGATATTAAATATTATGGTGAGTAATGGGAAGTCATTTTGTTGCTACTTTTGAAATGATGTTTCAAAGTGAAAATAATATTTGAGCTAAGGTATTCCAGTAAAAGCGTATGCAATAGATAAGGAGAAAAAAAGTTCAGATATTAAAGTATGAAGTTATTTCATGTGTTAAGAGTAGAAGAAAATAAAAAAAAACTGAAAAAATGTTTTTATTATTATTATTATTTTGGCTATGCCCTACAGCATGTGGGATCTTAATTCCTTTGCAAGGGATTGATCCCCAGCCCCCTGCATTGGAAGCATGGAGACTTAGCCTCCAGGCCACCAGGGAAGTCCTTGAAATAATATTTTTAAAAAGAACACTTATTGTATCTAAAAACAACTCTGAGAATTGAAAGATGGTCTTAGGGGGGCATTCATGGGTGAAAAGTAAAATCTGAAAGAGAAATTCTCAAAATGGTAGCAAAACAGTAGGCACCCTAGAGAGAGAGCATTGAGCCTATAGCAAGTTCAGTTAATGGCCCCAGTATTTTCCTGTCTCTCATTGACATTTAGCGATATCTCCCCATTCTGCCTTTGGGGTGGGCCATGTTACTTGTTTTGGCCAGTGGGACAACAACAACTTTGACCTAAGCAGAGACCTGAACGAGCACTTGTGTGCTGCTTTTCTTGCCTCTCAGCAGAACCTGCTCAATGATGAAGTTTGTGGAGCAGAACCAAGCCAGTTCAGATTTCTCCATCAAGACCCAGGCATGTGAGAGGACCCCAACCATGGTTAGCAGGCTCCTAGTCCACAGGCCGGAGAAGGCAATGGCACCCCACTCCAGTCCTCTTGCCTGGAAAATCCCATGGATGGAGGAGCCTGGTGGGCTGCAGTCCACGGGGTCGCTAAGAGTCGGACATGACTGAGCGACTTCACTTTCACTTCTCACTTTAACACATTGGAGAAGGAAATGGCAACCCACTCCAGTGTTCTTGCCTGGAGAATCCCAGGGATGGAGGAGCCTGGTGGGCTACAGTCTATGGGGTCACACAGAGTCGGACACAACTGAAGCGACTTAGCAGCAGTCCACAGGCAGCTGCCCAGAAGGATGAGTCAGAATGTGTCTCCAGAGCCCAACTCAGACAAACATAAAGAGCAACCGGCCTCAAGATTTGTGAGTGAAAAGAAATATGTTTGTTACATAATAGTGAGCTTTTGTACTTGTTTGTTACACAGCATGATTTTGGCCATCAATTACTCATATAAGTATCCTGGGTGCCAAAAGATGTTTTCTGTAAAGGCATGTATGCAGGGTTGAACTGTGTTCCCCCAGATGATACCTGATGTTCTAATCCCAATAACTGTGAACGTAACCTTAATTGCATACATTGTGGATATAATCAAGCTAAGATGAGGTCTTTAATCCCATATGATTGCTGTCTTTACAGGAAGCAGAGAAGAGGCGTGGGGGGAAGAGAAGACAGTACATGAAGACTGAGGCAGAGACTGGCTTGATGCATCTGAAAGTCAAGGGACATGGAATTTAAAAAGGAGTAGGTACAAGTATACGTGTAACAGATTCACTTTTCTGTACAGCTAAAGCTAACACCAATTAAATCGACTATACTCCAGTATCTATTTTTAAAGGGATGTGAAGGATTGCCAAGCACCGGCAGAAGCTAGGAGATAAGACTAGAAGAGATTCTCACTGAGGCCCCAGTAGGAATCAATTCTTCTAGAACCTTGATTTCAAACCTGTAGCCTTTAGAGCAATGAGGGAATAAATTTCTGTTGTTGGTTCAGCCCCTCAATTTGTGGTATTTTGTTACTGCAGTCCTAGAAAACTAACACAACATATGATTAAGGAACAATCGCGACAGAAAACTAAAAATTTCTAAAAGAAGCCTAAAACATATGCAGAGTACTTGGCTAAAGCTCAAGAATTCATATACATTAAAAATATTATTCCTGACGTTTATATCAGGGATCCCTATAACCGAGAACATACTTACATTATTTTTCCTGTGAAGATTCAAAACCTGCTTAAAAATACGATACAATCAGAAATTTCTACTCAACTTTCCTCTTCTTTATATCATATAATTTATCTTTCTTATTCTGCTTCCCTTTATTTTATTGAGGTTCTCTATCTTCTTCATAGAAATCCTTTCTCAAAGTCTGAGCTGGAAGCCATGTTTAAGTTCCCATATTCCATGTACTCACAGCTTTGGTGATTTTGCAGTTGATATTTTAATTTGTCCATTTTCTGCCATCAAGTTCCAAACTCTGAATTCAGTGCTATGACTATATTCAGTTCTTAATACAGTGCTGAATATAGTGCCTGGAACAAGTGCTCAATAAAAAAAAAAAAAAAATTAAGTGAATCATATTATTAATTTACTAGCCAGAGCTGTTTTCCTCAAGGCTCCAGTTCTACAGTTGTGTTCTTTGCTGCTGCTACTGCTAAATTGCTTCAGTCATGTCTGACTCTGTGCGACCCCATAGACGGCAGCCCACCAGGCTCCCCCGTCCCTGGGATTCTCCAGGCAAGAACACTGGAGTGGGTTGCCATTTTCTTCTCCAATGCAGGAAAGTGAAAAGTGAAAGTGAAGTCGCTCAGTCGTGTCCAACTCTTAGCGATCCTATGGACTGCAGCCCACCAGGCTCCTCCGCCCATGGGATTTTCCAGGCAAGAGTACTGGAGTAGGGTGCCATTGCCTTCTCCTCTTCTTTTCTAGTTTATCATTAATCTATTGTATTCTAAATATAACAGTAGGCATTCTTCAACCAATAGAAGTGATCTTATTTTGTTTTCAACCAAAACTTTGACAGTTATGTTACCATTTGAACAGTGCACAGGCAATATTTTGTCAAAGATAGCTCCACACAGACATAGCACAGTGATTAAAGGAAATGTTTCAGAGGCATGTTCTAGTCTCAGTCTTTGGCTTAGTGACATATGAGCTGGGTGACCATGAAAAATTACTTAAATTCTCTTAACCTCATTTTTCTCATTTGCATCATAAATTCAAAATAACAATATATAAATCATAGACTTGTCACAAGAAGCAAATGAGAACACACACACAGCTATTAGGACATATGAACCTGAATGGAAAAATAGGGCTTTGAAAAGAATTATGTGAGAATCCCATTGTATTAGTTTGCTAAGGCTGCCATGACAAATATGACAGAACTTAAGACTAAGGTACTGAGTGAAGTTTTTCTCCTTGTTTTGTGGGTGGTCCTCTGTCCATGTTTTCACTGGGTCTTTTCCTATTCATGTTTGTGTCCCACCCACCTCTTACTTATAAAATGAGTCATGTTTGCATATTAGGTTAGGTCTCACCCAAATGACTACATTTTACTTTAATTACCTCTTTAAGGGTTTTGCCTGCAAAAGCAGTCACATTCTGAAATTTAAGACTTCAGCATATGAATTATGGGGGGTGCATAATTCAGCTCTGCTGCTGCTACTGCTAGGTCACTTCAGTCGTGTCCGACTCTGTGTGACTCCATAGACGGTAACACCCTTATTCCAGGGTTATGTTGTCAGACCAAAATGGTGTTTCTTATTTTCAATATCATGCTTGGTTTATGATCCTAAAGCTATGGTTTCATATTTAATATAAGAGGTGTTTAGTTTTTAATCTGTCATACATGTCAAAAATGATAGGGCACACACATAGCCTCCATGGTTTTAAACAAAATTCAACTCTAATCTTCCACTTTAAAAATGGGTTTTGGCAAAAAGTTATGTAACTCCTGTTAGAATATTATCACAATATTTTCTATGTCCCCATGGAAATGGAGTCTTTACTTTCTATTTCCATCACATTTTATTTATGTCCTTCAATACTGAACACTGGCACAGTAACCATCACAGGCAACTTGCACCCCTATGGGCTGCCTGCCTGTTCACTTCTGAAGAATTTCTGTCCCGGACTCCCCTAGGGCATTGAAAAGAGTATGTTTCTTTCTGGCAGTCAGCACTTGGTACATGTATGGATTGTGACTGTCCGTAAATCTGCATTTCAACAGTTTAAAACCTAAAAATATGAACATACATACATAGATGAACAGAATTCATAGAGATCTATTTGTTGCCATTGCCGTTCAGTAGCTAGGTCATGTCCAACTCTTTGTGACCCATGGACTGCAGCACGCCATGATAATCTGTCCTCTACTATATCCCAGAGTTTGCTCAAATTTATGTCCATTGAGTCAGGGATGCTTTCTAACCATCTCATCCTCTGTTTCCCTCTTTCCCTTTTGGTTTCAATCTTTCCCAGCATCAGGATCTTTCCAATGGGGGCCAACTCTTCACATCAGGTGGCCAAAGTATTGGAGTTTCATCTTCAGCATCAGTCCTTCCAATGAATATTCAGGACTGATTTCCTTTAGGAGTGCCTGGTTGGATCACCTTGCAGTCCAAGGGACTCTCAAGAGTCTTCTCCAGCAACATAGTTTGAAAGCATCAATTCTTTAACACTCATTCTTCTTTATGATCCAACTCTCACATCTGTACAAGTGTATCTCTGGCTAGTTATTGTTAATTAAATACAATTAGAATAAAGTCAAGATGTTTGATACGAGGATACTGAACCAAATTACAATGGAGAATATTTAGCAACTGTCTTTTTTATGTTGAGGGACAGAATTGTCAAATCTAGTTAAATGCAATCAGCTAAAATACCTTGGACACCCATGCATCTCTGGCTTTCAGTTGCAATATGTGGGTCACAAAGGAGAATGACTCAAAGAAAATCTTTCCCCATTACATGGGAATGAAGTTAAAGGCCACGCTGGACACATGTGGGTCAGCAGCCACATCATAGTCCTTTCATGACAACTACAGTCAAGTTGTCAACAATTGTCACGTAGGAAATCATCTTGGTCTAGGTACCAGCAAGAAGTTGTGCATGGAATTTTTCCCTTCAGTATACCTTTTACTGAAAAAAATTTCCAACTGAGGAAATTAATTGGTTACACTTAACACAATTCTTGACAAGATGAAAATATATATTCAAATTTAATAAAGCTTATGTTTCGTGGTCATTGACTATTTTCCCATTGAGTATTTTCTTATATATGTAGTGTTAGCCAGCAGCACAATAATTCTATTGATAAGATACCTGAAGTTCAGGTCACATAAGAAATGTCCTCATTTTTAAGCCTGTGTTCTATGAAGAACAAAATAAATAGTATTAGGAAAATAGGCTATCCATTTGGGGAAAAAAAGGAAATTAAAATTGCTTCCTATTCTGCTTGTCTTAAGCAGCAATTTTCCCTGAATCAAACATTTGCATATAAAAATGAAGCTATAAATAGGAAAAAATAGATCATCTTTTTTCTTTAATAATAATTGATTAGGATAAGTCTTTCTAAGCAAGAACAAATGTCTAAATGCCTAAAAGAATATAACTGATTAAATTGTATAAATATGTATGGGTTTTCTGTGTTAGTAAATACCTTTCAAAACCCCAAAAGGCAATTGGCAAAATTAGTTTTTAATTGGTTAACTGATGAAGTTCCATTTTAGACATAAAAGTACATATAATTTTTAAATGTAAAAATAGTTTTCAAAGCATTAAAAAATGAAAAATCCAAGGAAAAATAAGCAAAAGATATAGAGTTAGAAAATAATGTGAAACTAATAGAAATTATCCAAAGCAAATAAAAACATGCTCAACCTTTTCTCACATTATAAAAAAAACCTGAATGACATTAAAATATGTAGACTCTTCACAAAGTCAAGTTTTTGAAAGCATGCAGATAAATATGCAAATTCGAATAACTTCTCACAAGTTAGTTTAAGATGCTTAATCACTGCGTGCATGCTCACTCAGTCATGTCTGACTCTATGACTTGATGGACCGTAGCCTGCCAGGCTCCTCGGTCCATGGGATTCTCCAGGCAAGGATGCTGGAGTGGGTTGCCATTTCTTCCTTTCTGCAATCTTCCAGACCCAGGGATCAAATCCACATGTCCTGCATTGGCAGGTAGATTCTTTACCACTGAGCCACCTGTAGGTAGTTCAAGGTAAGTATATTAAAAAAATTAAAATACATATTCCCTTTGGCTTATAGTCTCCACTGTTAAGAATTTGCTCTATAGGTAAAATGGGTATATAAGATGTTCACTGAAGGACTATTTTAAAAGAAAAATATGGGACATTTTATCATAATTAAATGCAGAATTAAAACTTTTCCAGTAACTGAAGAAAATGAGATTTAATAAAAATTTGTCTGATGGAACAGGTAAAAGTCACCTTTCTTTTTCTGTTTTTGAAAATCTGGCATCAGTGCATAATAGGAAGAGACTATTATAATTTTTTCAATCTCTTCATATACAGTGAAAAAAATAGTTTTATCTCTTACAGAAGATACTTTAACCTTAGAAAGTGATTTTTTTTCTTTCTTTCTTTCCATTTCTTTTCTTTCTTTCCATGTATAAAAGTAGAGCAGCTCTACGAGTGAATCATCTTTTTATAACACAACGTGAAGAAAATACATTCATAGCAGAATGAAATATATTTACTTTGATCTTGTTACAATGAGAAAGGGCCAGAACGGACCTAAAGTCCCATTCATCACGTGTTTACGATGAAGGCATTAATCATGATAGCACTGTGTCTCGTGTAGTAAGAGCAGTGGATCAGGAAACATACGGAAACAGTTTCAGGCGAGTACATATTTGCTTGAGATCCTCTGCATTCAAAGTCAAAACACTCCCTGGCCAGGGCACCTCGTATATTTCCAACCCAACATCTCCGTTTGTGTTTTCCAGACCTGCAGTTAAAATGAAACATTGGATCATGTTGGGTGGTGTTTAAGAGCGCCCCGTGAACTATTTGGATCATGTTGGGTGATGTTTAAGAGCACCCCATGAACTATTTTGGCAGCCGTGGACCTTCTAGAAGAGTGTGGAGAATTGTAACATCTGCCCTACGGGGATGAAGTCAGCTCCAGCCACCACAGACCACTTGTGCTTTTGGCAATCTAAAAAAGCGATGGTTGTACTCACCAAGATCATCCATTTGAGTTTCTCCCACAGTGGTCAGGGCTGAGATCCATTGTTCATGTGAACTGGACTTAGTAACAGACATAACATCCAAAGTTAAAATAGCAATTCTATACCTAAACACCAATAGGGACACTTTATTATCAGCTCTGATCTAGGAAAGAGCATCCTCACAAAATCAAAATACTATGGGGTACACATTCTTTTAGTAGTAGCACATGCCCATCGTTAGCTTCTTGATTGATTGTTGATGCACTATTTTCAATGGCTTGGAGAAACTGCAGCTATTTGTTTTCCTTTGCCCTCTGTCCTCTGCTCAGCTCCTACTCATGCACACGTTTATAGATGCCACCAGTCTAGGGCTCTCGTTTCTAAAAACAGAATTCAGAGCTGTGTGAGCACAATATCTCTGTTTTATCATCACAGTGGATGACATGCTCAGAAAAAGATGCTTGATTGGGCTTCTTACGCAATGATTTGCTATGAAAATCTATTTAATCTCTTTGTTATAAAAGGCCTTACTGTGGAAGTGGTTACTGATACTGACAGTTTGGGCTTCATTTTGTTCATTTGTTACTATATTAGTTATAACTTTAAGAAAATGTCCAAGGATCCTTATGAGATATTCATCTTGCTCATGGGAATTGCTGAATATTTTTATTTGCCAAACTGATGGAGCTCATAGTGATCAAGGGATGGGCCTTTGACTGGTCTTGGTCCTGCCTCTACAACTAACCAGCCATGTCATTTTGGAAAATATGTTTAACCTCTGACTTAACTAGGAGGAATTATTCTAATTGAAAGTTGCAGAAATCCAAGTTTAATTAGTGTGTGTGTGTATATATATATATATGTATATATGTATATATATATATATATATATATATATATATATATACATACACAAAATGTTGAGCAACACGACAAGAGCACAAGATGCAGAAGCGAAATGATTTGATCCAAGGGCTCCACACCATCCATTTCCCTGTTTGAATTTCTTTGTATCAAACTCACTTTCTTTTAACAGAGATAGACATTTTCTATGTAGAATATTCCATGAATCACTTCAGGCATACACACATAGAATCCCAAGCAGAAAGCCAGGGCAATACTCTTTCTCAATTTCTCACTAACTCAAACCAAAGAAATCTATGGGAGTGACTGTGATCCAGTTGGGACAAATACCCATCCGTGAAAAAATTCAAGAGAGGCGGAGGGCTATAACTAGTTCTCCCTAAATCTCAAAATATGACTAATGACGCCTCTCCTTTCACTAGAAGAAAAGTAGAGAGAAGAATGCAGGGTTGAAGCAATTTCCAGTTTTTTTTTTCCATTATTTTCAGCTGCAAATTGGGAATAACAGTACTTACTCTCTACAGTTTCCATGAGATGTAGATGGCATAACATATATAATCACTAACACAATTCTTGGCCAATGGCTGTTGTTTAGTCACTCAGTCTTGCCCGACTCTTTGTGAGCTCATGAACTGCAGCATACCAGGCTTCTCTGACCCTCACTATCTTCTGGAATTTGTTCAAACTCGTCCATTGGGCTGGTGATGCCATCCAACCATCTCATTGTTGTCCCCTTCTCCTGCCATCAATCTTTCCCAGCATCAGGGTCTTTTCTAAGGAGTCAGCTCTTCACATCAGGTGGCCAAAGTGTTGGAGCTTCAGCATCAATCCTTCCAATGAATACTCAGGGTTGATTTCCTTTAGGATTGCCTGGTTGGATCTCCTTGCAGTCCAAGGGACTCTCAAGAGTCTTCTCCAGAACTATAATTCAAAAGTATCAATTCTTCAGCGCTCAGCCTTCTTTATAGTCCAGTTTTCACATGTTGGCCAATAGAATAGAATCAATAAATAGTGACTATTATTATGACATTTGTATTAAAGAAGGCATACAAAATGATGTTTTATGGCATGTCTAGTCTTGTTGTTACATGAGATAGAGCATAAAAATTTAGTAATTATCCACATTTACATCATTTGAATTCCATCATAAAGCATACCTATTTCTTATCCTCAACTCTTTGATTCACTAAGTATCTCCATGTGCTTTTATATCATTGTTAATGAATTTTTTCATTTTCAGTAATTATGAAATTCTTGATTGTATTTCTCATGAAATGTTGGTCTTCATTTCAATGGTTTATTTAATGATATTTAGTGACCAATTAGATCTTTGAAACATCAAAGAAAGCATTTTTAAATGCAATTAGCACTCCAAAAAGAATGCAATATTTTAATATTAAATTTGAAACAAAAGCTAATGTATTGATGTCTTTAATAAAGATCAAAAATTTCAGTTAACAAATTATCCAGAGAAGGAAAGATGTTTCAAATGATTTGCTTATTATTAACAAGCACTACTGTTTGTTATAATATACCTATAATTTGTGTGTAACAAATACTTATCAGCTCTTATTACACACAATAAAAAATAGAAATAATGAAATTATGAAATAAAGTCATTCTTTAGTGAGTGCATCCTATTTTTCAGAGGCTGTGTGAAGTTTTTACATATATTTCCCATCTTCTCTTCTCTCAAGTCTTAGGAATTTAGATATTATTATTAGTTCAATATTGAGCACACTAAAGCACAGAAAGAACCAGTAACTTGTATCCAAGTTTTACAAGCTAGTTAATAGTAGAGTTCATATTTGAATCTAGGTCTGTAAAGCCTATGATACTGACTGCTATAAAACACTGGCCATTGTCTTACAGCTTGAAACACCAGGGCTTGTACATCTTTGTGTTTTCCTATCATCCTTCCTATAATGCGTTCTGACTACCTCTCAATTCAAACCATGCCAGCTCCAGGGAGGGTAATGAAGAGTTATGACTTCAAGGGACTTCCTGCTAGGTCACCAGCTGGATTTTTCACGTGTGAACAAAGATAATGTGAAATGTAAATACACAACATCATTAGGCAAAAATGGGTGCTTAAATTAAGAGCAAAGGGCCCAATTTGCTGCAAATACACACAATGACAAACCAATTACCCACTCGGAATGTGCTGACACTATTATTTCCCACCGTATCAGACATATGCCATTGTTTAAAGTCTTCTTTAGGTCTTGCTTTCTTTAAAAAGTGCCATCACCTTTCAAATCAAAGTTAACACCGACGTAATGCTAACAGCCTCGGGATGATCTTTCTGCTTGTAAATTTCTGTGCATCCTATCTGTAATCTCCCCTCACTATGACTTGTCTTTCTTTCCCTGCTTCTAGTACCTTACCCCAGTCAAGTGATGCTTGCTATGTGTGAGACTAGCATTTCCCACCATGCTCTGCAAAAGTTCTATGGCACATAATTGACATTGCATGAGATTCATATTCAGCAAGTTTGGGAAAGACAGGGAGATACTTGTAAAGGCTTTGCAAATCTTCTCAAGGATATTAAAATGCAAATAGGTACATCCAGAAAGGAGATATGAAAGGCAATAATTCCCAGATGCATCTAATCATGAAACACTGCTTTTTGGAGCATCTCTCTAAACTTGTGGTCTAAGACATGGAGAAGATATTGCTCGATACCCCTTCCATGTGCTCATTTTGCTTCTGTTTCTGCTTCCTAATCAGTCTCCATTTTCTCACTCCGTCAGCAGATTTAGATGTCTGTAATTAATATGCATCAATATCTGTAGAGCAAACATTTATAACATGTTTAGCTATGTGATGGACTCTGAGCTAGGAACCTCTACCGATTTAACTCAAAGCAATCCCTTTAAGTGTTCTAATTAAGCCCATTTTACTTATTTAAAAAAATGACAATCTGAGAGGTTATGGGAATTGTGCAAGGTCACTTGATTATTCAATGGTGAAACAGAGAGGCACTCAGCTATCAGATTCTAATGCTAGAATTCAAACTCTTTAGCAAAGGCATTAAACAAAACTTGATACCATGCCTTCCACCTTACCTTCCCTCTATCAATCATCTAGTAATACAACAATTTATATGCATTTTTTTACCTATTACTAATATTCCCTTCATATCTCTAATTTTCTTGAAGAGATCTCTAGTCTTTCCCATTCTATTGTTTTCCTCTATTCATTTGCATTCAGAGAAGGCAATGGCACCCCATTCCAGTACTCTTGCCTAGAAAATCGCACGGTCAGAGGAGCCTCGTAGGCTACAGTCCGTGGGGTCACTAAGAGTCGGACACGACAGAGCGACTTCACTTTCACTTTTCACTCTCATGCATTGGAGAAGGAAATGGCAACCCACTCCAGTGTTCTTGCCTGGAGAATCCCAGGGTGGGGGAGCCTGGTGGGCTGCCGTCTATGGGGTCGCACAGAGTCAGATACGACTGAAGTGACTTAGCCGCAGCAGCAGCAGCAAGGGTATATAGATTTACTTGCCTATGAGTGAAGATAAAATGAGCAAAACATGTAAACAAAAATATTAGGAACTTTTCCTCAATCTCACCAGCTTTAACCATACTGGAAACAAATGTAGCAATTACTGGTTAATCTAAGTTTTTAATAAAGCAGATTATGGAATTTCTAGCCATATATTTCCCATGGTGGATTATGTAGGTCTTTTTTTAATATGTTTAATATTAAGCACCAGGAAAAAAACTATGGTATTTCAGTCTGAGGTAATTATAATATATACAATAATACAAGCTCTGTTCATTGATATTTTATATTTGAGTAGCAAGTGACATAGGTCTGTCTCTTGCATTCCATTTTCTTATGTATTCTTGACCTCCAATATCACACTGATGAGTCCCAATAATTGAGAAAAAAAAAAAAGCATATTGAAAAGATGCTTGCATAGCACTCCAGGGCTAACAAGAAGTGGGAACAATTTCCACTCCTGGACTTGAAGGGTAAAGGAAGGCATGAGCATCAGAACCTAGATGCAGAGGGCTGCTGTGCTGGGGCAGGGCCTGAATAGGTGCTCTGGGCATTGTCAGGAAACACAGTTAATGCCAAACTGTGACCCACTCTGTAGTAAATTTGGGAAAATATGTCTAACTTTACTACGTACTCTCTTTCCACTTTTCAATTCCCTTCCAATGTTTTCCACTGACTATTCTCAACTGCAGGCGAAAGGGAAATCCAGTTGACGAAGTCCATAAAGGTCAACTTCCAGGAACACAGCACAGGAAGGGCAAGGGTGGAGAGTGAATCTTAGGGCCAAACGGAGACTATTCTGTACAATCACAAATCATTAGTTTAAAAAGAAAAAACAACATGGAGTGATGGTCTGATGACTTGAATAACTTTTAGTTGTAACCAAATGTCAGATGTCATTTAACTTCTCTGAACAAAATTCTCAGGTCTGGACTGATAAGTTTATCAGGATAGAAAGTCTGGAAATGATTTTTTTTTTTTTAACTCTTCCAAGCTACATAGAACTAGTCTGTCTTTGGGCTTCAGATTTTCCCTCTGTAGCTAGCAAGAATTTATCATTCAGTGTAATAAAGAAGGAAGGAGCTTTTTTTCCCCCAATATTTATGTAGAGCAATGTAGGAAAGTAGTGTGTGTAGATATACTGTCCCAACCATCTTCATATACAATAAAACAAAACTGCTGCTTTTTTAAAATCCATCAAATTTCCTATAATAGTTGAGTACAAAAATATTACTTATAGTCATGCCATAACCTTCAGAGAAGAAAATTTTGGTTCTATTACATGGAAAACAGGAGAACTGTAGAGAATATTCTTAGCTCAGACAATGAAGTTAAAGCCTATAAAGAGGTAAAATATTTTCATAAAGCTAATTTCTCATAGCACTTTCTTCCAAAGTAGATATTTAATTTCAATTCCTAAATGTTTCAACATCACAGTGCAACTAACTCCTGTCTAATAGAAAGGATGCTTTAAAATTTGATTTAGACTTCCACTTAAAAATTACCCACACCGACACTAAACACTGTGAAAAGTACTGTAAGAAATTCAAGAGTGTTCTCATATAATACCAGAAATTTGTTGGAACTTTTTTTTCCCTCAGAGAGTAGGACCATTATATAGATATTTAGGATACAGGCAAAATGAACTATGAGACCTTAAAAAGGTATCATAGTTTTATATGCTATTACTGGTTTTATATGCTATTAATTACTAATGTTTATACTTTATAGTTTAAAGATAGTTTACTCTGCTCACAGATGTTATGAGTTCATTGATATATAATTATTATTGCCATTTTGTAGATGAAAAAACTAAAGCCCACATTTAGGGAGGTGGTAAGGGCTTAAAATCCTTATTGTTAGTTTCAGCTTTTTTTTTTTTTTTTCCCCTTTTTAATCTATTCACTTATCCTAATTCACCATGCCTCTTTTCCTCAAAGAAGACTAGGTCTATCTGTGAGGGTGAGGAAATGAGGCAATGAAATAAATACAGAGGATGAGTTCATCCAAATTTGAGCTTACCTACCTCACTGCTATTCTTTTTTAGAAAAAAAATATGGGCCCATTTCCTCTCAGAATTGGAGCAAGAAATAGTCTCCTCTGTCACTTGGCACAAGAATGGGAGTGTTAACCATGTGTCAGGACACATTTCAACAGTGGTAATTGCATTTTTGTTTCTGCACATCCATTAAATTACTGCTGTGTTCTCAACCAAGATAGCAGCTCATCTACGGCACATGAAGAGACCCTCAGCCTTCTGTCTGAGGCTGTTACTCATAAACGCACCCAGGGTGCACTTCCGGGTGGCAATGCATGCATGTAGGGACAAGCACATTTATTGTCAGCAATCAAGGGCGTGAAAACCTCTGTGTCAAGATTCCTACAGAGATTTTCTCCTTGGCAAAGAAAATGCCTCCCCCTCCTCCCTCCTCAACTTCCTGTAAATGTCAAGAGAAGTTGGCATCTGGAAGAAAGCTAGAGGGCTATCTCTAAGCCCCCCTCGCTGGTGTCTACACTTGCTGCGGAACGCCTGCCACGTTAATTGCAGCCTTTTCGGTAACCTTTATGTTCTCCAAGGCTCCAAGGAGCAATTAGCGCTGTCCACGGCCACAAATGGATTCACCCAGGCTTCATTCCTGCACTTGTCTGCTATTACTCGGTCTCAAGAAGCAGCTTCTGCTAATGCCTTGGCAGGAATATGAAGTATATTGCAATGGATTAATGACAGAGAATTAGATATATTTTTAAACAAATTTTTGATTGAAACTTAACCTATATATAAAAAGTTGCTCAAATCATATCACCAAATTAACATACCTTGTAATAACATGCCAAGTCAGAAAAGAAAACATTACCTGCATACCAGAAGGTCCCTTGGAGTATCCTCCCATTCCCTACACCCTCTGGGTAACCAGAATCCTCACTTCTAATTTCATAGGCTAATTTTGCCTGTTTTGAACTTTATACAAATTGAATAACACTGTTATGTTATCTTTTGAGTATGATTTCCTTTGCTGGATATTGCATTTGTGAGATATGTCCATCTTTTGTTTGTTGTTTTAAAAAAAGATTTTTTTTTTTTTTTGATGTGTGCCATTTTTAAAGTCTGCATTGAACTTGTTATAACACTGCTTCTCTTTCATGTCTTGGCTTTCTGTTCACGAGGCTTGTGGAATCCTAGCTCCCCTACTAGGGATCGAACCCAGATACCCTGGGTTGGAAGGTGAAGTCGCAACCACTGGACCACCAGGGAAGTCCCCCAACCGTGTTCTCTGGTGTAGGAGTCGTTTGCTCATTCTCACCGTAACATAGCAGCCCAGTGCAGGAATATATCGGAATGTATTTATTCATGTGACCATTGGTTGTCATTTTGAGTAGCTTTATCGTATGTACCCAGTTTTGCTGAGTATACATAAGTAACAGAAGACTTAGTAGATAAGGAAACATGTGCATTTTTATATCTGGCAGATTTTGCCATATAATTTTCGAAGAGATTTTATGAAACGGCATGCCCGAGCGTGTAGGGAAGGTCCCCTCGACCACATTCTGCGAGCACTGGGTTTCCTCAGTCTTCTCACTGAAGCTATTCTGTGGGTTCTCTGGTGCTATTTCCTGTGGTTTTAATTCACTTTCCTTTGATAATAATATTGAATTTTTTCATATGCCTATTGGAATATAAATATTCTCTTTCATAAAGTGTTTTTCAGATCTTTTACTTGTTTTTATTTTTCCACCTTTGGTTAGCTACTTTTTGTTATTAATGGAGAGAAATTTTTATGTATTTTAGACAAAAATTCTTGTAGGATACATGGATAGATGTATTATATACATAGGATATATGCATAATATTTCTGCCCACTCTATGATCTGATTTTTATTATTCTCATAGTGTCTTTGATAAACTTGAGTTCCTTATTTCAATGAAGCCTATATTTTATCATTTATTTCATTATGGTTGGCATTTATTAATGCCCTGTTTAAGAAATGCCTGTTCTCGTGTGTCTTCTTGAGAGTCAAGCAGCAGTTAAGAGTTTTCTTCTTTTAATAAAAATTAGGGGCCAAGATTCACTTTTTTTCCCCACATGAGCTCCCAGTTTTCCAGACTTAGCTCTCTGTCCACTTTAAAAAATCTCTTCCATTCAGCACTACTGTGAAGTTATAAATCAGGTTATAAATCTCAGGTTATAAAACAACACTTCTCTTTGCTGTAAATCAGGTAATTATGTACATATGAATCTGTGTCTGAATTTATTTTTCTATTGATCCATATATATCCTGGCTCCAATACCACACGTTCTTAATTTCTGTGGCATTACTGTAAGTCTTGATATCTGATATTCCGTCTTCTAGCTTTGCTATTTTTTAAGATTATCTTAGTTATTTTGGCCGTTTATATTTACATATATAT